>NC_133406.1:59961250-60660000 GCF_049350105.2 Macaca mulatta | reverse complement strand
TCCACGTTCCAAGCTTCCTCAGAACGTGAGCTGGAGTATATCGTGGTGCTGGTCCACCTGTCAGGTCCTGACCCTGCATGGCTCGTCCAAACAGCTGCCAATACTTCAGCTCTCTTCACAGCACAGATTGGGGCCGGGAAGCTGCTGGTCATCCATGGTGGCTCCCCTATCCCAGGAGATCTGAGTGACGTTAATCACTCGTCACCCTGTGAAGCCCTCTATTCCAGGCAGAAAGTAGACCATGCCCTCCTCATGAACTTTGCTAGCAACCTCTCTGATTACTTTACTTTGTTGGAAGATCATATTCATTGCACCCCCAAATTCGCTGCTGCCATCTCTCCGGCATTATCAGCCTGGAAAGAACTACCTTGGGTGATCCTGGAGTTCTCCCACCTGAGCATCTCTGGGAAAGTTTTCTGCACCAGTGACCTCTCCCACCTGACCGCTTTCTTGTTCCTCTTCCATAAGGACACTCGTACTCACTTGCTTCTCTCTGAATTTTGTCTTCTCTTGGCCCAGAGTGTTCCTATTCATTTCAGTCCCTCTGTCTTCAACCACACAGGCGATTATTCTATGTTTCATGAATATGCTTTCCTATGGAGAAGGACAGGGTCTTTGGTGAACCAGATAACCCTGTTGCTACTGTCCTCACTGACATGGTGTCAAGGTTGGCTGTGATTCCACAGTACACTTATACACTGAACAAGAAGGGCTACTCTACCTTAGATCCTTTGAAAGGAAACTACTTGAAACTACTTGACCATGATTCTGGACAGGCCATAAAAAGTCACCCGGATAGTGGTGCTGACAGGCTCTGACAAAGACGGGAGGTACCGACTGCAGCAGGGGCAAGTGGAACTGGGCTATGACCCCAGGAGGATCCCAAATCCTGTGCTCGCTATGCCCTGCTAGGGCCACTGGCAGGAGGAAATTTGGACCAGATAGTATTTTTTGAAGAAGAGTCTGTGGAAGAGTTGAGTTGTATCCGGCTGCTGGTGTTGGCATCTCAAGAGTCTTGGCTCCTGATCAAGCAGATCAAAGTCTGGACTGAGCCTGATGAAGAGGAGAGATAGAAGGCACAATGGGGATTCTGGAAGAATTGGGTTTGAGAATGGAATCTATGTGGTTGGGAAGAAATAAATCCAGGCACTGATCCAAGTCTACTCATTCTTAGTAGGGTGGTCATATAATTTATTATTCAAACTAGGACACTTTTTTTTTTTTTTTGAGACAGAGTTTTACTCTTGTTGCCCAGGCTGGAGTGCAATGACACAATCTCGGCTCACTACAACCTCTACCTCCCAGGTTCAAGCGATTCTCCTGCCTCAGCCTCTTGAGTAGCTGGGATTACAGGCTTGCACCACCACACCTGGCTAATTTTTTTTTGTATTTTTAGTAGAGACAGAGTTTCTCCATATTGGTCAGGGTGGTCTCGAACTCCCGACCTCAGATCATCCGCCCGCCTCGGCCTCCCAAGGACTGGGATTACAGGTGTGAGCCACTGCGCCCAGCCCATACTAGGACACTTTTGATAGTGAAAGGAAGCACTCTTAAAAACTGCACTAGAACAACAGATGTAAACCAGGACTGTCCCCGGCAAGATGAGATGTAATGTCCCCCTAATGATGAGTTTTAAGAGAGATGACACAGTCTAATGAGGGGTGAAGCCAAGACAATATCCTTCTGGCTTCCAAACGCCAGGGATAGGGAAGGTGTCACCATGGACTGCCTTGTTCTTGTCTACATACAGGCATAATGCTCTCGGATCTCTCTTTGAGGAAATTATTGCTCTATCTATCTAGAGTTGGCAATAGTCTTAATAGTATATTCATGAGGGTGGAACTGACTTTATTCCACATCTGTAGACCCAAACCTCCAATGTTCCAAGGTTGAGACCTTTCCAAAGCAAAGTTTGCTGAGCCGGGTTTCAGGAATGGATGCTTCAAGTATCCGTTAATTTCCTATAACTATGTGCAAAATTTGTTGTAGGCTCATAAGTGCATTTTTTCTAAGGAGAAGATACTTTACTTTCATTCAAGCATCGATATGTTCCATATCTTCTCCTAAAAAGTTAAGAATAGGGCCGGGTGCAGTGGCTCACGCCTGTAATCCCAGCACTGGAGGCCGAGGCGGGCGGATCACAGGTCAGGAGATTGAGATCATCCTGGCTAACACGGTGAAACACTGTCTCTATTAAAAATACAAAAACATTAGCCGGGCGTGGTGGCGGGCGCCTGTAGTCCCAGCTACTCCGGAGGCTGAAGCAGGAGAATGGCGTGAACTCGGGAGGCGGAGCTTGCAGTGAGCCGAGATAGCGCCACTGCACTCCAGCCTGCTGGGTGACAGAGCGAGACTCCGTCTCAAAAAAAAAAAAAAAAAAGAGTTAAGAATAGCTAAACCAGCAGCTGTAACAATATGTCACTTACAGTAGAATCTTTCTATTTCCATTGGAAAATAAGAAGTTAGGCTCACACATTATTTCATGTATCCAGCAAATATCTGGATGCATACTTAGTGTTGGATTTTTTAAAGATGGTATGAATAATAAGATGAACCAAATATTGATGACACCAGTAAGGGACTTAACAGCAAAAATCAGTAATCACGCCTGGAATCCCAGCACTTTGAGAGGTGAAGAGGGCAGATCACCTGAGGTCAGGAGTTCAAGACCAACCTGGCCAACATAGTGAAATACCATCTCTACTAAAAATACAAAAATTAGCCAGGCGCAGTGGCATGGGCCTGTAATCCCAACTGCCAGGGAAGCTGAGGCAAGAGAATCACTGGAACCCCAGAAGCAGAGGCTGCAGTGAGCCAAGATCGTGCTATTGCACTTCAGCCTGGGCCACAGAGCAAGACTGTATCAAAAAAAAAAAAAAAGAAGAAGAAGAAAAGAAAACAAAAGAAAGAAATTAGTAAACGTTGGCTGGGCATGGTGGCTTATGCTTGTAATCCCAGCACTTCGGGAGGCCAAGGTGGGTAGACCACTTAAGGTTAGGAGTTCGAGACCAGCCTGGCCAACATGGTGAAAACCCATCTCTACTAAAAACACAAAAATCAGCCAGGTGCCATGGCACGCATCTGTAGTCCCAGCTACTCGGGAGGCTGAAGCAGGAGAATTGCTGGAACCCGGGAGACGGAGGTTACAGTGAGCCAAGATAGTGTCACTGCACTCCAACCCAGGCAACAGAGTGAGACTCCCTCTCAAAAAAAGAGAAAGAAATTAGTAAATGTACAGGTAGCTAAAATTGTTTCAATTTCCATTGAAACAGTAATTGCTCATTTGTGTATAGATTTCTAAATATATAACCATATACAGAAGTGTTCATTTTAAAATATATTTTATATGTGTATACATATTTATATATTGAGAGAGAGGGATGTTAATCAGGGTTAACGTGTTCTAACTTTCTAGTTCAATGAAAGAGTAATCATATTAACTTTAAACATTAAGTAAAAATATTTGTGTTAAATTTTTAGGATAATTCCAAATGCTAGAAATAGTGTTTAATGCCCAAACTAGAGAGAAAAAGAAATGTAATGGGGAAGAAAAGAAAAACTCAACCAATCCCCCACTAAAGGCAATAAAGAGGGAATAAAAATAAAAATAAAAGGTGTGCGATGTGATATACATCACATTTGAGATTTTTAAAAATCCATAAATATAAACATAACTTATTAAAAACAGAAATTAACTACATGCATTAGCCAAAAACAGATTGTCTCACTCAATTAGAAAACAAATACAGCTTTTCCTATCAAAAAGAGGCTCACTTGAATCTAACAACTTAAAAAAAGTTGGAGGTGACAGCATGGAAAATTATACAGGTATATCTTGCTTTACTGCATTTCACTTTAAAATGTTCTTTGCAGATATCGTGTGCTTTACAAATTGAAGGTTTGTGGCAACCCTGCATTGAGCAAGACTCTCAGCACCATTTCCTCAACAACATATGCTCACTTCATGTCTCTGTGTCACATTTTGATAATTCTCAAAATATTTCAAACTTTTTCATCATTATTAGTATATCTGTCATGGTCATCTGTGGTCAGTGATCTTTGATGTTACTCATGTTATTTTGGGGTGCCATGAACTAACCCTTATAAGACAGCAAAGTTGATCAATAAATGTGTGTGTTCTGACTGCTCCAACAACCAGCCAGACACTCCCCATCCCTCTCCTTCTCCTTGGGCCTTTCTACTCCCTGAGACACAATATTGAAATTACACCAACTGGCCAGGTACGGTGACTCACACCTGAAATCCTAGCACTTTGGGAGGCTGAGACCTGAGGTCAGGGGTTTGAGATCAGCCTGGCCAACATAGTGAAACCCCATCTCTACTAAAAATATAAAAATTAGCCAGTGGTGGTGCATGCCTGTAATCCCAGCTACTCAGAAGCCTGAGGCAGGAGAAGCACTTGAACCTGGGAGGCAGAGGTTGCAGTGAGCCAAGATCACACCACTGCAGTCCAGCCTGGGCAACAGAGTAAGACTCCATCTCGGAAAAAAAAAAAAAAGGCCGGGTGCAGTGGCTCATGCCTGTAATCCCAGCACTTTGGGAGGCCAAGATGGGCAGATCACCTGAGGTCGGGAGTTCAAGACCAGCCTGACCAACATGGATAAACCCTGTCTCTACTAAAAATACAAAATTAGCCAGGTGTGGTGGTGGGCACCTGTAATCCCAGCTACTTGGGAGGCTGAGGCAGGAGAATCACTTGAACCCAGGAGGCAGAGGTTGTGGTGAGCCAAGATCGTACCATTGCACTCCAGCCTGGGCAACAAGAGTGAAACTCAGATTCAAATTAAAAAGAAAAAAGGAAAGAAAGAAGGAAGGAAGGAAGAAAGAGAGAGAGAGAGAGAAAGAAAGAAAGAAAGAGAAAGAAAGAAAGAAAGAAAGAAAGAAAGAAAGAAAGAAAGAAAGAAAGAAAGAAAGAAAGAGAAAGAAAGAAAAGAAAGAGAAAGGGAAAGAAAGAAAGAAAGAAAGAAAGAAAGAAAGAAAGAAAGAAAGAAAGAAAGAAAGAAAGAAAGAAAGAAAGAAAAGAAATTACACCAGTTAATAAACCTACACCAGCCTCTAGGTGTTAAAGTAAAAAGAATCACATGTCTCTCTCTTTAAATCAAAAGGCAGAAATGATGAAACTTAGAGAGGAAGGCATGTTGAAAACCAAGACAGGCTGAAAGCTAGGCCTCTTGTGTCAAACAGTTAGCTGAGCTGTGAATACAGTTAAAAAGTTCCTGAAGGAAATTTAAAGTGCTCCTCCAGTGAACATATGAATGATAAGAAAGTGAAACAGTCTTATTGCTGATAGGGAGAAAGTTTGAGTAGTCTGGATAGATCAAACCAGCCAAAACATTCCCTTAAGCCAAAGCCTAATCCAGAGCAAGGCCCTAACTCTCTTCAATTCTATGGAGGCTAAGAGACATGAAGAAGCTGCAGAATAAAAGTTTGAAGCTAGCAGAGATTGGTTCATAAGTTTAAGGAAAGTGCAAGGTGAAGCAGCAAGAGCTGAAGTGTAGCAAGATATCCAGAAGATCTAGCTAAGATCACTGATGAAGGTGGCTACACTAAACGACAGATTTTCAACGTGAATGAAACAGCCTTCTGATGGAAGAAGATGCCATCTAGGACTTTCATAGCTAGAGAGGAGAAGTCAATGCCTGGCTTCAAAGCATCAAAAGACAGGCTCACTCTCTTCTTTGGGACTAATGCAGCTGGTGACCTTTAAGTTGAAGCCAATGCTCATTTACCATTCCAAAAATCCTAGGGCCCTAAAGAAATATGCTAAATCTTCTCTACCTGTGCTCTAGAAATGGAATAACAAAGCCTGAATGACAGCACATCTGTTGATAGCATGGTTTGCTGAATATTCTAAGTCCACTGTTGAGAACTGTTGCTCAAAAAAAAAAAAAAAAAAAAAAGATTCCTTTTAAAACATTATTGCTCATTGGCAAAGCACCTGATCACCCAAGAACTCTGATGGAGATATACGAGAAGATTCATATTGTTTTTATGCCTGCCAACACAACATCCATTCTGTCATCTATGGATGGATCAAGGAGTAATTTTGACTTTCAAGTCTTATTATTTAAGAAATACATTTAATAAGGCTATAGTTTTTTTGGTTTTATTTGTTTGTTTTTGAGATGGAGTCTCGCTTCATCACTCAGGCTGGAGTGCAGTGGCACAGTCTCGGCTCACCGCCACCTTTACCTTCAGGGTTCAAACGATTCTCCTGCCTCTGCCTCCTGAGTAGCAAAAGCTACAGGCACCTGCCACCATGCATGGCTATTGTTTTTATTTTCAGGAGAGACAGGGTTTCACTATGTTGCCCAAGCAGGTCTGGAATTCCTGATCAAGTGATCTGCTGACCTCAGCCTCCCAAAGTGTTGGGATTACAGGTATGAGCCACTGCACCCAGCCTAGTGAGGTGATAGTTGCAAGATTCCTCTGATGGATCTGGGAAAAATAAGTTGAAAAATCTCAAAAGCATTTACCATTTCAGATGCCATTAAGAACATTTCTTATTCATGAGAGAAGGTCAAAATATCAACACTGACAAGAGTTTGGAAGAAATTGATTCTAACTTTCATGAATGACTTTGAAGGCTTCAAGACTTCAATCGAGGAAGTACCTGCAGAGGTGGTACTTCTGGTTCAAGAGAACTAGAATTAGAAGTAAAGCCTGAAGATAAGACTGAATTGCTGCAATCTCATGATAAAACTTGAACAGGTAAGGAGTTACTTCTTATGGATGATTATCGGGGGAACCAGCCCCCAATATTTCAACATAGGTTCTTTCTATTTTCCATAAGTGTCGGCTGGCTGAGAAATAAAGAGAAAGAGTACAAACAGAGGAATTTTACACCTGGGCCTCCAGGGTAAAATATCAGTAGGACCGTGATGCCCACCTGAGCCTTAAAGTCAGCAAGTTTTATTAAGGATTTCAAAAGGGGAGGGGGTGCAAGAACAGTGAGTAGGTCACAAGATCACATGCTTCAAAGGGCAAAAAGGAGAACCAAGATACATGCTTCTGAGGAAACAGGACAAGGGCAAATTCAGAACTACTGATGAGGGTCTATGTTCAGCTGTGCATATATTGTCTTGATAAACATCTTAAACAAAAGAAAACAGGGTTTAAGAGCAGAGAACCAGTCTGACCTCAAATTTACCAGGCTGGGTTTTTTCCCCCATCCTAATAAGCCTCAGGGTACTGCAGGAGACCAGGGCGTATCTCAGTCCTTATCTCAACCACATAAGACAGACACTCCCAGAGCAGCCGTTTATAGACCTGCCCCCAGGAATGCATTCCTTCCCCAGGGTATTAATTATTAATATTTCTTGCTAGGAAAAGAATTTAGTGATATCTTCCCTACTTCCACGTCTGTTTATAGGCTCTCCGCAAGAAGAAAAATATGGCTCTATTTTGCCTGACTCCGCAGGCAGTCAGACCTTATGGTTGTCTTCCCTTGTTCCTGAAAATCATTGTTATTTTCTTCTTTTTCAAGGTGCACTGATTCCATATTGTTCAAACACACATGTTTTACAATCAATTTGTACAGCTAACACAATAATGGTCCTGAGGTGATGTACATTCTCAGCTTACGAAGATAACAGGATTAAGAGATTAAAGACAGGCATAAGAAATTATAAGAGCATTATTTTGGGGAACTGATACATGTCCATATTAAAATGAAATCTCCAAAACTTATTTTCAGAGATTGACATATAGATGGGTGTAAGAAATTACAAAAGTATTATTTGGGATCTGATAAATGTCCATATTAAAATGAAATCTTCACAATTTATGTTCCTCTGCCACGGCTCCAGCCACTCCCTCCATTCGGGGTCCCTGACTTCCCACAACAGATGATCAAAGAAGCGGGTTTCTTGAAATGGAATCCACTGCCAGTGAAGATGTTATGAACATGGAAATGACAACAAAGGATTTAGAACATTATATAAACTTAATTGATGAAGCAGTAGCAGGATGTGAGAGGACTGACTCCAATTTTGAAAGAAGTTCTACTGTGGGTAAAATGCTATCCAACAGTGTCACCCACCACAGAGAAATCTTTTGGGAAAGGAAAAGTCAATCAATGTGGCAAACTTGATTGCTATGAAGGAAGGAAGCCAATAAATAAATCACTGGTAATTTATTTATAGGAGAATTGTACAGCAATGTTCTTCATTAGAGGAAGGGAGATGAGATCCAGTGCTTGAGCAGAGGGAGTGATTTTAAATTAACTAATGGTAACAGGTGGAGAAGGCAGAGTATATGGATGCTAAAGCTGGTGGCTGGGTAGATACGGTGGAGGGAGTCTGTAGAAGTTCTCTTCTGATTGCTTTAATTTCTCAGTTAAAAAAAGAGGTAAAGTTATCAATTGAGAGTGAGGATAGAGAAAAGGTATTGGAGGCTTAGAGGACAGAGAAGGTGGGAAATTGTCTATGAGAATATGAGACAGAATGGATTAGGGAGGCATTACAGACAACATTAAGGGCCTACTCAAGGCTCTTGATTTTGAATTCAACATGATGCCAATCAGCACGGTTGTGTGTTTCCCCTAGCCATGGTGAGCTAAATAGGTGAAGGCTCAGAATAGAGAAGATTGACCATTGGATTTAAACTTTGCTGTGGATTTTCCAATCTTATACAATTAATTGAGAAGCAAAGAAGTTAGAAATATATGCAAGGCAATGACTATAGGGATGGACCACTGAGTTAAATCTGTGTAAGCATGGAAGAAAAGATATCAGGGAGGTGAGGTGTGGTAGGAGATGCAAGCAGTTCAATGTCTGGGTCAGTACTCGGTGTCAGTGATATCAAGACATGAGGAGCCCTGATGACCTCTCATGCTTATCAGAAACCTTGTCCCAGTACCTGAGGAGATCTCCCCACTGAAAACAATCCAGCCACTGCAGATATTGCTAAAGGCAAAACAAAACCAACAAAAATCTAACAAAGTATCCCCAACTTTCATAGGAACCTTGTTCAATGTCACTGGCATTTTCTAGAGTGACCATGTGGTTTGTAAATATCATTGGCCTTAAGAATGAGGATTTGAAGGCAGAGTGCATGAATGAAAAAACATAGCTCTGCCTCTTGAGCAAGTTATTTTGACCCCTCTGGGCATTTTTTTTCTCATCTCTAATACAGGAATAAAAATATCTCCTACTCATGAGGTTGTGAAAATTAAATGATTTAATTAATGAAACACAGTTAAAACAGTAGCAGGCATGTACTAAGGGCTTGTTTTTATTAGCTAATACCATCAGTATCATCATCTTATAAAGGGTTAACTCCTAATTCTTCACAAGAATGCCATCTAGCCACTGCGTACATCTGCCAGCTCATTGCTACTGGCCATCCTACACTCTACTCACTTCCTGGAATACCATTTCCCTTTATTCTTTGACAAATTTCAAGGCTCAAAGAGGCATGGAGAACTTGGACTTGATTCAGACCATGTCATTAGCAAAGACTGATCAAGGCACAGCACCACTCACAATGAGGGGTAGTGGGCAGGAAAACAAAGATTAAAGAAACAATTAGAAAAAAGAAAGAAAGGAACAATCATTCTCAGTTATTTCCAGGGCTCTTTCTGTGCCCATGGAAGGTACTAATTCCCTCCAGATATTGGCTTCTCACCCCAGCCTCTACCATGGCAGGAAAGGTGTGCAAGAAGTATAGCAGATGCTGAAAAATAGATGCTGAAACTTGGGCTGTTTTAAACAACAAAGAGTGGCAAAGAACAGAGGAAAAGCAAAAATAAAATGAGACCACCAAGAAGTGTTTGATTTTGCTTCCCTAGTTCCACTCTGCCATCGCCCTGCATATACTTTCTTCCCAGCCTCCCTGCATTCCATTGTTCCAGGGTCCTCTTTTCGACTGTAGTTCTCAATCAGGAGCAATTTTCCCCCCAGGGGACATTCAGCAATGTCTGGAGATATTTTTGGTTGTCACAACTAGAGGATACTATCGACATCTAGTGCAATAGCTGGGGATGCCGCTGTGAAAGGAGAATAAATCTCAGGACCCCAAAATCACTAAGCCAAAAGGAAAAGTCAAGCTGGGAACTGTGTCAATCAGACAAAACTGCCTCCCTCCCTTTTATTTATTTATTTTTATTTTTGAGACAGAGTTTTCCCTCTTGTTGCCCAGGCTGGAGTGCAGTGGCACGATCTCAGCTCACTGCAACATCTGCCCTCTAGGTTTAAGCAATTATTCTGCTTCTGCCTCCTGGGTAGTTGGGATTACAGGTCCCCGCCACCAAGCCCAGCTAATTTTTGTATTTTCAGTAGAGACAGAGTTTCACCATGTTGGCCAGGCTGGTCTCGAACTCCTGACCTCAGGCAATCCACCCGCCTCGGCCTCCCTAAGTGCTGGGATTATAGGCATGAGCCACTGCGCCCAGCCCTGCCTCCCATTTTATTCCTAAATAAGATAGCTACAAAGATTTTTTTTTTTTTTTGAAATGAAAGGCCTCACATATTTATTACTGAACCCAGCCAACCAACGCATTCATAATAGATTCAGAGAGGAAAATACGTCGAACTCTCCAGAGAGTGGTGACATTTTCAGTTTGATATGGTAATGTGATCGTGACCTTCAGACAGCACAAATATATGTGCCATCTCATGTGCAATTCCTTATAGACCCAGCTTTGGTTCTTCTCCAATGTCTCCTTTTGGAATTTTACCTTATTTTATTTCCATTTTTCATCCGAATCCACTGGGGAATGGGACGATTTTGCTTTTGTTTCTTGGCCAGGAATCGCTTAATCCTGAAAGTCCTGTGAGAAGACATGGAGAGAAGTGGAAGCAAGAACACACCACGATAGCAGAGAAAGGAAAAGAGAGCAGATTTTTGGTTTCTAAAGCTATATTCCTTCCTCACCATTTGCCCGCAAGGAAATTCCTTGTGGGCCTCAGGATCTTTACCCTAAAACAGTTCTGTTGAATTTCACCTTGGCAATGGAAATTGATAGCTTCTCTTCAAAGATGCGGGACAAAGAACTCAAAGTCGTCCTGCTCACCTGAGACAAATGCGTATCTGATATATCCCTCTGACTTCTTGTTTATGTAAAAATGCAGATTCACCGAGCCAAGCTAAGGCATAAGTGATCATTCCTCTACTCCCACCTCACATGTAAATTGCATATTCAGTGAAAGGCAGATCGAAGACTCAAAATAATGCAAACATTTGTCTCTTATCTACCTATGACTTGGAAGCCCCTGCTTCAAGTTGTCCTGCCTTTCTGGACCAAACCAAAGTACATCTTACATGTATTGATTGATGTCTTATGTCTCCCTAAAACGTATAAACCCAAGCTGTGCTCTGACCACCTTGGAACACGTAGTCAGGACCTCCTGAGGCTGTGTCACAGGTGCATCCCTAACCTTGGCAAAACAAACTTTCTGAGTTGATTGAGACCTGTCTTGGATACTTTTGGTTCATACTGCTAAGCAAACTATGATGGGCAGAACAGCCCTTGACAACAAAGAATTGACCAGTCTAAAATGTGAATAGCGCCAAGGTTGAGAAACCCTGCTCTGTGATAAATCAGCAATAGCTTCCGTGACAGGGTGAGACTACATTTAAACAGTTGTCCTAAAAGCAGAGTGTCAAAATGATGCAAGGAGAGAATAGATTCTTCAAACAGCAGATGGGTCAAAAGAAATTCTTTCCACCACAAAAGGCAAAACCACTAGTTCAACGAAGAAGTCATGGTACATAAAACATGTCTGGAAAAATATTTATAAGGGAAAATTCATGAATGTAAAGTCTTTACATTTAGATTTGTGTTTGGTCAATATAAGCACTTGGGATTTATAGTGTAAAAATAATCTGAATCCTTGAAAGGACTATACCTATATTTTATAAATCTATGAACTTCTCTCTCTGACTCCCTCCAACCAAGATTTTACCTCTACCACTCAACCAAACTTGTTATTGTCACGATTTCTAATAACTTCCTGGTTGCACAATTTGAGATTTGTCACCATATAAAGCCATGAGATTGGCAAGGACCAAGCCCTGGATCCTTTCAACATCAAGAGGTAGAGCAGATGAAGGGGGACCAAGAAAAGAGAGTGGGAAAGGGTAGATACAGAGGTAGGAGGAAAACCAATTGAGTGTACTGTAAAGACAGTGCTTCAAAAGTAGGTAATAATCAGCTGGATCAAAGGCTGCTGATCGGTCAGGTTCAATAAGGTATGATCACAGATCATTGGAGGTTAAAAAAAAATTATCAACAAAAGCATTATAACGAAAAACAGCCCCAGCCGGGCACAGTGGCTCACGCCTGTAATCCCAGAACTTTGGGAGGCCAAGGCAGGTGGATCACCTGAGGTCAGGAGCTAGAGACCAGCCTGACCAGCATGGAGAAACCCCATCTCTACTAAAAATACAAAATTAGCTGGGCGTGGTGGTGCATGCCTGTAATCCCAGCCACTCGGGAGATTTGCTTGAACCCTGGAGGCGGAGGTTGCAGTGAGCCGACATCGCACTACTGCACTCCAGCCTGGGCAACAAGGGCGAAACTCTCTAGAAAGACAGAAAGGAAAGAAAGAAACAAAAAAAAAGGAAGGAAGGAAGGAGAAAGGAAGAGAGGAAGGAAGGGAAGGAAAGGAGGGAAGGGAAGGAAGGGAAGGAAGGGAAGGAAGGGAAGGAAGGGAAGGAGGGGAGGAGTGAAGGAAGGAAGGAAGGGAGGAAGGGGAGAGAAAGAGAAAAACAGCCCCACCTCCCTTTTCCCTAGTTCTGTTCCCTAAACATAACTATAAGGCTTTCTACTATTTCTTCTAGTGTTGCATCCATCTTTCTAAATAATATACTTACACTGCCATTTTTAAATGTTTGTTTTAAATGTTTTTTTTTAAATGTTTATAGACAATTCCTTGTCATGTTAGGACATGTCTTTTTATCCAACTCAACAAATATGCATTTATCTTTCTCCTATTCTTTCTTTCTTTCTTTTTTCTTTTTCTTTTTTTTTTTTGAGACAGAGTCTCACTTTGTCACCCAGGCTGGAGGCAGTGGCACAATCTCAGCTCACTGCAACCTCCGCCGCCTGGGTTCAAGTGATTCTCCTGCCTCAGCCTCCCGAGTAGCTGGGATTACAGGCGCCCACCACTATGCCTGGCTAATTTTTGTATTTTTAGTAGAGACGAGGTTTTACCATGTTGGCCAGGCTGGTCTCGAACTCCTGGCCTCAGGTGATCCACCCGCCTTGGCCTCCCAAAGTGTTGGGATTACAGGTATAAGCCACCGCACCCAGCCCCATTCTTTCAATATAGTTAAATTAATGCTTACATTATGATGCTTTTGTAAAACATTCACTGCTGAACAAGTAGTTGTGAGACAATTCTCCAAAGCATTTGTACATCTCAGACTATCTTTTCCAGGATTTTTGGGCAGCAAACAGCCTTAGAAGCTAGAGGTAGTGTCTTCCTTTGGCAGAGGGCAGGTTTGTTTATTAAGACAGTGACTCCCTCTGGGAGAGATTTAGAAGCATGGTTCTCCAGCCATATTAAGGGATAGTAAGATCTCCCCACTTCTGCCTCCCCAGATATTTCTTTGCTAACCAGAAAAATAAAGATAATGTCTCCCTGTGGGGCAAAGATTGGGCAGGCTTGCTAGCAGTCCCCTTATAAGACTAGGGGTTTCCTAAGCTTAGCATTTCTCAGCTGTGAGACAGATCCACTGTGTGCTCAGCATCCACCCAGTCCCACTCAACATTGCTACAGTTCACCAAGTTCCCTTTTGGAACTTTTGGGGAAAGGGGAACTGTTAAGCCCATGCTGCCTGCTGTGTCATGGGTACTCAAGGGCCCACTGTTTCCTGACCGACTGGACTTATGGAGATGTGGCAAGTCGGCCTAGAAGCTTCACTGTGCTTGGGAATTGTTTGACCTCTTGATTAAACAGTAGCGCTCTGTGATTATAGTTTGTGTGTAATTTTTTTCCTAGAACAAATAATTGCCTTTTTTATTATTTGCATTATCCTAGCCACTTGAGGTTCATCGGTAAACAGACCAAGTTTGCAACCCTCATGGAGCTTACATACTAAAGCAGGACAGAGATAAAGAAGATAAACAAGTGTGAAGCAGAAGAACTGCAGGGTTTCAAGTGAAGGGTTTGGCATGATCTGGCTGAAGTTATAAAAGTAATACTCTGCCTACTATGTAGAGACTAGATTATAGAGGAACAAGGATGGAAACAGGGCCAATGAGGATGCTTCTGCAGGAATCCAGGCAAGAAAAGATGGTGGTTTAGACCAGAGTGGTGGCAATGGAAGCGGTGAAAACAGCCAAATGTTTAATATATTTTGAAGACAAAACCGAAAGGATTTTCTGAAAATTGGTTGTAAGCATTGAGAAAAGGAGTAAGGATAACTGCAAAGTTTTTGTCCAAACTACTGGAAGGATGGAGTTGCCATCCACTGAAATGGGAAGACTTCTTTATCTGTCATTTAAGGATATTTGATAATTTTCTCATGAGAGTCCTGTACCTCCTTTGTTATTTTTATTTCCTAGGTACTTTGTATTTTCTGTTGATATTAGCATACTAAACTATTACTGTATATTTAATAATTATGGTGAAATGGACTTCATTCTATTTTAGCTTCATCTTATATCCAGCAATTTTCTTCAAGTTTCTTATTGTTTATAACTAAATGTCAGCAATTTCTTCAAGTTTCTTATTGTTTATAACTAAATGTTGTGCCAAAACTGAAGTATAAATCTAACAAAACATATACATAATGTGTATGTTGGAAAGTATTAAATACTAATGAAAGAAATTTTAAAAGACCTAAAGAAATGGAGACATTATATTCATGGATTTGAAAACTTAACATAATAAAGATCTCATTCTCTTCCATATTGATGTATAGATTTAACACAATTCCAACTGAAATCCCAGCAGAATTCTTTTGGAGGTATAGACAAGCTAATCTCAATTTATATGGAAAGGCAAAGAACCAGAATAGTCAAAACAATGTTGGAAAAGAAGAATAAAGTTGGAGGAATCACATTATCTGATTTCAGGACTTACTATAAAGCTGCAGGAATCAAGACAGTATGATATTCATGAGGGGACAGACACATAGTTCAATATAACAGAATACAGAAATCATAAATAGACCCACAAAAACATACCAACTGATTTTTGAGGAGGGTGCAAAAGCAGCTCAATGGAGAAAGGATAGTCTTTTCTACAAAAGAAGCTGGAACAAAACAACATCTGTATACAAAAATAAACAAACCATAACCTAAACCTTATACTTCATGCAAAATAAAATTCAAAATAGATTATGGATAGAAATGTAAACCACAAAGCTATAAAACTTTTAGAAGAAAATATAGGATAAAATCTTTGTAACCTGGGGTTAGGCAAAGTGTTCTCAGATATGACACCCAAAAGCATGCTGCATTTAAAGAATTGATAAATTGGATCAGCCTGGCCAACATAGTGAAACCCTGTCTCCACTAAAAATACAAAAATTAGCTGGGCATGGTGGAGCGCGCCTGTACTCCCAGCTACTCAGGAGGCTGAGGAAAGAGAATCACTTGAATATGGGAGTTGGAGGTTGCAGTGAGCCGAGATTGTGCCACTGCACTCCAGCTTGGGCAACAGAGCGAGACTTCATCTTAAAGAAAAAAAAAAATGGATAAATTGGAATTCAACAAAATTTAAAACCTTCTCAGTGCAAAAGACACTTTAAGACAATGGAAAGACAAGCCACAGGCTGAAATAAAGTATTCGCAATATCCAACAAGGAGTTTTGTACTCAGAATATATAAAGAACTCTCAGCCGGGCGCGGTGGTTCATCCCTGTAATCCTGGCACTTTGGGAGGCCAAAATGGGCGGATCACTTCAGGTCAAGGGTTCGAGACCAGCCTGGCCAGCATGGTGAAACCCCAACTCTACTAAAAATTCAAAAATTAGCTGGGCAAGGTGGCAGGTGCCTGTAATTCCAGCTTCTTGGGGAGCTGAGGCCAGAGAATCACTTGAACCCTGGAGGCAGAGGTTGCAGTGAGCCGAGACCGTGCCATTGCACTCCAGCCTGGGTGACAAGAGCGAAACTCTGTCTCAAGAAAAAAAAAAAAAAAACTATCACAACTCAAGTGGAAGAAAACAATCCAATTAAAAATGGACAAAATACTTGAACAGACACTTCACCAAAGATAATATATAGATGGTAAATAAGAACATGTTTATTATCATCAACCATTAGAGAAATGCAAATTAAAATCATAATGAGGACCGCATGGTGGCTCACATCTGTAATCCCAATACTCTAGGAGGCCAAGGCGGGAGGATCACTTGAACCCAGGAGTTCAAAACCAGCCTGGGCAATAAAGTGAAAGCTCATATCTACAAAAAAAAATGATTTAAAAATTAGCCAGGAGTGGTGGCACATGCCTGCGGTCTCAGCTACTCAGGAAGGCTCAGGTAGGAGAATCGCTGGAGCCGGGGAAGTTGAGGCTGCAGCGAGCTGTGATCATACCATTGCACTCCAGCCTCGGTGACAGAGGAGACTCTATCTCAAAAAAGCAAAAAAAGTAAAATCACAATGAGATACCTCTTCATGCCTGTTAGAATGGCCAAAATCAAAAGTGCTGACAATACCAAGTGCTAATGAAAATGCCAGAGCAATTGGAATTCTCATCCGTTGCTAGTGGGAATGCAAAATGGTAAAATCACCTTGGAAAACAGTTTGGCAGCTTTTTATAAAGTTAAACATACACCTTCCATGTGATCCAGAAATCACACTTGTGGATATTTCAGAGAAATCAAAACTAGGTTCACATGGAAATCTGCACAGGAATGTTTAAACCAGTTTCAATCATCCACCAAAAATTGGAAATAACTCAGACGCCCTTCAGCTGATGAGTGGATAAACAAACTATGATACATCCATACAACGGAATACTACTAGCAATAAAAAGAACGAACCATAAATACGCATGATAACTTGGATGAATCTCAAACTATGCTGAGTGAAAGAAATCCACTCAAAAGCTTACATACTGTATAGACTTCATTTATGTGACATTCATGAAGAGGGAAAAGTGTATTGACAGGGAACACATCAGCGATAACCAGGAGTTAAAGGTAAGGGGAGGATGTGGCCATAAAGGGATAGCATATGGGAGTTTTGCGGGGTGATCAAACTAGTCTATATCCTGATTATAGCGGTGACACAAATCTATATATGTTCTAGAATTCATAGAACTGTATGCTCAAGAGTCTATTTTAATGTATGACAATTACAAATTTAAAATGAGACAGCTGGGGCCAGGCGCGGTGACTCACACCTGTAATTCCAGCACTTTGGGAGGCCAAGGCAGGTGGATCACGAGGTCAGGAGTTCAAGACCAGCCTGGCCAAGATGGTGAAACTAAAAATACAAAAAGTAGCCGGGTGCTGTGGCGGGCGCCATGGCAGGCGCCTATAATCCCAGGTACTCGGGAGGCTGAGGCAGGAGAATTGCTTGAACCTGGGAGGCAGAGCTTGCAGTGAGCTGAGATCACGCCACTGCACTCCAGCCTGTGTGACAGAGTGAGATTCCATCTCAAAAAAAAAAAAAGAAAAAAAAGAGACAACTGGAACTTTGAATACTGACTAGCTATCTGATGAAACTAAGTAATTGTTGTTAATTATTTTACATGTGATAATGGCATTATGGTTATTTTTAAGTCCTTATCTTTTAAAGATACACACTAAAATATTTAAGGACAAAGTTATATAAAGTATGGGATTTGCTTAAAAGTAATACTGGAGGAAGGAACGGACTGGGGAAGAAATGAAAGAAACCTGACCATGATTTAGTAATTGTTGAAGAGGGTAATGGGTACATGGGGCTTTATTATACTGTTCTGTCTACTTTTGTACATGTTTGATAGTTTCCATACTAAAAAGTTCAGCCGGCCGGGCGCGGTGGCTCACGCCTGTAATCCCAGCACTTTGGGAGGCCGAGGCGGGCGGATCACAAGGTCAGGAGATCGAGACCACGGTGAAACCCCGTCTCTACTAAAAATACAAAAAAAATTAGCCGGGCGCGGTTGTGGGCGCCTGTAGTCCCAGCTACTCGGGAGGCTGAGGCAGGAGAATGGCGTGAACCCGGGAGGCGGAGCTTGCAGTGAGCCGAGATCGCGCCACTGCACTCCAGCCTGGGCGACAGAGCGAGACTCCGTCTCAAAAAAAAAAAAAAAGTTCAGCCAGGCATGGTGGCTTACGCCTGTAATCCCAGCACTTTGGGAGGCCGAGGCAGGCGGATCACGAGGTCAGGAGTTTGAGACCAGCCTGGCCAACATGGTGAAACCCCGTCTCTACTAAAAGTACAAAAATTAGCTGGGCATGGTGGCGCGTGCCTATAATCCCAGCTACTCAAGAGGCTGAGGCAGGAGACTCGCTTGAACCTGGGAGGCAGAGGTTGCAGTGACCCGAGATCACGCCACTGCTCTCTAGCCTAGGTGACAGAGCGAGACTCTGACTCAAAAAAAAAAAAAAAAAGTTCAAAAAGGGGTGTGGGGTTGTTAGTTTTCAGCATCAAGCTGCCTGGTATGTAGTCTGAGTTTGCCATTTAGTAGGCGATCTTGGGCAAGTTACTTATTTGTCCTAAACTTCAGTTTCCCCCCACTCCATAAAATGAGACTACTAATGATAATATCTATCTCACAGTTGTTGTCAGGATTAAATGGATGTTGTCAGAATATGTGAAAAGCAAGTTCTTGCTATATTGCGCATGTTCGATAAATGTTAATTTTTTTTGTCATTATTACATCTCCTGGTCTGATTCCTCCATGCCATCTCCTCTGTATGAGCAAGTCTTCTTCCAGGCTTCTTTCTGGACATCTTATCTAAAAAGGGCCACTGTGTTTTACATCCTAATTCAGAATTATAAAACCCAGGTTTGAAATTCTACTTCCCCCTCACACTATAGTATATTATATTCTTTTTTTTTTTTTTGGAAACAGAGTCTTGCTCTATTGCCCAGGCTGGAGTGCAGTGGCACAATCATGCCTCGCTGCAGCGTTGATCTCCCAGGCTCAAGTGATCCCCCCACCTCAGCCTCCTTGGAATCTAGGACTACAGGCCAGTGCCATCGCACTCGGCTAATTTTTGTGTTTTTGTAAAGACAGCATTTTGCCATGTTGCCCAGGCTGGTCTCAAACTCCTGGGCTCAAGTGATCCATCTGCCCCAGCCTCCCAAAGTGATAGAATTACAGGTGTGAACCCAGTCTCTTCTATTCTTTATTGTATACCCAGTAGGAAATCCTAAACTTAAAAGACTGGGTTAAATAAAAATTCAGAAATGTCTATCTTTTCCTCCAAACAAGGAGTAATGAAAGATTACTGTGAGTCATGGTGGAGTGGAATTCTCCACAGAATCTGAGACAGGAAGACCTGCAGATCATCTGGTCCCATCTCTATCCTACTCAAGGCAGCAGCCCCTTCCCACCACTCCTGCAGCATTCATTTTCAGGAACAAAGGAGCTTTCCCACAATTACTGAGTCTGACGCTTAGTTTCCAGGATAAACCCGTACCCAACCATTCTGTCCTGTGGTTCCCAGTGATACACTCAAACTTGTTAGAATGTGTCACTTTGGGGTTCAGAAAATGCAATCACTGAGAGAAGCCCGAGTAGTAGTTATGCTCTCCTTTGGTTCCATACCTCCCCCTCTTGCCACATCTATCCACTAGAGGGAGGAAGGCCTAGAACCTCTTTAGCCAGAGCAGGGCAGTAGCAAGGATCAGTAGTGTGGCTTCTTAACCAAGCCAGCAGTGGGGGTGTCAGAAGCACCGAAACATAATCGCTTCATTCTCTCAGAAAAGAGGAAGGGTCTCTTCCTTCCCCTTTTCAACAGTCTCTGCATGGATTGGCACGTCACCATGCGCTGGTGCACTCACTTCCCTCAAGTCAGTGTGCAGGCTGCTTCAAAAATTCAGAGGAACGTGTACTGGGGTCTTAGGAACATTTTCAGCCAGTGCAGAGGAAAAGGAAAACTAAGTATCTCTTGAATCATTCAGAGTTCACCAAATACAACTGAAAACTGGGGGCTCCAATGTCCCTGCTACCCCGGTGGTATTAGTTTAAGATGTTGACATTGAGGCCGGGCGCGGTGGCTCAAGCCTGTAATCCCAGCACTTTGGGAGGCTGAGACGGGCGGATCACGAGGTCAGGAGTTCGAGACCATCCTGGCTAACACGGTGAAACCCCGTCTCTACTAAAAAATACAAAAAACTAGCCGGGCGAGGTGGCGGGCGCCTGTAGTCCCGGCTACTCGGGAGGCTGAGGCAGGAGAATGGCGTAAAAACCCGGGAGGCAGAGCTTGCAGTGAGCTGAGATCCGGCCACTGCACTCCAGCCTGGGCGACACAGCGAGACTCCGTCTCAAAAAAAAAAAAAAAAAAAAAAAGATGTTGACATTGACATCTGCAGAGATCTCATCCATCACTGTACATCAACAAGCAAATGTCATTCTAGTTGAGAAACTCATGTGTGAGAAAGAATGGTCATCTTAGGAAATCTGTAGCTCCAGCGGCTCCTGATGTCTTTTCCTGCCGCCTCCTGTCCCATGCTTGTGCCTCAGACAGAGCTCATTCCTAAAACCCTAGCTGACCCTCTGTGCTGTCTTTTTTTGTTTGTTTGTTTGTTTTTTGAGATGGAGTCTGGCTCTGTCGCCCAGGCTGGAGTGCAGTGGCCGGATCTCAGCTCACTGCAAGCTCCGCCTCCCGGGTTTACGCCATTCTCCTGCCTCAGCTTCCCGAGTAGCTGGGACTACAGGCGCCCGCCACCTCGCCCGGCTAGTTTTTTTTTTTTTGTATTTTTTAGTAGAGACGGGGTTTCCCGTGTTCGCCAGGATGGTCTCGATCTCCTGACCTCGTGATCCGCCCGTCTCGGCCTCCCAAAGTGCTGAGATTACAGGCTTGAGCCACCGCGCCCGGCCTGTCTTTTAAGTTATAATAGTAACTGCCATCTGTTGAATATTTTGCTTTATGACAGGCACTACATTAAGCACGTTAGCATATGTCAATTGAAGCCTCACGCTAAGGCTATGAACTAGATACTATCTGTCTGTAGATAATATATATCCATCTGTAGATGAAGAAACTAAGGTTGAGTAAGCTATCTAAGGTCACAGAGCCAATAAGTGCTAGAGGCAAGATTCTTATTCTGTACACTCTGCCTCAAAAGTCAATTTCTTTGACCCTAAGGGCACAAGAACCCAAATCAGGATATGAAGCTTGGACTTTGAAGCCAAAGGAAGCTCCTGAATAATTCTGATAGGCTGACAGCTTGGCGCTGTAAACAAAATCAGTCTTTTGTCAAAAGGTACCAGGAAATGAAGTTGCCATGCCACTGTTCACTCCTGTAAGAGACTCCTCCGGGCTGTTCCATTCTCTTGCTGCAATTCAGCCGGTTGAAAAACTAAGGTGGCTACACAGCGATTAACTTCAGGCCCTTCTGCTCTACTTTGAGCCTGTCTCCGGTTCATCGTTAACACTCTCCGCTCAGCACCCGCAGACTCAAGAGATTTCCAATCCCCCAATTTAGCGTGGTTCTACCTTAGGCAGAACTCCCATCCTGTTCGGATATAAGCGGGTCGAAGTGGCAGGGACCACTTCTCTGGGAAGAGAGACTGGAGCTGCGGTCTTAAAAGATCTTGGGCCGAGTGCGGTGGCTCACGCCTGTAATCCCAACACGTTGGGAGGCCGAAGCGGGTAGATTATTTGAGGCCTGGAGCTCGAGACCAACCTGACCAACACGGTGAAGCTCGGTTTGTACTAAAAATAAAAAAAATAAAAAAATAAAAAAATTAGCCGGGCGTGGAGGCGCATGCCAGTAGTTCCAGATACTCGGGAGGCTGAGGCAGGAGAAACACTTGAACCTGGGAGGCGGAGGTTGCAGTAACCGAGATCGCGCCACTGCACTCCAGCCTGGGCGACAGAGAGAAAAAAATAAAAAGTTAAAAAATCTTGAATAAGCACCGGAGACCCTGAGCTACCGAGTAGCGGAATTCCCTTTCCGGGTGGGGCACAGAGAGGACCAGCCCCGCCTCTGCCGGGCCCCGCCCCCAACAGGCCCAGCCGCCGGCGCCTCCTGCTAGGCCCCGCCCCGGACAGACACCCCCCGCCAGGCCCCGCCTCCTGCCCCCCCGGCGCCGCGAGGTCCGGCCTCCTGCCCGGCCCAGCCTCAGGCCTGCCCGGCCCTCCGACCCGCCCCGCGGCGCACTGTGGGATCTGTCTGCTTGCCGGGTGGTGGAGGAAAAGGTGCTCCGTCATGGGGATCCAGCCGGTAAGACCCTCGTTCAGTATCCTCCACTGGGGGACCCCTCCCCATCTGGTTCTGGCCACTCAGCTCCGAACCAGGAGCTGTCGCTGTCGACCCCGCCCCGCAGGGCTCTGGGCCCACAGTGGATGCTGGGGTCCCGGTCCCGCACATCCGGGCTCGGGACCCTGTCAGGTTACTCCTCTGCCCTTGGCATGCCTCCGCGCTGGAGCTCGAGATCGCCACCCCTGGGACGGTCAGCACCCAAGCCCCGGGCTCTTTCCCAGCCTGGCGGTTACGCTGCCTCCTCTACCCACAGAGCCCAGTCCTGCTGGCCTCCCTGGGGGTGGGGCTGGTCACTCTGCTCGGCCTGGCTGTGGGCTCCTACTTGGTTCGGAGGTCCCGCCGGCCTCAGGTCACTCTCCTGGACCCCAATGAAAAGTACCTGCTACGACTGCTGGACAAGACGGTAAGTTGGGGAAGAAAGGGGCAGGGTGGAGGAGGGGACCAGAGTGCTTCTGGCATGGAGGGTACAGCACCCACGGTGGTTGGGATGTCCAAGGGACGTGGCAGCGCCAGGCGCGCTTGGTGAAACACTTGTGTCCTCCACCCTCCAGACTGTGAGCCACAACACCAAGAGGTTCCGCTTTGCCCTGCCCACCGCCCACCACACTCTGGGGCTGCCTGTGGGTAAGGAAAGTGTGGAATGGGTTCCTTTCCCTGGTATCCTCAGAAGGTGACTCCCCTCCTGGGGTCTCATGAAACAGGCTGCTTCAACCGGTTTACTCCACACACCATTCCCCTTCCCCCACTTGGCTCTGCATCCTCCAAGCTGTGAGGTGCCACTGGGCCCCTCTAGGGTGTGGCTTCCGTGGCCCCCAACCAGCTTTAACACTTAACAGTCTTGCCTCTTCCCTGCAGGATTTGCTAATTACTCCATCTGAGCAAGCACTACTAACTTTTTCCCATTGCCCAGACCCTTTTGACTCATCTGTCAAGGTCCTGGCAGTAACTGGCAGGAAACGCTGGAAATAAGCATTTCCTCAACTGGGGGCTTATGAGAGATCCAACTGAGGGTTCAACGGGGTGAATCTTCCCTGCCTGGTAACTCCTTGGAACCACAGCAGGAAGCAAGACATCTTGTTCTCTCAAATCTCTTTGAGTATTTTGAGGGATGCAGCACATCACAGACAGCCCTTATGTAGTTCTCTGCACGGTCCCCAGGCAAACATATCTACCTCTCCACCCGAATTGATGGCAGCCTGGTCATCAGACCATACACTCCTGTCACCAGTGATGAGGATCAAGGCTACGTGGATCTTGTCATCAAGGTAAGGGGCTAGGGAGGGACCCTGGGGCTGCTTACCCATTCTTTCTGGGATTTGTAGAAATTTCTAAGATGTGCCTGATAGCCGGAAATGGTATATACTTTGTGGATATGAAAAAAGTATGAGCTACTCGGGATACTGAGGCAGGAGACTCGCTTGAACCCAGGAGGCGGTTTCAGCGAGCCGAGATTGCGCCACTGCACTCCAGCCTGGGCAACAAGAGCGAAACTCTGACTCAAAAAAAAAAAGAAAGTATGTAGATGGGGAAAAGATAGCACATATCTGATCCCTGCCCCAGCCTCAGGGAGGTTTAGTCAACATGGGGCTCAGAAACCATTGACATTCCAAATAAGGTATTTTTCTCTCTGTCTTGTAAGGTCTACCTGAAGGGTGTGCACCCCAAATTTCCTGAGGGAGGGAAGATGTCTCAGTACCTAGATAGCCTGAAGATTGGGGATGTGGTGGAGTTTCGGGGGCCAAGCGGGTTGCTCACTTACACTGGAAAAGGTAATGACCTGTTTTCTCCTTGAACCTGTCTCCCACTTTATCAGTTCCCATAATAGTCCTCTTGGCACAGTATGGCTGTGTGTACACATGTGTGTGCATGTGTGTAAGGGCCGGGGCCGCCCTTCCTTCTAAACATAGCACTGATACGACAGAAAGGCATGTTTCTCAGCCCCATTTGCCACAGGAAGCAGTTCCTCCTCCACTTGAATTCCCTAGCCATGGCAGCTGTGGAGATTACTAAAGCAAACATGTGCCCCTCTTCCCCTCCTTCAAAAATTTGCCCCCCGGGGTGAGCTGTGGAGAGAGCCAGAGATAGCTTTCAGCCCTTCCCATGGGAACAGCTGGGTGCATTAGCAAGTCCCTGGAGCTGCTGTGTGTCACTTCGGAAAATAGATTCACACCTGGCTTCGTGCCTGTCTCCTTCACCAGGGAGTGACACTTTGCCAGAAGCAGTTGATAATGCTGTGTGGCCCTGAACTGACTCACAGATAGCCCTGGCCCCATTGTCCCTCAAGTATATTATTGTCAGGGCTGGCTCAAGTCAAACTTCCACCCAAGCTCCAGGATCAGATGTCATAGCAGCTGCTCAACTGGCCTCGGGCATATTTTCAACTCTGCATTTGTTTTCTAAGTTCGCTGTCTTGACTTTATTCTTCCACTGCTCTCTTCACTTGACTTCTCAGGGCATTTTAACATTCAGCCCAACAAGAAATCTCCACCAGAACCCCGAGTGGCGAAGAAACTGGGGATGATTGCCGGCGGGACAGGTGCATTACACTGAGGGCCTTTCTCTCCCACTATTGTTGCCTGTTGCCATGCAAATTCCTAGGTGACTCTCTGAAGACTGGTAATCATAGCCAAGCTGTTCATCAGGGGATTTCCAGCAATGCTTAGAGCTCCCTAGCATATGAAAAACAAAATCATAACCAGGTAGAAACCAAAAAAATTTTAACTGATGGAATTAGAGAAACAAATTAAATGAGTTTTCCTCATATTGAATGGATCTAATAGTTTTTAGGTGAGAGAAGAGAAAAGCAGCTAGGAATGACTAGCTAGGAAGAAAGAAAATTCACATTGGACACTACCATGTATTAGACACTGTGTAGTCTAATACACTACTATATATTAGACACATAAATTAGACACATATATATGTATCTATGAAGTAGGTACTAGCCTTTCCCTTTTACAGAGAGCCAATGGAGGTCCAGAGAGGCTAAATGATTTCCACAGGGTTATATCACTTGTAATGGCCTAGAGCAAAATTAGTATCTGGCTCTACCTAATGCCTAAGTACATGCACTTAACCTCTGCAAATACAGTGTTCTAGAACCCTCATCTTTGAATCTGGAGGTACTTGTAGTCATCCGTGACATTGAAGTCCTAGCCTCCAAAGGACTTTCATTAAGAGTCTTAGATTGGTTCCTAAGAAAGATTTCTACAATAAGAACTCATATGAATTTGAAGGGTGCCTGGAAATGCAGATGTTGGAGAATATGCAGGAGGAGTTTAGAGGATGAGAATGCTAAAGGAAAATGGAGCGCAGTGGGGAATGAGCAGAATGAAGATGAAAGGGCTGGTCAGCTAAGGACCCAGGACAGGGCAGAGTGTGGCCAGTACATTTCATTGTGGGGTATCTTCATGCAGGAATCACCCCAATGCTACAGCTGATCCGGGCCATCCTCAAAGTCCCTGAAGATCCAACCCAGTGCTTTCTGCTTTTTGCCAACCAGGTTGGTTTGCTTTCCTCCACCCTAAGACTTCAAAGTTGCTGTGTGGGTAGGGCTAAGAGACACGGTATGGATGGGCAGAACTGGCCCAGTGCCCTGTTTTAGCTTCTGCCCAAGGTCCCTCTGTAAGGTACAGGGTCCTCTTTCAATAAGGAGGAGAAAGGACAGAGCACTGAATCACATTCCTTCGCTGGCCCCCAAGGAAAGAAGAAAACTTTTAAGGCATCTAGTCTGGAGCACAGTAACTTAGATCTTCTTGATTAAATATTCATCTTTATTCCTTCATAATATGTAGATAAAGGCTGTTCCCCTCTTCTCCTTATCCTAACTCCCTAAAAGCACTGCAAGTCTTGCTTATTTCCTAGAACTTCTGCATTCCCTTAACATTCTTTTTCTTAGTTGAAAAGTTGTTATAGCAGAAAACTTTTTATGTGGGCCTGAGAAGACTCCTAAAGACTTTCCTTCCCCTTTGCATTTCAGACAGAAAAGGATATCATCTTGCGAGAGGACTTGGAGGAACTGCAGGCCCGCTATCCCAATCGCTTTAAGCTCTGGTTCACTCTGGATCATCCCCCAAAAGGTATCCTTCCCATTTCTGGACATCCCACTAACCCCTCATCATCACAATCAAAGCCTTGCCCCTTTGTGAGTTCTGGCTTTGGTCAAATCAACCTTGCCTCACACTGCCAACTCGGAAGTCTGAGTGCACAGACACAGGGATCTCCTGGTCCCTTTTCTCTGGGTTCCTGTTTACCAGGTGGGTGACAGGGATGGCTGTGCTGCTAAGGCTTAGCCTGAGGCAGGCTTAGTATACCCATTCCCAGCTGCTACTACTACTTGACACTTTCTCCATAGCTTTTCAGGGCCCTCGCCAGTTTCATGGCACCACACCCGCTTGCCAGCATGTATCTGGAGTATTAAGTACTTTCTTCTCCCCAAACTTCAGATTGGGCCTACAGCAAGGGCTTTGTGACTGCCGACATGATCCGGGAACACCTGCCTGCTCCAGGGGATGATGTGCTGGTGCTGCTTTGTGGGCCACCCCCAATGGTGCAGCTGGCCTGCCATCCCAACTTGGACAAACTGGGCTACTCGCAAAAGATGCGATTCACCTACTGAGCATCCTCCAGCTTCCCTGGTGCTGTTTGCTGCCATTGTTCCCCATCAGTACTCAAGCACTATAAGCCCTAGATTCCTTTCCTGAGAGTTTCAGCTATTTTCGTTCCATCTAGAGCTGAAATCTGGATAGTACCTGCAGGAACAATATTCCTGTAGCCATGGAAGAGGGCCAAGGCTGAGTCATTCCTTGGAAGGCCTCCTAAATCTCCCCGTGGCAACAGGTCCAGGAGAGGCCCATGGAGCAGTCTCTTCCATGGAGTAAGAAAAAAGGGAGCATGTATGCTTGGTCCAAGATTGGCTAGTTCCTTGATAGCATCTTAGTCTCACCTTCTTTGTGTCTGTGATGAAAGGAACAGTCTGTGCAATGGGTTTTACTTAACCTTCACTATTTAACCTATGGGCAAATCTGTACATGTGAGTATAAGTTGAGCATACTTCCAGAGGTATCTTATGGAGATGGCAAGAAAGGAGGAAATGGTTTCTTCAGATCTCAAAGGAGTCTGAAATATCACATTTCTGTGTGTGTCTCTCTCAGCCCCTGCCCAGGCTAGAGGGAAACAGCTACTGATAATCGAAAACTGCTGTTTGTGGCAGGAACCCCTGGCTGTGCAAATAAATGGGGCTGAGGCCCCTGTGTGATATGGAAAGGGTTGTTGTGTCTGGGGTCCTTGTTTCCAAATCCCCGAGGACCTAAGGAGGAAGGGTTTGCCAGCATGGAACTCTCCCAGGTGTTCCAAAGAACCTTTGAGAAGTTGTACCATGTGCTGAAATATTAGCTGCCAGCAGACTCAGTGATCATCTCAGCAGCTGTCTCAGCAGAGGCAGAGCTCTGCTTCTCCCTGGAGGCTCTCAAGGTGGGGGAAGGAGAACACACATTAGAGGGGACATTTTTGAGCCCACTTGCTCCTCACAGTGTTCCCTTGATATGCTACTCTTCCCCTTCCTCCTCCTCTTGGCCCATCCTTCACCATATTTATCCTTCAGGGAACCTGGCACACAAATCAAAGTGTTGCCTTTCTGTTTGGAAGAGGAGCCTTCTTTAAAAAGTAACCTGACATCACCAGCCCTGGCCAGACTTGTTGATGCCCGGATAGAGTTGGCCTCCCCCAGGCCCATCTGTCCTGAGCGCCCTTCTCCTCTGCTATGAGAGCATGACCCAATCTACTCCCTTTCCCAGGGTAGGACTAGGGCAGCCTCTCTAGATTCTTCTTTGTTACTTTCATTGCAACAAAACAATGTGGTGGGCTCAGAATGAAGGTCAACATTGCTTTTCTGCTTTTCAGCAACTGTTTATTGCTGTTTCTGGGGCTTCTGAGAGAAAGGTTTGTAGGACCCTCAGAATTCACCCCTCCCTAGGGCAGAGCCTTCACTAAATTCTGTTGATGGTGTGCCATCCAACATTTCTTGATCAGCTAATATGTGTACGCACTGTGCTCTGTAACACAGTCTCAGCCACCTCACCTCCAGGAAGGAAAATCTTGCTTAGGAATGTTGGGCTCAGACAGTGAAGCAGGCTGGTAAAGAGAATTTCCTACATGGAAGATCACCATTCCTTGTCTTGCATGGGTTTTTGCCTCATCCACTCAACATACAAACGTTTATTAAGGATCTGTCATGTGCTAGGCCCTGAGGATACAAGTGTGACCAAGACTGGTCTTAGACTCCCAAAAAACTCACAGTCTAAGATAGACAAGTGACAAATAATTATAACACAGTGTGACTAATACCATAGCAGAGGTACACACAAAGCGGGAAGAGGTTGAGAAAGATTCAGAAAGGGAGGAAGGGGGGAAAGAGAGTTAACATTTTTGACAGCCTGGGCAACATAGTGAGACCCTATCTCTACAAAAATAAAAAATTAACTGGGCATGGTGGCACAAATCTGTAGCCCAGCTACTTGGGAGGCTGAGGTGAGAGGATCCCATGAAGCCCAGGAGTTCAAGGCTGCAGTGAGCTATGATCTCATGATCGCACCACTGTACTCCAGCCTAGGTGACAGAGTGAGAGCCTGTCCCTAAAAATACAAAAATATTTTGAGCCATGTACCAGGTACTGTGCTAAGTACTCGATCTACATCACATAATTTAATCCTTATGATAATCATGTGACTTGAAGATTAATACTTTGCCAAATGTCATACAGCTGGTAAGTGGCTGGCAGAGCCTAAATGTAAATTTAGGATTGTCTGAGGCCAAACTCAAACCTAGAAGTGGGCATTGTAATCTGCTGGCATCTTGCAGCAGACAATGAGAAGGGCAGTCCAACAGAAGGATCAGCATGTGCAACAGCCTGGAGGAATGAAAGAGAAGTTCACTTTAAAGAACTAGTTCACCAAGGCCCAACATGCCAGAGGGAAAATGGAGGATGAGGCCTTAGAGGTTACAGCCAGCTCACAAAGGGCCTTGAAACACTATGCTGAAGAAACCTGGACTCAATCCTTTGGACAGTAGGAAGTTTCTGAGGGTTTTATACAACGGGCAACACGGTAATAGCTAACATTTAGAAAGCACTTACCATTGACCAGGCCTCATCATAAGAACCTGCATGAATTATCTCACTCAATCCTGACAAAGACCCAATGAAATAGTATTATTTTATTCCCATTTTTCAGATGAGGTAATTATCATTTGGAGGGATTTAGTAATGTGCTCAAGATCATACACTGGCCTGGGACAGAAGCATGGCTCTGTGTGACTCCAGAGCCCATGTTTTTAACCAGGTAGAAGAGAATTAACGCCATGTCCCTGAGGCACCTGTATCAGATTACAATGAGTCACTTTCTCTGCCTCTAGAATGGCACTAGTTGCACAGTGAGCTATGATCTGATGATTGCACCGCTGCACTCCAGCCTAGGTGACAGTGAGAACGTGTCCCTAAAAAAAAAAATTAAAACTTTTTTTGAGTTAACAGCCATATCGAGGTACTGTGCCAAGTACTCTATCTATATCACATAATTTAATCCTTATAATAATCCTGTGAGTTGAAGGTTCGCTCACAAGAGGAAGATCGACATTGCTTTTCTGCTTTTCAGCAACTGTGTATTGCTGTGTCTGGGGCTCCAGAGCGTGGGCTCTAGAGTCACATAGAGCCAAGCTTCTGTCCCTGGCCAGTCTGTGACCTTGAGCACATTACTGAACCCCTCCAAATGATAGTTACGTCATCTGAAAAGTGGGAATAAAATAATACTATTTCATTCTTGGGAGAAATGAGAAAATGGCAGACCCTGAAATCCCCTTCTGTGTTGTGTGGTTCAGACAAGGGCTGTACTATACCCTATGTCGTCTCCCCGATCTGCACTCTGGGTGCCTGTAGGAGCAGGAGCGGGGGCACGGGTTCACCAGCAAGAGTGGTTAGAAACAATTCCGCTCTCTGACAAGAAAATAACAGGAGGCAGACTGAGGTCTAGCCCAGGGCCTGGCAGATGGTAGGCGCTCAGTAGTTTGTGGGAGGGAGGGACTGTGCGGTTGAAGAAGGGATTAAGAAGTGTTTCAGAGATGAAACGACTAGCCTTGGGGACAGAGGAGATGAGAGACAAGGTGTATGGTAGAAAATTCAGTATTCCCTCCCGACGTTCGGCCTCATTCTCTGAAATTCCTTCTCCATCACGCACTTCAGGCTGCGATAACGAAGTGGAACGAGGTGGAGTGTGGAATCGGACGAGCGACCGCAAGCCCAGGGCGGGTGGAGGTTACCTGGCCGCGGCGGAGGGGGTGGGCAGGCGGCAGGGAAGGCGGGGCGGCAGAGCTGGGCTCCGGGCGGGAGGTGTGGCCGGCGGGCGCGGGCCTGTGATTGGGACTCCGCGAGAAGGCCTGGGATTGGACGGGCGAGGCAGAGCCCGCGAGGAGGTGACGCGGCTGCGGAGGTGACGCGAGCGGTCGCGCGCCCCTTCCGGCGCGGGGAGGGCGCTGAAGATCGGGGCCGCTCGGCCGCAGGCCGCCTCCAGCGCCGCGGGATGTAGCGCGGGGGACCGCGGCCCCCAGCAGAGCCCGCCCGCCCGCCCGGCTGTAAGTCTCCCCGGGGCTGCGCGGTGGGCGGGGACTAGGTGGGAGCGCGGGGACCCGGGGGCCCCGACCCAGGCCTGGGGAGGAGACAGCCGTTGGGGGAACCCGCTCCGAAGTGCCAAGGGGCCCGGGCCCCAGCCCTGGAGCCGCCCGGCCTCCCAGCGTCCAGCCGGTTGAGGTTGTAAACATTTCCGGCCCCTCCCACTGCGCGCCGCCTCCGAAGAGGCCTAGGTGCAGTGGGCGCTAGTCCCCGCCTGTCCCCCGACTCCCGACAGTCTTGTGAGTGCTGCACCTTTAGCCCCACGGGGTGGAGATGCATGGGTTCCCGGGATCGGGACCAGACAGCCAGAGCTAAGCCTGGCCCCGAGGCCGCCGCGCGTGGGCAGGGAGTGCTGCGGGCCTAGGTCGCGAACCGCCTCTCAGCGGGGAACAGCCGCACGGGGTGGCGGGGAAGCCCAAAGGTTCCTACACCAACAATCTTTGGCAAGCCACGTCGTGACAGTGCCCTCACTTTGATGGGGTGGGAAGGGAGGTTGGTGATCGCTCTGCAGGGTTAAGGAAATCCTGAAGGCTGAAATGCGGGGCAGAATCGAAGCTACTTTGGGGGAAAATGAAATTTCATTAGCTGAGATATCTAGGATTGATGTATACCATCTTCTGTTTGAGAATTTTGGTCTTCAAGCCTTCGATTTTAAGAAAATAGGTAAGTGTTTCCCTCTGGTGCTCCGTGGGAGAATGGGAAACTGACAAGGCCAATTTCAGTTTACACCGTTTCAGATGTCAGAGGAGCACCAGGAGGCCATGGTTCTTTAGTAGATTAACCATAGTACTTCCCTCAAATAATTTGGAAGAAGGGCTAGAAAATACAGCTGAGAATACATAGGCTGCGGTCTTCAAAACAAATGAAGATTATAATGGCTGGTTCTTTTCTGAAATGAAGTAATAGTGGGGTCTGTTCACTGCTTTTCTCTTTTGCTAGTAGTTGGGTAGGGCACCATGGTGCAACTTCGGTTCCTGAGGTTGTATAGTATCTGTATACTGCCAGGAATTTAGGGTGGTGCTAAACAGATTGCAATGTCGGGGTTCCGGCTTGCAGCCACTAAGTGTATTTACTCCAGGAGTAACTTTTATGTACCCATATTGTAATTTGCACTTGGGAAATCAGTCATAAAAACCAGTGTTACCTGTGAAGGCCCATGTTAGGGTAGACCTCCGCAAAACTATACCTAATTGTAGAGTAGAATCTGAAAGCCTTCTGTTCTCAGTGGTCAAGACTTTGCCTGCAGGTAGGAGAGAATCTCAGAAAAGTAACAGGAAGCAACATTAATCCACCGATCCCCATTGCTGATTTATAAAGTACACCACCTTAAGTAGGCTTTTAGGCTATTTTCAGTTTCTTCAGTCTGGCCTCATTTTACCTTTCCAGGACTCTTTGGAAAAATGAATTGTTTACTGCCCTGGGGACTGTGTTCTTTCATGTCTTGTTCACACCATATACACTCCTGGAATGCCCTGTTTCCATCTCCACCTATCAAGCTCCTTTCATAAAATCTTCCACAAAACTTTTCTGATCACTTCAACTAAAGTTGAGCTTTTCTTTTGAATTCCTCCTGCACATAATGGCACTAAGCCTTGTAGAATGATATTAGGAAAGTTATTTCCCCCGTTTAGAGGCCAACAACCATTTCAACCCTCTGACTCCTCTTTGCTTTGTCTCTCTGACCACAATACCATGCATATTGTAAGTAATCCGTATTCTCAGATTAATGAAGGTTAAGAAATTGCCCTTCTTTCTAGGCCAGTATATTTGTTCTCTGTTTCCTTAGGAAATTTCCTTTGACTTCTAATACAAAGTCAAACTGAAAACCTTTATCACTCCTACCACATTATCCTGTCCCATCTACTTATTATCACACAGGTAAGATAAGCAGTCATCTTTATATCTAGAAGCTTTGTGAATTATGGTGAGGTTTTTTTGTTGGGTCAGTACTCATCAATGTTGTTATGTCCATTTGTCCCTAATGTCACTTCCTTGACTTTGTTCCTCTCACCATGCTCGAAGTTGATTCCTTTTTCCTGCTCAGAAATGTTGGGGGCACAGGCCAGGCATGGTAACTCATGCCTGTAATCTCAGCACTTTGGGAGACTGAGGCAGGTGGATCACCTGAGGTCAGGAGTTCGAGACCAACCTGATCAACATGGCGAAACCCTGTCTCTACTAAAAATACAAAAATTATCCGGATGTGGTGGCAAGTGCCTGTAATCCCAGCTACTTGGGAGGCTGAGGCATGAGAATGAATTGCTTGAACCTGGGAGGCGGAGGTTGCAGTGAGCAGATTGTACCACTGCACTCCAACCTGGGGGATAGAGCAAGACTCTTGTCTCCAAAAAAAAAAAAAAAAAAAAGTGGGAGCTGGCATTGGCTGGGCGCGGTGGCTCACACCTGTAATCCCAGCACTTTGGGAGGCTGATGCAGGAGAATTGCTTGAGTCCAGGAGTACTAGGCTGCAGTGAGCTATTATCATGCCACACACTCCAGCCTGGGCCTGGAACTGACTGAACTGGGAGCAAGACCCTGACTCCAAAAATAAAAAATAAAAAATGGGCTGGCGTTAAAATCCTTCATATGCCTGTATACTGTTCACTTTTTTTTGTCATAACATTAGCAAAGTTTGCCTGTCTGTTAGGGCTCAAAAACACCTCTTCAGTCAGGCACAGTGGTTCATACCTGTAATCCCAGCACTTTGGGATGCCAAGGCTGGAGGGATCGAGACTAGCCTGGGCAACATAGTGAGACCTCGTCTCTACAAAAACTAAACAAAATTAGCTGGGCATGGTGGCACATGCCTTTAGTCCCAGTTACTAAGACTTGGAAAGCTAAGGTGGGAGGATCGCTTGAGTCCGGCAGGTTGAGGCTGCAGTGAGCTGAGATCACACCACCGCACTCCAGCCTGGATGACCGAGCAAGACCCTTTCTTAAAAGACTTCTTCTGTTAGGGAAGAACTACGAAGGAAGTCAGATTGTTTTTCCACTTCAGACTTTGGGACGCTTGGCATCAAGTAGGAGAGCTGAGGCCCTATTACTGTAGTTTGGTGATTTCAAACATGTGCTTTTGCTTTGACTCATATTTCTCCAACAAAGCTGTGAAACTATCCTCCCTAACATACAGTAGATAAGGGGAAAGATGACTGTGTTCTTTATCTATACTGCTAGACTGGTCTTGCTTTAGCACAAGAATCAGGCTAGGCATGGAAAGAGCCTACCCACAGACTCTCTAAAGGCCCGGGAACTAAACTCTTAGAAACTTTGTGTCTTTGCCTCCTGGAAAGGTGTGCTATAACCTGGAAAACTTGGGAATTGGTTCACAGTATAAATGTCTCCAAAAACTATCAGTGAAATAACTCTCCAGCTAACTGGCTGGTGATTAAAAATCAGTCTTTTCCCCAAGTTTGGCACAAGATTATCTTATTTATAGGAGTACAAACACCTCCCTGCTCCACAGCTTTACTCTCTAATATCCTAGGTTTACCCAGTTGGAAAGCTTAGTGGTAAAAGTTTATTAGCTTGAGTTGAAGAAATCCCATCAAAAATGCACTCAGTCGAGTTTGGCTCAAATATAATTTGCAATATTGGGTGTGGCAAGCTTGAGGGGAAAGGCATTTCCTCTAAAATACATAAGGACATAGAAAACTGGCAGAAAGTTGGCTCTCCTAGGATCATTCTAACACCTTAGGGGTTTGTTCTGATTTTACATCATAGACTAAAACACACTTGTAATTCTCCATTGTTTGTGAGTGATCCACCCCATAGAAGTGGTATTTTCAGATCCTAGTATTTGCTCTTCTTTCTTGCCAGACGTCCGATCCCTATCTCTCCCTTTCCTGTCTCTGTGTTACTACAGTTTAGAAGACCAAACTGGACAATGGACTTTGCTCACTATGATGACATGATCTCCATTGACCTCCATTGTATGTACTTTAATGCATGATGATATATTTTGTATGATGAGTTGTAGCTGTCGGCTGGTTTGTGCGTTAACTGGGGTCTCAGGTTTTGGTGACTGTGGGTCTAGAAGATGTGTAGAGGTGATATAGGAGCTAGTGATAGAGGAGCTAGAGGGAATCAGAAGAACTAATAGTAATTGTGTTGGACTGAAAAGGGAAAAGGCTGATGATAACCAGAAGACTTGAGGGCATAAAAACTTTTCAGATCAAATGATGAAATTAGTAAGAATGCCAAGCTGGATTCTGCATATGATCTTTGGACCCTAATTGCCCAACTTAAATTTTCTCTATATTATTCTCATTGCCTCTAGTAAAATAGTTACATAGCACTCAAAATGACTAAATTTAGTGTGTGACCGTTCTAGTTGAGGGGTTCTCTCCCTCCACTGCCCTCTGGAGCAATCAAATTGTATCACTTATTTTTGTGCATATGACAAACTACCTATGTTATCTGGCTCTTTGAAAACAATGCTACAACTTGTTCAACTTGTATTTTGCACAGTATCTTAGAATGCCTTAGGGTGCTGTTCCTAAATACACTTGCTAAATAATGAATGTGTTGACTTACTCTGGGGAAAGGGATAAGAGAAGCCACCACAAGCACAAGAAAATGTGCATAAGCCCTTATCTAAGAGGCTAGAAGTTAAGTCATATGCTCGCAAGCTGGAATCTGCCCCATTCATTCATTTTGAAACGGGTTCTAACCAAAATAAAGTATATTTATTATCTTATGATCCGTGTGTTGCATCTCAGAACCAGAATTTTGTTTTGTTTTGTTTTATTTCTGCCCTGATGGTCTGATCTAAATTACTGCCAACAGTATCGCAAGCTAAGTGTGCCCGTCTTTTCAGATTTATCCAAGATGCCCAAAACTATTTATGTTTTTTGCTTGCGATATAAAGTGTTTGTTTGTTTTTTGTTTTTTGCTTGCGATATAATGTTTTTTTTAAGTAAAGGTGCTGATTCAGTAGTACTTCACTTTGAGGAAATATGTTTTGAGGTCAGCCTATTGAGAAAGATTTCCTAGTGTCCCTGTCATGTGGGTTGCCCATCCTCAAGGTTTTCAGAGCCCCTCAGCTTCCTGTTCTCCTTGAGCTCAATTGTTCACTATGACTGTGTATTGGCATCTCGTCAGAGTCTTGCACATTTAAAGGAAGAGGAACTGCCTATGTGTTGACACCATATAAAGGTCTGCTGTATAGCAAGTTATTGTTTTTGTCTCTCTTGGACTAAATTGCTGGTTGCTTTCAGCTGTGCTTGTGGGTTGAGCGTAGCATGACTCATGACTGTTTAGAAGCTTGAGGATTGCCCTTACCTGATGTGTTAGTAAGTGTTTCTCCAGAAAGCACTAATAGGATACATACATATGGATAGAGGTGGGATTTATTAGGGGAAATGGCTCATGAGATTACGGAGACTAAGTCCCACAGTATGTCATCTGCAAGCTAGACAACGAGGGAAGTCCGTAACTGGTTCAGTTTAAGGCTGAAGGCCTGAGAACCCAGGGGGCTATTGGTGCACGTCCCAGAATCCCAAGGCAGGAGAACCTGGAGTTTCTGATGTCCAAGGGCAGGAAAAGAAGGGTGTCCCAGCCCCAGGAGGGAAGGAGGGGGAGAGAGAGAGACAGAGAGACAGACAGAGTTAGGGAGTCAGAGAAAGAGATTTATAATCCCTGAGAAGGAATTGTGATTACTCTTAGATAAAAAAGAACTAACACAAGATATCAAAGATGTTTGTATATAGTGAATAGCCATGGATGATATAGTGTCTCCCTCAGGAGCAAAGTTATGTTTGCTGCCCAGTATAAAAGATTGGAGCTCCCTAAGCTTAAGTTTCCTCTCCCGGAATGCAACCCACTCCATGCGCAGGTGTTACCTGGCCCTCCCTGCATTGCAATGTGGTTATTTGGGTTTGGGTGGGGCTTGGGTAACCAATGCCAGAAAATGCTAATATTCTGGCAACTGCTATTGCTATAACTAATAAAGTCCTTTGTGTGGGGTAGGGGTGGGGAAAGAACTAATCATTTACAGCATAGTGGAAATCTTTGGAAACTTTCTCCCTCTTTCCCTCTTTTTTTATTTGCATTTCCCTGAGGCCTGATTAAAGACTACTGTGAAAGTCCAACCCAGGAAAACCTAAAGTGTCTGAGATTTTTCCTAGAAAATGGAATTCTGGGTTTTTCTGATTTTTGTGTGTGCCTGTCTCTAGTTTCTGAAATACTCATTTGAGTGGGGCTTAGATTATGGGTTGTGGTGGTTGAAACAAGTTCTTGCGGAGCTGGTTATTAGGTGTGTGTGTGGCAAAGGGTAAACTGGGGCTGCCTCCTTGTCTTTACCTTCCTGCTTCCAGGTAAGTTCTTGCTTGCTTGCGGGACAGATTGTAATGAAAGCTTGTTATCCCAGGGTTGAACTCAGGCTATAATGCTATAATAGAATTAGTAGACTTCGCAGAGAAATTAACCACTAGGCATCTGTCCCATAACCAAGTTCCTTTTGTATGCATGACACATTTATCAAAGCATTTGTAGATAAGGTCCAACTGAGTTCAGTTGGCATTTAATTCATTTCTAAGCCTGGATGATCTTGTAGTAATTGCAGCCAGATGATGGCTTTATATTTTTGTTCCTCAGTCTCAGAGCTAGGCCTTTCTTGGGCAGAGTGAGCTTTGGGAGTGGTAGGTGAGACTCTTCTCACTAAATGGTTCCATACCTGTGGGAGTGAGTTGAGGGTGGGTAGCTGTTTTTCTGTGGTGACAGTTTGGTGCAGTAACCTTAGATCATTTGAAAGCAAGCAACTAGGTGTTACATTTTCAGCCTTACTTATAAGATCAGTGAGGTTCTGGGTAAAGGCTGACGTTAAAGAGGGAGGACAGGAATAGATTTCATTCAAGCAATTAACTGGCCTTTAGAATTGGAGACAGGATATGGGTTGATTAGCTTCTTATTCAATATTAGAGTATAGAAATGAAACTGTAAGAGGAATAAATTGTCAATCCTTCATATTTGTGTTTGCTTTTAGTGTCTACTATCACAGGGAGATCTCTGCCCCCTGGGGCTGAGAGACCCCAACCTTTCCCCAAGCTGAAGCTGCAGGGTATTGAGGTACCAGCCAGATGTCTTCCCACAAAGGATCTGTGGTGGCACAGGGGAATGGGACTCCTGCCAGTAACAGGGAAACTGACACGGTGGAACTGGCTGAACTAGGACCCCTGCTAGAAGAGAAGGGCAAACGGGTAATCGCCAACCCAACCAAAGTAAGTCATCTTCCCAGGAGTCATCCCCTTGTTCAGTTTCTCTCCTTAGAACTCTCTCAGTTTCTCTTTTTTAAGATCTCACTGTCCAAAAGGAGGAACATTGCATTCTGGAAATGTCTCTATCCAAGTCTCTATCATACTATTATAAACATCTGTTGTCTGCTTTCCCCATTGTAAGCTTTTGGGAATTCACTCATCTTTGTAACGCCAGTGCCTAGCACAAGGCCTGCAGTCCAATAAATAATCAGTAAATATCTGAATGAATGAAGGAAGCAGTCAATTAGGATTAGGTTTGGCTTCATATAACACACAAAAATCCTTACAGCTTTGACAGGACAGAAGTCTCTCAAGCAAAAGAATTTCAGAAGTAACCAATCCAGGGCTAATATGGAGACTCTACCACTATCAGGCACCTGTGTTGCTCCCCCATCACTCTTAATATGTTGCCCATCATACCCACATTCTACCCCCCATGAAGGGAAAGGAGAAGAAAGGCCCTCTCTTTCCCTTTTATTCTTATTGAGATAAGGTCTTGCCATGTTGCCCAGGCTAATCTTCTAAACTCCTAGGCTCAAGTGATCCTCCTGCCTCAGCCTCCCAAAGTGTTGGAATTACAAGTGTGAGCCACTGTGCCCGGCCACCTCTTTCCCTTTTAAAGGGACTATCTCTACTAAAAAATACAAAAATTAGCTGGGTGTGGTGGCAGTCGCCTGTAATCCCAGCTACTCGGGAGGCTGAGGCAGGAGAATCACTTGCACCTGGGAGGCAGAGGTTGCAGTGAGCTGAGATCCTGCCATTGTACTCCAGCCTGGGCAACAAGAGTGAAACCCCCTCTCAGAAAAACAAAAATAAAGGGACTATCAGGAAGTACCTCATAACACTTAGGCCAGAACTTACTGACATAGCTATATTCAGCTGCAGTGGAGGTTGGAAAGTGCAGCCTGAGTAAAATTGCAGTAACATTGCCACCCTGAACAAAACTGTGGACTTTGTTACTTAGGAAGAGAGAGAATGGACATTGGGGTAGGCTGGCTGGAAGCTGTAGCACAAAATCTAAGATGGACAATGTGTTTACCAGTGACCATCAACAACAGGAGAGAAATAGCCCAGAAAAGGAGTTGAACTGCCAGGCTTTCTATAGACATGATTCAGAGCCTTGGGATAGAGAGAGAGAAAAAAGTTCCCTTCCTTTCACAGGCAAGTGCTCTCCTGGGTGTGCTCTTTTAGGCCCTGGAGTCAGTACTGCTGTTTTCCATGGAACCAGTTTTGAGGCCCTGGTACTCCGGGGAGCTGCTATAGATACAAAGTTTCAATCATGACAGCATCCCTAGAGTCAGTGAACAGGGAACTCTGAACAGAATTATTGTTATGGAACTCTCTGAAACTCTGTCTTTTTCATTGTTTTGAAAATGTAGGCTGGGCTGGTAGCACAGCCTGTAATCCCAGCACTTTGGTAGGCCAAGACAGGAGGATCACTTGAGGTCAGGAGTTCCAGTCTGGCCAACATGGTGAAACTGCATCTCTACTAAAAGTACAAAAATTAGGCAGGCATGGTGGTGGGTGCCTGTAATCCCAGCTACTTGGAGGCCAAGGCATGAGAATTGCTTGAACCTGGGAGGCGGAGGTTGCAGTGAACAGAGATTGCACCACTGTATTCCAGCCTGGGTGACAGAGGAATATTCCATCTCAAAAAAAAAAAAGAAAAGAAAAGAAAGAAAGAAAATGTAATGGCCTAGAAGAGAGAACTCTTTGGGAAACTGAGGAAAGTTGAGAACCACTATCCTAGAGGAAAGGATGTCATTCAGTACCTAGAGCTGGTATGCTAATCCTGCATTTCCCCAATGCTAGTCTCTGTGAGAGTCCTTTTACACACTGCATAGAATGTTCACTCCAGCATTTATGAAGTATTAATAAATTTCTAACTAGTATTGTAAACTAAGTATGTATGCTTTTGGAGAAGAGACCCCAAGACCCTCTGTAGGAAAGAGGCTGGGCAGAAGGTGTTAGGTTTGGGTTTTTCTGGGTCTCTGCTCTGGAATAGCAGAGTTTATGAGATGACTCCCTGGATTGTTGTGGGGTTTTTCCCCCACAGGCTGAAGAAGAGCAAACATGTCCAGTGCCCCAGGAAGAAGAGGAGGAGGTGCGGGTACTGACACTTCCCCTGCAAGCCCACCACGCCATGGAGAAGATGGAGGAGTTTGTGTACAAGGTATGGCCTATGAGTTTCTGTCCTGGAAGAGGAAGGGCAGCAGGCCTGTCTGGGATGTCCCCAGCCAGCAAGCTTCCACTGGGTTGAAGAGCTTTTACTCCTGGGAAGGAGTGGATTTGCCATCTACTCCCTGGATCCTGTCCATAGTGCATGGATCCTAGATTAAGAACCCCTACTCTAAAAAGACGTGAAAACCCCTACTCTAAAAAGTAAAGAACTTAGAATCTAATTGGTGGAGGGATGGGACATGAGATAGAATCTCCTGGAGAGGGGCAAAGGAGGGATCTGTGTGCTTTTTAAAATGATGTTTATAATTGTTTTGTTTTTATTCAGTATATCAATTTTGAGATTTCAAGTAGCCTAAAGGAAGTTGTACCATATTTTTTTTTTTTTGAGACGGAGTTTTGCTCTTGTCTCCCAGGTGCAATGGCACGATCTCAGCTCACCGCAACCTCTGCCGTCCGGGTTCAAGCCATTCTCCTGCCTCAGCCTCCCGAGTAGCTGGGATTACAGGCATGTGCCACCACGCCCAGCTAATTTTTGTACTTTTAGTAGAGACAGGGTTTCTCCATGTTGGTCTGGCTGGTCTCGAACTCCCAACCTTAGGTGATCCGCCCGCCTTGGCCTCTCAAAGTGGTGGAATTACAGGCGGGAGCCACTGTGCCCAGCCTGGTTGCACCATATTTTCTTAAAAGGTTGAGAAACACTTACTTAAAACTTCTCCAGATAAACTAACATAAAACAAAGAGAAAGGGTTTGTTTTTTTTTTTTTGGAGTACAGAGTCTTGCTTGGTCACCCAGGCTGGAGTGCAGTGGTGCAGTCTCCACTCACTGCAACCTCCGCCTCCCAGGTTCAAATGATTCTCCTGCCTCGGCCTCCCAAGTAGCTGGGTTTACAGGTGCCTGCCACCATGCCCAGTTTTTGTATTTTTAGTAGAGACAGGGTTTCACCATGTTGATCAGGCAGGTCTTGAACTCCTGACATCAGGTGATCCACCCGCCTCAGCCTCCCAAAGTGCTAGGATTACAGGCATGAGCCGCAGCACCCAGCCAGGATTTTTTTTTTTTTTTTTAATGGTCAAAATATGAGTCAGGACTCTGCTAGTCCCATTCATGCTATGTCTTGGATATCTCCCAGTCCAGGCTGGTTCTCTACTACTACTTAGGACCATTCAGAGCCTCATTGACATCTTCTTAGACTGGTTCTCTATCATTGCTTGTCCTTGGGGAAGGTACTATTCTCTAGTGCCCTACCTAGAGAAAGTGTGTATGTTCTAGGTCTGGGAGGGACGTTGGAGGGTCATCCCATATGATGTGCTCCCTGACTGGCTAAAGGACAATGACTATCTGCTACATGGTCACAGACCACCCATGCCCTCCTTTCGAGCTTGCTTCAAGAGCATCTTCCGCATCCATACAGAAACTGGCAACATCTGGACCCATCTGCTTGGTGAGTGGTTTGGATGGGGAAAAGTCGAATTCATTGTCTCCCTAACTGCCGAGGGATTATAGAGCTGAACAGAGTTGCTCGGATTCATTGACAGTTGGTGTTCTGCCTTTAAACTACTAATGACCTTGGTTGACCCTTGATCACTGATCTTTAAGACTGAGAGTAAAAGGCCTAGAAACCAAAGAAATTGGGACTAGATATTCTTTTGTGATCCCTGGCAGAACTGTTCTAGGTGGAGACAATTCCCTGTACTTCATAATTTCCGACTATAAAAGTAAAATGTAGGCCGGGCGCGGTGGCTCAAGCCTGTAATCCCAGCACTTTGGGAGGCCGAGACAGATGGATCACGAGGTCAGGAGATCGAGACCATCCTGGGGAACACAGTGAAACCCCGTCTCTACTAAAAAGTACAAAAAAACTAGCCGGGCGAGGTGGCGGGCGCCTGTAGTCCCAGCTACTGGGGAGGCTGAGGCAGGAGAATGGCGTAAACCCGGGAGGCGGAGCTTGCAGTGAGCTGAGATCCGGCCACTGCACTCCAGCCTGGGCGACAGAGCGAGACTCTGTCTCAAAAAAAAAAAAAAAAAAGTAAAATGCCAACGTTTCAAAAAATGGTCTTTTTGTCTGGGTTTCTGTGACTGGTGCCACTTTCTTTGAAACTTTTGACTGCAATTACACAGCTAAACCTCATAGCTTTCTGATTTTTTCTTTTTTTTCAATAGCTCTTGGGCTACAAAGGGTGGGGATTGGATTTGGTTACATGGATGAATTATATACTGGTGAATTCTGAGATTTTAATGCACCTATCACCTGAGCAGTGTACATTGTACCCAATATGTAGTTTTTCTATCCCACACCCCTATCTCACCCTCCCGCTTCTGAGTCTCCATAATCCATTATATCACTCTGTAGGCCTTTGCATACTCATAGCTTAGCTCCCACTTGTAAGTGAGAACATACATAGTATTTGATTTTTCATTCCTAAGTTACTTCACTTAGAATAGTGGCCTTCAACTTCATTCAGGTTGCTGCAAAAGACATTATTGCATTCGTTTTTATGGCTGAGTAGTATTCCATGGTGTACATACACCACATTTTCTTTATTCACTCATTGGTCAATGGACACTTAGGTTGGTTCCATATCTTTAGAGTTGTGAATTGTGCTACAATAAACATAACATGGGCATGTGTCTTTTTCATATGACTGCTTTTCCTTTGGGTAGATACCTAGTAGTGGGATTGGTGGATCAAATAGTAGCTCTACTTTTAGTTCTTTAAGGAATCTCTGTACCCTTTTCCATAAAGGTTATACTAATTTATAATTTACATTCCCGCAAGGAGTGTATAAGCATTCCCCTTTCACCACATCCATGCCAACATCTGTTGTTTTTTGACTTCTTAATAATGGCCTTTCTTGCAGGAGTAAGGTGGTATCTCATAGTGCTTTTAATTTCTATTTCCCTGATCGTTAGTGATGTTGCCCTTAGCTCACTGATTCAAAAACATCAACCGTCAAAGCGTACACATTCCCTTTTTTCTTACAGGTTTTTTTAATTTTACCCTCCTGCAGGTTTCGTGCTGTTTCTCTTTTTGGGAATCTTGACCATGCTCAGACCAAATATGTACTTCATGGCCCCTCTACAGGAGAAGGTGGTTTTTGGGATGTTCTTTTTGGGTGCAGTGCTCTGCCTCAGCTTCTCCTGGCTCTTTCACACCGTCTATTGTCATTCAGAGAAAGTCTCTCGGACTTTTTCCAAGTGAGTTGAAAGAACACCATAGGAAAGGACTGTGCACTGTTGTCACATCTTGAGATCCCAGTGCTTACTGGGTGCTAGGAGCTCATGTTACTCCTAAAGGTTTCTTGATATGCCAAAGGAAAGCCTCTCTGTTCTGTGGGGATAGTGGGGTGATGAAGCTTTTCTCCTGAACAGTTAATGAACAGACTTACTGCATCCTCCTCAACAGATGGAGGGACCAATTGTGGAATATATTTTCTACCTGAAAAGTACTATCTTTTGTGCGGCTTAGAGTGCCAGTGCACTGGCTGCTTTCCAAGACCTTGTACCCATTCCTAGCGTAACTTACTATTAGCCCAAGCCAGAGTAGGGTGTGGTGAATAGTCTGTGCTTCATTCTGCTGGTGCTCCTACCCACCAGTCAAGTAAAGCTTATCTTTGCTGCCCATGCATTGCTGGAAGCTCCAGATGTCCATCATCGTGTGCTTTCTCTCTTCCCCAGCTGTGAGCCTGGGGTTCTATTTGTTTGCTTGTTTTTGTTATTATTGGTTTTGGTGGTGACAGTGGTATATTATTTTGTTTTTCCTAACAACATCAGTAAGAAGGGTACATTTTCCTCATTTAAAAAGTCAACTAAGATAGAAAAAGCTAGAGTATCCCTTAGTGCCACTCCCAATTTAAGAATTTTGTTTTTAGAACTCATTCTATCAGAATAGGAGAATTTTCAAAGCCCTTCCTGAGTGTGATGCTGGGAACCAGCTGGATTGTGATGGAATTTCTATATTCGAGTGTCTACTAGGGGAGATACAGCTGTTCACTAGTAAGGGAAAGGGATAGAGTTCTTTGAATGCTGATTCTTAGAGACTTTTCCATCGTAAAATAGAAGTGACCTTGTGGAATTTTAATCCAGAATACAGGATAGAGTGTATGGGAAGTGAGGGGATGGTTCAATCTGGGAGCAGGTGGAGAACAGAAAGAGCTAGTTAAAGGAGCCATACAAATTCATTTCCCCCACTGATTTGTTTCATTTTTGTGGTTCTTTTTAGACTGGACTATTCAGGGATTGCTCTTCTAATTATGGGGAGCTTTGTCCCCTGGCTCTATTATTCCTTCTACTGCTCCCCACAGCCACGGCTCATCTACCTCTCCATCGTCTGTGTCCTGGGCATTTCTGCCATCATTGTGGCGCAGTGGGACCGGTTTGCCACTCCTAAGCACCGGCAGACAAGAGCAGGTAGGTCGGAAGACATATGTAAACCTCAAAAGTATTTAGACCTTAGGCCTAATAGGCTCAAACCTATCTGAGCCTTAAGGTTTGCAGCTTGAGAACCCCACCCAAGCCCTGATTTGTGTTTCAGAACTTTCAAAACAGCATCAATTTCAAAGCTCAGTTCATACTATTTCAGTAGAATGCTAATAGGACAGATCATTACCCAGCTAGTCAATTAACTGCAAGCACAGATATAGCTACTCTTATACTTGGTCTGTGACAGTTTAAAAATGTAGCAAGCACAGTAATTTTAGTGACCTGAGTCCCAAGCTCAGATCAATGGATTAAAATTAAAACCCTCAGAGGCATTTTACTAAGGGAATGGAATACCTGGTTTGGTGAATGAAAATACCTTGAGCATAAACACTGGTAACAAAGTAATAGCTACAAGCATAAACATCTTTGTGTTGTCTCATCTCATCTGGACTCTTATTTTAAGCTTTCGTTACTTGCAGCAACACCACCAATTACCACTAGTCTTTATCTCCTTTACAATTAATATCTGCTATATTTTAACCTTCAGTTAATTAAATATTGTCTGGGAGCAGTGGCTCATGTCTGTTATCCCAGCACTTTCGGGGGCCGAGGCGGGCGGATCACTTGAAGTCAGGAGTTCGAGACTAGCCTCTCCAACATGGTAAAACCCTGTTTTTATTAAAAATATAAAAGTCGGCGCTGTGGCAGGCGCCTGTAATCCCAGCTCCTCGAGAGGCTGAGGCGGGAGAATCACTTGAACCCAGGGAGGGCAGAGGTTGCAGTGAGCCAAGATTGCGCTGCTGCACTCCAGCCTGGGCAACAAAGAAAGACTCTATGTCAAAAAAAAAAAAAAAAAAAGAAAGAAAAAAGAAAAGAAAAGAAAGAGAGAAAAGGAAAAGAAAAGAAAAATAATAATGAAATATTTATCAAGCACCAGCCACGTGCATGCACTGTGCTTAAACAAGGGTATCTACAAAGATGGAGAGGTAGTCCCTGCCCTTCAGTTATGTGTAGTGTAATGGTATTGAGACAAGTACCCATTCTTCCCTTGCTCTTGCCTTATCTGTGTGTCCCGGCAGCTACAGGATAACTGCTGATCTGGGTATATCTGTCTACTCAGGAGGTCAGAGTCCCGGTTATGTAAGACTTTTATGATCTTAACAGGAAGCCTCCCCTACACTTCTCTGACTTGGGAGCCAACTGAAGCCTTTGCCATCTAAGTTCTGTACCCAAATTAGACATCAGAGGGTCTTGACATATCATTTTTACCTAAATTCCTTAACAGATAATGAAAAATACGAGATGTTTGTTCTTGGTGCTCCTTAAAAGGTAGTAAGCACTTACACAGCTTTTTCCCATTCAGGACATAGAAGAAATATCTGCTGAGTGTTATCCATCTGGTAACTAAGTTTCCTAAACATGTACTGTTCATCCAAAAATAGCTAATTATCATAAACATTGAAATTTCAGAGTAAGCAGTGCCTTCCATGTGGTGGCTCTTTCCTTGTCTGACAGTCTTATGTCTGTTCTGTTCAGGCGTGTTCCTGGGACTTGGCTTAAGTGGCGTCGTGCCCACCATGCACTTTACTATTGCTGAGGGCTTTGTCAAGGCCACCACAGTGGGCCAGATGGGCTGGTTCTTCCTCATGGCTGTGATGTACATCACTGGAGCTGGCCTTTATGCTGCTCGAATTCCTGAGCGCTTCTTTCCTGGAAAATTTGACATATGGGTAAGAAATGAGTCTTCCAGCAGGGCCTGTGATGGTGAATGAACAGCCCACATTTAAAGGTCTGAGGCAATGGTGGTGAGAGACTGGGATCATATAGTGTGTGGAGGTACATATATGTACATTGAAGGAAAATTGTCAGTGTTAACATTTTGGTGTATTTCTGACAAGGACTGTGTTTTTAAAACTATACCACTTTTATGATATTAAAACAAATTTGTTTAATTAAGGAGAAACTAGAAGTAGCAAATGCTTTCTCCTACTTGTTTCTTATTCCTCCTTGCATTATCCTAAAGGCTCTTCTCTTTTTTATTCCTACAGTTCCAGTCTCATCAGATTTTCCATGTCCTGGTGGTGGCAGCAGCCTTTGTCCACTTCTATGGGGTCTCCAACCTTCAGGAATTCCGTTACGGCCTGGAAGGCGGCTGTACTGATGACACCCTTCTCTGAGCCTTCCCACCTGCGGGGTGGAGGAGGAACTTCCCAAGTGCTTTTAAAAATAACTTCTTTGCTGAAGTGAGAGGAAGAGTCTGAGTTGTCTGTTTCCAGAAGAAACCTCTTAGAGAATTCAGTACCAACCAAGCTTCAGCCCAGTTTCACCCCCACTGGGCAATAAACTTTCCATTTCCATTCTCCTAGCTGGGGATGGGGCATGGTGAGACTCAGCCATCCCCCCCAGCAGTTACCCTCCTCAGCAAGGCATCTACCGGCCCCTCACAGAGACAGTACTTTGAAACTCATGTTGAGATTTTATCCTCTCCTCCAGCCATTTTGGGAAAATTTTGGACTGGGACTCTTCAGAAATTCTGTCTTTTTTTCTGGAAGGAAATGTCCCTCCCTTACCCCCATCCTTAACTTTGTATCCTGGCTTATAACAGGCCATCCATTTTTGTAGCACACTTTTCAAAAACAATTATATACCCTGGTCCCATCTTTCTAGGGCCTGGATCTGCTTACAGAGCAGGAAGAAGCAAGCCACCAACTTTTACCTAGCCCGGCTAATCATGGAAGTGTGTCCAGGCTTCAAGTAACTTGAGTTTTAATTTTTTTTTTTTTTCTTGGCAGAGTAATGTAAAATTTAAATGGGGAAAGATATTTAATATTTAATACTAAGCTTTAAAAAGAAACCTGCTATCATTGCTATGTATCTTGATGCAAAGACTATGATGTTAATAAAAGAAAGTACAGAAGACACTTGGCATTCAAAGATTTCACATGTATGGTCTTGATTATTTGCACACAACTCCAAAAGATTAAGTCAGACCTGTGATAATTTCAGATTCTCCTGAGGCACAAATTTGAATCATAGGCATTGACAGGCTGGCACATGCAGGCCAATAAATGAACCTAATTGAATTCCTAGCATCCGTTCCCCAATACAGCTTTTTTATGTAATTGTTGCACGAATTATCTTTTTACATTTTTAAATTTTTTTTTCATAGAGCCATTTGAAAAGAACAGACCATCTTGTTAGAGAAATCAGTATGTTATAGTAGTGTTCAATAATTAGGAGATTCTCAGGGTCGGGTGCAATGGCTCACGCCTGTAATCCCAGCACTTTGGGACTCCGAGGCGGGTGTATTGCTTGAGACCGGGAGTTCGAGACCCACATGGCCAACATGGTAAAACCCCATCTCTACTAAAAATACAAAAATTAGCCTCGTGTGGTGGTGGGCGCCCTGTAATCCCAGCTACTCGGGAGGCTAAGGCACGAGAATCACTTGAACCCGGGAGGTGGAGGTTGCAGTGAGCTGAGATCACACCGCTGCACTCCCCTGGGCAACAGAGCAAGACTGTCTCAAAAAAATAATAGTAATAGGTTGGACGCGGTGACTCATGCCTTTAAGCACTTTGGGAGGCTGAGGTGGGTGGATCACAAGGTCAGGAGTTCAAGACCAGCCTGGCCAAGATGGTAAAACCCTGTCTCTACTAAAAATAAAAAAATTAGCCAGACATGGCTGGCCCGTGTAATCCCAGCTACTTGTTGCTTGAACTTGGGAGGCGGACGTTGCAGTGAGCCAAGATGGTGCCACTGCATTCCAGGCAACAGAGTGATACTCCATCTCAAAAAAAAAAAAAAAAAGTAATAGTAGTAATAATTAGAAGATTATCAAAAGTGTTGGAATATATCCCAAAGTTTAGGGATATATCCCACGTTGCCTAAGGTCTCATCCAGGGGTCATTCCATGCCTTTCAGTGCTACTGTGAATTGTGCTCAAGCTGACATGAGTGCTGTTCATTATATAGCACAAGATAGCAGTAATCACTTCTCAGCTAATACAGGCAGTTTAAGGGCAGTCTTCTTGAGTTAAGGTTGGGTTCACATCAAGGGTCAAGTTTCTACAGTGGAAGAACAAATTATCCTTTTAAAAAAAAAATCCACCTACACCAACAGGAAAAGTTTCTCTGCCTCAAGTGGTAACCAGGGAAATGTAAATTAAAACCAAAATGATAAACTGTCCCACTCTGACCAGACTGAAACCAAATTAGAAGCCTAATATTGAGTGTTGGTGCAGATGTGGAGCAGACCAGATGCTGCTGGTGGAAGTATACATTGGCAGGACCACTTTATGTGGACACACACAGAGTATATACATGTTACAACATTCAAACATTTCGTGAAACGACACTATACAATATGAAATGCATCTGATACCTACCCTAGGTTACTTAAAAACAGTGCTGGCTGACCCACTAAATTGTTCTCATGACTCAGTAATGGGTCACTACTCGCGCTTCGAAACACACTGCTCTTGAAAAACCTGGCTTGTGCCAAAGGGTTCATTGCAACTGTCTAGTAGCAAAATATTGCAAACAAGCCAAATGTCCAAAACTGTTGAATGGAAAAATGTATCTTGGTGTATTCATATAATGAAACACTACTGGTGAAAATGAATTACAGTGACAAGCAACAAGATGGTTGAGCCTCAGAAATAAGATTGGCAGGAAGGGAGGGAAGCAACAGAATACATTTGCATAATTGCATGTATGTAAAATTAAGAAACTTGCTAAATTAATGATAGGTTTAAGGATACAAACACGATAAAAACTTTAAAGAGGGAATGTTAATTCAGAATAATGTTTACCTCTGAAGGACTAAGAATCTTTAAAGTTTATGTTATTTGAAGTTAGGTGGTGACCACATGTGTGATCCTTGTGCCTAGGATCATGTGATACTTACTGCCTTTATACAATGAATGTTTTATATGTTTAATCCAAAACCATTTTAAGTCTTAAAAAATGCTTGAGGAACTGTTGGCAGAAGTCACAAACTCATGACCTGTACATCAAAAACATCCATAGACATGTTTGGCCTTGCACAGTGAGAATCATCAACGGTGGCTCAAAAGCAGTTATGTATGTCCTTTATAGAAGGCTGGTGCTCTCCAGTTCATCATGGTCCCTACCTAGAATGATGGTCTCAGGCATCTGAGTTTGCAGCCGCTAGTATAAGAAATGGAAGGAAACCTAGGGATCGTATCTGATCCAACTCCATGTTCTAGATGAGGAAATGAGATCCATAGCTGTTCAGAAGGCTTAGTGTGTGGGGGAGGATTGCACGAGTCCGGGAGTTGGAGGCTGTAGTGAGCTGTTACCACACCACTGCACACCAGTCTGGGTGACACAGCAAGAGCCTATCTCTTAAAAACATAAAATAAAATAAATTTAAAAACAACCTAATGTGTGTTTCTTCATTTCCCCGTACTAGACGAGATCAGGGAAAGAGGATCTAAGAGATAACATTTATTGAGCACCTATTTGGTACTTTTAGTATGTCATTTTATATCGTTGACTCTGTGGAATACATAGTAAGTGTAGGTAGAAAATAAGTTAGTCTTTCCCCTAGTTCTTCATTCACTAATAGGAAAGGGATAGAATCAGATTCTCAGCTTTCATTCTTGGCCTTTTTTTTTTTTCTTTTTTGAGACAGAGTCTTGCTCTGTTACCCAGGCTGGAGTGCCATGGTGCGATCTCAGCTCACTGCAACCTGGCTCACTGGGGTTCAAGCGATTCTTCTGCCTCAGCCTCCCAAGTAGCTGGGATTACAGGCACATGCCACAAAGCCCAGCTAATTTTTGTATTTTTAGTAGAGATGGGGTTCTACCATGTTGGCCGGGGGCTGGTCTCAAACTCCTGACCTCAAGTGATCTGCCCACCTCGGCCTTTCTTTAATGACAGTTCATTAGTGTTTCTGTCATTTACTTATTCCATAGTGCGTAGCACCTAACAGGTTTGAGGACCACACTGGATTTCAGCTGCTATGGATCTGCTTATTGCCTCATCTAGAAAATGGATGGAGTTATATCAGGTGTGATATCTAGGTTTCCTTCCAGTTCAATACTAGTGGCTGCAAATTCAGATCCCTCCAGAAAACTAATACTTTTTCCTAAGGTGAGGGACAGGATTGGAGCCAGTATCTGAATCCAGGTCATTCTCATTTAAAGCCCATGTTATAAAGACTCAGGTCACTTAAAAATTCCTTTTGCTCCTGTTTTCAACATCTTCCCTTGCTTTTGTCAGAACTGCTAACTAGCAGCAAGTCACTGTTACCTTCTTTCTCTAATTGCATACTTCTGGTTCATTCACTTACTTTCTAAATACTTGAGGACCTGTTATGTGCTAGGCATTACAGAACAAATAACAAAAACACTGATGAACTTGAATTAAAGAAAGGCGAAGAATAAAAGCTAAGAATCTGATTTTGCCCCTTTTCCTATCCCTAAATCAAAAAATAGGGGAGAGCCTAACTTATCTCTATAAGCCATCCATTTTCTTTTTTAAAAAATTTTCTTTTTTTTTTAAATTTGAGGGGTGTGTGTGTGTGTGTGTGTGTGTGTGTGTGTGTGTGTTTTCTATTGACTGATATGGTTTGGCTGTGTCCTCACCCAAATCTCGTTTTGAATTGTAGTTCCCATAGTCCCCATGTGTCGTGGGATGGATCTAGTGGGAGGTAATTTAATCATAGGGGTGGTTACCCTCATGCTGTTCTCATGAGAGTGAGTGAATTCCCACGAGATCTGATGGTTTTATAAGGGGTTTTCCCCCTCTTACTTGGCACTTCTTGCCATCGCCATGTGAAGAAGGATGTGTTTGCTTCCCCTTCCACTACGATTGTAAGTTTCCCTAGGCTTCCCCATGAATGCTGAAATGTGAGCCAATTAAAACTCTTTCCTGGCTGGGCACGGTGGCTCACGCCTATAATCCCAGCACGTTGGGATGCCGAGGCGGGTGGATCACTTGAGGTCAGGAGTTCAGTACCAGCCTGGCCAACATGCTGAAACCCTGTCTCTACTAAAAATACAAAAATCAGCCAGGCTGGCCAGGCTCAGTGGCTCACGCCTGTAATCCCAGCACTTTGGGAGGCCGAGGTGGGTGGATCACTTGAGGTCAGGAGTTCAAGTGACTTGAACTGACCTGTAGCTGGCCAACATGGTGAAACCCCATCTCTACTAAAAATACAAAAAAATTAGCTGAGTGTGGTGGCAGACACCTGTAATCCCAGCTACTTAGGAGGCTGAGTCACAAGAATCACTTGAACCTGGGAGGCAGAGGTTGCAGTGAGCCAAGATTACACCACTGCACTCCGACCTGGGTAACAGAGTGAGACTCCGTCTCAAACAAACAAACAAACAAAAACCAGCCAGGCATGGTGGCTCATGCCTGTAATCCCAGCTACGTGGGAGGATGAGGCAGGAGACTTGCTTGAACCTGGGAGGTAGAGGTTGCAGCGAGCTGAGATTGCACCACTGCAGTCCAGCCTGGACAACAGAGCAAGATTCCATCTCAAAAAAAAATTTTTTTTTCCTTTATAAATTATCCAGTCTGGGGAATATCTTTGTTAGCAGCCAGAGAACAGACTAATACACCATCCATTTTTAATTTTTAAAAAATATAACTTTGGGAACATTAGTAAATTTGGATTATTGCAAATGAATAGGACCCAAATAAATTCTCACATGTCCTGCGTGTTAGTCTAGTTCTCAGGAAAGTGCTTGCTAAGATGAAATTAAATGTGCATATATTTTATTAGGGGAAATGCTTATATGTAAAGGAAAATAGGAAGGGGCCCAGAGAAGACTGGGACAGCCACTAGACCTTGAGGAAAAGAGAATAGGGAACAGCGTTCTAAGCTGCCTTGCAATCTAAGGAAGGTTCAGCAAAGTTGTTTCGGGGAGGTCCTTGATCTGTTGACAAGTCCCTTCACTGACAAAGGAGTCCGATCTCCCCTGAAATGGGTTTGTCTGCATATCTCGGCTCTCCCTAGTCACGGGTAGGCAGCAGCCTTTGGGGGGCACAACCTTGGCCTGGGTGCAAATTCAGGGAATGAAGTCCTAAGCAGCAACAGAGGCACTGCTTGGATTACACCCAGTGAGTAACTGAGAGGTGCATCCTCATGTCTGCCATACTCTGGCAGTACAAAAATGCAATGTACTTTGCCTGGTGGGTTTGCAGATTCCATCTACACTCTATGTACTTGATCTAGAGTTCCAAGGAAAACTCCGTTTTCCCTCACTTCAGTAGCTATGAACTCTCAGAATCACACCAAATGTCCAAACCATAAAGGCAAGATGATGTATAGAACCTGACTGACACCTTATCCAGACCCACCCCTCCAGAATAGACCTAAGAAACTCAGAATTCTGGGATGTGGAGTATTGGGTCAGATATCCAAATGACTGGGAATATTCTTGTATGGGAAGGATAGTGTCCTATGAGAGAAAGACCCAAATATATGCCAGGACTGTAACCCTGAAGGAAACAAGAATCAGGAGAAGGAGGTGGAGCAAGATGGTGGAATAGAAGTCTATACCATTCCTCCCCGCAGAACACCACATTTTTTTTTTTTTTTTTTTTTTTTTTGAGACGGAGTCTCGCTCTGTCGCCCGGGCTGGAGTGCAGTGGCCGGATCTCAGCTCACTGCAAGCTCCGCCTCCCGGGTTTACGCCATTCTCCTGCCTCAGCCTCCCGAATAGCTGGGACTACAGGCGCCCGCCACCTCGCCCGGCTAGTTTTTTTTGTATTTTTTTTAGTAGAGACGGGGTTTCACCGTGTTAGCCAGGATGGTCTCGATCTCCTGACCTCGTGATCCACCCGCCTCGGCCTCCCAGAGTGCTGGGATTACAGGCTTGAGCCACCGCGCCCGGCCTTTTTTTTTTTTTTTTTTTTTGAGACAGAGTCTCACTCTGTCGCCCAGGCTGGAGTGCAGTGGCATAATCTCGGCTCACTGCAACCTCTGCCCTCCGAGTTCAAGGGATTCTCCTGCCTCAGCCTCCCAAGCAGCTGGTATTATGGGCACCTGCCACCATGCCCGGCTAATTTTATTTTTTTGTATTTTTCTTAGAGAGGGGGTTTTACCATTTGGCCAGGCTGGTCTTCAACTCCTGATCTCGTGATCCACCCGCCTCAGTCTCCCAAAGTGCTGGGCTTACAGGCGTGAGCCACTGTGCCCGGCCAGAACACCAAATTTTAACCAATATCTATACACAGAAAAGCACTCACAAGAACAGAAAATCAGGTGAGCAATTGCTGTACCTGGTTTTAACTACATATTGCTGTAAGAGGCATTGAGGAAGGCAAGACAGACAGTCTTGAATTGCCAATGCCACCCTCCATCCCCCAGCAGTAGCCATGCGACATGGAGACGGAATCTGCACTTGGGAGAGGGAGAACACAGCAACCAGGAGACTGTACATTGAACTTAGTGCTGCCCTGTCACAGTGGGGAATAAAACCATGCAGGGCTCAGCCAGTGCCCATGTACAGAGGGAGCATTTGGACTAGCCTAAACCAGAAGAGAATCACCCATCCCAGCAGTTAGAACTTGAGTTTCTCTGCAAGCCTCACCACCATGAGCTGAAGTGCTCTGTAGTTCTAGGTAAACTTGAAAGGCAGTCTAGGACATGAGGACTGCAATCCCTAGGCAGTCCTTAGTGCTGGGCTGAGCTTAGAGCCAGTGGACTAGTGTGGCACGTGACCTAAGGAGACAATATCTATAGCCGCTAAGGGATTGCTTGTGCCATCCCTCCCTTGCTTCATTGCAGCTTCCAGCAATAAAAGGGACTCCTTTCTGCTTAAGGAGAGAAAAGCAAAGAGTAAAGAGGACTTTGCCTTGCATCTTAGATACCAGCTGAGCACAGTAGGTTAGGGCACCAGGCAGAGCTGTGAGGCCTCCATTCAAGACCCTAGCTTCTGAGTGACATTTCTAGCCAGACTCTGGGTCAAAAGGAAACCCACTTCCTTGAAAGAAAGGACCCAGTCCTGGCAAGATTGATTACCTGCTGACTAAAGAGCCCTTGGGCTTTGAATAACCAGCAGTGATATCCAGGGAGTACACTGTGGGCCTTGGGCTCTGAGATGTGCTGGCTTCAGGCGTGACCCAGCACATCCCAAGCTGTGATGGCTACAGTGAAAGACTCCTTCTGCTTGAGAAACAGCAGAGGGAAAAGTAAAAGGACTTTGTCATACACCTTAGATACTAGCTCAGGCACAGTGGGGCAGAGCAACAAGCAGCCTTTTGGGGTCCCCAAGTCCAGGCCTAGGCTCTTGAACAATATTTCTGGACCTGCCCTGGGCCAGAATGGAGCACACCACCCTGAAGGGTGAGTCCCAGGCCTGGCAGCATTTACCACAAGCAGATGGAAGAGTCCTTGGGCTTAAAGTGAACATGGGTGGTGGCCTGGAAGAACCCATGGAATGGTGGTTGTGGTGGCCACAGGGAGAAGCTCCTATGCCTGTGTAAAGGGGAGGGAAGAGTGAGAAGGACTTGGTATTGAGGTTGAGTGCCAACCTAGCTGCAGTAGAATAAACATCAAGTAAACTGTTGAGGTTTTGAACTCCAGTCCCTGGCTCCCAGACAGCATCTCTGGACACACCTGGTGCCTGGGGAAGCTCACTGCCCTGAAGGGAAGGGCTTTGGAAAAGACTTAATGCTGGACTGGCTTCAGGTCTGACCAAGCACAGTCCCCGCAGTGATGGCCACAGGGTCCTTGCATCACCACACCCCCAGTTCCAGGTGGTTCAGCACACAGAGAGATACTCTGTTTATTTGGGAGAAAGTAAGGGAAAAGAACAAGAGTCTCTGCCTGATAATCCAGAGAATTTTTCTGGATCTTATGCAAGACCACCAAGGCAGTACCTCTATGAGTCTGCAAAAAACACAGAATTACTGCGCTTGGGGTCCAAATCCCTTAAAACACTTGGAAAGCCTCCCCAAGAAGGACAGGGACAAACAAGCCCAGACAGTGAAGATTATAATAACTAACTAACTTGTTAATGCCCAAACACTGAGAAACATTGACACGCATCAGCACCATCCAGGAAAACATAACCTCACCAAATGAACTAAGTAAGGCACCACGGACAAACTCTGGAGAAAAAGAGATACATGACCTTTCAGACAGAGAGTTCAAAATAGCTGTTTTGAGGAAATGCTAAGAAATTCAAGATAACACAGAGAAGGAATTCAGAATTCTATCAGATAAATTTAACGAAGAGATTGAAAGTATTAAAAGAATCAACCAGATAGTCTAGAGTTGACAAGTGCAATTGACATGCTGAAGAATATATCAGTGTCTCTTAATAGCAGAACTGATCAAGCAGAAGAAAGAATTAGTGAGCTTGAAGACAGGCTGTTTGAAAATACACAGTCAGGCCGGGTGCAGTGGCTCATGCCTGTAATTCCAGCACTTTGGGAGGCCATGGCGGGTGGATCATGAGGTCAGGAGACCGAGACGCTCCTGGCCAACCTGGTGAAACCCCGTCTGTACTACAAATACAAAAATTAGCGGGGCGTGGTGGTGCATGCCTGTAGTCCCAGCTACTCGAAAGGCTGAGGCAGGAGAATCACTTGAACCTGGGAGACAGAGGTTACTGTGAGCCAAGATCACGCCATTGTACTCCAGCCTGGTAACAGAATGAGAATCTGTCTCAAAGAAAGAAAAGAAAAAAGAAAAAGAAAAAAGAAAGAAAATGCACACAGGAACCAAAAGAAAAAAGAAAAAAAAAATGAAGCATGCCTACAAGATCTAGAAAATAGCCTCAAAAGGGCAATTCTAAGAGTTAGTGGCGTTAAAGAGGAGGTAGAGAAAAAGATAGGGTCAAAAAGTTTATTCAAAGGGATAATATCAGAGAACTTCTCAAACCTAGAGAATGATACCAGCATTCAAGTACAAGAAGGTTATAGAACACCAAGCAGATTTAACCCAAAGACTAACTCAAGACATTTAATACTCAAACTCCCAAAGGTCAAGGATAAAGAATCCTAAAAGCAGCAAGAGAAAAGAAACAACATACAGTGGGGCTCCAATACATCTGGCAGCAGACTTCTCAGTGGAAACCTTACACTCCAGGAGAGCATGGCATGACATATTTAAAGTGCTGAAGGAAAAAAATTACTCTAGAATAGCATATCTGGCAAAAATATCCTTCATGAAGGAAAAATAAAGGCCTCCCCAGACAAACAAAAATTGAGGGATTTCATCAACACCAGACCGTCCTACAAGAAATGCTAAAGGGAATTCTTCAATCTGAAAGAAAAGGATGTGAATGAGCAAGAAGAAATCATCTGCGGGTAAAAAACTCACTGGTAACAGAACACAGAAAAACAGTATAACACTGTAATTGTGGTGGGTAAACTACTCTTAAGTAGAAAGGCTAAATGATGAACCAATCCAAAATAATAACTACAACAACTTTCAAGACATGGATAGTACAATAAGACATAAAAGAAAACAACAAAGTTAAAGAGAGTGTGGGATGAAAAAGTGTAGAGTTTTTACTAGTTTTTGCATGTTTATGCAATAAGTGTTAAGTCATCATCAGTTTAAAATAATGGGTTAGAATATGGTATTTGCAAGCTTTGTGGTAACCTCAAATTGAAAACATACAATGAATACACAAAAGATAAAAAGCAAGACATTAAAGCATACAACCAGAGAAAATCACCTTCACTGAAAGAAAGACAGGAAGGAAGGAAAGAAGGAAGAGAAGACCAGAAAACAAATAATAAAACAGCAGAAGCAAGTCTCTACCTATCAATAACAACATTAAATGTAAATGGATAAACTCTTCAATCAAAGATAGAGTGGCTGAATGGATGAAAAAACAAGACCCAATGATCTGTTGCCTATGGAAAGCACACTTCACCTATAAAGATACACAGAAACTAAAAATAATGGGATAAAAAATACTCCATGCCAATAGAAACTTGAGCAGGAGTAGCTATACTTGTATCACATAAAATAGATTTTAAGACAAAAACAAGAAAAGACAAAGAAGATCATTAAATAATGATAAACAGGACAATTCAGCAAGAGGATATAATGCTTGTAAACATATATGCATCTAACACTGAAGCACCCAGGTATATAAAGCAAATATTATTAGAGCTAAAGACAGAGATAGGCCCCAACACAATAATAGCTGAAGACTTCAACACTCCGCTTTCAGTACTGGACAGATCTCCCAGACAGAATACCAACAAAGAAACATTGAACTTAATCTGCACTATAGAATAAATTAACCTAAAAGATATTTACAGAACATTTCATCCAGTGGCTGCAGAACACACATTCTTATCCTCAGCATATGGATCATTCTCAAGGACAGACCATATGTTAGATCACAAAACAAGTCTTAAAAGATTCAAAAAAATTTAAATAATATGAAGCATCTTCTCTGACCACAATGGAATAAAACTAGAAATCAATAACAAGAGGAGTTTGGGAGACTATATAAACACATGGAAATCAAACAACATGCTCCTGAATGACCAGTGGGTCAATGAAGAAATTAAGAAGGAAATTGAAAAATTTATTAAATGATAATGGAAGGACAATATGCCAAAACCTATAGGATATGGTGAAAGCAGTATTAAGAAGGAAATTTATAGCTAAAAGTGCCTACATCAAAAAAGAAGAAAAACTTCAAATAAAAAACCTAACGATGCATCTTAAAGAATTAGAAAAGTAAGAACAAACAGAGACCAAAATTAGTAGAAGAAAAGAAATAATAACGATCAGAGCAGAAATAAGTGAATTTGAAATGAAGAAAACAATACAAAAGATCAACAACAACAAAAAATGGGTACTATGGGCAACTATATGCCAATAAATTGGAAAACCTAGAAGAAATGGATAAATTCCTAGACACATAAAACTTACCAAGATTGAACAATGAAGAAATCCAAAACCTGGACAGACAAGTAAGAAGTAACAAGATCAAATCTGTAATAAAAAGTCTCTCAGTAAAGAAAAGCATGGGACCTGATGGCTTCACTGCTGAATTCTACCAAACATTTGTAATGAGAGTAATACCTATCCTACTCAAACTGTTCCAAAAAATAGAGGAGGAGGGAATACTTCCAAATTCATTCTACAAGGCCAGTGTTACCCTGATACCAAAACCAGACAAAGACACATCAAAAAACAAAAAAACAAAAAAAAACTACAGTCTAACATATCTGATGAATATTGATGCAAACATTCTCAACAAAATACTTTCAAACCAAATTCAACTATACATTTAAAAGATCATTCATCATGACCAAGTGGGGTTTTCCAAGGGATTGCAAGGATGATTCAACATATGCAAATCAGTCAATGTGATACATCATGTTAAATGAATGAAATCATATGATCCTTCCAATTAATGCTGAAAAAGCATTTGATAAAGTTCAACATCACTTCATGAAAAAAATTCTCGGCCGGGCGCGGTGGCTCAAGCCTGTAATCCCAGCACTTTGGGAGGCCGAGACGGGCGGATCACGAGGTCAGGAGATCGAGACCATCCTGGCTAACACGGTGAAACCCCGTCTCTACTAAAAAATACAAAAAACTAGCCGGGCGAGGTGGCAGGCGCCTGTACTCCCAGCTACTCGGGAGGCTGAGGCAGGAGAATGGCGTGAACCCGGCAGGCAGAGCTTGCAGTGAGCCGAGATCGTGCCACTGCACTCCAGCCACTGCACTCCAGCCTGGGTGACAGAGCGAGACTCCGGCTCAAAAAAAAAAAAAAAGAAAAAAAAAGAAAAAAATTCTCAAAAGACTAAGGATAGAAGGAACATACTTCAACATAATAAAAGCCATATATGACAGACCTACAGCTTGTATTGAACTGAGAGCCTTTCCTCTTAGATCTGGAACCTGAAAAGATGCCCACTTTCACCACTGTTATTCAACATAGTACTGGAAGTCCTAGTTAGAGCAAGCAGACAAGAGAAAGAAATAAAGCCATCCAAATTGGAAAGGAAAAAGTCAAATTATCCTTGTGTGCAGATGACATGACCTTACATTTGGAAAAACCTAAAGATTCCACCAAAAAACTATTAGAACTGATAAATTCAGTAAAGTTGCAGGATACATAATCAACATACAAAAATCAGTAGCATTTCTATATGCCAACAGCGAACAATCTGAAAAAGAAATTTTAAAAAAGTAATCCCATTTACAATAACCACAAATTAAAAATACTGAGGAATTAACCAAAGAAATAAAAAATCTCGGCCAGGTGTGGTGGCTCACGCCTGTAATCCCAGCACTTTGGGAGGCCGAGGCAGGTAAATCATGAGGTCAGGAGATTGAGATAATCCTGCCTAACACGGTGAAACCCCATCTCTACTAAAAATACAAAATATTAGCCGGGCATGGTGGCGGGCATCTGTAGTCCCAGCTACTTGGGAGGCTGAGGCAGGAGAATGGCATGAACCTGGGAGGCGAAATTTGCAGTACAAGATCACATCACTGCACTCCAGTCTGGGCGACAGAGTGAGACTCCATCTCAGGAAAAAAAAAAAAAAAAAAAAATCTCTACAATGAAAACTATAAAACACTGATGAAAGAAATAGAAGAAAAATGTCAAAAAATAAAAAGATATTCCATGTTAATGGATTGGGAGAATCGATATTATTAAAATGTCCATATTACCCAAAGCAATCTACAGATTCAATGCAATCTCTAAAATACCAATAACATTCTTCACAGAAACATAAAAAACAATCCTAAAATGTATATGAAAGCACAAAAGACCTAGAGTAGACAAATCTATCCTGAGCAAAAATAATAAAATGGGAGGAATCACATTACCTGACTTCAAATTATACTACAGAGCTATAGTAACCAAAACAGCATAGTACTGTCATAAAAACACACAGAGAAAACAATGGAACACAACAGAGAATCCAGAAACAAATCCGCATACCTATGGTGAACTCATTTTCGACAAAGCTCCCAAAGAACATACACTGGGGAAAAGAGTGTCTTCAATAAATGGTATTGGGGAAACTGGATATCCACATGCAGAAGAACGAAATTAGGCTCTGTATCTGTCACCGTATACAAAAATCAAATCAACATGGATTAAAGACTTAAATCTAAGACCTCAAACTATGAAACCATGATAAGAAAACTTTGGGGATAATCTCCATGACATTGGTCTGGGCAAAAATTTCTTTATTTTTTTTTTTTAATTCTTGTTTCCAGTGGGGTTGGAAAAAATTTCTTGCATAATACTGCACAAGCACAAGAAACCAAAGCAAAAATGGGTAAATGGGATCCCATCAAGTTAAAAAGATTCTGCACAGCAAAGGAAACAATCAACAAAGTGAAGAGACAATCCACAGAATGGGAGAAAATATTTGCAAATTACTCATCTGACAAGGGATGAATCAACAGAATATATAAGGGGCTCAAACAACTCTATAGAAAAAAATCTAATAATCTGATTATATCTGGTTAAGGCCAGGTGCAGTGGCTCACACCTGTAATCCCAACTTTGGGAGGCTGAGGTAGGTGCATCACTTGAGTCCAGAGTTCCAGATCAGCCTGGGCAATATAGTGAGACCTCTTCTCATAAAAAAAAATTTTTTTTAATTAACAGAGCGTGGTGGCATGCACTTGTAATACTAGCTACTCAGGAGGCTGAGGTGGGAGGATCACTAGAGCCGGACACAGGGGAGCAGCAGTTGCAGTGAACTGAGATCATACCACTGCACTCCAGTCTGGGTGACAGAATAACACCCTGTCTCAAAATAAATAAATAAATATTTAAAAAATAGAAGTGGGCAAAATATTTAGACATTTCTCAAAAAAAGACATAAAAATGGCAAACAGGCATGTGAAGAGGTGCTCAACATCATTAATCAGAGAAATGCAAACCAAAATTACATGAGGTATCATCTCATCCCAGTTAAAATGGCTTTTATTCAGAAGTCAGGCAATAACAAATGCTGGCAACAATATGAGAAAAGGGAACCCTTGTACACTATTGGTGGAAATGTAAATTAGTGCAACCACTATGGAGAACAGTTTGGAGGCTCCTCAAAAAATTAAACCTAGAACTACCATACAATCCAGCAATCCCACTACTGTGTATATACCCAAAAGAAAGTAAATCAGCTGTGTGTGGTTGCTCATGCCTGTAATCCCAGCACTTTGGGAGACTGAGGTGGGTGGATCACGAGGTCAGGAGTTCAAGACCAGCCTGGCCAATATGTGAAACCTTGTCTCTACTAAAAATACAAAAATTAGCAGGCGTGGTGGTGGGCACCTGTAGTCCCAGCTACTTGAGAGGCTGAGGCAGAAAAATTGCTTGAACCTGGGAGGCGGAGGTTGCAGTGAGCTGAGAGAGCACCACCACACGGCAGCCTGGGCAACAGAGTGAGATTCTGTCTCAAAAAAAAAAGAAATACAGTAAGTCAGTGTGTTGTAAAGATATCTGCACTTCCATGTTTGTTGCAGCATGTTCACTAAGATTTGGAAGCAACCTAAGTGTCCATCAACTTAGGTTAGATAAATGGATAAAGAAAATGTGGTATTTATTCATGATGGAGTACTATTCAGTCATTAAAAATAATAAGATTCTGTCATTTACAACAACATGGATCAAACTGAAGGTCATTATGTTAAGTGAAATAAACCAGGCACAGAAAGACAAACATAGCATGTTCTCACTTATTTGTGGGATCTAAAAATCAAACCATTCGAACTCATGGAGACAGAAAGTAGAAGGATGATTACCAGAGGCTGGGAAGGACAGTGGGGACTGGAGGAAGGTGGGGAGGGTAATGGGTACCAAAAAAGTAGCAAGAATGAATAAGACCTAGTAGTTGATAGAACAGGGTGAGTACAGTCAATAATAATTGAATCGTACATTTTAAAATGACTAAAAGTATACTTGGATTATTTGTAATACAAGGATAAATGCTTGAGGGGATGGATACCCAACTTTCTATGATGTGATTCATACACATTACATGCCTGTATCAAAATCCCTCTTGTACCCCCTAAATATATACACCTACTATGTACACACAAATATTAAAAAGAAAAAAAAAAAGAAAAAGTCAGAAGTCTGAACTAGTTCCTTTGGTGTGATATTCTTGCTAACAGCTTCTTCATCTTTTATTTTGTGAATAAAAGGAGTGGGCATACTCTAAACAAAGCTTCTTTTATTAAGTGCCTTTTCATATTTGGAAAAATCCTTAATTTAGCCACCAGGAATTAGGCAATATCATTAAAGTACTATTTCACATCCTGAAAACAAGGAAGTATTTTTACTTTTTATTTTATTTAATTAATTACTTTATTTGAGATGGAGTCTTGCCCTGTTGCCCAGGCTGGAGTGCAGTGGGGTGACCTCAACTCACTGCAACCTCTGCTCCCCAGGTTCAAGCGATTATCTGGCCTCGGCCTACCGAGTAGCTGGGATTTCAGGCTCAGGCCACCATGACCGGCTAATTTATTTTTAGTAGGGCCGGGCGCGGTGGCTCAAGCCTGTAATCCCAGCACTTTGGGAGGCCGAGACGGGTGGATCACGAGGTCAGGAGATCGAGACCATCCTGGCTAACACCGTGAAACCCCGTCTCTACTAAAAATACAAAAAAACTAGCCGGGCGAGGTGGCGGGCGCCTGTAGTCCCAGCTACTCCGGAGGCTGAGGCAGGAGAATGGCAGAAACCCGGGAGGCGGAGCTTGCAGTGAGCTGAGATCCGGCCACTGTACTCCAGCCCGGGCTACAGAGCAAGACTCCGTCTCAAAAAAAAAAAAAAATTATTTTTAGTAGAGACGGGGTTTTGCCATGTTGCCCAGACTGGTCTGGTACTCCTGACATCAGGTGATCCGCCTGCCTCGGCCTCCCAAGGTGTTAGGATTACAGGCAGGAGCCACTGTGCCCAGCCTATTTTTACTTTTCAAAAAAATTGAACATATAAATATATTTTGAGGCGTGGTCTTGCTATGTTGCCCAGGCTGGTCATGAACTTCGGGGCTCAAGCAATCTTTCCGCTTCAGTCTCCAAAGCAGATAGGACAACAGGTGCACACCACCGCACCAGGCTCTTAACATTATTTTTAATTCACATGATGCAAAATTCAAAAGGCAAACTAAATTATAAAGGGCAAAAATCTCCTTCCCACCCTGTCTCACAACCAGACAGTTCCTTTCCCCAAAGAAACCAATGTTACCAATTTATTTTGTCTTTTCAAATAGTTTACACATACACATGTAAATATGAATATATCTTCCACCTTTTTGCACCAATAATAGAGTATATAAATTGTTCACAGCTTCATGGTATTGGATTTTATGGATGTACTATACTTTATTGAATCAGTCCCCTACTAACGGACATTTAAGGTTGTTGTCAATCTAATCTACAAACAATGCTGCAGTTAGCAATCTTGTACATATATTGTTTTACATGTGCACGAGTATATGTGAAGAAAAATTTTATTAAAATCAACGAATATTTCCAAAATGCCCCCAATAAATTTTATACCAATCTTGCACTCTTCTCTACAATATGTAAGTCAGGGACAGTTTTAGATCAGGAAGGTATGATATGGAAGATGGGGACACAATGTAAATTTAAAATGCTACCCACTTGGCTATGGTTTTAGAATCCTTAAGAATCAAAGGGCCAGGGGGTGTGGCTTCCGTCTGTAATCCCAGCACTTTGGGAGGCCAAGGCGGGCGGATCACAAGGTCAGGAATTCGAGACCACCCCGGCCAAGATGGCCAAACACCGTCTCTACTAAAAATACAAAAATTAGTCTGGCGTGGTGGCGTGCGCCTGTAGTCCCAGCTACTACGGGAGGCTGAGGCAGAAGAATCGCTTGAACCCGGGAGGCGGAGGTTGCAGTGAGCTGAGATCGCGCTAGTGCATTCCAGCCTAGGCTACAGAGCGAGAATCCGTCTCAAAAAAAAAAAAAAAAAAAAAAAATCAAAGGGCTCACAGAGGAAAATAGTATTACCAAACACAATTTGTCTAGACACTGAGATAAGCTGAACTAATTAACCTCTTTGCCTTTTCAGTCACTAAGATAAGTGCACCAAAATCAATTAGAATTTACTGAATCAATTAGAATTTCCTTAGAATCAATTCAGCGGTGATGACAGGGACCATTATGATGCAGAGTATATACTGAGGTCTGTGGGTCGCAGGGCTCAGAGGATTATCGCCGCAGCGTTGTTCGGCACGAAAAGGCCATTGTGGACAATGGACGTGAAAAAATTTGAGGCCTCTGTGGGTTTTCTCGATGTCAAAAAGTTTCTCAGTACCTGGAAGGTAAAACATACTTGCTGCAATCAGATGCTTGGCATATTAAGCGTTGGAATTCTCTCTGTGTGCCCTGCCTCGTGAGCAGTAGGGAGGAACTCAGGCTCAGACAGTCGCTGAGCTGTAGATACATTCCCAGGCTCCCTGCCGGACCCCACAACATCCGGCCTTTTTTGTTTTTTTCTTTTTTTTTTTTTTTTGGAGACGGCGTTTCAGTCGGTCGCCCAGGCTTGAGTGCAGTGGCGCGATCTCGGCTCACTACAACCTCCGCCTCCTGGGTTCTAGCGATTCTCCTGCCTTAGCCTCCTGAGTAGCTGGGATTACAGACGCGTGCGACAACGCCCGGCTAATGTTTTTTGTATTTTTAGTACAGATGGGGTTTCACCATGTTGGCCAGGCTGGTCTCAAATTCCTGACCTCAAGTAATACACCCGCCTTGGCCTCCCAAAGTGCAGGGATTATAGGCGTGAGCCACCACGCCCGGACTTTTTTTTTTTTTTTTTTCAACAGGGTCTCTGCAGTGGCGACTCTGGCTTACTGCAACCTCTGCGCCTAGCTCAAGTGATCCTCCTGCCTCAGCCTCCCGAGTAGCTGGGACTACAGTCGGGGCCACCACGCCGGGCTAATTTTTTTTTTTTTTTTTTTTTTTTAGAAACGGGGTTTTGCCGTGTTCCCCAGGCGGGTGTGGAACTCCGGAGCTCAGGTAATTCGCTCGCCTCGGCCTGCCAAAGTGCCGGGATTACAGGCGTGAGCCACCATGCCCTGCCCACCAGACCTTTTTCTAATTCGGCTTCCTAGCAACGTGCAGAGGCCCGGCACCAGGGTACAGGCAGGTCACGTGACACCACCTCTTCACGTGACGCAGACTCGAGCGGGAGGAGGGCGGTGCTCCAGCTGCATTGCGTCATCACGTCGCGCGGCCGCAGGGACCAGACCTGGACGGCTCCAGAGCCTCCAGAGCCTCCGGGTGGGGGCGGCGGCGGCGGCTCTTCGGCTCTTCCTGAGCCGCCTGCTGGCCCCGCGCCCCACTCCATCCCCACAGGCTGGGGACGGGCCCGGCGCTGCTGTGTGGGCTCGGGAGCGGAGGTGAGTTGCGCGGAAGTGATGGCAGTCAGCCCTTCCCTTCCTGTCCGTCAACTCCGGGTTATGGCCCTACCCCCCATCCTTGGTCTCCCTGTAAGGCGGAATGGGAGACATGCCGGAGAGAGGAGGAAGGCTGGCGGGGGGGCGGGGCATCTGGCCTCAGTCGCCCTCTCAACTCTCCCCTGAATTGCCCCCCTGCGATACCTCCATCTGGCGGCGCCGGTCATATGCCTGGTGGTATCAGAAGGAAGGAGTTCGTTTCCTTCTCTAGAATGTAGTCTTTCCGGAATTTACTACCCCATTCCTGCCCCGAATCTCCCGAAGTGGAATCCCTCTATTCAGATGTTAACGGAAGTTCTAGAAAATAGGTCACTTCAGAAGGGTGAGGGTGAAGGATATGCTGAGACTTGGAGTGTTGAGGCAGGAATCCCCTAGAAGGAAGGCCACTCTGCACTAGGGGTACTGTCATTTTGGCACGGAAACGATAAAACACCCCCCAGGCTGTCTTCACTGTAAATGGACGTTTGTTCCAGACTCTTTTTGCACCCCTAGAGTTGAAACTAAGTTGACTTAAGTCTTTTTGAAAAACATATGCTTTGATGAATCACCCCCTTTTCTGCAAAATGGGTCATGCAGTTGTTGGAGGGATTATCTATAGTGCTTATAGAGTAAAATGCCAACTATAAACAGAAGTAGATGAGAATTTAGGATCTCATTTTTCCTGTTGAAAAATTACTTGTGAGTTGCGAACTTCTGGAGACCACAGTTTTATTTCCTGCCGTCCCCCTACCCCCGCCCCGCCGGATCGTTTCAGAAAGTTTTGGATTCCAATATTGATTCGTTAACCAGTAATGGACATTTACAGATATAGAGTAGGAATACCCTCTTGTTGAGGAGCTTCAATATCTTAAGCAAGTGTAAGTCCATCGGTAACTTGCGTGGTTTCCACTATTCAGTTAGGGTAATAGGTCAATTGAAGTTTCTTTCTTTCTTTTTTTTTTTTTTTTTTTGAGACAGAGTCTCGCCCTATTGCCAGGCTGGAGTGCGGTGGTGTGATCTCATCTCAATTCAACCTCCACCTCCTGGGTTCAAGCGATTCTCGTGCCTCAGCCTCCTTGGTAGCTAGGATTACAGGCGCGCGTCACCACACCTGGCTATTTTTTGTATTTTTAGTGGAGGCTAGGTTTCACCATGTTGGCCAGGCTGGTGTCAAACTCCTGACCTCAACTGATCCACCCATTTCAGCCTCCTAAAGTGCTGGGATTACAGGCGTGAGCTACTGGGCCTGGCCTGAAGTTTCATTTTAAGAAGAAATCCAGATATAGCTGAAAGTCATCAGACATAATTATTTGGCTACTTCTTTAGAAAAAAGTTTATTTTTACTGACTGGCCTTTCTCTCTCTAAGTTGAAGTTGAATACACACTTATTCTTACATTAAATTGTAAACATTCATTGTGCAACTTCTAGGATAGAAAGCATACATATAAAGCAGGATCCTCAGCCTCTAAATACTTATCTACTTAAGGATATTAAATAGTAATGATATAACACCTTTAAGAAATTGTATATTTTCAATTTGTCATTTGAGACAAGAACCTTGTGAAGATTTACAGGACATATATTGTTTATCTCTACTTACGTTTCAGCATTGATCATAATAAATGTCAAGTGGTAGGGACACTCCGTGGTAGAGGAATTCAGAGAAAGAAGAGAGAACTTTTACATGTACTAGATAGTGGCTAGATAGTGGTGGTGATGCCAGGCATAGGAGTGCCCTCAACTTGTGTCTGTTTGGGTCTGAGGGAAGCCTCTTAGGTTCTTAATTTGTAAAACTAATTAAATATGTTCAGTTTCCCTAGTTCTTTGAATATGCTCATTGTTTTTTTTCTCTTGTAGCTTCAGAATCCAAGGACCCATTTTGTTTTTTCTCCGCACTGCTTTATGGGAGGCATTATGGCCCCCAAAGACATAATGACAAATACTCATGCTAAATCCATCCTCAATTCAATGAACTCCCTCAGGAAGAGCAATACCCTCTGTGATGTGACATTGAGAGTAGAGCAGAAGGATTTCCCTGCCCATCGGATTGTGCTGGCTGCCTGTAGTGATTACTTCTGTGCCATGTTCACTAGTGAGGTAAGTGATAAGTTAGCCCCACACAAATGAAACTCCCGTGGTACTCTAGTTGTCTTATTTCACTGAATAAAATAGTAGAACTTTGATATAATTGTGAATTTTTACAGTGTGATGTTTTGGCAGATTCTGGATAAGATCTACCACTTAGATGACTATGCTTTAGTTTCCTCATCTTTAAGTTAGGAATAACAGTAATATGTAATAACTGGTTATTAAGGTTATTGTGAAGATTATTTTATGAAATAACGTACAAAATGCTTAGAGTAGTTTAATATGCAGTAAAACACAAATGTCAGCTATTGGATTTTACTATTTCTTAAATTTGTTTTCCAATTTTTCTCCTTTTTTTGTTTTTAATTTTATTTATTTATGTATTTATTTGTAGAGACAGGGTCTCACTGTGTTGCCCAGGCTGGTCTTGAACTCCTGGGCTCAAGCAATCCTCCCACCTTGGCCTCCCAGAGTGGCCACATCTGGCATTACAGGTGTGAGCCACTGCACCTGGCCTTTTCTCCTTCTAAAGTCTAAAAATTTTTAAGTGAGTACCAGAGGGATGAGGAGGAAGGAAGGAGAGAAGAGTAGGATTCAGACCTCACCCCACTCCTCCTAACAATATGTGAAGAAAATCAGTGTAGATGTTAGGATAACTTCAAATGAAAGGAAGAAGAGTTTTTAATGAATAGCTGTGCAGGCATAGAGTGTATAACCTGAAAAAAGATGTTAACTTATAAGCACTTAACAAAGGGAATTAGGAAAAGGTTGGCTTGAGAGAATACAGGTAGTGCTCACAAAGTATTAAGAAAAACTGCTTAGTAATTGCCTGACAAAATACCTGAAATGTGGTGTAAGGCTGTTGAATATATTGTGTTGAATACTCTTAGAAAGCTGAACAGAAAAGAACATTGCAAGTCTTTGTTTTTCAAGATCCCAAGTCTGATTTTAAGAGCACATTTAAATAAATTATCTTGATTTATTTTTTCAAAGCTCAGTTGTGGGTGCACCACTGTTTATTATATAATTTACACTTACATGTATGCCTGAAATATTTCATTATGAAAACACTTTTTTAAAAGTCTTTTTAAGCACAAGTATTTTTTTTTTAGTTCTATCATCTTAGTGAAGATATTGCTGCTGGATCAGAATGGTATAATGGTGATAACTACCTTTTATGGGTCAGGTACTGTGCTAGTGATTGTTGTGCATATCTGACTCACCCTAGGGGTAGGTATTACCGTCTCATTTTACAAATGAAGGAACACGGTTTCAGATATTAAATCACTTGCCCAAAGTCCCATGGCTTGTAAGTGCTAGAGGTGGGATTTAATTTTATATTTTCCAACTCTAAAGCCCTAACAGTTTTTAACCCTTGTGCTGCCTTAGCCTCCAGAGTATCCTACAATCTAATTTTAAAACCGGTATAGTTAAAAATACTATGAGCCAATGCTCAGTCACATGGCTAGTAGGGAAAACAGGAACCTGACAGGTCATTCCAGCTAATCCAGGCTAATTTTTAAATGAACTTGTGTGATATCACAAGGCAGATCCCTGTCCTATACTGTTTGCCATGATATATACCCAAGATCATCAGAAGCATTTGGAATTTAACTGGGTAAAGAGAGTGTCACCCAGCAGCTGCTGAGCATGAAATGCACTAGAACTGCTGATTGCTAATTATATATTGTGCATCCTGTTGTCAGCTTGAAAATAGTCTGTCTTTACTCTTTCATTATTTGGAAATTAATTCTTTTTTTCTCTTCAGTGATGATTTCTTTCTTTAAAAACTGACATCAGGCAAGAAAATGCTAGATGGTTTTGTCTTTATTTTTAAGAGTAATTGTTTAAAGGAGAGAGTCCAGAGACCTGGATTCTAGGCTTAGTTCTTTCAGCAATTCTGTATAAACCCTGGGAACCATCTCACTTCACTGGGTTGATCTGTAAAATAAAGCAGTTGAACTAGATGGTTTCCTTGTTCTCTTCAGCCATGAAATGCTCCTCAAATGTCATCTGATTGAAAGATCACAAGATTGAGGCAAGAGGACCTGGGTTTTATGTCTCTCTCTCTCTCTCTTCTTTTTCTGAAATACTTTGATAGGAATGATATCTGTCTCTTACTAGCTAAATGACTGGTTAAGTCTTGCATCTTTTTTTGATCCTTAGACCCTTTATCCCTTAAATAGTAATAATATCAGACCTAACTACCTTACCAGGTTGCTGTGAGAATCAGATGAAATAGTAGTAAATGAGAAGCATGCTGAAAAATTCTAAAGCAAAATATAAATGTAAAATATATAATTGCTCTGAGTTCTTACATAGTGAAATTGTCTCCATATTTAAACTATTTGATGGAAATACAGTTTATTGAATGAGAAATTTCTGGAATACATGTACTTACATATTTCAGTATCATAATTATTGAATGCATTTAATGTGTTGGGACAGTAATTGTTTATGAATATTAGTACTGTATTAAATGTAAATAAACCCTAATATGTTTTTTCAAAATGATGTGCTAGTGACTTTTTTACTGTTAGGGACTGATTTTGTTCTTGGCTTTGGTAGAGAGTGCTTTTTGGTTATTCTCTGGCTGATGGAGAAATCAAAAATAATAAAGCCATTTAGTTAATAATGGAGATGCACCAGACTTTCGTGAGTAAAATGAATTTCTAAACTAAGATTAAGATCTAGTAAAATTTTCATAAGGTATTTTCAGATAGTTTCCTGTAAAGTTGAAGATTTCTTCCCTTAGCTAAACAGTTTTCTATGATTATCTGGCCTCATCAGTACTCATGGCTTCAAGAAGATATACTACAACAATTCAGACTAAATATTCTGGTAGTAATTAAGTTAGTCTAACCCAATATTTTGAAAATGTAACAAATAGTTTATTTGTATTCGGATGGTGTTACATAAGAAAGTCCCTTAGGATGATCTGCATGTTATTTTTCATCATTACCAAATGTAGTCTAAGGGCCAGGCATGGTGGCTCACGCCTGTAATCCCAGCATTTTGAGAGGCTGAGGTGGGCAGATCACTTGAGGTCAGGAGTTGGAGACCAGCCTGGCCAACATGGTGAAGCCCCATCTCTACTAAAAATACAAAAATTAGCCGGGCGTGGTGGCACGTTCCTGTAGTCCCAGCTACTCAGGAGGCTGAGGCAGGAGAATCGCTTGAACCTGGGAGGTGGAGCTTGAAGTGAGCCGAGATTGTGCCACTTCTTTCCAGCCTGGGCAACAGAGCAAGACTGTGTCTCAAAAAAAAAAAAATTAACTGGATGTGGTGGTGCACTCCTGTAATCCCATCTACTTGGGAGGCTGAGGCATGAGAATCACTTGAACCTGGGAGGAAGAGGTTGCAGGGAGCTGGGATCGCACCACTGCACTTCAGCCTGGGGAACAGAGTGAGACCCTATCTCAAGGAAGAAAAAATGTAATCTAAGGACAGATGATAGGAACTAGGTAATCCTGGAGAGACTGAAGTTATAACCCACAAGGTCCTCTACAAACATGAAATTTCTTTGAAATTTTGTGTCTTATCTTAAAAATTCATGGACAGTGTTATGTTCATGGGAACTTTTGCATTCTATTCTGTAACACATCTGTATTTTAATAAGAAATTGATTTTTAAAGTTATTCACTGGCAAAATTGCTATTCCAGGAAGGTGTCACCTATTACTTACTCCTGGGGTATAGATAACTACCCACTTCATTTGGAAAACTACAGATATTGTGCCATATTTGCTTTATTTTTTATTTTTTATTTTTTATTTTTTTTTTTTGAGACGGAGTCTGGCTCTGTCACCCAGGCTGGAGTGCAGTGGCGCGATCTCAGCTCACTGCAAGCTCCGCCTCCCGGGTTTACGCTATTCTCCTGTCTCAGCCTCCCGAGTAGCTGGGACTACAGGCGCCCGCCACCTCGCCCGGCTAGTTTTTTGTATTTTTTAGTAGAGACGGGGTTTCACCGTGTTAGCCAGGATGGTCTCGATCTCCTGACCTCGTGATCCGCCCGTCTCAGCCTCCCAAAGTGCTGGGATTACAGGCTTGAGCCACCGCGCCCGGCCCATATTTGCTTTATTAAAATCCAACAAAATAGAGCATACTTTTGTTTTTTTATTTTCTTACTTTTTTATTTTTTTGAAAGAGTCTCACTCTGGTGCCCAGGCTGGAGTGCAGTGGCATGATCTTGGCTCACTGCAACCTCTGCCTCCTGGGTTGAAGCAGTTCTCCTGCCTCAGCCTCCTGAGTAGCTGGGACTACAGGCATGTGCCACCATGCCCGACTAAGTTTTGTATTTCTAGTGGAGATGGGGTTTCACCATGTTGGCCAGGCTGAACTTGAATTCCTGACCTCAGGTGATCTGCCTGCCTTGGCCTCTCAAAGTGCTGGGATAACAGGCGTGAGCCACCATGCCTGGCCTATAATTTTTAAAGATATATGTTCAATTAATGTTACTAACATCTCTAAGCTCTTAGGTATGAGATTCTGCCTTTATCTTGTAGAATTATAACCATCATTCTTTTTTACCTTTCAAATTTTCAGCTTTCAGAGAAGGGGAAACCTTATGTTGACATCCAAGGTTTGACTGCCTCTACCATGGAAATTTTATTGGACTTTGTGTACACAGAAACAGTACATGTGACAGTGGAGAATGTACAAGAACTGCTTCCTGCAGCCTGTCTGCTTCAGTTGAAAGGTACAGACATTAAAACTTGGTATTATTTATGTTGAAATAGCCCTGGAAAGGTTGAAAATTAATAGTGTAAACTTAATCATGAACATTTTGGAGACAAACTATGGATGCTTATGTTTACTAGCCATGGCTTTTGTCTCATTGAGCAATAAGAGATCAGATGTCAATAGCACTATAAAGGAACTTCTCCAGATATGAGTATTTGGCACTATAAAAGAGCATTTGCACCTTTTCTGTTTTAAAAAAAAAAATGTAGGAAGGAGAAATTATGTGTTTTCTTACATACATGTATATAACACACCTATAAGGAACTATAATAAAAACTGATACTATACATAATCTACATGGATACTCTTTATCTGGCCATTAAGTGGTAGTATTTCATTAAGATAAATGAAATTTAAATTGATGCACAAAATATTAAAGTATGTTTTCACAGGATTACAGGTGGTTTGTTTTCCCTTACAGTTCCCAGGTTTTTTAGACTTCTTATTTTGTTTTTGAGACAAGAGTCTCACTCTGTCACCTAGATTAGAGCACAGTGGTACAATCACAGCTCACTGTATCCTTGAATTCTTGGGCTCAAGCAATTCTCCCACCTCAGCATCCTGAGTAACTGGGACCACAGGCACATGCCACCACACCCAGCTAATTTAAAAAAAAATTTTTTTGGCCGGGTGCGGTGGCTCAAACCTGTAATCCCAGCACTTTGGGAGGCCGAGACGGGCGAATCACGAGGTCAGGAGATCGAGACCATCCTGGTTAACACGGTGAAACCCCATCTCTACTAAAAAACACAAAAAACTAGCCGGGCGAGGTGGCGGGCGCCTGTAGTCCCAGCTACTCGGGAGGCTGAGGCAGGAGAATGGCGTAAACCCGGGAGGTGGAGCTTGCAGTGAGCTGAGATCCGGCCACTGCACTCCAGCCTGGGTGACAGAGCGAGACTCCGTCTCAAAAAAAAAAAAAAATTTTTTTTTGTGGAGACGGGTTCTCTCTGTGTTGCTCAGGCTGGTCTCAAGTTCGTGGACTCTAGTGATCCTCCCACCTTGCTTCCCAGAGTGCTGGGATTATAGGCATGAGCCACCATTCCTGGTCCTCAGTTTTTTCTTTTTAAAATTCAGTTATGTTTTTGGTTTTTATATATACATAATTGATACATTTTTAGTTTTTAATACATGGTTTAAACAGTGTGAAGCTTTTGCATTAGTGCATAGTCATAAAATTAAAATACCCTGAACTTTTCAATTAGATGAATATGAGATTTGTTATTATCTTCTGCTTTTCTTTCACTCTAGTCTTTTAGTAAGTTTTCATGTAGAGTAGAAAAATGGGTACATTATGCTGAATTAGTAATTAGTTTTATAGTTTGATTCCCAAGAGTTTTGTAGGCATTTTTGTTGAATTTTGCCAGGTCCCTGGATGTGATTCATCTTGCAATATTCACTTTAAAGATTAAACAGAGACAGGTGTAAAGGTCTTGCTGAAAGTGGCGCAGTACATAAGCCAGAAATAGGGTTTTAAGTTCCTTAAGCAAAGAATTTCTCATCTGTTTCTTAGGTGTTGAAACAAGGGTTCATCTGATAACATGTAGAGAAGATGTTGAGATACAAGAATACAGACTAGATCACACCCGTCCAACTGTTCTAAAGTGTTTGCTTCCTGTGTCCGTCCTAGGTGTGAAACAAGCCTGCTGTGAGTTCTTAGAAAGTCAGTTGGACCCTTCTAATTGCCTGGGCATTAGGGATTTTGCAGAAACCCACAATTGTGTTGACCTGATGCAAGCAGCTGAGGTTTTTAGCCAGAAACATTTTCCTGAAGTGGTACAGCATGAAGAGTTCATTCTTCTGAGTCAAGGAGAGGTGGAAAAACTAATCAAGTGCGATGAAATTCAGGTACAGATTTGTCTTGATGTTATGGTTTCTTCAAGATTGGGCAGTTACAAAACTTGCAAAGTAGGATGCAGTTACTTACCATTAGGGCTTCATAATCAAGTGTGTATTTTGGCTCAAAGATTTCATTAACCCCTCCTGTACCAAATTTATTTGCATTTTTATGGAGTGGGAGTTTGCCACTTTCTTCAATTAGATATATGATCCGAGTGGGTAAGAATCACTATTAAACAGAGTATAGAATAAGCAGAAATTGGAAGTAAAGTAGATATCTGTAGACCACTTCTCTGTTACCCATTCACTCATTTCACAAACATTTACTGAGAATATCTACTATGTAGCAATTACTATGCCAGGTGCTACAGATCCCCAAATGGGTAAATATAGTTCTTGCTTTCAAAAAATTCACAACCTGCTAGTAGAGACAGAGATATAGACTATATATATGTATATAAAAAATAAAGAGGATAATAAGAATAATGAGCCTATACAAAGTAAGGACATTACGTAGAAGAGAGAAGAATAAACCTTTGCTCAGGAGTGGATCAAAAATGAAGAGACAAAAGTTTGGAAGTGAGGATCTACAGAAGCAGGAGCCAAATCATAACTGTCTTGTGAGGGCGCAGGGGATGGAAGGAAGGGACACGCAAACTGGATGTTAAAGGAATAGTAGGCCAGGCACAGTGACCTGTACCTGTAATCCCAGCACTTTGGGAGGCTGAGGCAGGAGAACTTCTTGAGGCAAGGAGTTTGATACTAGCCTGGGCAACATGACAAAACCTTGTCTCTACAAAAAAATAAAATTAGCCTGGCATGGTGGTGAGCACCTGTGGTCCCAGCTACTTGGGAGGCTGAAGTGGGAGGATCTCTTGAGCCCAGGAGGTTGAGGCTGCAGTGAGCCATGATCACACTGCTGCACTCTAGCCTAGGCAACAGAGGGAGACCCTGTCTCTTGCAGGCGAAGAAAAAGGAATAATACTTCACCTAGGCCGGGCGCGGTGGCTCAAGCCTGTAATCCCAGCACTTTGGGAGGCCGAGGCGGGCGGATCACGAGGTCAGGAGATCCAGACCATCCTGGCTAACACGGTGAAACCCCGTCTCTACTAAAAATACAAAAAACTAGCCGGACGCGGTGGCGGGCGCCTGTAGTCCCAGCTACTCGGGAGACTGAGGCAGGAGAATGGCGTAAACCCGGGAGGCGGAGCTTACAGTGAGCTGAGATCCGGCCACTGCACTCCAGCCTGGGTGACAGAGCAAGACTCCATCTCAAAAAAAAAAAAAAAAAAAAAAATACTTCACCTACCAGGGGATACTGCCTGTGCCAGGCAGGCATTCAGTGACTTAACCTACACAGAAGAAAAGTCAATCCTAATTCTAAATCAGAGTACCGGTAGCAGAGTTTTTATTCCATATAGGTCTGTAGTGAGGCTAAGAATTGGAGTGAGAAGTCCAATATAGTTATTAGATGTCTTTGAAGCCCGTAGTATTGATCTCCAGTGGCCCAATTCTTTAATTTTTTTTTTTTTTCTTTTGAGACAGTCTCACTCTGTCACCCAGGCTGGAGTACAGTGGTGCAATTATGGCTCACTGCAGCCTGGATGTCTGAGCTCAAGCAACTCTCCCACCTCATCTTCCTGTGTAGCTGCAACTGCACATCACCACACCGGCTAATTTTTAAAAATTTTTGTTGAGATGGGGTCTCACTATGTTGCCCAGGCTGGTCTTGAACTGCTGGGCTCAAGCAATACTAGGCTCAGGCAATACCATTTAAAGAAAGCCTATAATATACTTCTGTAAACTAAATGATTACTCTCTCCTGATTTATTTTGTTAAAACTAGGATATTTGTGCAATAGAATAACAGGTGTTAAGTATACTTCTTCCAGGCTGGAGTGTGCAGTGATGTGATCTCAGCTCACTGTAACCTTCACCTTCTGGGTTCAAGTGATTCTCCTCCTCGGCCTCCCAAGTAGCTGGGACTACAGGCGCCCGCCACCATGCCAGCTAATTTTTGTATTTTTAGTAGAGACAGAGTTTCACTGTTGTGGACAGGCTGCTCTGGAACTCCTGACCTCAGGTGATCCACCCACCTCGACCTCCCAAAATGCTGGGATTATAAGCGTGAGCCACTGCTCCTGGCCTTAAGTATATTTCTTATCAAATTTTAGCCAAGTGGTTCTTTACACCTTTCTCTAGTGACTGTTCTGAGGGAAAAAGGATTAGAGCACATTAGTGACATTGGTTCCAACTGTAGAGGAATTATTTTCTAGCCTGACATACTGGGCTCTGTATCAGCCCAGAGAAGCTGCTGTTGCAAATGCTGTTGAGTCAAGAATTTGCTAAAATCGTAGTTCTCAGCCTCTTAGTGCAGGACGTTGTATCCTTGTGCTGAAATCACAGCCACAGCCAAAAAACATATTCATCAGACTTGGAAACTGGCAGTTCACTAGAATATCTTGATTTTTCTTGATTTGTCCACATATTGGAAAATACAGTGAATAGAATGAGCACTACAGATTTGACATTCACTACATATAATAGCTAATACTTACTCAGCATTTACTGTTGGTTCACTTACTAAATATTTGTTGAACACTTACTGTGTGCCCAGAACATTTCCAGGTGCTAGAGATCAAATTATGAACAAAACAAAAATCCCTGTCCACTGGAGCTTCCATTCTAATGGCACCATTCTTGGTATTTTTCTCTCATTTAATTCTCACATCTTCATTTTTCACAGGAGGAAAGTGAAGATTGGAGTTTAACCATCATACCAGCACTAGTAAGTGGTAGAGCCAGGTTTCAAATTCGAGTAGTCTGACTCCAGAGTCTATTCTCTTAATCACTCAGCTATGAGCTGGTCATGTTTCCATTTTGTTTCTAATTGTCCAAGTCAGGAAACAATCATAGAAGTCATTTCTTTTGGAACTATACAGGCTTTGGAATAAAACTGGATGGGGCCGGAGAGAACAAATAGCTAACCTTATTTAGAAGCTGAAATGAAAAACAGCTTGAGAACTCTTATGTATAGTTTTTTTTTTAAATGTGTGCCAAGACTGCCCTTTGCTTTTTTTCTGGAAAGAAAGCAAGTGACATATTGTTTTCTGTTCCATATACCAGCCAGAAATAGGAACCAGATGTCTGACTCCCAGTTGCTAATGCTTCCTCTTATTAAATAAAATAATAGTACTTAAAACAATGGGAAGCAGGATGTCTTGTTGGTTAAAACAGCATGGGTTTTAGAGTCCAACTGGGATTTAGTCTTGGCTGTGTGGTATGTGTTACCTAACCACTAATCTTCAGTTTCCTCTTCTATAAAATGTAGATAATATTAGTACTGAGTACACAGGACTGTTCCGAGCATAAAATAAGAACGCCAGTACCTAATACACAAGAGAATTCTTTGTGAAAATCTATTGTGGAGAAAATCTATTTTTCTCTGTAGTGAGGCATTAATGTTTGGGTTTTTTCTTCCCCATTAGCTGTTTTTCTGCAATTCTAATTTATTCTAAATTCTGCTCATGATTATCTGCTCATGGCTGGTCTGAGGGCAGTGGTGTTTACAACTGTTGATCATACTCAGTTATAGATTTCTTTGTTCCTGCTCCACACCTGCTGCTTCATTTGATTAGTCTTTTTTTTTTTTTGAGATGGAGTGTCGCTCTGTTGCCCAGGCTGGAGTGCAGTAGTGTAATCTCGGCTCACTGCAAGCTCCGCCTCCCAGGTTCACACCATTCTCCTGCCTTAGCCTCTCCAAGTAGCTGGGACTACAGGTGCCCACCACCATGCCCGGCTAATTTTTTGTATTTTTAGTAGAGATGGGATTTCACCGTGGTCTCTATCTCCTGACCTCGTGATCTGCCCGCCTCGGCCTCCCAAAGTGCTGGGATTACAAGCGTAAGCCACTGCACCCGGCCTTGATTAGTCTTAAAAAAGAAACTAAAAAACCTCTGCTCATGATTGAAAAGCTCCATCTTTAAATTGATGTATCTAATTTAACCTAGAATGTGTCAGAGTCTAGCATGTATCTGCTTAAAACTATTAGCCAATCATATAAAAGTTTTAAATTAAGATCAAGGACACCTTCTGTACCCTCCCCTGCATCTTATCCAACAATTGCCTGGGTTAGTTTGACCTCCCAAGTATTTCTCCAATGTGTCTATTTCTCTCTCACCACTGCCACAACTATAGTCCTGTAAGCACCTTCACATTTTGCCTGATATACCAGAGCAGCGTCTAAGCTCTTCTAGCTCTTGGCCCTTTAAACTGTTCTACCCACAGTAGCCAGGATAATGTTTACAAAACATCAATATGATCATATCAGTAGCCTGCTTGAAACCTTCGGATGATTTCAAGTTGCACTTAGAGTGAAATCCAGTATTCTAATGCTCTCTGTATCTGGCCCTTGCTTGACTCTCCAGCTTCATATTTTACTCCTCTATCACCCTCATTCACTCTGCTACACTAGCCTTCTAGTCATTTCCTCAAGCTGCCAGTTCTTTTTTGCTGTAGGACAGAGCTGTTCAATGGAACATTCTACGAAGATGGAAGTACTCTATATCTATACTGTTTAGTTTGCTCCTGCTAGCCCCATGTTGCTATCGGGCACTTGAAATGTAGCTAATGCAACTGAGAAGCTGATTTTTAATTTTAATTATGGTGAATGTAAATAGCCACACATGGGTAGTGTATTGGACAATGCACTTCTGGTGCTTTTGAGTGTGCTCTTCTCTCTGCCTGGGAGTACTCTCTCTCTCTCTCTTTTTTTTCTTTTTTTTTTTTTTTTTTGAGATAGAGTCTTGCTCTGTCGCCCAGGCTGAAGTGCAGTGGCGCGACCTTGGCTTACTGCAAGCTCCGCCTTCCAGGTTCACGCCATTCTCCTGCCTCAGCCTCTTGAGTAGCTGGGACTACAGGCGCCCGCCACCATGCCCTGGTTAATTTTTTGTATTTTTAGTAGAGATGGGATTTCACTGTGTTAGCCAGAATGGTCTCGATCTCCTGACGTCGTGATCTGCCTGCCTCGGCCTCCCAGAGTGCTAGGATTACAGGCATGAGCTACCGTGCCGGGTCCTGCCTGGGAGTACTGTCTTACTCCCCCTGGCTAACTGCTACTCATCCATCAGATTTCAATTTGTTGCTTCTTCAAGGAGGCCTTCCCTGCCTCACCAATCTAAACCAGAAAATCTCATGTTGTTCTGTCTCATAGCCCCAGTACCTTTCCTATATAGTATGTAATAATAGTGAGTTTTTTCATTTTTCTGATTTAGCAGTTTGACTCCCCACTTAAGAGCATGGATCATATCTGATTTGTTCACCATATCTGATTTGTTCACCATTGTGTAATCAGTTTCCAGGGCAGTGCCTGGCACTTAGGAGAGGAGTTCAGTAACTCCCTCAAATGAATGCACTTTTTGAAACACTGTCTGCATTTTTAGAGTATCACAGTTCTTGGAAAAAGTTTACAGAGTGATTTTTTTATCTAGTCACAGTGACACTCTGAAAGGTATCTCCCAGAATATGTACTCTCTAGGGGCTTGTAGAAGGGACACAGGACCTGTATTCAGGTGTCTGTCTTTGGGAAGTTCTAGGTGTTATTATATACCTAGGACCTTCCAGTATTGTAGAATAGGTTTTTTTTTAGAGTGTATCTCCCATTATCTAATTGGTCATATGTAATCTTAGACCTAAGTTCTCCAGATGATTAATTAATTATATCTTCTCAAATAGCATAGTGCCTAATACACAGTAGTTCCTTGAAGGCTAATTGATAATGCTTTTCCTTTTTATTTTTTTAAGACATTTATTCAGCATCACGATCAGACTATTACATTTGGCAATCAACAGCATGGCTGCAAAAAAAAAAAAATCTGCATTAAAACCCTTTGTTGGAATGCTTTACACTTTCCACAGAACAGAAACTAAAATAACCTATTATACAATTAATCACAAATACAGTCCTCGAGTTTTTTGCCCATACACATGAGTATTTGTGTAAAATATGTCTGCTTTGTAGCAGTTAGGCCCTGCCACCACTGTGCTTGGCTAAGTTCACAAATCTGTTGTAACCTGTAGCTTCCCTGTCACTTCTCTGGCTCCCCCTCCAGCTAAGCTTTATTTCCTAATTAAAATCTTCTGCCATTGCCATAGCTACTGCTGCTACTGGAACCACCATAGCCACCTTGGTTTCGTGGTTTGGCAAAGTATTAGTCTCTACCACCATAGGGGCCCAGAGCTTCGGCCTCCAAAGTTTCCTCCCTTCATGGGTCTTGTAATTGCCAAAATCACTGTAGCTTCCACCACCTCCAGAATTGCTTCCATCATTACCAAATCCATTATAGCCATCCCCACTGCCGCCTATCCACCACCACCACAGCTGTCATCTCAACTGAAACCACCTCCACGACCACCAGCAAAGTTTCCAGAACCACTTCGACTTCTTTGGCTGGATGAAGCACTAGCCATCTCTTACTTTGACAGGGCTCTCCTAACTTCACAGTTGTGGCCATTCATAGGGTGTTATTTCTGAATGACAGTCTTATTCACAGAGTCATGGTCATCAAAGGTTACAAAGGCAAAGCCCCTTTTCTTGCCACTGGCTCAGTCAGTCATGATTTCAATCACTTCAATTTTTCCAAACTGTTAAAAAATCTCTTAGGTGATGTTCTTCAGTGTCTTCTTTAATGCTGCCAACAAATACCTTTTTCACAGTTAAGTGGGCACCTGGTCTTTTGAGAATCTTCTTTTGAGACAGCTCTCTTTGGTTCCATGACTCTTCCATCCACCTTGTGAGGCCTTGCATTCATGGCTGCATCCACCTTCTCCACAGTGGCCAATGTGACAAACCCAAAGCCCCTGAGCGCTTGGTGTTTGGATCTCTCATTACCACACAGTCCATGAGCATTCCCCATTGCTCAGAATGACTCCTTAGGCTCTCATTGGTTATTTCAAAGCTCAACCCTCCAATGAAGAGCTTCCTCCGCTGTTCGGGCTCTTTAGGAGACTCTGACTTAGACCTGAGGGCAGGGAGAAGACAGACTTTAAAGATACTTCTTTGGCAGCATCCACGGGCAGAAAGGCGATAATGCTTTTGAAAACAGCAACTAATGATGTTAGAAAAGCTCCTGCTTCAGAGGCTTGGATGAACAATTTGAGGGGTGAGCCTGGAGATCATTAGATAACAATTATGACTAAAAATTATTTCAAGAGCTGATTGTCAATAAGGCAACAGATTCCCCCACCTACCTTCCCTAAAGTTAGAGAGATGACCAGAGGCAATTCAGGAATGGGGAAAATTCTGAAACGAAGGCCAATATGTGACTAGTGATTTATTACGTACTGTTTATCATTCATATGTGTGTGTGTGTGTGTGTGTGTGTGTGTGTGTATAACCCAAATTGACTATAATTCTTTTCCTGGTCTGTTAGCTGTGTCTGAAAAAAATGTTTTCCCAAGAGCCTAGCTGTTTCTGGAAGATGGGAAATAATGGTGATGGGCAATGGGAAAGCAGGAAGGAGAAAGTGAACGTGGTTACTTTTTGAGATGGTGAGCTAATTGGAAAACTAGGATCCACGGTGTGTAATTACACATTTACAGGTGGATTCTGAAGAGCCAGTCTTTGAGGCTGTCATCAACTGGGTGAAGCATGCCAAGAAAGAGCGGGAAGAATCCTTGCCTAACCTGCTACAGTATGTGCGTATGCCCCTGCTGACCCCCAGGTATATCACGGATGTAATAGATGCTGAGGTAAGTGGTGCAACACTCTCAGGATCCAAAACCTTGACAAACTCTTACCTTAGTGTTCTGTATTCAAAACTGATTATTTTAACGTAGGCACAGAGTCTCCTGGTTTGCCTGTCTAGGAATGCCAGTGAGAGTGGTGCTGGGTAGTTCCCAAGCATATTTCTAAGAAAAGTGAATTTCTTGGCAGACTCTTGACACAAATGAAAATCTGTGGTTCAATTTTGTGTTTTGCTGTATATGTTTTACATGCCCCTAAGTGTTTTGTATAAACACCTGATAATAAACTTTGTCCCCTTCTCCAAATTGCCCTTATGCCACACTTAGCAAGCCTCTTCATTTTTGACTTCTGGTGAAGCCAGCATGAAAGGAATTTGCTGTGTTTTAGTGTCAACTTCAGTCATATCATGTTGAGTTTATTTATAAAAGTGTTTCTCCAACTTAAGTTCTCTGTGATACTTTTTCATAATTTTTACCATATATGCCACCTATGTTGCCTGGACCATACTTCAAGGGAGCACTGATTTATAACATGTAGGTGAGCCAGCAAGAGAGTTCCTCTTGCTGGCCCAGTCCTAGATCTCTTAGTTAACTACTAACAGTTCTTCAGTTGTTCACATTAGAAAAGTTGCAGGATGGTTAGTGTCACATCTGAAACTCTTTTTCTCCTATTTGTGATTTCTGTCTTTCTTACAACCAATTCACATATCCCTTGTGTCAGTTCTTTACATTGTGGTTAGGAACACAGACTCTGGAACCACACTCGGGCCTGAAATCCCAAATTCACCACTTATTCTGTGAACTTTTAGCAGATGTCTTAATATATTTGTGCCTCAGCTTTCTTATCTGTAAACCAGAGATGATAATAGTACCTTCCTCATAGGTTATTGTTAGCATTGAGTAACTATGTGAAAGCTTTTAAAACCATGTCTTTCTACATAAGTGTTTACTACTATTTATTGTTTGTTTTCCTTTCCAGTTCAACTGAGAACTTCTTGGCTCAGGTTAATAGAGGTGCTATTTAATTAGAGCTGTGTCCTTTAGGGTCCCAACAGGAAACAGATGCTATAGTCTAAAACAGGACAATTTTAGAAGAGTTTTTTTTGTTTTTTTTTTTGTTTTTGTTTTTGTTTTTGAGACAGAGTCTCGCTCTGCCGCCCAGGCTGGCGTGCAGTGGCCAGATCTCAGCTCACTGCAAGCTCCGCCTCCTGGGTTCACGCCATTCTCCTGCCTCAGCCTCCCGAGTAGCTGGGACTACAGGCGCCCGCCACCTCGCCTGGCTAGTTTTTTGTATTTTTAAAGTAGAGACGGGGTTTCACCGTGTCAGCCAGGATGGTCTCGATCTCCTGACCTCGTGATCTGCCCGTCTCGGCCTCCCAAAGTGCTGGGATTACAGGCTTGAGCCACCGCGCCCGGTCAGAAGAGTTTTTTAAAATAAAGAAGCTGTTTACAAAGGTGCAAGTTCAGAGAAACAAAGACCATGAAATAACCTGGATCTAGGACACAAGCTATTAGCAACCCCTAAGCCCGAAGGGACAAGGTTGAGGAGTGGTTACTAGAACCTTAAAGGAAAGAGAATCATGGAGAGTCACTTCCTTGAGAGAAACCTTGACCTTTGGTTGGGCTGATCCCAACCAGAAGCTAGAAGGCATAGAAAGCCCTATTGACACAGTTCATATAGGCCAGTCTTCTGAGCCAGAGAACAGAATGGAAAAGGGTACAGAGCAAGTTGGGAGGCAAATGAAAGATGTCTAGTACAGAGCTATCCAAAACAGACATGGTAATTACAACAAGACTGTGGGGGAGATATTTCAGACAAAATACGATTCTTCCTGTCACCCAGAAAATAACAATCTTTTTGGTTTCCCCCTTAAAATTCTTATTAGTTATTATGTACTTATGTTTGCATAATCCCTGAAAGGGCGTACAAACTATGTAAAAATAGTTAAATGTAAGCACTGAGATAGATGGGAAATACTGCTCAACATACATGTTTATGTCATTTGATTTTTTATTCATCTCATATATTATCTATTTTTCAAGTAAATTTTAAAAATCATTCTGGAAACTCAGAGTATAGTTACTACCAGCAGTACTCCTGGAATCACAGGGCTTTGGAAACTGGTTTTCTGTAGTCAGAAGTTAATTCTTTGCATGTGCCATTTGTACTCTTATAGTATTATAGGTATCCCCTGTGCCTCACTCTACTGTCTGCTGTATTTCAGCCTTTCATCCGCTGTAGTTTACAATGCAGGGATCTGGTTGATGAAGCAAAGAAGTTTCATCTGAGGCCTGAACTTCGGAGTCAGATGCAGGGACCCAGGACAAGGGCTCGCCTAGGTAAGCTGATACCTTGGCAGAATGAGGGCATGCTTTTCAGCTACTTCTTGCAGGTGACAACGTAGTTGAAAATAACACTCTATAAGAAGTACAGCCAGGCGCGGTGGCTCAAGCCTGTAATCCCAGCACTTTGGGAGGCTGAGACGGGCGGATCACGGGGTCAGGAGATCGAGACCATCCTGGCTAACACGGTGAAACCCCGTCTCTACTAAAAAACACAAAAAACTGGCCAAGCGAGGTGGCAGGCACCTGTAGTCCCAGCTACTCGGGAGGCTGAGGCAGGAGAATGGCTTAAACCCGGGAGGCAGAGCTTGCAGTGAGCTGAGATCCGGCCACTGCACTCCAGCCTGGGCGACAGAGCGATATTCTGTCTCAAAAAAAAAAAAAAAAAAAAAAAAGAAGTACAGAGACCTTGTTTCAGATCTTTTCTTCTATCATCTCAGACAAGTCGCTTTACCACTCTAAGTTTTCTTTCCTATAATCAAGGATATCTTCTCTATCTACTTCACATAACCATTTGGAAATTAAATAAGATAAAATCTAAAAGCACTTGATACATTGTCAAGCATTACATAACATGTTACAATTTTTTGTCAATATTATTTAGATTCTGTGAATCAGATAATTTTAGTGCCACGTAGTGCTTCCACCTACCTCTTCACTTCCCCTTGTGTGGTTTTTCCATTCCGGAATGAAGAGAGGAAGAAAAGGAGCCCAGTATGGTAGAAAGTACATGGGTTTTGGCAGTGACTGTCAGTGTAGGTACCAGTTTACCTCGTACTAGGTATATTAACTTGGGCAGGAACCTTAACCTCTGTGTGCTTCAGTTGCCTCATCTGGAATCATCATAGCACCTGCCTGTAACATTGTTATGAAAAGTAAATAAAGTTATTTATGTAAAGCCTTAATACAGTTCTTGGCACATAATAACTATGTGTATTAGCTATTATCTTAGCAAATAGATCTACGTTCACATCCAAGCCCCAGCAGTGACTGGTTGGGCAAGATATCAGTTTATCTGAGCCTATGCATCTACCACTAAGATGAGAGTTAGTGTCTTATCTCAATGAGCTGTTGGGAGGATTAAATGAGATAATGTATATAAGATACCTAACACTATAGCTGGCACACACTAAGTACTCAGATATTTACCATACTTTACATTTCCTATTCTCTCTGCTTCACTGTACCAAGAGCCTAGGTGTATAATGTATAAAAGCATTTTATAAGTTATGAATTACTCTATATGTATGGGGTGGTATTTTGTTTTATTGTTTCCTTTTATCTGACTGAGGACTCATCATGCATGCTAAGGTGTTGATAATTAAGCAGCTCACTGATGGATTTAGGTAGAATGGTGATTTATCCCCTATATTTTATTTTTTCTAATAGAAATGGGGTCTCACTATGTTGCCCAGGGTGGAGTGCAGTGGCATGATCTCGGTTCACTGCAGCCTTAGCCTCCTGGACTCAAGCAGTCTTCATACCTTAGCCTCCCAAGTAGCTGGGACCACAGGCACCGGCCACTATGCCTGGCTAATTTTTGTATTCTTTTGTAGAGACAGAGCCTTCCTTTGTTGCCCAGGCTGGGTCTTGAACTCCTGGACTCAAACAGTTCACCTGCTTTGGCCTCCCAAAGTGCTGGGATTACAGTTGTCCCATATATATATATATATATATATATATATATATATATATATATATATATATTTTTTTTTTTTTTTTTTTTTTTGAGACAGTCTTGCTCTGCCACCCAGGCTGGAGTGCAGTGGAGCAATCTTGGCTCACTACAACCTCTCCCAGGTTCAAGCAATTCTTGTGCCTCAGCCTCCCGAGTAGGTGGGACAACAGGCAACTGCCACCATCCCCAGCTAATTTTTGTATTTTTAGTAGAGACAGGGTTTCTCCATGTTGACCAGATTGGTCTCAAACTCCTGGCTGCAATTGATCCACCCACCTCGGCCTCCCAAAGTGCTGGGATTACAGGCATGAGCCACCATGCATGGCTAGCTCCCCTATATTTTTTAATGGCATAAGTACTGTATGTTCAATGTAGAACTTTAGAAATACAGAGAACCAAAAAATAAATAAAAATCATCTATAATCTTACCACTCAAAGATACTGTATTTTAAAAAGAGAACTTTTAGAAAGGGCATTGTTGATGGTATTTTCTATTACTGCAAGATGACAAAATGTGATCTGTGTTTCATATGCTTCGTACAAAGATACATATCAACACAAGATAGACTGAAGGACTGAATGTTGAAAAACTATGAAAATATTAGAAGAAATTATAGGAAAATATTTGTATACCTTCTGGATGGAAGTCTTTTTTTCTTTTTTGTAAAATATATGTAACAGACCAGGCACTGTGTCTCAGCACTTTGGGAGGCCAAGGTGGGCAGATCACTTGAGGTCAGTAGTTTGAGACCAGCCTGGCCAACATGGCAAAACCCCATCTGTACTAAAAATACAAAAATTGGCAGAGTATGGTGGCACACACCTGTAATCCCAGCTACTTCGGAGGCTGAGGCAGGAGACTCACTTGAACCTGGGAGGCGGAGGTTGCAGTGAGCCAAGATTGTGCCATTGCACTCCATCTCAAAATAAATAAATTAAATATATTTAGCGTAAAATTTAGCATCTTAACCATTTTTACATGTACAGTTGAATCATGTTAAATACACTTACGTTGTTATACAATCAATCTCTCTTTTCATCTTAACGAGACTGAAACTCTGTACCCATTAAACAATAACTCCCAATTCTCCCTTTCCTCCCAGGGTAGGAACTTTTTTTTTTTTTTTTTTGAGATGGCGTTTTGCTCTTGTTACCCAGGCTGGAGTGCAGTGGCATAATCTTTGCTCACTGCAACCTCTGCCTCCTAGGTTCAAGTGATTCTCCTGCCTCAGCCTCCCAAGTAGCTGGAATTACAGGTGTGTGCCACCATGCTTGGCTAATTTTTTGTATTTTTTTGTATTTTTTTTTTTTTTGAGATGGAGTCTCACTGTGTCACCCAGGCTGGAGTGCAGTGGCACGATCTCGGCTCACTGCAAGCTCCGCCTCCTGGGTTCACGCCATTCTCCTGCCTCAGCCTCTCGAGTAGCTGGGACTACAGGTGCCCGCCACAGCACCCGTCTAATTTTTTGTGTTTTTAGTAGAGACAGGGTTTCACCCTGTTAGCCAGGATGGTGTCAATCTCCTGACCTCGTGATCCGCCCACCTCGGCCTCCCAAAGTGCTGGATGGGATTACAGGCGTGAGCCACCGCGCCCGGCCTACTTTTGTTTTTTAAAAAATAATTATTATTTTTAAAAATCAGATTGGGTGGCCGGGTGCGGTGGCTCACGCCTGTAATCCCAGCACTTTGGGAGGCCGAGGCGGGTGGATCACGAGATCAGGAGATCGAGACCATCCTGCTTAACACAGTGAAACCCCGTCTCTACTAAAAATGCAAAAAAAAAAAAAAAATTAGCCGGGCGTGGTGGTGGGCTCCTGTAGTCCAAGCTACTCAGGAGGCTAAGACAGGAGAATGGCCTGAACCCAGGAGACAGAGCCTGCAGTGAACCAAGATCACGCCACTGCACTCCTGCCTGAGCGACAGAGCAAGACTCTGTCTCAAAAAAAAAAAAAAAAAAAAAAAAAAAAAAATTTGGGTTGAGTAACCCTAATCTGAAATTCAGAATGCTCCAAAATCTAAAACTTTTGAGTGCCAACGTAATGCTCAAAGGAAATGCTCAATGAAGCGTTTTGAATTTGGGGTTTCTGAATTAGGGATGTGCAAATAGTTATGCAAATAAATAATGCAGATATTACAAAAATCCAAAAATGTCTGAAATCTGAAGCACTTCTTGTCCTAAGCATTTCAGATAAGGGTTACTCAACCTATACCATGAGAGCCAGTGACGTAGTGGAAAGAACCTGGCACTAGGAGATAAGACATTTTGCTTACTTTTATTTTTACTCCCGTGTCCGTCACTCACTCTGGTAACTTGCTGTTGGACAAGTCCTTTAACTTCTCTGGGTTTCCAGTTCTTTATATCAAGAGAGTTAACGTTCAATCACTAAGGTACTTTCCAACATAGAAAAATGTTTCCTTTTTGCATGATAGTACTCATTATTTGCTTATTAAATTGAACTAAAAGCTAATGAAAATTTTTGTGAATCAGTAAACCCAGAAGATTCTTTGAAGGTACATTTCCTGCGTATCTCTGAACAGGCAGCAAAAGGGGCTTCTGCTTGGTTAGAGAACTTGCTTATTCCCCCGACGTTAAAGGATTAGACTGTGAATCTACTATCTTCATAGTCTTGAGGTTATTTTTCAGAAGTTCTAGAAGGGAAATGCTGAAGCAGTTTCCAATTAGATGCTTAGTATCGCTTTGTTATTGCCTTAGAAAGTAGATTGTTCTTACCATCATGTCCTCTACCGATTTCTATCATATTGGCTGCTAAACCAGCTACCAGGATAATGACTCTTCTGCATACAGCAGAAGGAAATTAAATTGACAGCCAAGTTAAAATAGTCTGCCTGGCCGGGCGCGGTGGCTCACGCCTGTAATCCCAGCACTTTGGGAGGCCAAGACGGGCGGATCACGAGGTCAGGAGATCGAGACCATCCTGGCTAACACGGTGAAACCCCGTCTCTACTAAAAAATACAAAAAACTAGCCGGGCGAGGTGGCGGGCGCCTATAGTCCCAGCTACTCGGGAGGCTGAGGCAGGAGAATGGCGTGAACCCGGGAGGCGGAGCTTGCAGTGAGCTGAGATCCGGCCACCGCACTCCAGCCTGGGTGACAGAGCGAGACTCCGTCTCAAAAAAAAAAAAAAAAAATAGTCTGCCAAATAAGGGATTTTTAGTTATTAACCTTACCCATTACTGTCTCAAAGAAGATATAATGGAAATTGCTTTTCTAATTTGTGGCTGTCTCCTTTTTTGAACTAAAGATCAATGCAAATGGAAATGTGAGTCTCTGAACCCTGTTATTTAGCAGTCCTGCATCTGCCCTGTTCCTCTAACAGCGTATCACAGCACCTATTCCTCTAAAACGTATCACGGCATACACACACTCCCCTTCCCCTCCTAAAAATAATGACCATGCCACTGCCAGGTTCTTCAGTTTTAGAAATGTGCTTTTTCACACTGTTCTTGTCAGATGTCCTAGACAAGGTTTTCTCATTAAAAAGATAAAAATCTCACTTAACAAGTACTCCATCATTGGCAGAGAACAAACAGGCTTCTTTCTGGATTGACTCTTTCATTAACTTTTTTTTACACGAGTCAGATTGTTTAAGTATTGGTCTCCAACTTAGGGTTAAAACATTAAAACCTTAGGAGTTCTTCTGGAGGAGAAAGACTTTCTAGGCACAAAATAGTGGAAGAAATGACAAAGAATAAAAACATATTTGAATAAAAAAAATATACAAAATTATGACAAATTAGGAACATAGGTTTGGAACAACCTTTAAAGGGTTAAAGGGTTGGCCAGCGGAGTGGCTCACGCCTGTAATCCCAGCACTTTGGGAGGCTGAGGCAGGCAGATCACCAGAGGTCAGGAGTTTGAGACCAGCCTTACCAAATGGAGAAATCCCGTCTCTACTAAAACTACAGAATTAGCTGGGCGTAGTGGCACATGCCTGTAATCCCAGCTACTCAGGAGAATCGCTAGAACCTGGGAGGTGGAGATTGCAGTGAACCAAGATCGCGCCATTGCACTCCAGCCTAGGCAACAAGAGCAAAACTCTTATCTCATAAATAGATAGATAAGGCCGGGGGCGGAGACGGGCGGATCACGAGGTCAGGAGATCGAGACCATCCTGGCTAACATGGTGAAACCCTGTCTCTACTAAAAAATACAAAAAACTAGCCGGGCGAGGTGGCGGGCGCCTGTAGTCCCAGCTACTCGGGAGGCTGAGGCAGGAGAATGGCGTAAACCCGGGAGGCGGAGCTTGCAGTGAGCTGAGATCTGGCCAATGCACCCCAGCCTGGGCGACAAAGCGAGACTCTGTCTCAACAACAACAACAACAACAAAAAAAAAATAGATAAATAAGTAAAGCGTTAAAGGGTTAAAACCATTTGTGTGTAAAGAATGCATGAGACAGGGCCAAGAGCAGTGGCTCATACCTGTAATCCCAGCACTTTGAGAGGCTGAGGTGGGCGATGGAGCCCAGGAATTCAAGACCAGCCTGGCCAACTGGGTGAAACTCTGTCTCTACTAAAAATATAAAAATTAGCCGGGCATGGTAACACACGCCTGTAATCCTAGCTATTGGGGAGGTTGAGGCAGGAGAATCATTTTAGCCCAGGAGACAGAGGTTGCAGTGAGCCGAGATCACACCACTGCACTCCATCCTGGGCCACAGAGTAAGACTCTGTCTCAAAAAAAAGAAAAGAAAAGAGGGGCCGGGCGCGGTGGCTCACGCCTGTAATCCCAGCACTTTGGGAGGCCGAGGCGGGCGGATCACAAGGTCAGGAGATCGAGACCACGGTGAAACCCCGTCTCTACTAAAAATACAAAAAATTAGCCGGGCGCGGTTGTGGGCGCCTGTAGTCCCAGCTACTCGGGAGGCTGAGGCAGGAGAATGGCGTGAACCCGGGAGGCGGAGCTTGCAGTGAGCCGAGATCGCGCCACTGCACTCCAGCCTGGGCGACAGAGCGAGACTCCGTCTCAAAAAAAAAAAAAAAAAAAAAAGAAAAGAAAAAAATTAGTGGTCCCAGCTACTAGGGAAGCTGAAGTGGGAGGCTGGGAGGATGCTTGAGCCAGGAGGTCAAGGCTGAGGCTGCAGTGAGCCATGATTACACCAGTGCACTCCAGCCTGGGCAACAGAGCAAGACCTTGTATCTAAAAAGAAAATAAACAAGAATGCATGAGAGAAACAATATAGATTTGAGTGCACAGTTTGCAGAAGGGCAAGTAAAGCTGGCTATTGATATAAGGGAGGGAGTGCAACCTAATTAATAATAGGGTCTTAGTAATAAAGAATTAAACATACAATTTTTTGCCTACCAGAGTGTCAGAGATTTAAAATCTATCCAGTGCCTCAGAAAATAGAATGAGTTGGCACCTTTATAGTGTTGGTGGGGGTATAATTGGTAACAATTTCAAAAAGACACCTTATATATAAAAATTTTTTTTTTCTTTTTTTTTTGAGACAGGGTCTCACTCTGCCTCCTAGGCTAGCGTGCAGTGGCATGATCTTGGCTCACTGAGACTCCACTTCCTGGGCTCAAGCAATCCTCCCACCTCAGCCTCCTCAGTAGCTAGGACTACAGGCGTGTGCCACCATGGTCGTCTATTTTGTTTGTTTGTTTGTTTTGATACAAGGTCTCACTCTGTCGCTATAGTGCAGTGGCATGATCTTGGCTCACTGCAGCATCCACTTCCTGGGCTCAAGTGATCCTCCCACCTCAGCCTCCCAGGTAGCTGGGACTTGGGACTACAGGTGTGCACCACCAGACCTGGCTAATTTTTTTTATTTTTAGTAGAGACAGGTTTTACCATGCTGCTCAGGCTAGTCTTGATCTCCTGGGCTTGTGCAATCCGCCTGCTTTGGCCTCCCAAAGTGCTAGGGTTACAGGTGTAAGCCACCATGCCTGGCTCAAAAACTTTTTTTCTAATTCATGTTCATTACTCAGCATTCTTCCCATTTCTTTAAGAAAACAACTAGGAAAAGTTTCACGTTCAGGATATTTATCACAGGGTTATTTATGTGATTGTTTATAACCCAAAATTATGAACCCCGAAATGCCTAAGAATATTATAACCATGTACTAAAAGACTTATTCATATATTTGCAAAATGAAAAACATCAGCATATAATATAATATGGTCACATTTGTGGGGTTTTTTGTTTGTTTATTTTTGGATTTTTTTTGTTTTTGTTTTTGTTTTTTGATGGAGTCTTGTTCTGTCACCCAGGCTGGAGTGCAATGGTGCAATCTTGGCTCACTGCAATCTCTGTTTCCCGAGTTCAAGCAATTCTCCTGCCTCAACCTCCCGAGTAGCTGGGATTACAGGCACGTGCCACCACGTCCGGCTAATTTTTGTATTTTCACCAGAGATGGGGTTTCACCACGTTGGCCAGGCTGGTCTTAAACTCCTGGCTTCGTGATCCACCTGCCTCAGCCTCCCAAAGTGCTGGGATTACAGGTGCGAGCCACTGTGCCAGGCCCCCATTTGTGTTTTATAAATGTGTAGAAACAAGGCTGGAAGGAAATTATGTTATATTTTGGTGTGTCTTTGTATTGTGGAACTGTGGGTAATTTTTTTCATAATACTTGTCTGTATTTTCCAAGTTTTTTAGCAGTAAAAATGTATATTATATGTTTTATAATCACAAGGAAAAAACTTTTCAAGTCTTTTTAACGGGGAGGGGTAATATGTGAGTGGGGATGGTGATTATACTAGTCCTTGAGTTATTTTTAAATATTCTAAAAGAAAATCATTTTTGTGCGAGAAAAAGCTGAACAGGCAAAATAAAGACTTCAGATTTAGCTAACATTGTATCCATTCAGTGTGAAACACTGTTGCTCTCATAGTTATCAGAAGCTCTGTTGGCAGTTGCTGGGGAAGTTAATTACTTAAACTCACTTTGGTAGACAGTCTGTCAAAACACAGGATCTGTCAGGGGAAAACAATGAAGAGAGTCCTTCACAGCAAAGAAGTTTGAGAATCAGTGATCGAAGGATCCCAGCCATTTAGAGCCATAAAACCTATGTCTGTAATCCCAGCACTTTGGGAGGCCAAAGCAGGAGCATGGCTTGAGCTTCAGGAGTTAAGAGAGCAGCCTGAGCAACATAGTGAGACCTCCTCTCTGTAAAAAATTAAAAAAAAAAAATACCTGGGTTTGGTAGCACACACTGTGCTCCCAGCTACTCGGGAGGCTGAGGTAGGAGGATTGCTTGAGCCTGGAAGGTCGATGCTGTGGTGAGCTGAGATTGTGCCACTACACTCCAGCCTAGGTGACAGAGGAAGTCCCTGTCTTTTAAACAAAACAAAACAAACTCCTTTGCAAATCACACCAACACCTCTTACCAAGTTCCACCGTAGACATATAGTTACCAGAATGTTTATTGGGAAAATTTCAGCCAACAAGAAGTACTGTCCGTTCTCTGGGTTTTTATTATAATCTATTTCCTTTCTACTTATTTTCTCCCACCCTTCAAAAGGTACCTGAATGAAATATCAAGAAAGAGAGGGGTTTTTATTTTATTTTATTTTATTTTTGAGACATTCTTGCTTTGTCACCCAGGCTGGAGTGCAGTGGCGTGATCTCAGCTCACTGCAACCTCCACCTCCTAGGTTCAAGCGATTCTCCTTCCTCAGCCTCCAGAGTAGCTGGGACTACAAACACACACCACCACACCTGGCTAATTTTTGTATTGTATTTGTATTTAGTTTTTTTAGACAGAGTCTTGCTGTGTTACCCAGGCTGGGGTACAGTGGTGCAATCTCTGCTCACTGCAACCTGCATCTCCCAGGTTCAAGTGATTCTTGTGCCTCACCCTCCCGAGTAGCTGGGACTACAGGTGTGTGCCACCACACCTGGCTAATTTTTATATTTTTCATAGAGACGGGGTTTCACCATGTTGGCCAGGCTGGCCTCGAACTCCTGACCTCAAGTGATCCATCCGCCTCGGCCTCCCAAAATGCTGTGATTGCAGGCATGAGCCACTGCTCCCAGCCTTCTTTATTTTATGTTACTTTATTTTTTGAGACAAGTTCTCACTCTGTTCCCCAGGCTAAAGTGCAGTGGAACAACCTTGCTCACTGCAGCCTTAACCTCCTGGGCTTAAGTGATCCTCCCATGTCAGGCTCAGGAGGAGCGGAACTACAGGCATTTGCCACCACACCTGGCTATTTTTTTTAGATATAGGAGTCTTACCATGTTACCCAAAGTGTCCTTGAACCCCTGGGCACAAGAAATCTGCCCACGTTGGCCTCCCGAAGTGCTAGGATTATAGTCATGAGCCACTGTATCTGACCTCTTCATACATATATATATATATATATATATATATTTTTTTTTTTTTTTTGGTTGGCAGGGTGGGGCAGGGAGTCATATAAAGCAACAGAAATAAGAGCTGAAAAATCAGGAGAAAACTTTAAAATTTGCATAGCACAGGAAATACCTCTTGGTTGGTGTGGGAATTTTTATTCATACATATATCATCTGCTGGCATCATACTCATCTACATGGGAAATGTGTCTGGATAAAAGGATCACGCTTACCTTGTCTATTCCAGTCAGGAAGAGAAGAGGTGGAATAAGAAAAAGGAATATGTAGGGGAATAGTGTTCCCAAAGAAAAAACAAATAACTTGTGATCCTGGCTTCTCCCAATTTGAAGTACTCTTAGGCAGACATAAGTGAGTTCAGTCACTAAAGAACCCTTCATTCATATGCTTTGAATTTTTTTTTTTTTTTTTTTTTTTTTGAGATGGAGTCTTGCTCTATTGCCTAGTCTGGAGTGCAGTGGCGCGATCTCGGCTTACTGCAACCTCTGCCTCCTGGGTTCAAGTGATTCTCCTGCCTCAGCCTCCCAAGCAGCTAAGATTACAGGTGCGCACACCGCACCCGGCTAATTTTTGTATTTTTAGTAGAGACGGGGTTTCGCCATGTTAGCCAGGCTGGTCTTGAACTCCTGACCTCAGATGATCTACCTGCTTCAGCCTCCCAAAGTGCTGAGACTATAGGCGTGAGCCACCGCGCCTGGCCATGCTTTCATTTTCGAAGGAGCTGACTCCTGAGACCTACTTGCTGGCTTACTTTGGAGAGGGTCCACTTTATTTGGCAAGTACATAAGACAAGTGTCCTCTTAGAAAAACTCCACGGTTTATGTGTGGGTGTATATGTTTTATTAAGAAAAATCTCAAACATAAAAACAGTGATACAATGATCCCCCATACCCATCACTCAATTTTAACAATTATCAACACATAGCTTTTTTTTTTTTTGAGATGGAGTTTCGCCTTGTGGCCCAGGCTGGAGTGTAGTGGCGCCATCTCAGCTCACTACAAGCTTCACTTCCCGAGTTCAAGCATTCTTGTACCTGAGCCACCCGAGTAGTTGAGATTTCAGGTGTGCACCACCACACTCAGATAATTTTTGTATTTTTAGTAGAGACGGGGTTTTGCCTTGTTGGCTAGGCTGGTCTCGAACTCCGTACCTCAAGTGATCTGGCAGCCTTGGCCTCCCAAAGTGTTGGGATTACAGGCGTGAGCCACTGTGCCCAGGCTATTTTGAAGCAAATTCCAGACTGGATATAATTCCATCACTATGTGTCATACTTCCACGTGTGTCTCTAAAAAGGATAAAATTTTTGACACATCTAGAATGCCATTATCACTGTTTAAAATCACACAGTTCCTTATTGTCATAAGTACGTGTTTGTGTAACTTTTTTTCCATAATTTTTTGTTGTTTGTTTTTGAGTACTTACGTTGTTCAAATCAGGAGCCAGACAAAGTCCACACGTTGCTAGTGATTTCATGTCTCTTTTCAGTCTCTTTTTAATACAAAGTGTTTCCATCCTGTTTTGGTTTTTACTAATCAATTTATTTCTTGAAGAAAACAAGCTATTCGACCTGTAGAATTTCCCACATTCTGGACTCTGCTGTTGGCATCTTTATAGTGTCATTTAACATGTTCTTCTCCTATGTATTGCCTGTAAACTAGTGGTTGGACTAGAGGGTTGTTAAGAGTCAGCCTCAATTTTTTAGAAAAAAGACTCATTAGATGGTAGTGTGGTCCTTCCTATTCATCACCATTAGGAAGCACACAATGTCTCATAGTAATATGTTAGCTTTTGAAATAATGATTCTAGCCCAGCAATTGATGATAATTGTCAAATCCATTACTTCATTAGGGGTTTATCTGTGTTTCCTGTCAGCTTCAAGGTACTACATTTGCTCTTTCAAGTCCAGGTTACTTGTAAGATCACTTTGGTCTCCTAGATGCTTCCTAGTGATTGAATTTTCCAAAGCTCCAGCTAACTGTTCTCTCCATGAGTTCTAATGGAGCACATGCACAGGGGATTTTCTCAAAGAGACTTTGCTCTTTGAAAAAAGCCAAGCCAGGTGCTGTGGCTCATACCTGTAACCCCAGCTACTTGGTAGGCCAAGGCAGAAATATCGCTTGAGGCCAGGAGTTTGAGACCAGCCTGGGCAATATAGCAAGACCCTGTCTCCAAGAGCCAGGGTAGGAAGTATTTTATCAGAGTAAGGCCTTAGGGGAAGGGGAAGATATAAAGGCTGTCAGAATAGCTTCTTTGGGAAAATAGAGAAAAAGACTTTTCCTTTAAAACTCTAGTCTTTTGTTGCCTTGTGGTTTTGATGAATTGGCAGGGAATATGATCATATAGTTGACTACATTGGAGAAGGAAATGTTCATGAAAAAGAGATTTTAGGCCAGGCACAGTGGCTCATTCCTGTAATCCCAGCACTTTGGGAGGCTGAGGCAGGAGAATCACTTCAGGCTAGGAGTTTGAGATCAGCCTGGGCAATATAGCGAGACCCTTTCTCAATTCAGAAAAAGAGACTTTAAATCCATCACTTGGATCCTAAGTTTCAACATGCAGCTTTTTTTTGTGACAAGGTTAGGAGAGTTCTTTCCCTATTACAACAAAAAAACCCTCCCAATTTGGGTTTTTTCAGGCTGAGAAGTGCAGAGAGTGCCTTTAGCCTCTCACCTGCACTTAAGACCTCAAGTATTATGTCAGCCAGTCATCTCAATAGGTTGAAATGGTGCAGTGTTGCCGGGCACGGTGGCTCACGCCTGTAATCCCAGCACTTTGGGAGGTTGAGGCTGGCAGATCACCTGAGGTCGGGAGTTCAGGACCAGCCTGACCAACGTGGAGAAACCCCATCTCTGCTAAAAATACAAAATTAGCCAGGCATGGTGGCATATGCCTGTAATCCCAGCTACTTGGGAGGCTGAGGCAGGAGAATCACTTGAGCCCAGGAGGTGGAGGTTGTGGTGAGCCGAGATTGTGCCATTGCACTCCAGCTTGGGCAACAAGAGTGAAACTCTGTCTCCAGAAAAAAAAAGAAATGGTGCAGTGTCATGTTGAAGTTTGCTTTCTAGAGTTTTAATGTTGTCCAGAAATTTAAGTTTCAGAGACTTGAGAGCTACAGCCTCAAGGAGAAATAACTCCCCATTCGACAGCCTTATGATTATCTCCCATTTCAGATTGCATCCCTCAGTCACATAAAACAAGACATCCTAGAACTGTTTCTGTTGACACTTCCCTGTGACTAGTTACCCATCCAGGGATGCTGAACTAACCCATCTTTTTTCTGCCTTTGTCTTCAGGAGCCAATGAAGTGCTTTTGGTGGTTGGGGGCTTCGGAAGCCAGCAGTCTCCCATCGACGTGGTAGAGAAATACGACCCCAAGACTCAGGAGTGGAGCTTTTTGCCAGTAAATAATGGTGAAACCATTCGTTGGGAGGGAGCTTAAATGTCCTCAGTCTCTGGGTCCAGATCATAGCTAATCCAGCCTTAGGAGTAGAAAAGCCATTCGTTGGGAGGGAGCTTAAATGTCCTTAGTCTCTGGCTCCAGATCGTAGCTAATCCAGCCTTAAGAGTAGAAAAGCCTAATAACAGGATCATGTTTCTTACAGCAGTCTTGTGCACATAGTAGGTACTCACTAAACAGTTTTTGACTGTTTAGATTAGAAGATTATGCCTTAGTAATGTCAGTGGCCCTGTGTCAAGGTAAACTCAGATGGCCACCACTAGTTAGGTGCCTTGCCAAGCTGTCTGTATAATTCCCAGCACATTTCATTGGTCATGCTGTGTTAAACTGAACTGAATGTTAAATTGTGTGTAATTGAACCTAGTGTTCAGTTGAGCTAAGTTTGGGCTGGGCGTGGTAGCTCACACCTGTAATCCCAGCCCTTTGGGAAGCTGAGATGGGAGGATCCCTTGAGGCCAGGAGTTCAAGACCAGCCTGGGCAATATGGTGAGACTCTGTCTCTACAAAAAAGTAAACAAAAAAATTAGCCAGGCATGGTGGTGCATGCCTGTAGTCCTTAGCTATTTGGGAGGCTGTGGCAGAGGATTGCTTGAGCCCAGGAGTTCGAGGTTGCAGTGAGCTGTGATTGTGCCACTGCACTCCAGCCTGGGTGACAGTGAGATCCCAACTCAGGAAAAAAAAAAAAAAAAGTTTGTATCTGTCTTCCTCAGCATGTCTCTTTCAGTGCTGAATGAACAATAGTACTTTCTAAGAAAACATGGAAATCCAACCCTCCTACCTTTTAAGGTTCTTGTAATAAATCCTGGCCCTTTGATTAGCAGTGTGGGAATACTTTTCCACTTTATGGAAGGATATCAGTCTCTTAGCCCAGTGCCTTATGGAAAAGAAAGGAGTCAGATACTGGATAACAGAAGGCTGTTAAATCTTTTGGAAGCCTTGGAAAGAGGCAGATGTGCAGAAAGCTTGTATCTTTAAGAGCACCACAAGCATTTCGTTCAGTAGATAGCTATTTGGGAGCCACTTGAGGATGAACCACTCAGGGAGGGTTCATGATAACAGGTGAAGAAGCATAGAGGTGTGCAGATGCAACAGGGAAGATAGCAAAAGGTAAGGCCTAAAACTTGCCTAACTGAAATGCTCTGTACCTCTTCTCTCCAAATCCATAGAGCATCACTCGTAAGAGACGTTATGTGGCCTCAGTGTCCCTACATGACCGGATCTACGTCATTGGTGGCTATGATGGCCGTTCCCGCCTTAGTTCAGTGGAATGTCTAGACTACACAGCAGATGAGGATGGGGTCTGGTATTCTGTGGCCCCTATGAATGTCCGACGAGGTCTTGCTGGAGCCACCACCCTGGGAGGTAGGCTGGATGTGTAGGGCAATTATTTCCATCTTACTGTGGCTGGACCAGGGTTTTTAACCTCTCCTATTGTCTGGCAGGAGCATGAAATATGGAGAAAAAATTAAGGTCAAATGTTACTATTATTTGAGATAGGGTCTCTCTTTGTTGCCCAGGCTGGAGTGCAGTGGCACGATCACGGCTCACTGCAGCCTCAACCTCCCCAAGCTCAAGCGATCCTCCCACCTCAGCTTCCTGAGTAGCTGGGACTATAGGCATGCACCACCATGCCCAGCTATTTTTTTGTATGTTTAGTAGAGACAGGGTTTCGCCATGTTGCCCAGGCTGATGTCTTACTCCTGAGCTCAAGTGATTCACCCGCCTCGGCCTCCCAAGGTGCTGGGATTACAGGTGTGAGCCACTGTGCCCAGCTGACAAATATTCCTTTTTGCTTTCAGAAATATCAGTGTAATAGAAGCTGTTCGATATTCATGGATGTTTCAGTACTGACTACAAAATTGGCAAATCAAGTTCCAACGTGCTAGGTGGGGAACTGGCACTAGTTGTATTTTTGCAAACTCCCAGGTGGTCTTTGAATGCTTTTAAGGATTTTATTTTACCCCATTCTTTTTGGATGTCTTCCTTGTCTATAAAACTTAATTGACTTATCTCATTAAAAAATACTTTGTTTTTGCTCCCAGACTTTTAAAGAATCCTTGGAAAATTTGTAGAGGAAAGAGTTCTTAGAAATCTGTCATTCTCTAATAGTCTGTAATTTGTTTATTCTGAGCAGATATGATCTATGTCTCTGGGGGCTTTGACGGAAGCAGGCGTCACACCAGTATGGAGCGGTATGATCCAAACATTGACCAGTGGAGCATGCTGGGAGATATGCAGACAGCTCGGGAAGGTGCCGGACTCGTAGTGGCCAGCGGAGTGATCTACTGTCTAGGTATCGAGTCTGGGATGCAGGAATGGGAGAGAACTCAATGGGTAGTGGACTGTGAGTAAGGATTCCTTTTTACTAGGATGAAGTTCATAGACTTCCCTTCAACTAAAACCCTGGTGTGTGTTAATATATTTTCCATTAATTGGGATTATCTTTTTCTTATAAGCAGAAAGTAGGGTACTGTCAGATTTCTCTTATGGAACTCTTGGGGGAAAATTGAAACTAAAATAGTTAGTTGAAGCACTCAGAGAAAGACCGACCAGAAATGGGCATGAGGATTTACCACTCTTTCTGGAATGATCTCTGTCTTCCAGGAGGATATGACGGCTTGAATATCTTAAATTCCGTTGAGAAATATGACCCTCATACAGGACATTGGACTAATGTTACACCAATGGCCACCAAGCGTTCTGGTAAGACTAGATCTGAGGGAAGGGACAATAGATGGTACTGTCAGACATTTGCATATATAATGGTGGTGCATGGGGCAAACTGTAGATTAATGTAAAAATGAGATTCTGCTCTCCTCCTTATCTCTGTTTTCTCTAAATATTAGTGAAGATAAAGACAGTTGATACTTAACAACTAGATTATACATTTGTAAGCAAAAGCCTTCATGTCTTTGTTCTCTCCCTACTTTTTAGAATATCTAGTACAATTTTGTCTGTGTAGTACATGTTAAATAAATGTTAAATAAAGTCTCTAATGCATAAGGACAAAAGAGTAGCTACTTACCTTCACCGAGAACTTTTTGAAGTGGAGCAGGCTGGGATGTAGAAAAGGAGAAAACACTGTGCCGTTCTGGTTTACTTATTCTGGGTAAAAATTGCTTCAGAGGCATAATCACAACTCCTTTCCCTCCATCAACCTTTATTGCTGCCTTTTTTTTCTCTTCCTCCCTTTCTCCTAATTAGAAGGGTTGGGCTCTGAGTTAATGAAAGTAAGGAGAACAATTGTTACTTACCTTTTATCATTTCAAGTCCGAGCCAAAGGGTTTATAGGTGGAATAACTTGTGCTGGACTAGATTATTCTAGGCCCGTATGGACCCAGTCCATATCTCTCATCTACTCTAGAACTCAGCTAGTCATTAGTGACGATAGTTTATTTCTGTAATTCAGATTCTAGGCTTAGTACCATTCGTTTGCTAATGCCTTCATTTTCCCCAGGTGCAGGAGTAGCCCTGCTGAATGACCATATTTATGTGGTGGGGGGATTTGATGGTACAGCCCACCTTTCTTCCGTTGAAGCATACAACATTCGCACTGATTCCTGGACAACTGTCACCAGTATGACCACTCCACGATGCTATGTAGGGGCCACAGTGCTTCGGGGGAGACTCTATGCAATTGCAGGGTGAGGATTTAGAAACTAATCCAGACTCAATATGTAGCCAGAGCCAAGAGTCTATGTGATCTGATCCTCATTTTTGGATGGAGACAAGACTTGGGTAGGGGTAGATATCTCCAGTGGCAACCTGATATTTTTTATTAGATTTTTTTTAGTTTTTAGAGACAGAGTCTTGCTCTGTCACCCAGGCTGGAGTCTGAGTAGAGTAGCTGGGACCACAGGTGCATGCCACTGTGCCAGACTAGTTTTTTATGTTGCCTAGGCTGGTCTCCAACTCCTGGGCTTAAGCAGTCCTCCCACCTCAGCCTCCTAAAGTGCTAGGATTACAGGCGAGAGTCACCATGCCTGGTCTCCAGTGGCAGCCTTAATGAAGGACTTGTGTGGAAAGGAATAGAAGGCGAATTTCTTTCTTTAAATTTTATTGAGACGGGGTCTCACCATGTTGCCTAGGCTGTTCTCAAATTCCCTCCTGGACTTAAGCAATCTTCTTACCTCAGCCTCCTGCATAGTTGGGATTACAGGCACGTGCCACTGCATGCAACTGACTGATTTCTTTCTTTTGCTTCTTTCCCACTCAGATATGATGGTAATTCCCTGCTAAGTAGCATTGAATGTTATGACCCTATCATCGACAGCTGGGAAGTCGTGACATCCATGGGAACCCAGCGCTGTGATGCTGGTGTGTGTGTTCTCCGTGAGAAGTGACCATTGTTGGAGCACCATCCAGAGCTATTCCAGTCCAGTGGACAGTTAGTGGGAGAATCAAGAATCCTTTCCAGAATGTCTGTTTCTCACTATGTGCACAGGTTGATTACAGGCACCAGTGCAGTGATGATTGTACTTATTTGACACATACTCCCCCTCGTCCTGGGTCTTGCTCCTGAGAAGGGTGGGTAACAGATACTCCAGAGAAAAGAATGCACATTGAATGGATGTGAGAGACCACATTGCCTCTCCCACTGCTTTGGGGAGCATTTTCCTGTCATTTCTAACTTACCACGTGCTTGGTGTACTATATGTATGTTGTGCCTCATATGTTGCAAGGTGAGTATAGCCTACTAGATGTGGGTAATATCCAGCCTAGATGATTGGAAAGATACCAATTTAAGTAAGCTTGGTAAAATCCAAGTCTTTTTTTTTTCTTTTTTTTCCAGGAACAACTACATTTTCTCATCTACAGGTAGCTAGGGGCAACACAGTTCCATTGTAGAGGGAAACCAAAGGGAGAGCCCCACAAAACTTTGGGGGCAAGGGAGAGAGAGACTCATCTGACACTTCTTTTGGAGGTCAGGGTTTGTATATCAGAATTGAAGTTAGAATAAGTGAATTAAACTCAATGTGATGGAATGTGAGTGAACCTAGAACAGCACTGAAGTATGACATAACCTGGAAGACTGAGAAGGGTATATTATTTGAAGGATCTTTTTATTTCCCCAAGGTCTTTCGCACTGGAGACAGCATAAAAGAGTGAACAAATGTTGGGATAAGAGAAGATGACATCAATGTGGGAGTTCACTATAACTGGGGATAAACTAGAAGTACCTGTGATTTTACAGTCGTCTTATTACCTGCCAGGGCTTATCTAGCCATGGCAATGTTTGCCTTGAATGGGGGTGAAAGCCTTTCTTTGTTGAATCAAATACTACTACACTATTACACTTCCACACTATTTATTTGGGGATGGGCTGGGAGTGACAGTAGCCTAGTAGTTCAGCTACCTGATTGCTGCCCCATTCTTTTAGAAGCACACTTCTGCCAAGGAGTGGTTTGTACTGCTGTGTTTGGTACATTTGGTCTTTTTTTCTGGTATAAGTTTTCTTTACCTGTCCTTTAGTGTAGATTTTATTCATCATAGGACAGAATAATCAAGGACAACCAAAATCCTTTTGTTAGTTTCAGTACCTCAGCTAGCAGCATTTCTGAGCTATCATTCAATGTTCCTCCGTGTCATGGAGTGAAATTCTTGTTTTATGGGTATTGGGAGTGTGGGAATGTGATAACCTAAACAATCTTTGCTCTGAAATTCCATTTTCCCCTCTTTCCTTGAATTGTATTGACCTACAGAGTTAATTTCCTTTGTATTTTTTTAAGAAAATATTAAAAATCATTGGTGTCAAGTGCCGAGAGTTTGTGGCTAACCAGCATTGCCTTTAGCAGATATTTGGGAGGGAAAGATGTAGGGATCAGCCATAGCTCCCGTCTCTTCAACCTGTTCATCCTGTGTGTTTGCCAGCTAGTTCCGCTATTTCTCTGTTAGACACAGGTAAGAGGTAGCCACTTTACACTTTGGAGATCCTCTTCAGTAAAATATTTTCCTGATTCGCTGTATTCATTATTCCCTCTCATGCTTGGAGTTACTTGAAAACCAAAGGAACAAAGAAGAGACGTCTTCAATTCACTTAGCACCCGCTTGAATTTTAGGGTTTCAGTCACACTAGTCCTTTTTTCCATTTGATTTGAATTATGGCATGTGATATATAAACAGCTATGCAGAAGGCCTGCAAAACTGCAACAATCCTGATGCTTCCAGAGCAAAAGGGAGGAGCAACCACATGAGGAAGTTATTTTCCTTAAAGATACCTGCCAACTTTGGCAGATGGATTGCGCCTGCTAATTAAACCACAGCCTATAAAACGTGGCTTTTCCTATCTCAGGAATAAATCCAGGGGAGGGTGAAGGACTGATGGCTCCCATGCTGTCTTCAGTGCTAATGAGTTTCAGACCAACTTCACAAGTAGTTCATACACTGAAGCTACGATGGAATGTTCTACAGAAAGATCAACATGTAAAACTTAGAGCTCCTTTTTCACTCTTTTCACAATCGTGCACTTTCACGTGCTCACATATATACACAGAGATACCCCTAATTTAGTGGTTCATCTTATTTTTTCAAGCTCCCATAATTGGCAACCAGCTACTTAGTCATCTAACCCAGGAAAACCAGCAGTTGCTTTGTGTCACCCCCATCACAACACAGACATCCAGCTAGTTTCTAAGTTCTGTACAATTTTAATTGTTCCGAGTCCATTCCCATATCTTTGTTCCCTCTGCTAGCTTCAGGGCCTTTCTCAGCTACACTCAAGGTAATAGCCACTGATATCCTTACCTCTACTCTTTTTCCTCTCTTCAATCTATTTCCATTTAGTCATAGGTTGTCTCTGAAGCACAGATAGGATCATTACAGTACTTAACATCAGACAGTAAATATCAAACAGTTATTTCTGGCCTAAAATTCCACAGATTCCCATTGTTCATGTTATTAATGTTAAATTCCTTAGCATGACATTACATCCATGGAGCTCTGAGTCCACTCTACCTTCCTGATCTTACCTACCTCTACTACCGCTTCTCCCCAGGTGTAATGTGGATCAGCCACAGTGGTCTACTAACCATTCCTAAATTTGTTCTCACCTTTGTTCATATATAATACTATTCTGTCTGAAATAATCTTGCCTTCCTGACAATCCTAGTTAATGAAGAGCAGCAGCTTTAGAGTTGTGCTGCAACCTTTCTGATCTTTACCTTTCTCATTTCCTGCACAAGAGTGCCGATTCCGTAAGGAAACTGTGATGATGTGGTAAGTTTCTAAAGGCGCTTTGACATTTTGCCGCATAGTAAATGGTCACAATGAGTAGAAGAGACCAGCAATTAAAGCTTCCATGCATCTTTTTCCAATACCGAAAAGATACATGCCCCTCTAAGTAGTTTAAGAAGCTAGTGTGGCTAAAACTTGATGGGAAGTCCGACCCAGATTACCTTCACATTGCCTCCAATAATGTCCCCATTCAGGAGACTAAATTCAGATCTCAGAAAACTAAACAGGTCAACAGGTTTTAATATTAAGTGAAGCCCAGTGGCCAGGTGGGTATGGAGATATGTCACTGGTCCCAAGAAGTGTCCCTGTCACAAAGCCTGCCGACACCTAGCCACTCAGGTTAGGCAATGAATGAAGGCGCTTGCGCAGTAGAATCCAGAGCGGGGAAGCGGGCGCCTGCGCAGAGACGTGGTGACCGTCCGCTTCACGCCAAGCCGCGCCAGCGCAGTGAAGAACGAGCCAGCAGAAACAGCGCCTGCGCAGCCGTGGCTGAGGAGCTTGTGGCGGCAGCGGCAATGGAACCAGCGGAGCAGCTGAGCGAGTTAGTGTCAGCCGAGGGCCGAAACCGGAAGGCGGTGCTGTGCCAGCGTTGCGGCTCCCGGGTGCTGCAGCCAGGGACCGCTCTCTTCTCTCGCCGACAGGTAGGGAGGCAGGTTGGAGGCCGTTTACACCCGCAGTCTCCCGGACGAGCTGCCGCGGGCAGTATCTGAACCCCGGCTCCTCAATTTCCGGAGACCGCGCCCTCCTCGCGCGGCCTTAAGCCCCGCCCCTCGGGCCTCCGCTCGGCGAGGCTCCGCCCCTGGGGCCGCCAGAGGCGAGGGAGGGAACGTGGTCCCGCCCCGGCGTCTTTTGCCGCGGGAACCCTTCCCTGGGCCACCCGGCCCTTCGCCCCTGGAGCGGCTTCGAGCGCGGGCCGTGCGCCCCGCCGCCGTCCAGGGCCGCTGCTCCGCGGGCGCGTGGAAGGGAGGCGCCCCATTCCGGCTTCTGGAGCTCCCGCCGGCTTGCAGGAGACCCGGCAGGTACCTGTCGGCCGCGGCTCACCGCGAGTGTGGCCGGGTTCCTGTCCCACTTCATATTCCACCCGCCAGTCCTGAATTCACCATCTTATTTATGACAGGCACCTGTCTGCTCCACAGAGGAGCCCCAGAAACAACTGGTGTAGGGGACGCGGCAAAATAACCCTGGTAACCAATCCACTTTACCGAGGCACTGGAAGCCTCTGGTTTTCCAGATGAATCATATTTGAAGTGCTTAGATCCCTGACGTCCTGGAAGTAAATTTCGAAGAAAAACTATTTCCCGTCAGTTTAGGGATTTTAATATCCTTCCTACCACCATCATCGCAAGTGAGAACGTTGAAAAAAAATTTTATTTCGGTAAACTCTGTGTTGAAGCGCAAATATGTTATTTCAACCATAGGAACATCCTATCATTCAAAATTATTTCTAAAAATATGCAGACCATTTTATTATTCCATGTGGTTGAACAGATCGTGAAGTGTAAAGTCTAGTAGAAGAGCAAGAAGCACCCATTCCTCCAAAACAGCCTTCCATCAAAGGAGGAAAAAAAGGAATCTATGTTGTTTTGTAGGTATTTTGATGACTTTTGATCTAGAGATTGGTGGAGGTCCCGGGGTTCTTTTAAGGCTTCCAAGGTTTGGGAGTAGAGTTCTCAATTAATTTTACGAAGTTAGTAGCGTTATGGAGTCAATGGAAAGAACATGGATCTTGGAATTAAAACATACATGGAATTGAGTCCTGACTTTACCATTCATTAACATTCAAAGAGTTAGGCTGGGCGCGGCATGCCTGTAATCCCAGCACTTTGGGAGGCTTAGGCGGGCGGAACACCTGAGGTCAGGAGTGCGACACCAGCCTGACCAACATGGCAAAATCCCATCTCTACTAAAAAAAATACAAAAATTAGCTGGGCGTGGTGGCACACGCCTGGAATCCCAGCTACTCGGGAGGCTGAGGCAGGAGAATCGCTTGAACCTGGGAGCCGAGATTGAGTCACTGCACTCCAGCCTGGGCGACAGAGAGAGACTCCATCTCAAAAAAAAAAAAAAAAAAGTTAACCTCCATAAGATGCAGGTTGCTTATTGTGTAAAAGAGGGGTGTGCAGTCTTTTGGCTTCCCTGAGCCATATTGGAAGGTTTGTCTTGGGCCACACAAAATATACTAACGATAGCTGATGAGCTAAAAAAAAAAATTGCAAAAAAAAAATCTCGTGATGTTTTAAGAAAGTTTCCAAATTTGTGTTGGCCGCATTCAAAGCCGTTCTGAGCCGTATGCCGGCCGCGGGTTGGACAAGCTTGTTGTAAAATGAAGATGACGATAGATGGAAGAATTTATATAAAAGCACTTAGCACTGTGCCTAGTATGTAGTATGTATAGGTTAATTCCCATCTTTTCCATGGCAAGGTTTTGTCTAAATTTATCAACTGACATAAATTAAGAGACTTCTAAATGGAGTTTATAGTTTGTTTTAAAATTCTTCATTTTTTTTTCTTAAAAAAAAAAAACAAAAAACATAGCCCACGCCTGTAATCCCAGCTCTTTGGGAAGCTGAGTTGGGCGGATCACTTGAAGTCAGGAGTTCAACATTGGTTTGGCGGACATGGTGAAATCCCAGCTCTACTAAAAATACAAAAATTATCTGGGCGTGTTGGTGGGCACCTGTAATCCCAGCTACTCGGGAGGCTGAGGCACAAGAATCGCTTGAACCCAGGAGGCAGAGGTTGCAGTAGGCCAAGATTGCACCACTGCACTCCAGCCTGGGTGACAGAGCAAGAGTCCATCTCAAAAAACAAAACAACAACAACCACCGAAAAAAAAAAAAAAAAAACAGAAAAAACATAGACGCACTCACTGTATTGGTCTCCAACTCCTGGGCTCAAGTGATTCATCCACCTTGGCCTCCCAAAGTGGTGGGATTACAAGTATGAGCCACCGGGCCTGGCCAGGATCTTTCTTTTGTTTTGTTTTGTTTTGTTTTTGAGAGGAGTCTCACTCTTGTCTAGGCTGGAGTGTAGTGGCACGATCTCAGCTCACTGCAACCTCTGCCTCCCGGGTTCAAGTGATTGTCCTACCTCAGCTTCCCAAGTAGCTGGGATTACAGGTGCATGCCACCATGCCCAGCTAATTTTTGTGTTTTTAGTAGAGATGGGGTTTCAGCATGTAGGCCAGGTGAGCTGCTGCGCCCCACAGGACCTACCTTCTGCCCTGCCCTCCCTTCCCCTCCCCCTCCCCTCCCGTCCTCTCCCTTGCCCTCCCCTCCGTTCCCCCCTTCCTTTCTCCCCTTCCCTTCTCCCCTCCTCTTCCCTCCTCCCCTCCTCTTCCCTCCCCATTCCCTGTTGTGCTCCGTCACAAGTATGGCTCACTGCAGCTTCCAACCAGCCAAAATTCTTAATTCTTGTTTGATACTATTTTCAACTGATCTGCCAAAAACTGTGTGAGCAAATTAAATTATATATGTTACATTTATTTTTGTTTCTCAACTAACACAGTGGCCCCTATTCTAGAAAGAGGCCTAAGAATTTTCTTTAATGCATTTTGTGTGTTTTAAAATGTTTTCCCTCTTTTAAAAACGCAAAAAGGTGTTTTTTTGTTGTTGTTGTGTTTTTTAACAATGGCTTTAGTATTTCTGGAAATTTCCTATTTCTTGAGAAAGAATTGTTGGAAGAATCCTGTCCCTTTTTCTGGACTCGAACAACTCAGCTGTAGTCCAACCCAGTGTTCTCCTTACTCTCAGTCCTAATTGTTTTCTCCTTTCTTTTCTCAAATACTAATTTCAGCAAAAATATAACTTCTAGGACGTGATGTAAATAGAAAGTAGAAAATTTCATGGAAGATTCTAACCAGTTATTTATTAGTCCTTTCCCTGCTCTGTGTCACACATTTTAAGGTGGGGAAAAACAGTTCCATCCTTAGAACAGGCAGCTTCTGAGATGCCGAGCTCCTTAACTAAAGCTTTGGGGTGAACCCCGTAAAGGTTTGGGGTAGCTCTTTTTTTTGTCATCACTGTGACATATTGCAGATAAACCACCATTAGGGCAATTACAGCAGGGCTGTTAATCATCTCCGCAGGTGTTAAAGGAGCACTCTCAGCCCTTAAGCCTGGAGAAAGGTATGTACGGAGTCTGGTTAGAGGTGGCCTACAGCTTTCTCTCTCACTCCACACAGTGGAATAGCCTAGTAGCCTGCAGATGGGAACAATTGGAGAACTAGACTGCCAGTCCTACCTTTGAGGTGATCCAGGGCCTAGCACTTACTGTATCTTATGTTCCAGAGTACTTTAGTCTAAAGCAGTATGTTTCTCGATTCCTCCCACACTCTCCAGAGGACATTTAGCAATATCTGGAGACATTTTTGGTTGTCAGAATGAGGGAGGTGTGCTACTGGCATCTAGTGGGTAGAAGCCAGGGATGCTGTCTTACTCCGTCTCAAACAAAACAAAAAAACAAAAAAAAAGGCTGGAGTGCAGTGGCACGATCTCTGCTCACCTAATCTCTGTCTCCCGGGTTCAAGCAATTCTCCAGCCTCAGCCTCCCAAGTAGCTGGGATTACAGGTGCCCCCACCATGCCCAGCTAATGTTTTGCATTTTTTAATAGAGATGGGGGTTTCACCATGTTGGCCAGGCTGGTCTTGAACTCCTGACCTCAGATGATCCGGCCACCTTGGCCTCCCAAAGTGCTGGGATTACAGGTGTGAGCCACTGTGCCCAACCCAAACAGTGATATATTTTGCTCAGGAATTTAGGGTTCAACTGGGTTTAGCCAGGCAGTTCTCACTGGGGGTCTCTGATGTGATGGCAGTCAGAAAGGTCATTCCGTCACGCATCTGCCTGTGGGCTGGGAGGGCTCACACACCTGAGCACTGGAACAGGATTTGGGGCCACCTCTGTCCCTACATGGACCCCCCCCCCAGCCTGATCTCTACATGGCACCCTCAGGATAGCCGGACTTACGACACAGTGACTGAAGGCTCCCGGCACAAGTGTCCCATGAGAAATGGCAAAAGTTGCATGCCATTTTCTAACCAGCCTGTCACTACCACCACATACATTCATCAAGCAATCACCATGGCCTGCCCAGACCAAAGGAGAGGGGTATGGACTCCACTCTAGGTGGAAGGATTATCAGAGAATTTTCGGATGTGTTTTGAAACCACCACAAGTAACTCCCAGAAGGGGAAAAATTACGAAAAAGTTAACAGAAGTGTACTCTGTATTGTAACAGTTTTTATTCTCATCTATATTATAGCATGCTTGCCAAGTTTTCTATAATGAAAATGTATTTTTACAATGAGAAAGGTAGTATTTTGTTTTTAAAAGGGTGCTGTTAGTAGTATATCAGCAGTCTCACTGAGTTGTGGTGTTCAGTCTGTTTCTAAAGAGGCTGTCCAGGATTCGCTGGGGTCCTGACAGAACAAAGGTAACCCATCTGGTTAGGGATCTCACTGGCAACTTCACACCAAGTTGAGTTTGCCTCAAATCACTAATTTTTTTGTTGCCACTCCCAGTAGCCTATCCAGAAAGCCTCATTATATGCCAGGTGTTATAGCTGTCTCCTGGCCCTAGCAGTTGTCCTTGGCATTGCAGTAAATAGGTTGAGATCCAGGCAGAGATGCACATACATATGCATATATATGGATATACTCTTGTGGGCCTGACTGAGAGGGTCTAAGTTGAAATGGGAATGTTGGGGAATAGAGCAAACAGGACCCAATATGATGTCTTGAATGGATTGTTAATTATGGTAGTACCTTTAAATTACAGATCAAAGGAGAGACAACTGGACAGGTGACGCTTTGTGCCACAAGTGGGAACTGAGAGAGGGAAGGTGGTGGTCTTTTGTTGGGCACCTCCTGAACACTCATGCTTTAGTCAGTTTTCCTTTTGTTTTGTTGGACACATCAAATTCTTGGTTGATTGGTTAGATGTCTTAACTAGTCCACTGAAGTTTACTCCGTCTATGTGAAGATGTGTGAGATTTCATTCCTACAGTAGAGGGGATAAGACAGAAATATATATAGGAAAATTGAGGCCCACAGAAAGTTACAGATGAGACCAGAATTCAGGTTTCCCGGTTCCTTAATTTTGATTCCTAACTCTCTTTGCCTCTACTTGTTCCTGTTTTTGTTTAAGGTAGAACAAAGTGTTAAGGACACCTTGAACATGAGGCATAAAGAATGAGTGGAGTAGCAGTATTACACAGTGGCTTGCACTGTAACCCCAGTTACTTGGGAGACTGAGGCTGGAGGATTGCTTGAGCCCAGGAGTTCAAACCCAGCCTGGGCAATGTGGAGAAACCCCGTCTTTAATTACAAAAAACCAAAAAAGTATATCATGGGGTGGGAAATGGGAAATAAGTGATATGACAGCAGCCGTATGAGGAGCAGACGAGTAGCAAACTTGGCTGGCATGATATTTTGCAGTAGTCTGGGACAGCTAAGAGTATATACACTATCCATATGGAAGAAATTAAAGCAATTTTGTGTGTGCTAGAGGCCTTCTCCTAATGATTGAGAAGTCATATAGGTTGGAGGGTACAAGCATCCTAGAGCTGATAATTCCAAATTGTAGAACTAGATTTTCCTTTTTATAACATAAATCTAGTATATCCCTAACAGTGATGGAATAGATCAAAGCTAGATATTCTATGCTCGTTCTCTTAACAAATCATTGAGATCCTGCTGTATACCAGTTGCTATTCTAAGCACTAGAGATCGAGTAATGAACAAGGTAAGCTCCTTGCTTTCCAGGAGCTGATATTCTATTGGAGGTAGACACGTGGTAAATAAGCCAATAAATTAATACAGTAATTTCAGAAAATAAGCAATAAGTAAACAAGTAGGAGTGGCATGATGAAGAGACTTCCAGGGGAAATGAATGTGTTCATTATCTTGATTATGATAATGGTTTCACTGGTATACATGTGCTAAAGTGAAATAAACTGTGCGTTTTACTTTATTACTTTTTGAGACAGGATCTCACTCTGTCACCCAGGTTGGAGTACAGTGGCATGATCGTGGCTCACTGCAATCTCAATCTCCCCGGCTCAAGTGAGCCTCCCACCTCAGCCTCCTGAGTAGCTGGGACTACAGACACTTGCCACCATGCCCAGCTAATTTTTTTTTTTTTTTGAGACAGAGTCTCACTCTGTTGCCCAGTCTGGAGAGCAGTGGTGCAATCTCAGCTCACTGCAGCCTCAACAACCTCCTGGGCTCAAGCGATTCTCTTGCCTCAGCCCTGTGAGTAGCTGGGACTACAGGTGTGCACCACCACAGCCAACTAATTTTTGTGTTTTTTGTAGAGATAGGGGGTCTCACTACGTTGCCTAGGCTGGTCTTGAACTCCTGAGCTCAGCCGATCCTCCTGCTTCAGCCTCCCAAAGTGCTGGGATTACAGGCATGTACCACTGCGCCCAGCCCTGGCTAATTTTTTCAAATTGCTTTTTGTACAGACTAGGTCTCATTATGTTGCCCAGGCTGATGTGCATTTAAAATATGTGCAGTTCATATGTCAGTTTTACCTCAAGCTATTTAAAAAATATATATGGTGAGCAGTAAGTAAAGCTAATTCAGGTTGTTTGGTTAGATAAGACCTCCTAAGAAGGCTACATTTGAGCTGACTGCCGAGGAGCAGCTAGCCATGCCAAGATCTGAGGGCAGAACAGACTAATGCTGTTTGAGGAAGGCAAGAAAGCCAGTGTGTCTGAAGCATAATGAGCCAGGGAAACTAGGACCATGTGGGGCCCATGTTGAGGACAGCAGTGAGACCGAGTTCCCAGACCACCCAGCTGGTGCCCGTCTTTCATTTCTCTTAAGAATCAGGTTCACGCCTATAATCCCAGCACTTTGGGAGGCCGAGGCAAGCAGGTCACGAGATCAGGAGATCGAGACCATCCTGGCTAACAGTGAAACCCCATGTCTACTAAAAAAAATACAAAAAATTAGCCGGACTTGGTGGCAGGCGCCTGTGGTCCCAGCTAGTCGGGAGGCTGAGGCAGAAGAATGGCGTGAACCCGGGAGGCGGAGGTTGCAGTGAGCTGAGATCACGCCACTGCACTCCAGCCTAGGTGACAGTGGGATAATCTGTCTCAAAAAAGAAAAAAAAAAGAATCAGGGCAGAGACCAGAGGCAAAGAAGAGCCACCCAGCATTATCGTCTACAGCTTAACGAGACGGCTTCTCTTTTTTAGTTTGTCATTCCTGCTAAGGAGCAATGTGAAGTGTACCTAGAATGGGGGTGTTGATGGAACTGGGCCAGTTCAACTTCTGCATTCTTTATGTTCTCTCCCACTGCAGCTTTTCCTTCCCTCCATGAGAAAGAAGCCAGCTCTGTCTGACGGCAGCAATCCTGATGGTGATCTCCTCCAGGAACACTGGCTGGTTGAGGACATGTTCATTTTTGAGAATGTGGGCTTCACCAAGGACGTGGGCAACATCAAGTTTCTGGTCTGCGCAGACTGTGAAATTGGACCAATTGGTTGGCATTGCCTAGATGACAAGAACAGTTTCTATGTGGCCTTGGAACGAGTTTCCCATGAGTAACTGAGGGGAAGGGTACCCAGTTCCACCTCCAAAGATAAACCTGCTCCCCACAAGAACTGGCCTTTAATGTGGTCTAACTGTTCTGCTGCCTTCTTCTCTGTGCTAATATAAATACTGAGTACCAGCATGTCCACTTGAACATGCAGAGGGTTAATCCTGCTTCCTAAAGCCTCACGTACATGCCTCCTGCCTAGTTCACTTTGCGTCACATTTCCTAAGCTCCTTTTTCCCCCAGTTTTGGGACACTGCTTACCTCCACAAATCTCATCTCTTCCCTCGCATTCTGCCTAGGCTCTCTTTTGCCCAGGGGCTCCCTCTTTTTCTTGCTCTAGAAGAGCAGTATTCAACCGTTTAGCTATGACGACACGTAACAAAAGATGCTTATGTACTAATAGTTGAAAGTCTGCCTTTTTCTCATTCAAGAAGGCATACAAATATCTGAGAGTGACTTTGTTGTATAGCTACCCTTGTGATCTACAGTAATTTAATCAAACTAAAAGTAAAGCATTTACAAAACTCAGTATTTAAACCACTAACCAGAAACATTACTTGGGATGCATCTCCAGTACCATGTTTGAGCGCCTCTGCTCTAGATTGAGAATGACATTTTATTGTGAAGATGGGTGTGGTCCCTCTTCCTTTGAAATCTTACGGTTTCTTTTTATATTAACTCCCCACTGCTACAGCCTAGAAGGTGAGAAGCAGATTTTTAACCCCATCTGGCAGCCAGAGGAAAACCCAGCCCTGGCTGTTTACCCAGGCTCTCTTGGAATGAGAGTGGAGGGTGTAGGATATGAGGGTTAGGCCTTTGCCAGATTACACACAAGTTTATAATTCGCTTTATCTGGACGGGTAACTTTCTGCCTTTGTTCACAGGCAAGAACTTCTTTAATGGATAGTATCATTTACTGAACCTACTAGGCATGGTCCTCATGGAGTTTTGGTTCAACTGGAATCTCTGTGCCAACCCAGGATACAAACTTCCATCCAGATGCCTCTATTTCCATAGCTCCGGGGCTGCTCCAACAGTTTGATATCAGCAGACTTGTTTAAGCCTTCAACTTGATTTCCAATTATTCCATCATTTCTATTCTGAAATGACTCACCGTCATAGAAGGAAGTTTATTATATAACCAAGGTTTCAGGTATCTTCCTGTCACCACCTCTACCATTCAGGAGGCCTAAACTTGAAATAAGTACTAAATAGAAACCTTACCATCTGAAGTCTCTTCCGTTGTTTTCTAGTTGCTTCCTCCTTCCTTTACCCCCAGACTTTCTAAGGGCTCCCCCGCTGCAGTGAAAGCTGGCCTTGGGCACACTTTTGCAACCAACCTACTCCCCTGGAAAGGTGGCTTCCTCCTCCAATCAGCCTGAATGAGCTTCAGTAAGCAAGCAATTGAGAGAACTGTGTTTTTCCAACAAACGGTCACATGTCCATTGTTATGGCATCTAAAGAAAAACAAAGTTATCCACTCAAGTCAGGAGCATAACCCAAGTAGATGCCTCTAGAGGCACATGGCCCCTCACATCACAAGCCAGAACCTAAGCTAAGCATATTTTAAATGAGTTTGAGACTAGCCTGGGCAACATAGTGAGACCCCATCTGTATTTAAAAAATGAACAAAATTACCTGGGCATGGTGGTGTATACCTGTAGTCCCTGCTCCTTGGGATGCTAAGGTGGGAAGATCACTTGAGCCCCAGAGATGGTGGCTGCAGTAAGCCAAGATCACACCACTGCACTCCAGCCTGGGCAACAGAGTGAGACCCTGTCTCAAACAACAACCACAAATACATACATATATATATATACACACACACACATATATATATAGCGACTTGAATAGGAAACCATAGTATTTCATTGTTTTAATTTGCATTTATTTTATTTTTAGTGAAACTTTTATGTACGTATCGGTCATTTCTGTTTCCTTTTTTGAAAACTGCCAAATGTTGCCCTAGTAGCCAAAACTACCAAGTTGCTATTCTGCCTTTTCAGTTTGATCTGAAAGAAATAAAGGCATTTAAGCAATGGAAATTAGATTTCTGCATGTCCTTGGAAAGAATATATAAATTGAAAAAACAGAGGAGAGCTGAAACCTGAACCTTGGGGTTTAGCTTAAGGTCAGCCAACTGATTATCTAGTCTCCTATAAAATGCCAATGTCATTTCTTCATTTCCCTCACACATAGTAGGCTCTCAGTGCATACTTGTGAATCAGCTGCTATTTGCTGTAGGTAGATAGAGGCAACCTGTGCTTTCTACTCCTAGTATAGAAACTTCTGTTTTCTATTGGGGAGAGCAGTTGATTTTGCGAAGGTCTGATTGTTTCCACATAAGCATCTGTTGTTTTACAAAAACACAGAATGAAAGATGGGCAATGGTGCACCGACATTTCACAAATTGTATATGAGGCTGCACATGTAACTAAGTAGCTATGAGGACTTCTGCTTCTGGTAATGGTGGATAGGTCCTTTGGACTGACCAGCTCACTGGTTAACTAGAAAGGCTGGACAAAATACTTCAGAATCTTGGTTTGAAGGCACCAAGAGAGCCAACATGACTTTGAAGAATTGCTAAACGAGGACGGCAGAGGAGATGGGAACCCTGGGAGGTGGGCTTGGTGTGATGGGCCACCGTTCTCCTGGGAGCATTTGCCAAACTTGGAGGCGAATCAGAGTCTTAGCAGTGATTTTAGCAGCCTTTCAGAAGTAGGGGACAGGGCCTGTGAAAGGGGGATGGACTTGGTGGTGTCCCTCACTTTTGGTGTTTTTTCTTTTTTTTTTTTTTTTTTGAGATGGAGTCTTGCTCTGTCCCCCACGCTGGAGTGCAGTGGCGCGATCTCGGCTCACTGCAAGCTCCGCCTCCCGGGTTCACGTCATTCTCCTGCCTCAGTCTCCCAAGTAGCTGGGACTACAGGTGCCCGCCACCACGCCCGGCTAATTTTTTTTTTGTATTTTTAGTAGAGATGGGGTTTCACCATGGTCTCGATCTCCTGACCTTGTGATCCGCCCGCCTTGGCCTCCCAAAGTGCTGGGATTACAGGCGTGAGCCACCGCGCCCGGCCATCCCTCACTTTTGGTTGAAGCCCTCAGTCTTTTGCACCCCAGGAATAAGGGTGAGGCAGTGTAGGAAACAGGCTCTCAGGACCGCAGCCAAGCTTCTGATTATGGATCTTAATCTTTGAAATTAGATTAAGATGATCCCAGAGTGGTAGTTTGCCCAAACTCTTTGGATAAGCAAACAAAAACCCTCTCTAGAGGATATTATTATCCTAAACTTCAGATTATTTCTACAATTTTGTTAATACAATATCCTGAGTACAACAAGATGTAAGCAGGCATGTGAGACAAGATAGCAGGCCCATAGTAGCTAGAGATACTGGTGCTATCAAAGAGACTAAAATAACTGCTTACCATCTTCAAGGAGAGACACCAGTTTGGGAATTTCAGCAGCTACGTGGACATGCTTTTTTTTCTAAAGTGAATTCTAGAATTTGTAAGAATCCAATAATCAAAATTAAGAATACAGTGGAAACTTGGCCAGTCGTGGTAGTTCACGCCTGTAATCCCAGCACTTTGGGAGGCCAAGGCCAGCGGATCACGAGTTCAGGAATTCAAGACCAGCCTAGCCAACGTGGTGAAACCCTGTCTCTACTAAAAATACAAAAATTAGCCAGGTATGGTGGCGCACGCCTGTAATCCCAGCTACTCAGAAGGCTGAGGTGGGAGAATCACTTGAACCCAGGAAGCAGAGGTTGCAGTGAACTGAGATTGCACCACTGTACTCCAGCCTGGGACAGGGAGAGATTCCATCGCAAAAAAAGAAAGAATACAGTGGAACCAGCAGGGGCAACATAGTGAGAGTCTGTCTCTACAAATAAATAAATAAAATAGCTGGGTGTGGCGGCACCTGCCTGTAGTCCCAGCTGGTTTCGAGGGTGAGGTGGGAGGATCACTTGAGCCCAGGAGTTAGAAGCTTCAGTGAGCTATGATGATGACACTATACTCAAGCCAGGGCAAGAGTGAGCCCGCCTGTTAATTTCAAGTTCACTGGAACGTTTTAACAGCAGCTTAGGCACAACTGAGGAGAGAACTAGAAAATTAGGGGCTAGATAGTTAACTAACAGTAGATGTGTAAGACCACAACACAAAACATTATATGACATTACTAAGAGAAAGTAAAAGAAATTCATGAGGCCAGGAGACTACAGCCCACAGGCCAAATTCATTCAGCCAGTACCTATTGAGGCTCAGACACTTTCAAGCTAAAAATAGTTTTTACTTTTTTTTAAGACGGTCTTACTCTGTTGCCTAGCCTGGAGTACAATGGCACAATCACAGATCACTGCAGCTTCAGCCTCCCAGGCTCAGGTGAGCTTCCCACCCCAGCCTCCTGAGTAGCTAGGAACACGGGCACGTGCCAGTGCACCCGGCTAATTTTATTTTTGGTAGAGACAGGGTTTTGCCATGTTGCCCAGGCTGGCCTCAAATTCCTGGGCTCAAGCGATCCTCCCACCTTGGACTCCCGAAGTGCTGGAATTACAGGTGTGAGCCACCGTACCTGGCCGGTTTTTATGTTTTGTAAATGGTTATATAAATATATAATATCTCCAATTCTGCCTCAGCCCACAAAGCTTAGAATACTTATCTAACCCTTTAAGAAAAAAGTTTGTTACCTCCTAATATTGTTAAAATCTCAACTTCAAACTGATATATAAATTCAGTAAATCCCAGTCAAAAACTCAACAAGTTTATGTGTGTGAAATTCAACAAACTGATTGTAAGAGTTAAATGAAAATGCAGAGGACCAGGAGTAGCCGAGACAGTCATGGAGAAGAACAAGGTGGGAGAATTATTCTATTGGACAGACAGTGTAGCTTGTCACAAGGATAGACAAATAGACTAATGGAACAAAAGAGCTCAGAAGCAGACCTATGCATATATATGGACACTTGATTTATGATAAAGGTAGGAGTAATTATTTGGAGGGGGTATGAGGAGAGCTTCTGCAATGCTGGTAATATTCTATATTTAAAAATCTTGATAGTTGCTATGTAATAAATTGAGCTGTACATCTGTGCACTTTTCTGAACATATATTTTCACAATAAGGTTTTTATTTTTGGGAGGACAGGGCCTCTGTCACCGAGGCTGGAGCGCAGTGGCATGATTGTGGCTCACTGCAAGCTTGAACTCCCAGGCTCAAATGATCCTCCTGCCTCTTAGCCTCATGAGTAGCTGGGACTACAGGTGCATGCTACCATGCCCGGCTATTTTTTTTTTTTTTTTTAAGAGATGGGGTCTCACTGTGTTCCCCAGGCTGGTCTGGAACTCCTGGCCTCAAGTGATCCTCCTGTCAACCTCCCAAAATGCTGGGATTACAGGTGTGAGCCACTGTGCCTGGCGACAGTAAGATTTTTAAAAGAATGTAAGTAGTGGTTCTATACAAAGCCCACTTTTCTAAACATCAGTTCTTCCCTTCAAAATCAGATAGCATTTCATTTCCATTATCTCCTAAATGTATACATATTTAAAAATTAAACGCCTGACTCTACTTCCTCACTTCTAAGGACGATACATTTCATAAGCATAAGGACTCAGAATAAATATCCTATTTGCCCTTGGTGCGTGGCTGACAAAGTTATAATAGTTCAGTAAATAGTTTTAAAGAGATTTTTTTTTTTTTTTTTTTTTTGAGACGGAGTCTCGCTCTGTCACCCAGGCTGGAGTGCAGTGGCACCATCTCGGCTCAGTGCAAGCTCTGCCTCATGGGTTCACGCCATTCTCCTGCCTCAGCCTCCTGAGTAGCTGGGACTACAGGCGCCCACTACCACGCCTGGCTAGTGTTTTGCATTTTTAGTAGAGACGGGGTTTCACCATGTTAGCCAGGATGGTCTCGACCTCCTGACCTCATGACCCACCCGCCTCGGCCTCCCAAAGTGCTGGGAATACAGGCGTGAGCCACCGCGCCCGGCCTTTAAAGAGAATTTAAAATAAACTCTGCTGAATACTGTTATCATTTTAATGGTACTAATTTAAAGAAGTTCATGCAGATTTTTCAAAATGGAGCTAAAGGTTAGAGGAAATTATATTTATTTTTTGGTTTACTGCAGCACTTTATTTTTCCTTACACAAATAACAATGGAAAACCAAAATTTATGGTCATCTCTTTAAAAATTGAGAATTATGTACAAAAAACTTACATAAATTAAAAGAATGAATAAATTTACAGGTGTAAATGCAAACCACTTCTAGCTCAAGACTTAACACTAATAGACCAGCAAGACAGAAATGAAACTGGTTCAGGAGCTCTTGCCAGGCTCTAGAAAAATCCTGGAATGGCTGGGCACAGTGACTCACCTGAGGTTGGGAGTTTGAGACTAGCCTGACCAACATGGAAAAACCCTGTCTCTACTAAAAACACAAAATTAGCTGGGTGTGGTGGTGCATGCCTGTAATCCCAGCTACTTGGGAGGCTGATGCAGGAGAATAGCTTGAACCTAGGAGGCAGAGGTTGCAGTGAGCTGAGATTGCACCATTGCACTCCAGCGAAACTCCATCTCAGAAAAGAATAAAGAAAAACCCTGGAACACTGAGCTCTGACACGTTAGTACCTGCAGACATAAGGAGACTGCAGGTCACACAGACTCACCAACTCACAAACTTCCCTACCACAAGCATGTCCTCATGTCAGCCATGAAGTTACTGAGCCACATGTACTAAGGGTATAAATCAAAGATATGTACAGGGTGTTAAATACCAAGGGAACAGTTGACAAAGTCAAAATCAGCAACAAGTTCTTCAATCTGGTGCTGATATACAAGCTTCAAGGACCAGTTTATTTTCAAAGGCTTATTCTGGTTTCTTGAGGCTGGCATGAGGTGTATGCATTTGCCAGGGGCAAATTGATACTTCTACATTAATCCATGAAGCACATGATATGTGTCTGCTTGCAGTCCATTTGGGAGCATTTGCAGTGGGTGATGGAGGGGCTTGACTCATCCTAATCCTGCTTGATGATCCACATCTGCTGGAAGGTGGCCAGGGCGGCCAGGATGGAGCTGCCAGTCCACACAAGGACTTGCACTCAGGGGAGGTGATGATCTTGGAGCTAGGCACCAGGGTGGTGGTCTTCTGCATCTTGTAGGTGATGCCCAGGTACATGGGGGTGTCACCAGACAGCACCACGTTGGCATACAGGTCCTTGCGGATGTGCACATCACACTTTATGGAGTTGAAGGCGGCCTGGTGGATGCCGCAAGATTCCATACCCAGGAAGGAGGGCTGGAGCAGTGCCTTCAGACGCTGGAAACACTTGGACAGCTCCTAGATCTTCTCCAGGGAGGAGGAGGACGCTGTGGTGGCCATCTCTGCAAAGTCCAGGGCGGCACTACACAGCTTCTTGATGGTGCACACAATCTCCCGTTTGGCTGTGGTGGTGAAGCAGTAGCTGGGCTCCCTGAAGATCTCCATGGAGTGGTTGGTCAGGTGCCAGTCATCCAGACGCAGGATGGCATGGGGGAAGGCATAGCCCTTATAGACGGGCACCGTGTGGGTCTCGGCTGTGTATGATAATACCAGTGGTGTGACCAGAGGCGTACAGGGACAGCACAGCCTGGATGGCCATGTACCTCGCTGGGGTGTTGAAGGTCTCAACACAATCCAAGTCATCTCCTTTCTGTTGGCCCTGGGGTTCAGAGGGACCTCGGGCAGCAGCACTGGGTGCTCCTTGGGAGCCGTGTGCAGCTAATTGTAGAAGGTGTGGTGCCAGATCTTCTCCATATCATCCCTGTTGGTGATGATGCGGTGGTCCAGGGGGCAGTTTCAGGGTCAGGATGCTGCACTTGCTCTGGGCCTCATCACCCAGGTAGCAGTCCTTCTGGCCTATGCCCACCATCATGCCCTGGTGCCGGGGATGCCCGATGATGGAGGGGAACATGGCTCAGGGGAAACTGAACCAGCAAAGCCAGCTTTGCGTGTGCTGGAGCCATTGTCAGTGACAAGTGCCATGATCTCTTCTTCCAGTGTGATCAGCAGAGGAGCAGGCAGTGGAGTGACGGGAGAACCCAGAGTGTGGGCTGGTGGTGAGTGGGCGAGTTACATTTCTGATACAGGAATAGTGGGGGGCCAGATGTGGCAGTTCACACCTGCAATCCCAGCACTTTGGGAGGCCAAGGCAGGAGAATTGCTTGAGTCCAGGAGCTTGAGGTTACAGTGAGCCAAGATCACACCACTGCACTCCAGCCTGAGTGCCAGAAACTGTCTCAAAAAAAAAAAAAAGATACTGTACTTTTTTTCAATGCTGTTTGAAAAAGACAATGAAAACAGTTATACAGGTTAGTGAAAGAGTATTTCAATGCGGTTTTGACCATGGCTGTGTCTTCAGAGGGTAAGGGAATAAAGATGTTAACCTCAGCAAGTGCTAACCTTTTTTTTTTTTTTTTTTTTTAGAAAGAGTCTCCCTCTGTCGCCTAGGCTGAGTGCAGTGGCATGATCTCCACTCACTGCAACCTCCACTTCCCAGGTTCAAGAGATTCTCATGCCTCAGCCTCCTGAGTAGCTGGGCCTATAGGCGTGTGCCACCACGCCCAGCTAATCTGCTAACCATTCAATTATGACCAAGATTTTCTTGTGTTTGGAAAATTAAATTCCTGGAATCTGTAGGTGTCAGAATTTACAGTTAAGTGGCAGGAGTGTCCACCAAATTCACTTGAAGTCAGTTGAAACAGAATGCATTTTGCCTCAGAGAGAAACAACAGATGTTGAGTAGTTTTTAACCTATGACACTAGCCCATATGTGTACCGGAAGCACAGCGCTATAACAAACAATTCTAATGTTGGATGCCAGGAGCAAGGCCTTTGCTGCTGTGAGGGCAGGGTCCCTTCACAATCCAAACGTGGTGAGCCCCAGACAGTCTATTTCAAGTTGGGGATCAGGATAAACTCCGACTTATGTAATGGTAGGGAAACTACTGAGGAGATAGAATGTGGGCTGGGAATACTTACTGCCCCAGGGAGGTAAGAGGAGAGTGAGCAGCTCTGGGTTTATACATCATCCCTTCTCTCCTGTGTCCTGAATGGGCCCTGAAATGAGATGTAAAATAGGGATTGGCTGGAAACTGGGGGTCCTATCCTAGGGAGCAGTTGCCTGAGTCAAAGGGGAAATAAATTTCAAGCTCAGTAAGAAAAGAAAGCTCATATCGACACTCAGCCTGGGCGACTGTTCTAAGGTATTTGTAAGAAATTCCAGACCAAGCGTGGTAGCTCATGCCTGTAATCCCAGCACTTTGGGAGGCTGAAGCGGGTAGATCACCTGAGGTCAGGAGTTCAAGACCAGCCTGGCCAACATGGTGAAACCCCATCTCTGCTAAAAATAGAAAAAAATTAGCCGGACAAGGTGGTGGGTGCCTATAATCCCAGCTACTTGGAAGGCTGAGGCAGGAGAATCACTTGAACCCGGGAGGTGGAGGTTGCACTACAGCCTGGGTGGCAGAGCAAGACTCAGTCTCAAAAAAAAAAAAAAATTAAAAAAAGAAAAAGAAATTCTACCATTTGAAAGCCAGGTACTGCATGTACAGTCTTGGCACTGGCTCAAGAATAAATCCTGAAACATGATACTGGTCTATCACTGTTTACCTTAATTCTTCACCACTAGGTTAACAGGATATTCTTGTTCCCACAAAAGCCTCTCCAACTTCTTTTGTCCCTCCCTTGCCCAGACTGATGGGTGTTACTTCAATTCACAGTGTCACTTCATTGCTGTGTGGTGGAGGAAGATGGGGAGGATATAGAGAGAGAAAGGACACAGGTTTATCAGGATACTTTGGATTGCCTGAAAACTAGAGCTGACTATGGCGTTAGGGAAACAGGAGCATGGAGAACCAGGGTGACACCATTTTAAAATCAACTCCAGCTTAAAACTAGCAAGGCACATTCCTTGCCAGTCACGACCCATGGCCAGACGACGTTTTGAAGATGTTTTAGTAATGCCTGCAAGAACAAACTTCTGTGGCAGCAGAACGTCCAGCTGTCCAATATTGCATAACAATATATGTTTTAAAAATAGTTATAGTTATGCTTTGACATACTTACACACTCAAATGTCAAGGATAACTTTTTTTCTTTTTTTCTTTTTTTTTTTTTTTTTGTGACGGAGTTTGGCTCTTGTCACCCAGGCTGGAGTTCAGTGGCATGATATTAGCTCACTGCAACCTCTTCTGCCCAGGTTCAAGCGATTCTCCTGCCTCAGCCTCCCGAATAGCTCGGAATACAGGTGCCCAAACTGCTGGCATTACAGGCATGAGCCACTGCACCTGGCTGAGATTTTGTTCTTCTTATGCAGTTCAGTGAGTTCTAGATAAAATGGAAACATTAGAGACTCATTTGACACTGAGGAAAAAAATGTGAAAAAGGCTTTTTAAAAACCAAACTTCCGGCCGGGTGTGGTGGCTCACGTCTGTAATCCCAGCACTTCAGGAGGTCAAAGTGGGTGCATCACTTGAAGTCAGGAGTTTGAGACCAGCCTGGCCAACATGGTGAAACCACATCACTACTAAAAATACAAAAATTAGCCGGACATGGTGGTGCATGCCTGTAATCCCAGCTACTCAGGAGGCTGAGGCAGGAGAATTGCTTAAGCCTGGGAGATGGAGGTTGCAGTGAGCCATGATCACACCACTGCATTCCAGTCTGGGCAACAGAGTGAGACTCCATCTCAAAAACAACAACAACAAACAAACAAACAAACAAAAACCCCCAAAAATCCAAACTTCCCTAAAGATTTTAACAACAATTTTGGTCCACAGCTCTCCTTGGATAACTTGATGGATGTCTGGGTTATATCCATTTAAGAAAAGTTTATGATATGGAAAAACATGTTTCTAGAATTGTGGAATGGTTTTCTCTACAAACTGTTTCTTAAGTTTTCAGATTCACAGACAGGTGAGTGCCCTTTGTGTTCCTTCCCTTCCCTGTGTTGTTCCTTTTCCTGCTGAGCCTTCTGAGCCCCAGGAGTCATGGGATGCTCATGTTCTTTTATATTCACTGAGAACTGGGAGTCAGAGGCCCCTGCCCAGGGTTGTTGGATAAATTGAGGTTCAGAGACATATTTGCCAGCACCTACTAGTTCTCAGTCCCCCTTGTCCCCTTTGTCGGTTGCATATTTGCTGTCTATGCCTCACTAGTGACACACGCCACCCTCGGCTTGTATGCCCTAAACTTACACCTGTCATTTTCCTTCTCCTCTTGATGGTTTTCATTCTTTGGGTTGTTTAATTCAGCATCTCTCTGGGCAGCATTGGAGGGCAAAAGCCTCCTGGGAACTAGTCTTATTGAGAAAAAGAATAATGTTGTCTAATTCAGAAGCTATCTAAGGGTCGATTCAAATTATGGACTTGGAAATGGTTACTTGGACCAGACACGGTGGCTCACGCCTGTAATCCAGCACTTTGGAAGGCTGAGGCGGGCAGATCACCCGAGGTTGGGAGTTCGAGACCAGCTTGACCAACGTGGAGAAACCCCCCTCTACTAAAAATACAAAATTAGCCGTGCATGGTGGCGCATACCTGCAATCCCAGCTACTCAGGAGTCTGAGGCAGGAGAATCACTTGAACCCAGGAGGCGGAGGTTGTGGTGAGCCGAAATCATGCCATTGCACTCCAGCTTGGGGAACGAGCAAAACTCCATCTCAAAAAAAAAAAAAAAAAAAAAAAAAAGGTTATTTATGGCTGGGCACAGTGGCTCATGCCTGTAATCTCAATACTTTTGGGAGGCCGAGGCAGGACGATCACCTGAGGTCACAAGTTCGAGACCAGCCTGGTCAACATAGTGAAACGCTGTCCCTACTAAAAACACAACAATTAGCTGAGTGTGGTGGCAGCCCCTCTAATCCCAGCTACTCAGGAGGCTGAGGCAGGAGAATCGCTTGAACCCAGGAGGCAGAGGTTGCAGTGAGCCAAGACCACACCACTGCACTCCAGCCTGGGCAACAGAGCAAGACTCCATCTTGGAAAAAAAAAAGCTGGGCGTAGTGGCTCACGCCTGTAATTCCAGCACTTTGGGAGGCCCAGGTGGACGGATCACCTGAGGCTGGGAGTTCAAGACCAGTCTGACCAACATGGAGAAACCCATCTCTACTAAAAATATAAAATTAGCCGGGCGTGGTAGCACATGCCTGTAATCCCAGCTACTAAGGAGGCTGAGGCAGGAGAATCGCTTGAACCTAGGAGGTTGCGGTGACCCAAGATCACGCCATTGCACTCCAGCCTGGGCAACAAGAGCGAAACACCATCTCAAGAAAAGAAAATGGTTACTTATGAAAAAAAGGTAGAAAGAAACCAGTAGGTAGGGGAGAGAGATACTGCCCAAGAAGAAAGTTTTGGAAACGAAGATGTATTTTTGGTAAGGCAAGTTATAAAGAGGATGATTTTATGTTAAAAAAAAAAAAAAAAAGTGGCCAAGCACAGTGGCTCACACCTATAATCCCAGCACTTTGGGAGGCCAAGGCAGGGAGATCACCTGAGGTCAGGAGTTCAAGACCAGCCTGGCCAACATGGTGAAACCCCATCTCTATTAAAAATATAAAACTCAGCCAGGAGTGGTGGCAGGTGCCTGTAATCCAAGCCACTCAAGAGGCTGAGGCAGGAGAATAGCTTGAACCCGGGAGGCAGAGGTCGCAGTGAGTTGAGATCGTGCCATTGCACTCCAGCCTGGGCGACAGAGTGAGAAACTCTGTCAAAAAAGAAAAAAAAAGCTTTAACCCTTTAAATCTCAGTTACAAAAACATTTCAGGATACAAAATCAATGTGCAAAAATCACAAGCATTTCTACACACCAATAACAGACAAATAGCCAAATCATGAGTGAACTCCCATTCACAATTGCTACAAAGAGAATAAAATACCTTGGAGTCCAACTTACAAGGGATGTGAAGGACCTCTTCAAGGAGAACTACAAACCACTGCTCAACGAAATAAAAGAGGACACAAACAAATGGAAGAACATTCCATGCTCATGGATAGGAAGAATCAATATCGTGAAAATGGCCCTACTGCCCAAGGTGATTTATAGATTCAGTGCCATCCCCATCAAGCTACCAATGACTTTCTTCACAGAATTGGAAAAAACTACTTTAAAGTTCATATGGAACCAAAAAAGAGCCTGCATTGCCAAGACAATCCTAGGCCAAAAGAACAAAGCTGGAGGCATCAGGCTACCTGACTTCAAACTATACTACAAGGCTACAGTAACCAAAACAGCATGATACTGGTATCAAAACAGAGATATAGACCAATGGAACAGAACAGAGTCCTCAGAAATAATACCACACATCTACAACCATCTGACCTTTGACAAACCTGACAAAAACAAGAAATGGGGAAAGGATTCCCTATTTAATAAATGGTGCTGGGAAAACTGGCTAGCCATAAGTAGAAAGCTGAAACTGGCCGGGCGCGGTGGCTCACGCCTGTAATCCCAGCACTTTGGGAGGCCGAGGCGGGCGGATCACAAGGTCAGGAGATCGAGACCACGGTGAAACCCCGTCTCTACTAAAAATACAAAAAATTAGCCGGGCGCGGTTGTGGGCGCCTGTAGTCCCAGCTACTCGGGAGGCTGAGGCAGGAGAATGGCGTGAACCCGGGAGGCGGAGCTTGCAGTGAGCTGAGATCCGGCCACTGCACTCCAGCCTGGGCGACAGAGCGAGACTCCGTCTCAAAAAAAAAAAAAAAAAAAAAAAAGAAAGCTGAAACTGGATCCCTTCCTTACACATTATACAAAAATTAATTCAAGATGGATTAAAGACTTAAATGTTAGACCTAGCTGGGCGCGGTGGCTCAAGCCTGTAATCCCAGCACTTTGGGAGGCTGAGGCAGGCGGATCACAAAGTCAGGAGATCGAGACCATCCTGGCTAACACGGTGAAACCCCGTCTCTACTAAAAATACAAAAAAATTAGCCAGGCGTGGTGGCGGGTGCCTGTAGTCCCAGGTACTTGGGAGACTGAGGCAGGAGAATGGTGTGAACCCAGGAGGCAGAGCTTGCAGTGAGCTGAGATTGCCACTGCACTCCAGCCTGGGCAACAGAGCAAGACTCCTCAAAAAAAAAAAAAAAGTTAGACCTAAAACTATAAAAACCCTAGAAGAAAACCTAGGCAATACCATTCAGGACATAGGCATGGGCAAGGACTTCATGACTAAAACACCAAAAGCAACTGCAACAAAAGCCAAAATTGACAAATGGGATCTAATTAAACTAAAGAGCTTCTGCGCAGCCAAAGAAACTACCATCAGAGTGAACAGGCAACCTACAGAATGGGAGAAAAATTTTGACAATCTACCCATCTGACAAAGGGCTAATATCTGGAATCTACAAAGAACTTAAACAAATTTACAAGAAAAAAATCAAACAACCCCATCAAAAAGTGGGCAAAGATATGAACAGACACTTCTCAAAAGAAGACATTTATGCAGCCAACAGACACATGAAAAAATGCTCATCATCACTGGCCATCAGAGACATGCAAATCAAACCCACAATGAGATACCATCTCACACCAGTTAGAATGGCGATCATTAAAAAGTCAGGAAACAACAGGTGCTGGAGAGGATGTGGAGAAATAGGAACACTTTCACACTGTTGGTGGGACTGTAAACTAGGTCAATGATTGTGGAAGACAGTGTGGCAATTCCTCGAGGATCTAGAACTAGAAATACCATTTGACCCAGCCATCCCATTACTGGGTATATACCCAAAGGATTATAACTCATGCTGCTATAAAGACACTTGCACACGTATGTTTATTGCAGCACTATTCACAATAGCAAAGACTTGGAACCAACCCAAATGTCCATCAATGACAGACTAGATTAAGAAAATGTGGCACATGTAAATGACGAGTTGATGGGTGCTGACGAGTTGATGGGTGCAGCACACCAACATGGCACAAGTATACATATGTAACAAACCTGCACATTATGCACATGTACCCTAGAACTTGAAGTATAATAATAAAAAAATAATAATAATAAAAGAAAATGTGGCACATATATACCATGGAATACTATGCAGCCATAAAAAAGGATGAGTTCATGTCCTTTGTGGGGACATGGATGCAGCTGGAAACCATCATTCCGAGCAAACTATCACAAGGGCAGAAAACCAAACACCGCATGTTCTCACTCATAGGTGGGAATTGAACAATGAGAACACTTGGACACAGGGTGGGGAACATCACACACCAGGGCCTGTCGTGGGGTTGGGGGAGCGGGGAGGGATAGCATTAGGAGATATACCTAATGTAAATGATGAGTTAACGGGTGCAGCACACCAACATGGCACATGTATACATATGTAACAAACCTGCACATTGTGCACATGTACCCTAGAACTTAAAGTATTTAAAAAAAAAAAAAAAAAAGCTTTAACCCTTTAAATCTCAGTTTTTTTAGCAACCAAAATCCTAATAAACATAGCATAGGAATTATCTTGACAAAATGTAAACTCTTGGGGTTTTATTTTCTTGTTTTGTTTAGTTTTGTTTTTTGTTTTTTTGAGATGGAGTTTTGTTCTTGTTGCCCCGGCTGGAGTGCAATGGTGTGATCTCGGCTCACTGCAACCTCTGACTCCTGGGTTCAAGCGATTCTCCCGCCTCAGCCTCCCGAGTAGCTGGGCTTACAGGCATACGCCACCACACCCAGCTAATTTTGTATTTTTAGTAGAGACGGGGTTTCACCATGTTGGTCAGGCTGGTTTCAAACTCCTGATCTCAGGTGATCTGCCTGACTTGGCCTCTGAAAGTGCTGGGATTAGAGGCGTGAGCCACTGTGCCTGGCCTGGTTTGTTTTTTAATACTGCCTCTGGCATACCTTGACAGAAAAGGAGGAATATAAACTAAAAAATAAAAAAACCCTAAGCTCCCCAACAGAGCAGACCCCCTTCTTGGCCAAAGAGAATTTTAAAAATACCCTGAAAACAGCTGGGCGCAGTAGCTCACGCCTGTAATCCCAGCACTTTGGGAGACCAAGGTGGGCGGATCATGAGCTCAGGAGAACGAGACCATCCTGGTTAACATGGTGAAACCCCATCTCTACTAAAAATACAAAAAATTAGCCGGGCGTGGTGGCGGGCGCCTGTAGTCCCAGCTACTTGGGAGGCTGAGGCAGGAGAATGGCGTGAACCCAGGAGGCAGAGCTTACAGTGAGCCGAGATCGTGACACTGCACTCCAGCCTAGGCGACAGAGCGAGACTCTGTCTCAAAAAAAAAAAAAAAAAAAAAAAAATTCCCTGAAAAACTAGTTCAGGTTATGATGGGAAACGGGGGGTCAGACACACCTCACTATACATTTCCCCTCTTGCGATTCAGACACAACTGACAAGCATTCACATTAAAATAGAGATCATAAGAATTACAGAACACATTATTTATGGCAATAAGATACCAAATTATAAAGAGGATCTATGACTGGGCGTGGGGTTAAGTCTTCACCGCAATGTAAATAGAGTCATGTGTTACATGCATGTTTGTTCAATATATCTGTGTCAGGCAGGCCACTGCCATCAATATTCATAGCTCCCCTGTTCAACTAGGAGACTTAATCTTATTAAAAACTTGGAAAGAAGGCTGGGTACAGTGGCTTACGCCTGTAATCCTAGCACTTTGGGAGGCTGAGGTGGGTGGATCACCTGAGGTCAGGAGTTCAAGACCAGCCTGGCCAACATGGCAAAACCCCATCTCTACTAAAAATACAAAAATTAGCCAGGTGTGATGGTGAGTGCCTGTAATCCCAGCTACTTGGGAGGCTGAGGCAGGAGAATCACTTGCACTGGGAGATGGAGGTGGCAGTGAAATGAGATCATGCCACTGCACTCCAGCCTGGGCGACAGAGGAAGACTCTGTCAAAACAAAAACAAACAAAAAAACACCTTGGAAAGGAGGATCACCCCAAAATCAATTGCAACCAAAATGAAGGGGCCCTTTCTGGGGAGTATTGTTAAGCTCAGCACCCCCACTGCTGTAGAGCTTTGGGATCTCACTAGCTGAGTATGCCTGGTCCAAGATTAAACCCGTTTTTTACGAGTCCCCACAGGCACCTGAGAAAGACACCACAACCTACACTTGTGAACCCCTAGAAGACCTAAAGCTGTTGTTTTGCAAAGAAAGAGATAAGTAACATCTTCAGTCCCTCCTACAGGTACTCAACCTTCTTAACAACTCCCCTCCCATACAGGTTTGCACCCCCAACGGATACCTGTGGCTATGTGGTCACCCATTCAACCAGCCTATAAATAACTTGTCTCTCATTTGGGATCACGGAACCCATGGATACCAGTGTATTGATAATGTTTGGTTCGGGGGTCAATGTGTAATAGGACCAGCAAAGCTCTTTAATATATAATTACATAACATCACTTACCTGAGAGCTAAGCAGGCAATTGGCCTTATATTGGCTGGGGCTGGGGCTGCCAATGGCTTATTGGCCCTACAGGGAAAATTTGCGTATTCCAAGGCAACTCTTCAAAACTTTACTTCATTTTACAGACTGTCTTATAAAATGGGGGAGGCTTTAGATACATCAAAACTCTTCCTTGATTCCTTAGCAAATACAGCAATGGATAATAGATTTGCACTAGATTACTTACTGGTTGAACAAGGGGGAGTATGTACTATAATCAGTAAACCCTGCTGCACTCATGTAAATGCCTCCAGTCAAATAGAAGAAGATATACAGAAAATATATGAACAAACTTCCTGGTTGCATAAATATAACCAAGACACCAATCCCTAGGTCATTACTAGGTAGCTTTATTTTAATCATTGATATGCCCACCTTCAGTTGGATGCAACATTTGAGTTGTTTTGCTGGGGGTAGTGACAGGCAATGAATAGTGACAGGCCGTGTCTTAACTGGTCAACCATTGAAAGTGCCCTTGCGGCCAGGCATGGTGGCTCTTGCCTGTAATCCCAACATTTTTGGAGGCCAACGCAGGCAGATCACCTGAGATCAGGAGTTCGAGACCAGCCTGGCCAACATGGTGAAACCCTGTCTCTACTAAAAATACAAAAAATCAGCCAGGTGTGGTGGCAGGCACCTGTAATCCCAGCTACTCGGGAGTCTGAGGCAGAGAACTGCTTGAACCCGGGAGGTGAAGGCTGCAGTGAGCTGAGATCACACCATTGCACTCCAGCCTGGGCGACACAGCAAGAGTCCATCTCAAAAAGATGTTCCCTCCTGAGTCTCACTGTTTTTTTGCCCTTCTTTTTTTTTTTTGGAGACGGAATCTCTCTCTGTGGCCCAGGCTGGAGTGCAATGGCCGGATCTCAGCTCACTGCAAGCTCCACCTCCCGGGTTTACGCCATTCTCCTGCCTCAGCCTCCCAAGTAGCTGGGACTACAGGCGCCCGCCATCTCGCCCGGCTAGTTTTTTGTATTTTTTAGTAGAGACGGGGTTTCACCGTGTTAGCCAGGATGGTCTCGATCTCCTGACCTCGTGATTCGCCCGTCTCAGCCTCCCAAAGTGCTGAGATTACAGGCTTGAGCCACCGCGCCCAGCTTTTTTGCCCTTCTTAAGACCTTTGATAGCTGTCTGGTTATTACCAATCTTAGCCCCTTACTTGTTTAACTCCTAGTGAAGTTTGTGTCTTCTAGATTACAATTCTACATGATGCTGGCATAAGGCTTCCAGCCCATCCCATTTTCTGACCCAGGAAATAAAGACACCCTGCCTTTGGGCCCATAGATGGGGCATCCAGAGAATTTTTACTTCTCCAATCTTATGCCCATAAAATCAGCAAGAAGAAGTTACAGAAGAATGACCTTCGTACCTCATCTCTCCTTAAGATTAAGAGATCTCTTATAAATCGAGGATTATGTTAGGGAAACAGGAGCATAGGAGAGCCAGGGTGATGCCATTTTAAAAAATCAACTCCATCTAGGGGCTGGGCCCGGTGGCTCGTGCCTATAATCCCAGCACTTTGGGAGGCCGAGGCAGGCAGATCATGAGGTCAGGAGATCGAGACCATCCTGGCTAACACAGTGAAACCCCGTCTCCACTAAAAATACAAAAAATTCTCTGGGCGTGGTGGCGGGCACCTGTAGTCCCAGCTACTTGGGAGGCTGAGGCAGGAGAATGGTGTGAACCCGGGAGGCGGAGCTTGCAGTGAGCCAAGATCACACCACTACACTCCAGCCGGGGCGACAGAGCAAGACTCCGTCTCAAAAAACAAACAAACAAACAAACAAAAAAATCAACTCCATCTAAAACCAGCAAGGCACATTCCTTGCCAGTCACCACCCGTGGCCATAAGATGTTTAGGCTAAGGAATCAGTTTAGTAATGCCTGTGAGGACAAACTCCTATGACAGCAGAATGTCCAGATGTCCTGCTATTGAGTAACAATATATGCTTTTAAGATAGTTATAATCATGCTTTGAGGTACTTACACACTCAAATGCCAAGGATAACTTTCTTTCAATCAACAAACTTCTAAATTGTCATGCTGTCAGCCCACCAGCACGTAGACACAACTTAGCTTTAACATAGGTAAGACCCCTACATAAGAAGAGTTTAAAACAGGGATGGCACGTTCCTCCTCTTGCTTTCTGAGGACGCCTTACTCTGTAACTGAGTAGCTTTCAATAAACTACCTCTTACTGTGCACTCTGTGACTCGCCTTGAAATCCTTCCTGCGTGAGATCCAAGAACCCTCTCTTGGGGTCTAGATTGGACCCCTTTTTCCAGCAACAATGAGACTCTCTGAATTTTGGAATATTTTAAATTCCTGAAGAGGTGTGTGAAAATGGTGTGCCTGTAATGGCAAAGGAGTTAAGTAGGGTGATGTAGAGTAGAGGAGGAGGAAAAGTTCGAAATAAAACTCTAAGCTAGAAGGCAGTCTGGATAACAGAAATAACTCCAAATAGCTTATAAGAGGATTAGTTTTAATCAGTTTGATTAAAGAAGTATACTGCCAATGGCAGGGGTGGGGGATTGTGTAACTTCCATAAATAACACTGAATGTCACTGTTTCAAATGTATTTATAATCCCTGGGTTAGAGTCAAGTCAGGAATGGAAAGACATTTTTAACTGGCTGGCTCTACCAGCAGGTAGAATGAGTGCTTCATGAGGTGAGGCAAGCAAGAGATGATAGTGTTGAGTTTATGATGTTTTGAGTTTATTACTAGGTAGCTTTATTTTAATCATTGATAGGCCTGCCTTCAGTCAAAGGCAACAACTCAAATGCAACATTTGAGTTGTTTGCTAGGGGTAGTGACAGCCAATGAATAGCCGTGTCTTAACTCTTTATATATATGAGGTTTACAAAAAGCACTTATTTGGATGTTTCCCCACATTCTCTCACCTTATCCCCTAACCAGAGGCATCACTTTAGAGCTGGCAGCCTCATGAAGCCCATTAACAAGGGTTGAGACCAAATAATACTTTTCAAACTTTGAAGTTAACCTCTGCACCCTGGATTTAAACCTTCTTTTAAGTTTTTCATTTCAAAACATTTCAGGACAGTTTTGAATGACATGGCTAGAGTCTTCTGTAAAAATGGGTGCAGGCATCCAGGGGACAGCTGGTCTGATGTCACACTGGCCAATGACAAGGTCTTGCTGAGTTCTGTCAGCAGAAAGTCATATCAGCTGCAGATTTTCCTCAGGTAATTCAAGTCTCCAAGCCTGATTCTATACCAACTGGATGCAATCACCTGTCCACGGGAAGTGGGGATGAATAGGAGATGGCGATGCTTTGGGTTCCTCTGGAATGTGCCTCACGAATAGTAAGGGTAATCACTGGGCGGGGTGGCCAATCATTTGATAAACCAAACACTAATTAACCCTCCCAAAAGGAAAGGCGCTAATTTGTTACACTAAGGTATTTGGAAGTAAAACATCTCAGCTAAGGAAAAGTTTGGAAAAAGGGAAAAGTATGTGAATGCTGTTTAGCATGGAACAATATGAAACCAACCATCCCTGGAAAAAATAATGCACAAGTAACATCTCAGTACTGCTCAGAATGCTGCAGTGATCGCATCACTCCTCTGCTCAAAACCCCTCGATGGTTTGAAATTATATGCCAGGGAAATTATATGCAAACTCTCCAGCCTAGCATTGAAGGCCCCACGCCTCCTTTTCACCTCCACCCCACAGGCCCCCCTCAGTCTGCTTTGGCCAGCCCGGACCCCTTGCTCTTGCAGGAATCTGAGTCACCTGAACCTTAGCAGTTGCTTCGGTCAAAAGGGAAGTAAACGTCAACTACTGGCGCCTGCAGTGTCCTTTCCCATGCCTGTCTGCCCATGCTATCCACCCCAGCCGCATTTTGTCCCGCTCTGGAAGCTCCCAGCTGTCGGTTCTCATCACAGCATCTTTCCCTCTCTAGTGGTTTTTGAAGTTAAGTATGCACCCTCCTCCAAGGCCGACACATTTTTCGAATCAGGTCCGCGGCGTCACTGGTGTAAAGTCCTAAAACCAAAACAGAACTAAACTGTTTCCCCAAAGATTCCACCTCTTAGAACCAGCCCTCACCCCAACAGAGCAGAGGGTTATGCTAGCCGGGAGGACGCGGACGCCCGAGACCCTGCCTCCCTTTGGCTGTACAAACTGCCCAATGACCCTCTGCGGCGGGGATGTTTCCTAAGCGGCCGGCCAATAGCGGAGAGAGGGGCGGGCCTCGGTGGGGGCCTGGCCCAGTGAGAGTCGCGTGGGGGACGACCTCTGTCTAGCTGCGACCCAATGGGAGCCCCCGCTGGGAGGCACAACCGGCGGCCCTCCGGGGATTTATAAGGCCCGCCAGCAACCGCGCGTTGGGATTCGTAGTGTTGTTGAAGACCGGAGGAGTGTCTGCAGTCAGCGACTCTCCACCAACTTCAACTACTGGATCAACCATGGTGGTGAGGGATGCTGTGCGGGGGAGGGTGCTGCACGATGGCGAGGATGCCAGGGGCGCTCGGGGGGTCGGTGGGAAGGTCCCGCAGCGCAGAAAGGAAGGGCGCCCCGGCAGTCCAGGGTGTGGGGTGGGCTGCGCGGGGATGCCAGGGGTGTTTGGATGTTCAGGGCGAAAATGGGCTCTGCAGAAAGCACTGGGACGCCCGAGGAGTCCCGGCACAACTTTTCTACCCTACTTCCCCTGCGGGAGGCGGTGCGAGCTAGAAACGTTCTGAGCGCTCCACAAGCGCTGCAGGACTAGGGAGGCTGGCGAGCAGTAAAGCGCGGGCGAGAACGTGGTGGGGTCGCCTGTGCGCTGCGCGCAAGGTCGGGCAGCAGAGTCTGCTCTGCGGCGGAGCGCGCTCAGGAGCCTGGAGGGGATCTAGGACCTGCCCCATATTTCTCCCGCTGCGGTCCTGGACAAAGAAGTGCCCGCCTGTAGCTGCGGTCCCCGCCTCCCTCTGAGATCATACTCCCGCACAGGAGGCAGGGCCCAGGATGATTGGGAAGCTCTAACAGGTTTCTCCAGTTCAGAACCTGTTTCCCTGAATGTCTTTGTCCTGGACGCCCGACTCTTGCCAGAGGTAGAGGTCCTCGACCTTTGGTCCCATACTTGACTAGGGATTCCTGTAAGCTCTTGGGGCCTAGAAAACAGTGTTCTTGAGTTTTCTCCTGTTTGCTACCCAAGGACTTAAGGTCCCTCTGTTAAAACTGAGAACTTAACTGGCCGGGCGCGGTGGCTCATGCCTGTAATTCCAGCACTTTGGAAGGCCGAGGCGGGCGGATCAATCCTGACCAACATGGAGAAACCCGTCTCTACTAAAAATACAAAATTAGCCGGCCGTAGTGGCGCATGCCTGTAATCCCAGCTACTCAAGAGGCTGAGGCAGAAGAATCTCTTGAACCCAGGAGGCTGAGGTTACGGTGAGCGGAAATCGCGCCATTGCACTCTAGCCTGGGCAACAAGAGTGAAACTCCGTCTCAAAAAAATCAAAACAAAACGCCGGGCGCGGTGGCTCACGCCGATAGTCCCAGCACTTTGGGAGGCCGAGGCGGGCGGATCACAAGGTCAGGAGATCGAGACCATCCTGGCTAACACGGTGAAACCCCATCTCTACTAAAAAATACAAAAAATTAGCCGGGCGTGGTGACGGGCGCCTGTAGTCCCAGCTACTCAGGAGGCTGAGGCAGGAGAATCGCTTGAACCCGGGAGGCGGAGCTTGCAAGTGAGCTGAGATCTCGCCACTGCACTCCAGGCTGGGAGACAGCGAGAATCCGTCTCAAACAAACAAACAACAACAACAAAAAAACCCTAAGAACTTGAGGTGGGTACACAGAGGTCCCTGTGCACCCCAGAAACCTCTTGATCACTGCCTCTGCTCTGAGCCCCCTTAAAGGCTCTGAGGCTGTCTTGGAGGGTAGTTCCTAAGACTGTTAAACTGTTGCCTACTGTCATCCTAGAAGATCGCTTCAATATCTGGGAGGTGCGCGGCCCTTTTAAATTGATCCCCCTAGACTGTGGGTTGGGGTGAAGGACCAGAAGATGGGAGGGAGGGTTTATCCATCATAGGAGTTACCTGAGTGAAGAGTCGAAAGGTGGGGTGTTTCTTTTGGTCTCCGCTGTGATGCTTAATTAAGGAGTACTTGCATGAATTCGCTTGCTTGTACTGCAGTTGGCAGGGACAGGTGTCTAGGATAGGTGCTTGTCCCCCAAAAAGGGGAGTTTGTGGGTGAGCTTTCAGAAGGCTAGCTCTAACTGCAAGGCTGCTTCCTCAGTTGATCCACAGGTCTGAACTTAGTCTTCTGCCCTTTTGGGATGCTGAGGAGATAGTCACTGCCCATGGGAGACCTCCTTTTCTAGGCCCCGGTGCTTGAGTCTAGAAGCTCTTGGTGGGCCTGTCTTGGAATACAGGACTCTGAGCTTTCCCAAGCCACCCCAAACAGCAAGGAGGACACTGTGCAGTGAGATTTGGCTGTTTGGTTTTGGCTTTCTCTAGTTCCTGCCCCAGAAACCTAGGCATAACCACCTCAAGCTCTGAGTGAATGAAGGAAAATGAGGGCCTGGAGGTGGTTTGGCTTAAAGTATGGGAAGGCCTGGAAAGAGAACTGGGTCTTCTGGATTTTGGTTCTTTGGTTTGATTTTTTTTTTTTTTTTTTTTTTTGAGATGGAGTCTTTCTCTGTCGCCTAGGCTGTAGTGCAGTGTTGTGATCTTAGCTCCCTGCAACCTCTGCCTCCTGGGTTCACGTGATTCTCCTGTCTCAGCCTCCCAAGTAGCTGGGACTACAGGCGCCCACCACCACGTCCGGCTAATTTTGTATTTTTAGTAGAGACGGGGTTTCACCATGTTGGGCAGGATGATCTCGAACTCCTGACCTCAGGTGATCTGCCTGCTTCGGCCTCCCAGAGTGCTGGGATTATATTATAAGTAGGTGTGAGCCACTGCACCCGGCCAGTCGTCTGAACTTTGGACTAGGTAACACTAAGTTTCAGCCTTTAGGGAGGAAAGACGAGGGATGTTCCCAGAGAAGGCTTTTCAGGTCCCCACCTTTCGCTCTGCACCACTCAGGGCTCACCCTCGCGGTGTGAGTGCATCTCCATCCATGTGGGCCAGGCCGGAGTGCAGATGGGCAATGCCTGCTGGGAGCTATACTGCCTGGAGCACGACACCCAGCGCAGTGGCACCATGCCCAGCCACAAGGCCCTGGGGAGCAGCGATGACTCCTTCAACACCTTCTTCAGGGAGACCCAGCCTGGCAAGCATGCGTCCTGGGCTGTCTGTGGACCTGGAACCTGCTGTCATAGGTGAGTGGATGGAGGAGTAGGGGCCCCTTCCCCTAGGCCATAGTTTTTGCTAGTGCCAATGTCTGTTTAAGGGGAAAACACTTGAGATGCAAGCAGTCCCCTGCCATGAACGGCACTGAAGTCTGAAGTCTATTGCTTTTGTCTAGACTGTGTCCTCAGAGGGGGTCCTGGAGGCTTCCTGTATTGAGAGGAAGATCATTAGCACAGCTCTGCCAGGAAACTGCCAGATAGGAGTCAGGGATCAGGCCTAGAATGCAGACTGCAGAAAGGAGCAGATGTAAAAGCAGAAATTTAAAACTTGCTTTTCAGTGTCCTCAGACTCTTGAGGGCAGCCTGTTACGTAAGAAGCAGGGAGCCGAGAACATTCATAATGGCCCCCTGCTCGGCCTTAACTGAAATAGGCCCCCACGTAGGATGTGGGCCTGTGTGAACTTGGCTGTTGCTGGCTTCTGGGGGCTTTCCTGCTTCCTCCCTTCTGCATCTGCATCTCCTCAGTTTCCTAATCATGACAATTCTACCCCTCCTGCGTTTTTTTAAAGCTGTTATTTTAGATGTTAAATGGTGGACTGGGTTTCTTCATTAGTCTGTATTCTTTTTTTTTTTTTCTCTCTTTCTGTGGTGAAAATTTACATTGGGCTGTATTCTTACCCCATTCAAAAGTGAAGTGAGATTCTCCTTAACACCACTCTGATTCCTCACCCAGCACAATGAAGTGGCTGTGATCAGAGGGAAGGGACCACTGAAGGTGCCACCTGCTCTCCCCATCTCGGGCCCAGGCAGGACCCAGCCTTAGAAGTGGGTCTCTGGTTGGGAGGCTGAGGCAGGAGAATTGCTTGAACCCGGGAGAAGGAGGTTGTGGTGAGCCAAGATCGTGCAATTGCATCCAGCCTGGGCAACAAGAGCGAGACTCTGTCTCAAAAAAAAAAAAAAAAAAGAAAAGAAAAAGAAGTGGGCCTCTGGGACGCCGTGTATTATCACTCTGTTGGGCAGTTGTACCTGGGGAGGCTTAGCAGCAAAGGTTCTGGTGTCTGGCGTTCCCTTGGGGATGAACCAGCTTGTTTTACCTTTGTTCTTTCTTCCCCTCAGGATGGGGTAAGAACTGACATTTATAGGCAGCTCTTCCACCCTGGGCAGCTGGTATCTGGCGTGGAAGATGCTGCCAACAACTATGCCTGTGGCCACTATACTGCGAGGAAGGAGACCATCGATTTGGTGCTGGAGCGAATCGGAAAACTGGCGAGCAGGCCTCCAGCACCTACAGGAGGTCATTGCATCCTTAACCCTCTTCCTGGCTGGGAGGCAACCACAGCGTGGGCTGGCACCTGACATCATTCCTCTGGCCTCTCAGTCCATTCACTCTCTCCTAAGAGGATACATGTTTTCTGTCCTGGGTGCAGTTCTAGAGTTGGAAGCCTGAATAACCTACTCTGCCTTGAGTTTGTGGACTCAAGCTTCTGCCCTGGTGGTTCCTCACTTTGCCAGGTCTGTCTGATCCAAACCTTCTTTGACCTTTGATCTATCTCTACAGCAGCTCAGCTTGCCGTTCTTAGACTCCTACGCAGATCTGTCCAGGTGGGAGGGGCTCCTGTTTAGCGCTCAACCATTTCTCCAGTTCACCCTTCCCCTATCTGAGGCACTGAGAACTACGAGTGAGGCTACCTGTGAGCCAGGACTTTGGCGCTGTTGCTGTAGAGAGATTGCCTAGACTACTCTCTGCTGCTCAGTAGAGACTGAGGACTTGGAAGTGACCTGATTCTGTGCTCCCTTCCTCAAGAATGAAAATAAAATACCTCCTAGGGGCCGGGCGTGGTGGCACACGCCTGTAATCCCAGCACTTTGGGAGGCTGAGTCGGGCAGATCACGAGTTCAGGAGATCAAGACCATCCTAGCTAACACGGTGAAACCCCGTCTTTACTAAAAATACAAAAAATTAGCTGGATACGGTGGCAGGTGCCTGTGGTCCCAGCTAGTCGGGAGGCTGAGGCAGGAGAATGGCGTGAACCCAGGAGGCGGAGCTTGCAGTGAGCCGAGATGGCGCCACTGCACTCCAGCCTGGGCGACAGAGCGAGACTCCGTCTCAAAAACAAAAACAAAAACAAAACAAAACCTCCTAGCGTTAGACTTCTTTTATACTGTCACTACCCATGTGTCTGGTATAGACTGATGATTTTCTTACCCAAGGAACAGCTATATGAGAATCACGTGGGGTACTTGTTAAAGCTGCAGGTTCCTGGGTTCCAGTCTGAGGTGAGGCCTGGTAATCTGTATGTTCAACAGGATGCCACCACCACTCCCACTCTGCTGTAACTAGGGGGCACGGCAACAAAACAGAGAGGGCCTGGCTCTCTGACTGCAAATCCTGTGTCCTGCCTCATCCCGACCATTGTATATACACAACACTGCCTTTCCAAGTCATCTTTTCCCTAGGAACTCCAAACCTCTTGTAGTTCATCTCTTTTTTTTTTTTTTTTTCCTTTTTTGAGAGAGTTGCTCTTTGCCTAGGCTGGAGTGCCACTAGTGGTGCAGTCACAACTCACTGCAACCTCCACCTTCTGGGCTCAAGTGGTCCTCCCACCTCAGCCTCCTGAGTAGCTAGGACTACAGGTGCACACCACAACACCCAGATAATTTTTGTATTTTTTTGTAGAGATGGGGTGTTGCCATCCCAGCACTTTTGTAGGCCAAAGTAGTGATGTTATCGCCTACTCCAGACAGACCAGTGCACCAGGCTTCAGGGCTTCCTGATCTTCCATAGTTCTGGGGATGGCACTGGCTCAGGCTTTACCTTCCTGGTGATGGGGCAGCTTTCTGTTGACTATGGCAAGAAGTTCAAGTTGGAATTTTCTTTTTTTTTTTTTTGAGACGGAGTTTCACTCTTGTTGCCCAGGCTGGAGTGCAATGGCGTGATCTCGGCTCACCGCAACCTCTGCCTCCCAGGTTCAAGCGATTCTCCTGCCTCACCCTCCCTAGTAGTTGGGATTACAGGCATGTGCCACCACGCCTGGCTAATTTTGTATTTTTAGTAGAGACGGGGTTTCTCCGTGTTGGTCAGGGTGGTCTTGAACTCCCGACCTCGGGTGATCCGCCCACCTCAGCCTCCCAAAGTGCTGGGATTACAGGCATGAGCCACCACGCCCAGCCTCAAGTTGGAATTTTCTATCTACCCAGTCCCCCAAGTGTCCATGACAGCTGTAGAACCCTATAACTCCATCTTGACCACCCACACCACACTGGAACACTCAGACTGCCTTCATGGTAGACCACGAGGCCATCTATGATCTCTGCTGCCACAACGTGTGCCCTACCTATGCCAACCTCAACTGGCTCATCAGCCAGATTGCGTCCTCCATCACTACTTTCTTGCGTTTTGACGGTGCCCTCAATGTGGACCTCATAGTGTTCCAGACCAATCTGATGCCCTATCCTCGCATCCACTTTCCCCTGGTGACCTACTCACCCATTATCTCAGCTGAGAAGGCCTACCATGAGCAGCTCTCAGTGGCAGAGATCACCAGTGCCTACTTTGAGCCCTCCAATCAGATGGTCAAGTGTGAACCTCACCACGGCAAGTACATGGCCTGCTGCATGCTCTGCCGTGAAGAAGTGGTGCCCAGGAATGAGAATGCCACCATTAAAACCAAGCGAATATTCGTTTTGTGGACTGGTATCCCACAGGTTTCAAGGCAAGTGGGGGTAAAGGGTAGTTAGCACATAGCCTGTATACCTGCTGAGAAGGGAGCTTCCTACAGAGCAGGTGTGAGGAACAAATGCACAGGATCTCACTCTGTCACCCAGGTTGGAGTACACTGGCATGATCTTGGCTCACTGCAGCCTTGACCTCAATGCTCAAGCAGTCCTCCTGCCTCAGCCTCCTCAGTAGCTGGGACCACAGGTTTGTGCCACCACACCCTGCTAACTTTGTATTTTTTTGTAGAGGTGGGGCTTCACCATATTGCCCAGGCTGGTCTCAGGCTCCTGCGCATGGGTGATCCACCTACGATGGCCTCCCAAAGTGTTACGGGTATGAGCCACTGTGCCCTGCCAGAGGATGCCTTTAACTAGATAGATCTTGGCTGGTCTAGAAACCAGGCCTTGGACTGTAAGCCAGGGTGGGTTCTACTTGAAAGATTGCCTAGGCCGGGCACGGTGGCTCACACTGTAATCTCAGCACTTTAGGAGGCCGAGGTGGGCGGATCACAAGGTCAGGAGATCGAGACCACGGTGAAACCCCGTCTCTACTAAAAATACAAAAAATTAGCTGGGCGCAGTGGTGGGCGCCTGTAGTCCCAGCTACTCGGGAGGCTGAGGCAGTAGAATGGCGTGAACCCAGGAGGCAGGGCTTGCAGTGAGCCGAGATCGCGCCACTGCACTCCAGCCTGGGGGACAGAGCAAGACTCCGTCTCAAAAAAAAAAAAAAAAAAAAAAGATTGCCTTAATGAAAGGAAAAGTATCCATTTCATTTTACTTAGCCTGGTAAAAAGGCGTTCCCTAGGGCTGCCAGTCACACTGGGGAGAATGGCCTCCTCGTCACTTGTGCTAGGGACATAACCACATGCTGTGGCTCCTGCTCAGAAGGGAAGGCTTTTAGAAGCCAGAGAGACCCATTATCAGATGATGGGGAAAGTGCGGATCAGGTCAGAGGCTTCTTGTGTTCTGTGTCTGTAAATGCGTTCTCTTCCTTTTGCAGTAATGAGGAAGAAGCACTCATTTATGCCCCACCCTGTTATCGGTTGACCTTCCCAGGGTGCTGGGCATATGACCTAGTTTGGTTTATGGGTTTTGTTCTGGGGTAAGGCTCCAGAAAGATTAAAGACGGTACCTGTGGCATTAGAAAACATATATAATTTTCCTGCCCCATGACACTGCTGTGGACATGACCACAACAGGAGGAGAGGCAGGGATAATAGCTGCTTGCTAGTGTGGAAGAGTTGTCCTGTAGCTCAGAAATGGAAATGCAGGGTAGGATATCTTTGGGAAGCAGACTGTTTCTGCTTCCATATTAGGAAGATCTTTAGCTGCTTACAGGAAGAACTGACTGCCGTTAGGACATGCTCAGCTTGTTGTCCCCAGAGACACTAATGGGACGTTGACTTTTTTTTTTTTTTTTTTTTTTGAGGATGAGAAACACTAAAATGTATTATATATTCTGGGCTGGGTGCAGTGATTCAGACCTGTAATCCCAGCATTTTGGGAGGCAGAGGTGGGAGGATGGCTTGAGCCCAGGAGTTTGAACCAGCCTGGGCAATGTGAGACTCCATCTGTACAAAATATAAAAAAAAATTAGCCAGTCGTGCTAGTGTGTGCTTATAGTTCTAGCTACTCAGAAGGCTGAGGTGGGAGGATCACTGGGGTCCAGGAGGTCGAGGCTGCAGTGAGCTATGATTGCACCCCCAACTCCAGCCTCTGCAACAGAGCGAGACCCTGTTTCTTAAAAAATAAAACAACATATTCTGGGTAGACAAATGGTTAAAGTAGGTCTAATTGGAGAGCTTCCCTAACTTTTAACACTTTTTAGGCTACCGGAAAGTAGGGATACTAGTTCATTTAACACCCATATAGCCACTACCTGGATTTAACATCTAGGTCTGTTTCTTTTATTTTTGCTTTACTGACCCATTTAAACTCACTACTTTTGCGGGGGGATGGCGGTGGGGGAAGATGGAGCCTTGCTCTGTTGCCAAGGGTGGAGTACAGTGGTGCCATCTCAGCTCACTGCAACCTCACGGAACCTCCAGGGTTCAGACGATTCTCTTGTCTCAGCCTCCCGAATCGCTGGCATTACAGGCATGCGCCACCACGCCCGACTAATTTTTTGTATTTTCAGTAGAAACGGGGTTTCGCCATGTTGGCCAGGCTGGTCTTGAACTCCTGACCTCAAAGTGATCAGCCAACCTCAGCCTCCCAAAGTGCTGGGATTGCAGGTGTGAGCCACTGTGCCCGGCCCACAAATTTTTTTTATAGTCAATTTTTCAGTCATGATCTAATCAAGGAGCAGGCATTATGCTTATTTGTCTCCTAGCATAAGAGTCCACCCTTTTTCCTTTTTTTTTTTTTGAGACAAAGTCTCACTCATCCCCCAGGCTGGAGTGCAATGGCGCGATCTTGGCTCACTGCAACCTCTGCCTCCTGGGTTCAAGCGATTCTCCTGCTTCAGCCTCCCGTGTAGCTGGGATTACAGGTGCCTGCCACGAGGCCAGCTAATTTTTTTTGTATTTTTAGTAGAGTTGGGGTTTCATCGTGTTGGCCAGGCTGGTCTCGAACTCCTGACCTCAGGTGATCCACCTGCCTTGGCCTCCCAAAGTGCTGGGATTACAGGCATGAGCCACTGCACCTGGCCCCCTTTTTCTTGACTGTGACTGTGAAGGCACTAGTCTTGTCTTGTAGAAGCTCCCTCATTCTAGACTTGTTTGTTTCCTTGTGGTGGTGATCATCTTCCTCTATCTTTATTTCTTACAAGTTGACAAACGCCCCTTCCCCAGTTATGGGGATCCCTATACTACCGTTCCAGGAAACACAGAACCAGGTGCTTATACTTCTTTGTTTCTTCTTAGGTTGGCATCAACTACCAGTCCCCCACAGTGGTGCCCGGGGGTGCCGTAGCCAAGGTGCAGCGGGCAGTCTGCATGCTAAACAATACCACAGCCATCACCAAGGCCTGGACCCGCCTCAACCCAAAGTTTGACCTGATGTATGCCAAGCAGGCATTTATGCACTGGTATGTGGACGAGGGCATGGAGGAAGGGGAGCTCTCTGGGCCGGAGAGGACCTGGCTGCCCTGGAGAAGGATTATGAAGTAGGCACAGAATCTTTGGACAGCGAGGATGAGCGTGAGGAGTTCTAGGGGTCCTGGCACGTGTAATACCTGGTCTCTCGCACCACAGTTGTGCATCTCATTCCACTGTTCCCTGACCCCCTACAAATACAATGGATGTTGCAAGCAATGTGGAACTCTGTGGAATTCTGCCCAGGCAGTGGGCCATCTTTAAGCTTCTCAGCTTCCTTTGATGTCTTTCTAAGTTAAAGGGCAGGGTGGCCTCTGCCGCTAGGGCCTCCAGCCAGGGCATGTCTAGTATAGGATTGGCACTGCTTCCCTCCCATGTGAGCGGACCACCCTGACAGCTCTTCGCCAGCTCAGCACCCAGGCTGTAGTACTTCACAGGGGTCCCTATGTGTACCCCCTTGTCTCCAGCCCACTTCGAGGAAGAGTAAGCCTTCTGGAGGTTCTGATGAAAGCTGCCAAAAGTTTCTCTGCCCCCAGCATTCTGGGACAGAAACTGCTGGACTTCAGTGCCACAAGGAGTCAAGCACTTCTAACCACTCCTCCCGTCTGATGACCAAGAGGGGGCAGTAGAGGTTGTCTCCACAGCAACCATCTTAGACTTGAGGGCTCTGTCTTGATGCCTTACAAACACAGGGTCCAAGAAATAAGATTCCAAAAAACAAAAAACAGTGATCTCCCGCCTGGGACTATGAAGATGCGAAACAACTTTTTTTTTTTTCCTTTCTTTTTTTTTTTTTTTTTTTTTTTGAGACAGCCTCACTCTGTGGCCCAGGCTGGAGTGCAGTGGCACCATCTTGGCTCACTGCAAGCTCCGCCTCCTGCGCTCATGCCATTCTTCTGCCTCAGCCTCCGGAGTAGCTGGGACTACAGGCGCCCGCCACCATGCCCGGAGAATTTTTTGTATTTTTAGTGGAGATGGGGTTTCACCGTGTTAGCCAAGATGGTCTCGATCTCCTGACCTCGTGATCCACCCACCTTGGCCTCCCAAAGTGCTAGGATTACAGGCGTGAGCCACCGCGCCCGGCCTCAAAACAACTTACTTTAAGGGACAGGGTCTTGCTGTGTTGCCCGAGCTGGAGTGTAGTGGTTATTCTCACAGATGTGGTCACAGCATGCTACAGCCTTGGACTCCTGGGCTCAAGCCATCCTCCTGCCTCAGCCTCCCCATGTGGTAGACTACAGGCACCACCTCATGCCTGGCTATAAAGTAAATCTTAAAAGTGCCTATGAGACTTTTAATCAAGAAATCCATATCTCTTATTCTCAACGGAGTTCCTAATGAGGAAATTAGGAACTATTGTTCTAGAGGCATACCATTTCTGCTCACATGTGGTTTCAGAGATCAGTGTATTAGTAAAAGGTTCTGGCAGTAGTTAATGGCTAAACAAAAGGCCCCTTCTAGAACAGTCCAGGTTCAGGGAGGCTGCTTTTATTATTTTTTTTTTATCATTATTTTATTTCTTTGGAGACGGAGTCTCGCTCTGTTGCCCAGGCTGCAGTGCAGTGGTGCATGGCCTTGCTTTGGTTTCAGGAAACTGGTTACTAGCGTTAATCTAGAGACTTATTCCCAGCATCTGTGAGCCTTGCTCCTTGATCCCTGGGCGGGTATTTGCCAAGAGGATGGAATCCCAGAGCCTACCGCATAGTGCCCAGGGTCACAGACTGCCCCTACCGTGGAACTGCATGCTTAGGTCCAGAGGGGCTGTGGCCCTGTGTACTGGTCAGTCCCCACGTGTTGGCCCTCTTCCTTTTTTACCATTTTCCTCTGTATTTGCATTTCTGAGCAGAGAGGTCTGACAGTCTTCTGCTTGGCTGTATTCCCCCTTTGCCTGAGTTCCCATAGTCCCCAAAAGACAAGGGCCTAAACCTACTGTGTTCATTTGTCTTAATTTGCGAATAGCATGGCTCTGACGTGGGTATGTGTCCTTAACGTGTGCCCTCTTTCTTTCATGTAAGCAACACAAGTCTCCCTTGCTATAGCGGTTGATTTTTTCTATTTTACTCCAGAGTCTTTCACCAAAGCTGTTCCCAGGAGACTCCTAACCTACTGGTTCCTCTAGTACTGGGGTTAGAGGTGGAATAAGGGCACAGAAGGAAGGGAAAGAGGTGGGAGAAACTTGCTCTATTAAAGTGCCGATTGCCAGGCACGGTGGCTCATGCCTGTAATCCCAGCACTTTGGAAGGTTGAGGCGGGTGGATCACCTGAGGTCAGGAGTTCGAGACCAGCCTGGCCAACATGGTGAAACCCCGTCTCTACTAAAATTACAAAAAAGTAGCCGGGCGTGGTGGTGCATGCTTGTAATCCCAGCTACTCAGGAGGCTGAGGCAGGAGAATTGCTTGAACCCAGGAGGCGGAGGTTGCAGTAAGCTGAGATTACACCATTGCACTCCAGCCTGGGCAACAAGAGCAAAACTCCGTCTCCAGAAAATAAAGAAATAAAATAAAGTGCCTATTAACGGACCTGGATCTGTTGATGTTTGGCAGGTGCCCCTAGTCTGCTCTGCCAGTATCTTCACCCAGAAACCAGTGAGCTGATGTTTTCTTTCCTTCTCTTCCTCTCACTGGGCCCATGAATTCATACATATTAGCAGTTTAATCCATTATGTAGAGAGACCACCCCTCCCAGAGCACATGCCCCATGCCACAGGAAGGCGAACATCCGGTGAGGGTTGGACTCCTAACCCTGAGCACTCTCCTGTGATTAGATAACAGATAGAATGAGCAGTTAAAGCTGAGGTTAGCAAGCTCGACGATTTATTTGGATAACCTAGCAGCTGCCATACCTCTTCTCCTGGCCCCCAGACAGAATGGAAGGTAAGTCATGTTCTCATCTATGACCCATCCCTCTTTGTACTTTCAAAATAAACAGGAAGCGTTTTTGTTCAGTCTTTGCCCGACCTTACCTCCCACCTCCCCACCTCCAAACCCAGATAGGGCCCAGTTCCTTGGGAGCCTTGCTTGGGTTCCTTTCAAACTATGGAACCTCTGATAGGGTGAGGATGGAGAAGAGAAATTCTTTGTCTTGGGGTTGTGATCTGAAACTTAGAGACTCTTGGAGTCTTAACAAGCACAGTTGACCCTTGAACAACACGGGTTGGGGTGCTGACCCTGTGCAGTCAGAAATCCACGTATAACTTTTGTCTGCCCCAAAACTTAACTAATAACCTAGCATTCACTGGAAGCCTTACCAATAATACAACCAATTAACATATTATTAATGTATTACATATCACATTCTTTTTTTTTTTTTTTTTTTTGAGACGGAGTCTCGCTCTGTCGTCCAGGCTGGAGTGCAGTGGCCGGATCTCAGCTCACTGCAAGCTCCGCCTCCCGGGTTTACGCCATTCTGCCTCAGCCTCCCGAGTAGCTGGGACTACAGGCGCCCGCCACCTCGCCCGGCTAGTTTTTTGTGTTTTTTTAGTAGAGACGGGGTTTCACCGTGATAGCCAGGCTGGTCTCAATCTCCTGACCTTGTGATCCACCCGTCTCGGCCTCCCAAAGTGCTGGGATTACAGGCTTGAGCCACCACGCCTGGCCACATCACATTCTTATAAGAAAGTAAGCTAGAGAAAAATCTAAGAGAAAATATATTTACTGTTCATTAAATGAAAATGGATCATTATAAAGTCTTCATCCTCATCTTTACCTTGAGTAGGAAGAGGAGGAGTTCTTGCTATCTCAGGGGTGGCAGAGGCAAAAGAGGGTTGAAGAGGTAAAAGGGAAGGCAGGCACACTCAATGCAACTTGTATTGAAAAAGCCACATCTGGCCGGGCGCAGTGGCTCAAGCCTGTAATCCCAGCACTTTGGGAGGCCGAGACGGGCGGATCACGAGGTCAGGAGATCGAGACCATCCTGGGTAACACAGTGAAACCCCGTCTCTACTAAAAATACAAAAACTTAGCCGGGCGAGGTGGCAGGCGCCTGTAGTCCCAGCTACTCGGGAGGCTGAGGCAGGAGAATGGCGTGAACCCGGGAGGCGGAGCTTGCAGTGAGCTGAGATCACGCCACTGCACTCCAGCCTGGGTGACAGAGCGAGACTCCGTCTCAAAAAAAAAAAAAAAGAAAAAGAAAAAGCCACATCTAAGTGGACCCATGCCTCTCAAACCCATATTGTGCAATGGTCAACTATTCTACTTAAAGCATGAGCATAGGTAAGCATTGCCCTTCCTGGGCTGGCTTTCTCACGGATGTTGTTACTGGAGGATGCAGCAGATGGACTCTAGTCCTAGTCCTGGCCATAACAAGATCTAAACCTAGATGACTTCCTGCAGGTCACATTGGCTTCCATTTATAACTCCCCCAAGACCCAGGTCCCCATGCTCAGCTGGCTCCATGGAATCCTTGTAGAGAAGGGTGGTTACTCTGGTGATGCAGAACTGAAAACTAAGGGGAAGTGGCCTAAGAGAAGACAGAGCACCTCCAAAGTGCCCGGTCCCTATTAGAAATCCAACCATTTCTGACCTCCAAGAACGCATAGATGGGACAGGAGACCTTGACTGTTTCTTTTTCTCTGTAGTGCAGACTCTCAGTAAGTTCTGCCCAGCTTTCAGTCTGGTTCCTCACCTATAGCCTGAGCTGTATCTGAGGCCAGAGTTTTAGATTTAACTGCCCCAGGGTGTAAACTTGTTTTCTGTTGGATGCATTAGTTGTCTGCTTGTATAAAGTGAAAGACAGGATCTTGGGGCCTAACTTTTCCCTCATGAAGACTTGTGCTATTCTCAGCTCTACCCTGTATCCCCACCTTCAGATCTGAGATCCTGTGATGTGACTCATGTTGCTGCTTCTAGGCGTTCAGTGTCCTGCACTAGTACACCCACCTGCAGTGAGGAAGCTGCTCTTTTTCTGTCTTCCCTCTGCTTAAAGCTCAGTAGAGTGGGTGAGACATATGCTCAGTGCCTGGAGGCCACAGGAAGCCTCAGGCAAGACGAAGGGAGCTTTCCAGGAGGACTGGCACTTGCACCAGATACTGACAATGAGTTGGGGTACAGGGCAGGGTTCAAGGCAGAGACTTACAGGAAAAAATATGGAAAACACGAGCACGTTATATTTGGGTGATCTCGACGACCTTGTAGATGGAATTTGGAATGGAGGAAGGAACTAGAGAAAAAGTTACAGGACTGAATGACCTTGGTTTGGATTTCTTTTTCAAATATTTGTTGAGCACCATGGATTTGAGATGTTAGGGGGCCATTGTGGGGGGCAAAGAAATTTTAACTTTCTCCTGTATAAAATGTTTAGTGGCATTCAGGTGCCTGCATTCAGAGATAACCCATCCTTAAAGCAGTGGTTCTCAACCTGGGACACTTGCCCTCCAGCGGACATTTGGCAATGTTTAGAGATGTTTTTGACTGTTGCAACTGTGGGTAGGAATGATCTGGTGTGTTGCCTATAGAGACCAGGGATGTGGCTCAGTCCTACAAAGCACAGAACAGACATCCCACACCACAAAGAATTATCCTGCCAGAAATGTCAATACTGTTGAAATTAAGAAATCTTAGGCCGGGTGCAGTGGCTCACGCCTGTAATCCCAGCACTTTGGGAGGCTGAGGTGGGCTGATCACCTGAGGTTGGGAGTTCAAGACCAGCCTGACCAACATGGAGAAACCTCATCTCTACTACAAATATAAAAAGATTAGCTGGCCGTGGCCGGGCGTGGTGGCTCACGCTTGTAATCGCAGCACTTTGGGAGGCTGAGGTGGGTGGATCATGAGGTTGGGAAATCAAGACCATCCTGGATAACACGGTGTTACCCCGTCTCTAAAAATACAAAAAATTAGCCAGGCGTGGTGGTAGGCGCCTATAGTCCCAGCTACTCGGAAGGCTGAGGCAGGAGAATGGCGTGAACCCAGGAGGCAGAACTTGCACTGAGCCGAGACTGCGCCACTGCACTCCAGCCTGGGTGAGAGAGTGAGATCCATCTCAAAAAAAAAAAAAAAAAAAAAAAAATTAGCGGGCAATGTTGGGATATGCCTGTAATCCCAGCTATTCAGGAGGCTGAGGCAGGAAAATCACTTCAACCCGGGAGGCGGAGGTTGTGATGAGCTGAGATTGCGCCATTGCACTCCAGCCTGGGCAACAAGAGCGAAACTCTGTCTCAAAAAGAAAGAAGAAAAAAAAAATATTGCCTTAAAGGATTGCTTGACAGTTGCAAGAAGATAGATTTCTGGGCACAGTACAGTAGACGGATAGTGGCTGTTGTAGTAATCAAGGTGAAAAACCAATGCTTGGACCAGAGCAGTAAGATGGGGGAGGGAAGAGTAAAAGGGTTGGGTCACAGCACTTAGTGACCAGTTGACATGGCACACAGGGAGAAGGGTCATGGGTGACTTGCTGCCTTGGACAGCATGAGATGTTCTCCCTCCCATGTTTCCCATTTGGGCTTGGAGAAGAATTCAGTTTTAGATGTAGTAGTCTGCTGGGCTTGCCATAACAAAGCACCACAGACGAGGTGTCTTGAACAACAGAAATGAGCCTCACATCTGGGAGGCTAGAAGTCCGAGGTCAAGGTGTGTTGGCAGGTGGGTTTCTTCTGAGGCCTGTCTCCTTGGCTTGCAGATGGCCATCTCTGGCCTGTGTCCTTATTGCCTCCTCTTATGAGGACATCAGTCCTATTGGATTAGAATCTACCCTTATGACCTCATTTTACTTTTTTTTATTTTTTGAGACTGAGGCTCGCTCTGTTGCCCAGGCTGGAGTGCAGTGGTACAATCTCAGCTCACTGCTGCCTCAGCCTCGCAGATTTAAGCTATTCTCCTACCTCAGCCTCCTGAGTAGCTGGGATTTTAGGCACCCGCCATCACGCCCGGCTAATTTTTGTATTTTTAGTAGAGATAGGGTTTCGCCATGTTGGCCAGGCTGGTCTCGAACCCCTGACCTCAGGTGATCCACCTGCCTCAGCCTCCCAAAGTGCTGGGATTACAAGCATGAGCCACTGCGCCCAGCCCAAACAAGGTCTTCTAAAACAAGATCTTCCAAACACACTGAAGGCCTTTTTATTTCCCTGAAAAGACAATGTACCAGTAAGTAGTAAGATAAAGCAGGTGAAGGCTAGCCCCCAGTTCCATCAACAGCATGCATTTTCCCACCTGCTTCTGAGCCCTGACAGGGCCGAGAGTCCCCAGCACATAGAGCATGAAACCTACTTGCCCTCTGAGTCTAAGTTTGGAAGAGGGCAAAGTTAGGAAGGGGAAGCTCTAAACAAATCACAACATAACATGACAAATATGTGTAGAAATGTGACAGAAGTCCAGAAGCAGGGCAGACCTGCAGTAAATGGCAGTGGATTTTGGAGGCTGAGTTGGCCAGACAGACCAGGAAGGAACAAGGCAGGGGGAGCAGCATACTATCTCAGAACTGTAACAAGCTCCCTAATGATGGGGCTTAAGGAGAAAGGCAGAGTGGTGGAAAAGAGATGAAAGCTCAACACAGGTAGGCTGTGTGTCCATGGAGCAGGAATCTTCTGACCAAAGTGAAAGGTTCCTGCCAAAGAGTGACAGGAAGGGGCTCCCCCAGTGCATAAGGCTTTAAGGGCAGGGTGTGAGTTAATCACATGCCGTGCAGTCCTGGTTACCCCATCCTGTGCATACTCGGGTACTGAGCTAGGTTGAACCCAGTGGGAGGCAGAAAGATAGGAGTTGGAGCCCTAACTTACGGTGGGAGAAAGATGGTGGCTACTTAAAGCCTTAGATGTCTGGGAATTAGAGTCCAAGGGATGGTAATAAATGTAGATGATTCTCATGTCCCTGATACCTTCACAGTGAAGCTGGCTCATTGGCCAGGGAGAGAGGGAACGAAGTTAGAAACCAATCCTAGTAAAAGTTCAGGGCGTCAAGCTGGGACTGTCTCTACGTACTTCCTGGGGCACTCTGGGCAGCCTGAGGAGCAGGCTAGGGGGCGGTTGATGCTGGCTTCACCGGGGACTTGAACACCTGCTCAAAAGGATGTGGCAGGACTCAGTTAAGGAGGCTGTATGGAATTCCCTTACGGACAGGAAGAATGCGGAAGCTGACAGCACGTGCTTCCTTTCCCCACCCCTCCTCACCCCAGTCCTCAGTCTTCGGGAAGAAAGACAGTGCAGTGTATCAGCCCTGGGAAAACAGATGACCCCCTCTCTCACTTGGGGGAGGCGTAAAGACCTTGTCAAGTAATTCTTCTGGATGCTTTACTTGTCTATAAATTCAGGGACTTGGACTAAACCTCCAGCTAAGAACACCCTTGGCCAGGCATGGTGGCTCATGCCTGTAATCCCAGCACTTTGGGAGGCCGAGGTGGGCAGAATCGCCTGAGGTTGGGAGTTCAAGACCAGCCTTACCAGCATGGAGGAACCCTGTCTCTACTGAAACTACAAAATTAGGCGTGGTAGTGCATGCCTGAAATCCCAGCTATTCGGGAACCTGAGGCAGGAGAATCGCTTGAACCGCATGGTGGCTCATGCCTGTAATCCCAGCACTTTGGGAGGCCAAGGTGGGCAGATCACCTGAGGTTGGGAGTTCGAGACCAGCCTGACCAACATGGATGAACCCTGTCTCTACTGAAAATACAAAATTAGGCATGGTGGCGCATGCCTGAAATGCCAATTATTCCGGAGCCTGAGGCAGGAGAATGGCTTGAACCCGGGAGACAGAGGTGGTGGGGAGCCAAGATCGCATCATTGCACTCCAGCCTGGGCAACAAGAGTGAAACTCTGTCTAAAAAAAAAAACCAAAAAAAAACACCCTGCACCACCACCGTGACCACCACATGTCTCTATGTGGAACCCAGCAACTGGGAAGAAATGGAAAAAAAGATAAGGGTGTCTTGTCTCAGGTGTAGGCATCCCTCCCACACCCTATCCTGTCTTGCTGATCTGGAGTCTGATTTTTTTTGTCCCTCATCAAGTCTGGGCAGGTTCTTAAAGGGTTGTGAGTGCCTCTTCTGGGAGGAGCTGCTTCCAGGCTGTCAGAAAGGTAGTGGACAGGCCCATGGAGGATTTTCTGTGGCAGCGCCTCGCCTGTGTGGTCATCTTGTTCCGGAGCATCGCACTACAAAACAGTCCCCAACCCTGAGGGCTAGGCCCCTTGGAGTGGATTTTACTAGTCCCAGCACAAGCCATGTTTAATTGCTGCGATTAAGGCTCTGTAGAGGTGTGATGAGACAGTGCTCTGGCCTTAGAAAGGACAGAGCAGGCCAGGCATCGTGACTCACACCTGTTATCCCAGCACTTTCGGAGGCCAAGGTGGGCAGATACCTGAGGAGTTCGAGACCAGCCTGGTCCAACATGGTAAAACCTCATCTCTACTAAAAATACAAAAATTAGCTGGCATGGTGGCAGGCACCTGTAATCCCAGCTACCTGGGAGACTGAGGCGGGAGAATCGCTTGAACCCAGGAGATGGAGGTTGCAGTGAGCCGAGATCGTGCCACTGCACTCCAACCTGGGCGACAGAGCAAGACTCTGTCTCAAAAAAAAAAAAAGAAAGAAAGGAAAGGAAAGAAAGAAAAAAAAAAAAGGGACAGAGCAGCACAGGTGATGAAGAACACAGACTCTGAAGCCAGAATACCTGAATTTGAGTCCCAGCTTTGCCACCTCAGAACTGTGTGGCCTTGGTCATGTTACTGGCCTGTTTACTGATCTCTAAAATGAGACTAAAACAGCAGTACTTCCCTCAGGGTCATCTTGAGGATTAAATAGACAGTGCTTAGAACAGTACCTGGGACACAGTAAGTGGTCATCAGTGTTCACTATTATCAATATGATTGGGACCATAATCCACCATGGGGGAGGAAAGGGGGCTTTATGTATTTAAGCACTTTCTCTTCCCTCACTGTTCTCCATATAATAATCCTCTGTTCCTATTCTAAGTAATCACTTATTTGTGCTTCTCTGTAGCTCTTCATTTCCCCAAAATTAAGCTCTTTTGAAGACGCTTGTTCTCAATGGTTAATTATTCCAATTTTCCCCTAGCCAAGGCCTCTCGCTACTTGTATTCCTCCTCTTACCCCCTGAGGTTCCAGTGTCCTGGAGCCCACACAATTGGCTCTGTGCGCCCAAGCTCTGGCTGTAAGCCCACCCGCACAAAGCGCCCCTCAGTACCTCTCTAGCCCTCCCCTGCTCACGCCAGGGGCCCAGCTTCTCACCCGCGCTCTCAGAAGCTTTTAGGTAGGTCAGAGGGTGCCATTCATTAAATACAAGCACAACTTTGTCCTCATTCCCAGCCACTCCGCTAGCAGTGAGACCCAAATATTTTATCTGAGTGATAGGCAGGCACTGGCCTGACAGAAGGGCCTCCAACAGAAGGAATCGAGCATGAATTGCAAAGGCCCCGTGCTGTGTGAGGCATGTCTCAGTATGTCTTGCTATGTAACAGACTACCCCAAAACTGAGTGGCTTTAAACAACTGCCATTGATTCACGTTTCTGTAGTTTGTGGAAGGGCTTGGTGGCGGTGCACCCTGTCTGTGGAGTTGACTGGGGCCACTCAAGAATTCAATATGGCCACACTCGCACGTCTTACGTCTCTGCCGGCATGGCCGGGGGCCTCCCTTGCTTTTTCCTTAGCCCTTATCCTACAGGGCTTTTTTCTCCCGCAGTGTAACTGGACTTCTTAAATGGCAGTTGGCTTCCAGAGAGAGAAAACAAACTGTGAGGCCTCCTAAGACCTCGGCCTTGGCCAGAAGCAGCGGCTCACGCCTGTAATCTCTGCACTTTTGGAGGCTGAGGCACGCAGATTGCTTGAGCTCAGGAGTTTGAGACGAGCCTGGCCAACAAAGCAAAACATTGTCTCTACAAAAAATTAGCCAGGTGTGGTGGTGCATACCTGTAATCCCAGCTACTCAGGAGGCTGAGGCGGGAGGATTGCTTGAGCCTGGGAGGAAGAGGTTGCAGTGAGCTGAGATCATGCCACTGCAGTCCAGCCCAGGTGACAGAATGAGACCCTGTCTCAAGAAAAAGACTTAGGCCTTAAGGTCCACCTTCACTGGGAGGCACAATGTTGTGTCTTCCCAACACTGAATTTTGAACTCCTAACCCCCAGTACCTCAGCATGTGACCTTAATTGGAAATAAAGTAATTGCAGATCTTATTAATGAAGATGAGGTCCTACTGGAATAGGGTGGGCCCTTCATCCAATATGACTGGGGTCCTTTATAATGGAGAAATTACAACATACACACACAGGCAGGCAGGAGACTGTGTGAAGACTGGCATTATGCTGCCACAGCTAGCAGGTGCTAGGAAAGAAGCCCAGAACAGATCCTTCCCTAGTGCCTTTAGAGGAAATATAGCCCTGCCCATGCCTTGATCTCAGACTTCTGGCCTCCAGAACCATGAGACAGTACATTTTGGTTGTTTTAAGCTGCCCAGTCTGTGGCACTTTGCTACAGCCACCCTAGTGAACTAACGGAGAAATCAAGTCTGCCTCTTGATGGGAAAGGTGACAGGCATGTAGAGGGTAGTAGGAATAGTATCCTTTGTGGACTGACACAAGGCTTTGCAAGAGTGGACAGAACAAGGGAGGAGGGGACTGCATGTGGGGAGCAAAACCCAGCTTCTAGGTCTGACTCTGCCAAGAACATGATGGGAAGCTGTTTAACTCTCCCTCCTTTTCCCAGAGAACAAAAGGACAGACTTAGGTAAGACATCCTTTTTGATTATTTTCTGCTTTAAAATTGAGTGCCTCCATCAGAGTTCTTTAGCCTGTACTAGAATCCCCTGCAGGAGCTGTAAACTCGGATTACCGGTCCTACCCCTTGAGTTTCTGATTCAGGAGATCTGGGGTGAGGCCTGATTATTTTCATTTCTAACAAGTTCCCAGGCAATGCTAACGCTGGCTGAGACCACACTGAGAATACCGGTTCTAGGTCAGCGCTTCTCAGTTCTGCCTGCATATTGGAATAACGTGGGAAGCTCTTAATAAATACAGCTGCTCGCCGACTTATGATGGGTTTGCGTCCTAATAAACTGATCATAAGTCAATTTAATATACCCAGTGAACATTAGAGTTTAGCCTAGCCGCCTTTAAACATGCTCAGAACATTTCTATTAGCCTAGGCTGGTGCGGCTGCTCACACCTGTAATCCCAACACTGAGAGGCCAAGGCAGGAGGATCACTTGGGCCCAGGAGTTCGAGACCAGCCTGGGCAACATAGTGAGATACCATCTCTACACAAAATAGAAAAAATTAGCTGGGCATGGTGATGCTTTCCTGTAGTCCCAGGTACTCGAGAGGCTGAGGCAGGAGGATCGCTTAAGCCTGGGAAGTTAAGGCTGCAGTGATCAGTGATCAGACCATTGCCTTGCAGCCTGGGTGACAGAGTAAGACTCTGTCTCAAAAAAAAAAAAAAAAAAAAAAATTAAATAAGTAAATAAAAATCTTCCTAAGTGAGGCAAATGTGCAGCGGAGTTGAGAACCACTGCCCTAGGAGCCTCAGACATTTAAGGAAACAAGAATGCAGTAAAACTGTGTTGGTGCGTGCTTTAAAAAAGGTTCCTCAATCTGACATTCATGGCCCAAGCAAAATATAGCTTTAAAAAAAGGTTCCTCGGCCGGGCACAGTGGCTCATGCCTATAATCCCAGCACTTTGGGAAGTCCAGGCGGGTGGATTACCTGAGGTCAGGAGTTCGAGGCCAGCCTGACCAACATGGAGAAACCCTGTCTCTACTGAAAATAGCAAATTAGCTGGACGTGTTGGTGCATGCCTGTAATCCCAGCTACTCGGGAGGCTGAGGCAGGAGAATTGCTTGAACCCGGGAGGCCAAGGTTGCAGTGAGCCGAGATCGTGCCATTGAACTCCAGCCTGGGCAACAAGAGTGAAGCTCCATCTCCAAAAAAAAAAAAGGTTCCTCATTCTGACATTCATAGCCCAAACAAAATGTAGCTTTAAAAAATGAAGAAATGGCCAGGCACAGTGGCTCACGCCTGTAATCCCAGCACTCTGGGAGGCCAAGGCAGGCAGATTATCTGAGGTCAGGCGTTCGAGACCAGCCTGGCCAATATGGCAAAACCCCGTCTCTACTAAAAATACAAAATCAGCTGGGTGTGGTGGCACATGCCTGTAATTCCAGCTACTTGGGAGGCTGAGGCAGGAGAGTAGCTTAAACCCGGGAGGTAGAGATTGCAATGAGCCAAGATTGTGTCATTGCACTCCAGCCTGGGCGACAAGAGCGAAACTGTGTCTCAAAAGAAAAAAAAGAAAACCTTGTTTGCTAACTTGCCAAGGTTAAGAAATTTGAAATAGTGTTAGGGACTCAAGTTCCTTCACCTCTTTTGAACAGAGTAATTTCTTCTTGTCTCATCATTACACTGTAATTTCTTGTTCCCCCTTGCAAGAACAAGGTATGAATTCACTTGTTTTATTTTATTTAATTAATTAATTAATTTTTTTTGAGGAGTCTCACTCTGTTGCCTCCCGGGTTCATGTCATTCTCCTGCCTCAGCCTCCTGAGTAACTGGGACTATAGGCGCCCGCCGCCACACCCGGCTAAGTTTTTGTATCCTTAGTTGAGGTGGGGTTTCACCATGTTAGCCAGGATGGTCTCAATCTCCTGACCTTGTGATCCGCCCGCTTCAGCCTCCCAAAGTGCTGGGATTACAGGTGTGAGCCACCATGTCTGGCTAAATTTGAATCGAAATAACCTGAAACTACTGAGCACTTCTTCTGCCCCTGACTTTAAGGGAACAGAGCAAGCCTGGCAGTTAGGAAAGAGCTTGGGTCTCTTCGGGGAGCTTGCCTGAGTTCAGACTGCTTTAATGGTGGTGTGAGCAAGCTGCACAGATGAAAGCAGGTAGAGTGTAACCCCTCCATGCCTCAGTTACCCCACATGGAAAATGAAGTAGAGTCTATCACATTGAGCTGCACAGATGAAAGCAGGTAGAGTGCTTAGCACAGTGTCACACCGTAATTTGTGTACCTCCTGATTTCCGCCATTCTGTGAAGTGGTATTCTATTTTACTGATGAGGAAACTGGTGCAGTAATTGATTTGTCCAAAGCCTTAACAACTGGGATAGTGCTGGACTTGGACCTGTGCTCAAGCCTTTGGATTCGAGAGGTTCTACTCTTTGCCTAACAGGGAGGGATGGGAGCCGTCCTCATGAGGTTTACTAATAGGCAAGTGATCCATCTACAGAACAGCCCCAAACTAGAAACTGAGGTGACATGGTAAACAGGCCATGTGTTCTCTGGCCTCGTGAAAGGGAGTCAAGAAGGAAGATGCAAGTGACCAGAATTTTGAGTTTTGATAGGGAGGAGCAAGGAAGAAAGTCAGAACAGTGCTCCTGATTCCTCTGCTGGACTGGGAGCAGTTGCTGAGTCGGGTGGAGTTGGGGAGGACTGCGAATGCCACAGACTTCAGGCTAAGGAGAGTGGATGAAGAGCCTGGGGGCCTGGAGGCAGAGCTGCCTCTGAGTCAGTTGCCTTTTTCTTTTTACTCTGTCCCCCAGGCTGGAGTGCAGTGGCGTGATCTCTGCTCACTGCAACCTCCACCTTCCGGGTGCAAGCTGTTCTCCTGCCCCAGCCTCCTGAGTAGCTGGGATTACAGGCGTGCACCACCATGCCTGGCTAATTTTTGTATTTTTAGTAGAAGTGGAGTTTCACCATGTTGGTCAGGCTGGTCTTGAACTCCTGACCTCATGATCCACCTGCCTCGGCCTCCCAAAGTGCTGGGATTACAGGCGTGAGCCACCGCGCCCAGCTGCTTTTTTCTTTCAACGAATAAAATGCCTACTGTGTGCTGAATGCTCTGCAAAGCCTGGAGATACTGTCGGCATGGTGCTCAGTTCCTATCCTCAGGAAGCCCACATTCAGGGAACACAGGTGGGCGGATGCAGACCTCAGACAGTCACGCAACTCTTTATAAGTGTGCAAAGATGAAGGTCCAAAGAGGGCAAGTAAGAAGGAGCCCTGGTCAGGCTTCTCTGAGAAAGATTAAAAAGCTGCTGACGAGTAGTTGGTTAGATGGAGGAAGTCCGAGCCAGGAAGTAGCGCATGCAGGAGACCCAGAGCAGGCATGAGCTCAGCTGCAAGAACCATGTGGGTCAGATGGTGGGAGATGAGGTTAGTGAGCTGGTTGGAGGCTGTGGTAAACATGTTTTTACCCCAAAAGCTATAGGGAAGGCATGGAAGGACTTTATATTGGGTAATGTCCTGTGATGGATTTCTTGCCTTACAGTTCTGAACCCTCCCACACATTAGTCTCATTTGATTGCCACAGTAACCCTATGAAGATATTACCTCCGTTTTACAGATAAAGACAATTGGAATCCTTATTCCAGCTGGAGGTCAGATGTCTGAAATTACATATCCAGACCACACCTCTGCCCCACCTCTTGCTCTTTCTTCTACCAGAGACACCACCACACCCAAGGGAGGTGATGATGCCTGCAGGGGACCCAGGGAGCCCGGATGGTCTCTCTGCCCCATCTCTTAGCCCTCATGGTAACAATATTGCTCTTTGCATGCACAGGGCTCCTAAAGTAGCCTAACCAGAAAAGGGAGAACTATGCCCTGAGGCCACTGGGTGGGAGAAATCTGCCCCTCCCCACCCACCTGGGGCAGGGCTGGCAACAGTGGAAATGTCCTGCCTGCCTGAGCCTGTCTGAAGCTTCCTAACAAAGAAGGAGCCCAGACCCGGTGAGGGGGCAGCCCAAAGACCAGGGCTGAGTGTACAGTTGCCCTGGAGCCTCTAGGGATACGTCAGCAGGAGCAACAGAGGCCCTTGGCGTGGGCTGGAGCCTGTGGTTCCCCATGGAAGGATGTGATGGAGTGAAAGAGGGTGCCAGACTTGACAAATGCTGAAGGCTAGGCACCTCCATCTCCTGGAGAGGGAGAGTTGAGCTGATGTCCTCCGAGTGTCTCTCATTTGCATTACATGGAGAACTCCCTTTAGCGCCAGTGCCAACCCTGTGTGCTAGCTGGAATCCATGTTTCATAGGTGGGGAGACTGGCTCAGAGAGGTTAAATAACATCTCTCAGCTAGGCCGGGCGGGTTGCTCACACCTGTAATCCCAGTACTTTGGGAGGCCGAGGCAGGCAGATTACAAGGTCAGGCGATCGAGACCATCCTGACTAACACGGTGAAACCCCGTCTCTACTAAAAATACAAAAAATTAGCTGGGTGTGGTGGCGGGCTCCTGTAGTTCCAGCTACTGGGGAGGCTGAGGCAGGAGAATGGCATGAACCCAGGAGGCGGAACTTGCAGTGAGCCGAGATCGTGCTACTGCACTCCAGCCTGGGCAACAGAGCAAGACTCCATCTCAAAAAAAAAAAAAAAAAAATCTCAGCTAGTAAATAGCACTGGAATTAAAACCCAGGTTTGAGTGGCACCACCGTCTGTGAACCTTCCTTTGAGCCACAGTAACCAGAGAAGAGCTTACTTATTCCCAGGGAGAGCTCCAAAGCTTCATGGAGGACTGAGACCCTCCTCTCAGGTGCTTAGCACTCACTAGGAGCTTAGTAAATGTTTGGATGAATGAGAAACCTGGAGCAAAAAAGGTTGCTGCTGGGTCCTGGAGGTGGAGAGAGGGGAAGGGAGGGGAGGGAAGGGGAGGGGATGGGGTCTCAATTGCTCCAGTGGTGTGGGCTTCTCCCCAGCTCTCCAGGAGTGAAAGATTGCCTTGGCCTCTCCAGTCTCACCTAAGAAGCCAGAGCCTGTCCCACCTTTCTCAGCAGAAACCGGCTACCAAGAGACACAAATGCCTTTCCCCTAAAAGGCAATTCAGGAGAACCTGAAGCAGCTGCTTTTGATAAAGGAAGGATGTGGCCAACACAGAGGGAGGAAAAGAGGTCAGTGGGAAAGACAGCTGCCAGACAGACCTGAGGGGGGCCCCAGAGGCTGCAGAGAGGATGGGGGTGGGCTGTGCTCCCACTTCGTTTCCTCCTCCCACACCCCCGTCAGAGCCCCCCACTCTTCACGCTGGCTAAGGTCAAATTGCTGTTCACCAAGAAAGGAGGACACCCATGTCCCCCACAGCAGCCTGAGGCCACCTCAGCCTTTTCCCTGGGTAAGGGAAAGCCACATCCCTGGAAGGGCAGGTCTGATGGGGTGAGAGGGGCAGTATGTTTGGGTTTCCCAGATTCATTGCACTGAGAGAGCTGGGACAGTCAGGGAAAGGTCTGGGCCCTGCTGGCAATTTGGTGCAGACTTCAGTGAGGTTGCTCAGAAACCACCTCCCTGCGCTGGTGGGAACCTCCCCGAGACACCCACTTTTGACTACGTGAGGTGACCCAGGAGCTGCACCTCAGGCAGGGTCTAGGTTGTCGCAATCTGCATGAACTGTGCAGACTCCAGGTAACCCGTCTCTTGTATACGAGTATTTTTAATCCGTAAAACAGGATCCTCCCTGCAGTGTGCTTCTGAAGATTAAATCAGATAATGTATTCCTATGAGCTTTATGAACTGAAGTGACGTACAAAAGCAAGGGATTATTCACTAATTCAACAAACATCCACTGAGCTCGAGCAGTGGATTTGGAGGTAACACAGGAACCCAATGTCCAGACAAATCCAACTCAAGGTGCCCTGGGAGCTCAGAGGAGGGGCCGCTGAGCTGGCTCCTGCAGAGGAGGCAGGGATTACTAATACAGACAAGGAGGGAGGAGGTTCCGGGCAGTGCAGAGTATGTGGGTGTCAGGGAGCCACCAAACACCTGCCAGGAACCACATCATCTTTTCTCCTTTTTTCTTTGGTAAAACTAGTGATGGCTAACATTTTTCAGTGCTAAGTACCAAGCAATGTTCTAAGTATTCATTGTACTTCTCACCTCTTAATCCTCAGAGCCTGTATTCATAACCCTTTTTTACCAGATGAGAAAATGGGGTCCAGACGTTAAAGTAACTTCCCAGAGTCACTCAGCTGGTAAATGACAGGTAAAATTTGAACCCTTTCAGACTCCAAAAGCCATGGTTTTAACCTCCTTGTTAGAAAGCCCCTTCACTTTTATTCAACCCTCCAAAAATCCTCTTAAGCAACATTTCCTTAACTTGAGGATGTCACCCTTCCTCTTTCCCAAAAACAGAATCTTAATTCCCTGAGCTTTTTGTAAGAGGGTGTCCAGCTTGTGAGAGGCCAGAATGAGGTCGGCAGAGCATGGAAAGAAGATTTGGAGGAAAGTATTTATGAAGGGCCCAGGGCCTAGAGTGAACCAGAAATCAGACCCAAGCCCAAGGCCCCTTACCTCCACATCTCACCTATCCCAAAAAGTCCAAGCAAGGAGTTGGAGGAGGGCAAAGCAGCATTTATGCTCAGAGAAGTATCTTGCTTTCTGGTAACCAAGGCTGATCTCCTTGTAGAGTTCACGTCCCCCAAGGAAAATTAAGGTACGTTGTGATTTTTTTTGTTTGTTTTTTGTCTTTGTTTTTGCTTTTTTTGAGACAGAGTTTTGCTCCTGTCACCCAGGCTGGAATGTAATGGTGTGATCTCAGCTCACTGCAACCTCTGCCTCCTGGATTCAAGTGATTCTCCTGTCTCAGCCTCCTGAGTAGCTGGGATTACAGTTGCCCACCACCATGCCCAGCTAATTTGTTTGGTATTTTTAGTAGAGACAGGGTTTCGCCATGTTGGCCAGACTGATCTCAAACTCCTGACCTCAGGTGATCCACCCACCTCGGCCTTCCAAAGTGCTGGAATTACAGGCGTGAGCCACCGTGTCTGGCCAGCAAGTTTTACCACGCTGACTTTCTTGTCTTCCCCTGCCCTAACCCTCACTTGGAACAGAAGGCAAGGCCTCCACTTTAGGGAAAAAAGAATGTCCCAGAGAAGAAGGTTTGGGGGATGGGAGGCCAGTAAGGCTCACTCAGTCAGTAAACCCCCTCCCTTGACTGGCATTACCTTTAAGGAGAGGAGGGCCCAGGAAGGGTGGCATTCTCCGAACTCATCACCACAGCCCCTGGGACTATGCGGTGACCTACGTTCCTTTCTTTCCTAACTGCATTTCCCCTGCCAGCCCCATAATAACTTCCCTCATTGTCTATGCTCGCCATTCACCTTCTTCAAGGTGAAACCCACAACCCAGCACACGAAAAGGAGGCCTGTCTCGGAGACATGGCATGCCCACTTGGTTGTGTATGACTTGAACTCACATCGCCCGCATGTGAGGGCTTGGCCAGGACCTCGCCCGAACTCCACCCTAAACTCCAGGCCCCTCCAATCTTTGATACCACACCCTAGTCTGTAGCAAATAATAGGACTTTCTTTTGAATGATAACACTCATTGTAAATCATCTGCTCGCTCCTCCTAAACAATGTTAAGCCTCAAATAGGGTGGGTGGGTCAGTACGAGGAAAATGCCAACCTCTGAAAGTGGAGTGAATAGAATCAACAACAGATGGATTTGGCCATCTGCAGAGTAATCCACGCTCAGAGGGGCTTAGTGTTACTGATAGAGATAAGGGTATGTCCCAGGAATCCGTTTAGGGGACCAGTGCTTCTGAAGTTAAAAATGATTTCCAGCAAGTTGTAACCCAATCAAGTACGTGGCAACCTGAGGCAAACTCTTAACTTGAGAAAGCCTTCCCCGGAGCAGAGCAAAACAGTGGTTCATAGTGTTTTTTGTTGTTTTGTTGTTGATGCTGATTCTGTTTTGTTTTTGTTTTACTTTTGTAGAGGTAGGGGTCTCACTCTGTTGTCCAGACTAGTCTTGAACTCCTGGGTGTAAGCAATCCTCCCAACTCAGCCTCCCAAAGCACTGGGATTTAAAGATGTGAGCCACTGCACCTGGCCATTGTGTTAAAACCATCTTTTGATAACATTCTGAATTAGTTGCCAGCATTCAGAAAATTGAGAGGTCTAATATAAAAATGGAAATTTCCAGCTTCTCTTGACAAATGACCAGATCTGCAATGCTGTACCCACTTTCCCCCAGGGCACCTGTCCAGTAAAGCTGAGCTTCAGAGAGGGCATGCGGACCCGAGTTCGCCATGAGCCTACCACTCTCCACCATCCCCCAGACATGGAGGCTGAGCCTCAGTTGTCAGTTATAATGACACTTTTGCTACTGGATTCCCTTTTTTTTTTTTTTTGAGACGGAATTTCACTGTCGTTGTCCAGGCTGGAGTGCAATGGTGCGATCTCAGCTCACTGCAATCTCCGCCTCCCGGGTTCAAGCAATTCTCCTGTCTCAGCCTCCCAAGTAGCTGGGATTACAGGCATGCACCACCATGCCTAATTATGTATTTTTAGTGGAGAGGTGTTTTCTCCATGTTGGTCAAACTGGTCTCGAACTCCTGACCTCAGGTGATCCGCTGCCTCGGCCTCCCAAAGTGCTGGGATTAGAGGCGTGAGCCACCATGCCTGGCCGCTACTAGATTCTTACACCAGGCCTACTTTACCCAGCTATGTTGTCTTGCAGCCCTTGTAGACAGGAGAATGAGGCCTCAGTCACTGTCTAAGGCAGAGGGTGCCCTGATATGATCTCAGTCCATGAAGAAAGAAAAGGGAAGTGCCATTTATCAAATATCTATTATATGCCAGGCACTGAAATCAGCACCTTACACATATTTTCTTCTTTTTTTTTTTTTTTAGATATGGTCTGGTTCTATTGCCCAGGCTGGAGTGTAATGGTGGGATCTCAGCTCACTGCAACCTCTGCCTCCCGGAGTCAAGTCATCCTCCCACCTCAACCTCCCAAGTAGCTGGGACTACAGGCATGCACCACCTCACCCAGCCAATTTTTGTATTTTTTTGTAGAGACAGGGTTTCACTATGTTGGTCAAGCTAGTCTCGAACTCGTGAGCTCAAGCTATCTGCCTGCCTTGGCCTCCCAAAGTGTTGGAAATACAGGTGTGAGCCACCGCGCCTGGCCCATATTTTCTTCTTTAATTGTTTTGCCCACTGTGACCTCTTTCCATCTAGTCCTCACATGATGCCCATAGTGATCTTTCCAAAGCACAACTCAGATCATTTTTTTGTCCTTCTGAAAACTGTTTGATGATTCCCTATTACCATCAAGATAGCCTAAACCCTTTCATTTGCTTCTATAGCCTTTTGTTTTTGTTTTTGAGACAGTGTTTCGCTCTTGCCCAGGCTGGAGTGTAGTGGCGTGATTGTAGCTCGCTGTAGCCTTGAACTCCTGGGCTCCAGTGATCCTCCCACCTCAGCCTCCTGAGTTGCTGAGACTACAAGCGTGAGACACTGTTCCTGGCTGGTTTGTTTTTTAAATAACTTTTTTTGAGATGTAATTCACATACCACAAAATTCATTCTTTTCAAAGTGCACAATTTAATGGTTTTTAGCATATTAACAGAGTAGTGCAACAATCACCACAGTCAATTTCAGAACATTATCATCATTCCAAAAGAAACCCCATACCTGTTAGCAGTCATTTCCCATTCCCCTTTCCCCAGTCCCTGGCCACCAATCTACTTCCTGTTTCTATGGATTTGTGTATTCTGGATACTTCCTATAAATGAATCACACAATATGTAGCCTTTTGTGACTGGTTTATTTCATGTAGCAGAGTGTTTTTTTTTTTTTTTTTTTTTTTTTTTTTTTTTTTTTTTGAGACGGAGTCTCGCTCTGTCACCCGGGCTGGAGTGCAGTGGCCGGATCTCAGCTCACTGCAAGCTCCGCCTCCCGGGTTCACGCCATTCTCCTGCCTCAGCCTCCCGAGTAGCTGGGACTACAGGCGCCCGCCACCTCGCCCGGCTAGCTTTTTGTATTTTTTAGTAGAGACGGGGTTTCACCGTGTTAGCCAGGATGGTCTCGATCTCCTGACCTTGTGATCCGCCCGTCTCAGCCTCCCAAAGTGCTGGGATTACAGGCTTGAGCCACCGCGCCCGGCTCAGAGTGTTTTTAAGGTTCATACATGTATGTATCTGTACTTCATTCTTTTTTATTGCTGAATAATATTTCACTGTATGAAGGTACTACAGTTTCCTTACCCATTCATCAGTTGGTGGATATGTGGACTGTTACCATGCTTTATTTATAATAATGCTGCTATGAACATTCATGCATAAGCCTTTGTGTGAATGTATGTTTTCATTCTCTTGAGTATGTACCTGGGAGTGGAAATGCTTGATAATATGGCAACTCCAACATTTTGAAGAACTGCTAAACACTTTTCCAAAGTGGTTGCAGCATTTTACAACCCCAGCAGCATGTATGAGGGTTCTAATTTCTCCATATCCTAGACAACATTTATTTTCCTTTAAAAAAAAAATTATAGCCGCCTGGGCATGGTGGCTCATGCCTGTAATCCCAGTACTCTGGGAGGCCAAGGCGGGAGAATCACAAGGTCAGGAGTTTGAGATCAGCTTGGCCAACATAGTGAAACCCCATCTCTACTAAAAATCCAAAAAATTAGCTGGGCGTGGTGGTGGGTGCCTATAATCCCAGCTACTCAGGAGGCTGAGACAGAAGAATTGCTTGAACCCGCGAGGCGGAGGTTGCAGTGAGTCAAGATCATGCCATTGCACTCCAGCCTGGGCGACAGAGCAAGACTCTATCTCCATTAAAAAAAAAAAAAAAAAAAGCCATCCTGGCTGGTGTGAAGTGGTATTTCATTGTGGTTTTGATTTGCATTTCCCTAATGACTGATGATGAAATCTTTTCATGTGCTTATTGGCCACTGGTATGTTGTCTTTGGAGAAATCCCTTAGCCCATTTTTAAAGTGAGTTGTCTTTTTATCATTGAGTTGTATGAATTCTTTTTGTGGCGGAGCAAGGTGGCTCATACCTGTAATCCCAGCACTTTGGGAAGCCAAGGTGGGTGGATCATGAGGTCAAGAGATCGAGACCATCCTGGCCAACATGGTGAAACCAGGTTTCTACTAAAAATACAAAAATTAGCTGAGCATATTGGCACACTCCTATAATCCCAGCTACTCGGGAGGCTGAGGCAGGAGAATCGCTTGAAACTGGGAGGCGGAAGTTGCAGTGAGCAGAGATGGCACCACTGCACTCCAGCCTGGCGACAGAGCGAGACTCCGTCTCAAAAAAACTAAAGAAAGAAAGAATTATTTCTGTATTCTGGATACCAGTCTTTTATCAGATGTATGATTTGCAAATATTTTGTTTCTATTCTGTGGGTTGTCTTTTCACTTTAATAGTATGCTTTGAAGCACAAAAAAAATTTAATTTGTTGAAGTGTAATCTATCTATTCTTTGAGTGCTTGTGTTTTGGTGTCATATCTAAGAAACTTGCCTAATCCTAGATCACGATTGATATTTTTGTTTTCATCTAAGAATTTTATTTAACTCTTACATTTGGATCTACAATGCTTTTTTATGTTAATTTTTTTTTTTTTTTTTTTTTTGAGATGGCGTCTCACTCTGTCACCCAGGCTGGAGTGCAATGGCGTGATCTCGGCTCACTGCAACCTCCACCTCCCAGGTTCAAGCTATCCTCCTGCCTCAGCCTCCCAAGTAGCTGGGACTACGGGTGCCCGCCAATATGCTTGGCTAATTTTTTTATATTTTTAATAGAGATGGGGCTTCACCATGTTGGCCAGGATGGTCTCGATCTCTTGACCTTGTGATCCACCCACCTCAGCCTCCCAAAGTGCTGGGATTACAGGCGTGAACCACTGTGCCTGTCTATGTTAATTTTTTATATGATGTGAGGTAGGGATCCAAATTCATTCTTTTTTTTTTTAATTTAATTTTTCTTTTTCTTGTTTTTCGAGACTAGGTCTTGTCATGTTGCCCAGGCTGCTCTCGAACTCCTGGGCTCAGGCAATCCTTCTACCTTGGCATCACAAATTACTGGGATTACAGGTGTGAGCCACCAGGCCCGGCCCAACTTCATTCTTTTGCATGTGGATATTCAGTTGTTCCAACATCATTTGTTGGAAAGACAATTCTTTCCCCCACTTGATTATCTATGGCCCTTTTATTTATTTATTTATGTATTTATTTATTTATTTATTTAGACAGGGTCTCACTCTATCACCCAGGCTAGAGTGCAGTGGCACAATCTTGGTTCACAGCAACCTCTACCTCCCACACTTAAGTGATTCTCCTGCCTCAGCCTCCTGAGTAGCTGGGATTACAGGCATGTGACATCATGCCTGGCTAATTTTTTTTTTTTTTTTTTTTTTTTGTGGAGATGGGTTTTCTTTTTTTTTTTCTTTGTTTTTTTTTTTGAGACAGAGTCTCGCTCTGTCGCCCAGGCTGGAGTGCTGTGGCCGGATCTCAGCTCAGCTCACTGCAAGCTCCGCCTCCCGGGTTCCCGCCATTCTCCTGCCTCAGCCTCCCGAGTAGCTGGGACTACAGGCGCCCGCCACCTCGCCCGGCTAGTTTTTTGTATTTTTTAGTAGAGACGGGGTTTCACCGTGTTAGCCAGGATGGTCTCGATCTCCTGACCTCCTGATCCGCCCGTCTCGGCCTCCCAAAGTGCTGGGATTACAGGCTTGAGCCACCGCGCCCGGCCGAGATGGGTTTTCACTATGTTGTCCGGGCTGGTCTCGAACTCCTGGACTCAAGTAATCCACCTACTTCAGCCTCCCAAGTGCTGGGATTACAGGCATGAGCTACTGTGCCTGACCTCCTTTGACCTTCTTAAGCTGGCCCTTTCTTTGTCCTGTGTCTTCATCATCTGCGTTACCCTCACCCAGCCTTGTCCTCCATCTCCAGATTCACTAAATGATTTACTCTGTATCACCTCTGGCCCATTTCACCGCATGCTGTTTCTTCTACTGGAAAGTCTCCCTGCCTCTCTTCCCATATCACTTGGATATTTTCTCTAATGATCTGGCAAGTCTAGGCTTAGATGTCATATCTTCCAAAAAACCTTTCCTAAGTCCCCAAGAATGTTTTGGGAACAGCAATTCTGTCTCCCAAGGACCCTGTACTTAACCTCAATGTGATGCTTAACACACTTGTGTATATCTTACTCCCACAAGAACCCTCTTCACAGATAGGAGCATTTTTTTGTGCCTGGCATGTAGTAGGTACTCAATAAATATCTGATGAATCCCAGAAGTCAAGGAAGAGGACAATTTTGAGAAGGAAGACATAATTAGAACTGTGTATTGCTGCAGAAAGTTAGGGAGAATGAGATCTGAAAAAGTCACTGGGTTTTGACTATTCTCGTCATGACAAATAGGGAAGAGTTTCAGTAGCATTGTGGATGCAGAGGCCAGTGTGGACACAGAAACCAGAGTTAAGGAGTGAATTGCTGATGAGAGAGTGAAGCTTTCGTTACAAACTTTTTTTTTTTTTTTTGAGACAGAGTCTTACTGTGTTGCCCAGGCTGGAGTATAATGGTATGATCATGGCTCACTGCAGCCTCAACCTCCTGGGCTCAAGTGACCCTCCTGCCTCAGCCTCCTGAGTAGCTAGGACCACAGGCACATGCCACCACAACCTGGCTAACTTTTTAATTTTTTGTAGAGATGGGGTCTTGCCGTGTTGCCTAGGTTGGTCTTGAACTGTTGGCCTCAAGAGATCCTCCCACCTCAGCCTCTAAGGGAGGCTGGAATTACTGGCATGAGCCACCATACCCAGCCTAGTTGCAACCTATTTGTGCCCAAGTTTATTGGTGAGGAAAGGAGGGAACTAGATTGGCACTGTGAAACAGCTTCAAGGATAGAGTTAAGGGATTCGTTTTATTGCTATTTGTCTATCTGCTACTTTCCTGCACTTCAGAGATTTTGACTTCTAATGAGAGTCCCTTTTATGGCTTTTTATAATGTCAATTCTAGGGATTCAGCCATGATTTTCCTGCCTGCCCTCCCATGACCATATACCTCATCCCCACCTCTGCCTGTGTTTGAACACAGAAGTGCATACATGCACACACATGTACACACAGACACCTTGATTTGGGCTGATCTCAGCATCCCAGGTATCTAAAGAATTTGGGAGTGACCAAAACTCTCCCCAAATGCAGATAAGCTATATGTGCCTCAGCAAAAGATATCCTATGAGAGTTGTTTGGGTAGAAAGGAAGCAACAAGTCTCCTGACATCTTGGCAGCACCAAAAGACTGATAGTCTTCTCTGTCTGCCCTTCATTCCCTTGTGTCTCCCCTGTGTTACTCATATAGACTAGAATGAAATGGCTTTAAGATTTTAATTTTTCATCCCCCTACTGATTTATCTTCAGCATTGATCCACTTGCTGCTATTTGTGATTTTTCTCCCAGAGGTAGATATGCCTGATCATGAGCCCCCCAGCCTGACCAGCTGTCACCACCAGCCTCACACAGCTCACGTGGTACCCCATACCTTTCAGATATATCTCCTGATCCATCTGCCCCTCTAAAAGATGTCCCAGCAAGGCGAAGCTGGTGCAGTGCTGAGGCACCCCCTCAGGTTCGTAGCCCAGCTCCACCTGCCCCTTCTCCAGGGCATACCTCCCATCCACAATGGAGCCCGTTATCACTTGCACTCTGCTCAGGTTTGCTGGATGGTTCAGAATCACTGTCAGGTGGTTTCCTGTACTAAGGTTGTGTGTCCAAAAGAATGACTCATCCAGAGTGTAGGCCTCCCAGGGGAAATGCACGTCGGAAACCTGCATATCAGTGAAGACAGCTCCAGGTGGGTTGTTGGGACCATCAGCATTCTTTTTCTGAAGTGCTGTGGCCTTCTGCTTGTGATCAAAGGTGGTGTAGGAGACCCTGCGGTAAAATAGGAAAGGTTTGCAGAGGATTGGGCTTTCCTGGACCAGGAGCATACGGAAATGAGAAATCAGGCTGTCAAGGGGTTTCTCCTTGTAGAAGAGGAGGAGGAAATGGGCCAGGAGCGGGAGGTCCCTGCTGTGAAAGAGTTTGCCAAGGAAGCCCATATTGGAGAACTCCAGTAGCACCCATGAGTTGGACTTCATGGTGTTCACCCTTGAATGAATGTGGGTAACAAAGTTGGGGGCAAAAAAGGCATTGTCCTCTATTAACAGGAAGTAATCAGAGAGCTTTGTGGCAAAGCTCATGAGGAAGGCGTGATCTACGTTCTGCTTGGAGTAGAATTCGCCACAAAAGGCTTCATCTCTGACGCTGTCAACAGTGGGGTAGGCATCGGATGGAGCATGGATCATTAGCAACTGCCCTTTCAAGATCTGCGGGCTGAAGAGGCTTGAAATGTGGGCAACAGTTTCTCTGAGCCAGGTGAGGTCAGAATCTGCCAGGTGGACCAGCACCGTGAGGTGTTTCTGCTCAGCCTTAGAGGAAACACGGAACAGGGAGACCAATGTGTACAAGAGGCTGCTTCTGTCCCCTTGCTGCACTGACGATATCCCCACTGTCAGCCATGCTGAGGAGAGGTAAAAATAGGGATGACTGTTAGTGCACAGTAATAGTGACCATTCTCAGAAGGGTTAGGGGTTGGGGGACCTTCACTCTTCCTTCCTCCCTCTTATTTCCCACCTGTTTTTCCCTTTGGCAGAGGGGATGTTTACATCCTTGTTGCTCAAAGTGTGGTCCTTAGTCCAGCAACATCAGGCTCATCTATAAGCTCATTTCAAATACAGAATCTTGATCCCTACCTCAGATTTAATCAGAAGCGGCATTTTCACAGCATCACCAGGTAACTTGTATGCACAGTAAAGTTTGAGAAGTACTAAACTAGGTGATGCTGAGTCTCTGTGGGTTCTGCTCAGTCTTCTTTGAGCCTGGAACTTTGTGGCATATGGTTTAGGGGCTCAATAAATATTAGCTATTATTTTAGTTATCATTGTTGTCAATTATGTTATTATATTGTTGTCAATTATTGTCATCTTCCCAAAGCTGTCCTTTGAAGAAGATATATTAGGAAAAGGACTTCCCCTGGAAGTCAGGAGCCCGGAGTTTTTGTCCCAGTTCTGCTACTGATTGTGTGATCTTGAGCAAGTCCCTTCAGCCCTGAGTCTAGTTCCTGATCCATAAACTGGGGCAGTTGGACTATGCGACTCTAAGACCCCCTCTAATCCAAATGTTCTCTAATCTAGTGATTCCACCTTCTTATAGCAATTAACTTTAGTAACTGGCCAAGTAGGGCAAAAATAAAAGTAGTAGCCAACTTTATCTTTTTCCTCCTTCCTCCTCATACTGCTGATATATAAATATTTACCTTGGGGGAAGGAGGAGAGAATTAACTGCCAGATTCTTTTTTTTTTTTTTTTTTTTTTTGAGATGGAGTCTCGCTTTGTCGCCCAGAGCAATGTCCGCTCATTTTTACCACCACCTCCCAGGTTCAAGTGAGTCTCCTGCCTCAGCTTCCTGGGTAGCTGGGATTACAAGTATCCCCCACTGTGCCCAACTAATTTTTGTATTTTTAGTAGAGATGGGATTTCACCATCTTGGCCAGGCTGGTCTCGAACCCCTGACTTCGTGATCCACCCACCTAGGCCTCCCAAAGTGCTGGGATTACAGGCATGAGCCACCACACCTGGTCATTGTCTGCCAAATTCTAATATTCCTGGGCACAGTCTGTCTTTCTCCTTCCCTCTTCTACTTTCCTTCCTATCTGCCTGATCTCTGGCTAGCTGTCCCTACTTCCCCTGGGATACTGAATTCCTCCCTCTTGTTGGTACTCACTCTTTCTTCTCTTCTGGATTTTTTCCATATATTTGAAGGTGAGGTTCTGCCAGTCTTCGAGTGGTCTTGGGTCCTTCCTGCTGTTATAACTGGCCTCCTGGGGCATTGACAAGGGTAAACATATATATCCTTTCATAAAAAGAACAAAGTTTACACCCCAGTGGCTCCCCATCAGCTTTTCTAGGGAAAGAGGTGGAGTGAACCATTCTCCCTAAAGTGAGCCCGGCACATTCTCAGGATACCTGTCCATTGGCTAAAATATCCAGGGCTCAAGCAGTATTTACTCTCTTCTTTACCTTAATGAATAAGGAAAATAAATACAGCTTCTTCATGGACTAATAGGCCCAGGTCCATACCCCCATTCCCTTTGGAGCTTCCTGCTCTCAGGTGAAAAGGTACAGGAAGGAAGAAAGCCCAGGGGTTTTCAAGAATCTGCCTGTCCACACCATTTCCACCCGATATTCCCAGTTCCCAAACTGATAAGGCTCAAGCCTTGCTACTTGGCCTTTGATAGTCATCACATTTTGGTCATCTTCAGTTTCCTTGGGGATTTTCAAAGTGATGAAGAGCCACAGGAATACGATGCCCACTGACTGTATGAAGCATTTCCTAATGGAACACCGCATCGCGTCTGTGTCAGGATACGGTTCCTACAGCAAGAAGTCAACGTGTACAGCTGGAGGACTCTCTCCCTCCAGTCCATGCCTAGAACTTCCCTTCTGCCCTCTTGAAGGCTTCCCCACTTGTATTAACCACCCTGTGTCTGCCTCCATATTCTACCTTTCCTCATCGTTAACTTATTTCCAAGATCTAAACTCACTATGACCTCTGCCTCCTGGGTTGAAGCGATTCTCCTGCCTCAGCCTCCCAAGTAGTTGGGATTACAGGCACGTGCCACTGTGCCTGGCTAATTTTTGTAGTAGTAGACGGGGTTTTACCATGTTGGCCAGGCTGGTCTTGAACTCCTGACCTCAAGTGATCTGCCCGCCTCAGCCTCCCAAAGTGCTGGCATTATAGGCGTGTGCCCGCCATCCAAGCACACCCTTTTATCTGATCTAGGAACCTGATACAATAGAGCCTTATTCCCTGCCTGAAGAAGGAAGGTCACTTGTCTCGTGATAATATTTGTTGCGTTCACTTCATATGCTTGGAGATTCAACTTCCCTAAAGTCTCCCCTACTCAAAATGATGAAGGTTGGCTGAGGCTTTAGTGATACAGTCAATTTATCTGAGTAAACAGATGGCCATTGTACCCTCCTTACCCCTGCTTTTTTATTTTATTTTTTGAGACAAGGCCTTGCTCTGTTGCTCAGATTGGAGTGCAGTGGTGTGATCATGGCTCACTGCAGCCTTGACCTCTCAGGCTCAAACGATCTTCCCACCTCAGCCTCCCAAGTAGCAGGGATGACAGATGCACACCACCACACCCAGCTAATTAAAAAAAAATTATTTTTTTTTTAGGATAGACTCTCTCTGTGTTGCCCAGGGTCATCTTGAACTCCTGGGGCCACGTGATTTTCCTGTATCAGCCTCTGAAAGTGCTGGGATTACCAGCGTGAGCCACCACACCCTGCCTCCCACACTTTTTAAAACAAAAATCGAACTATTAAAACAATTAAACCTGAAGTGTTGCCAAGTGTTATGCCAAATTGGTGTCTTTGTCAGTTTTTTTTTTCCCTAAAGAGTATCCTTAGTTTATTCCAATCTTTAATCTTACTCACAGACCTTGATTAGAATGTGATTGTGTTAACTTAGAGTAAAAAAAAAAAAAAATCCTTTCCTGCGTGTTGGGTTATTGGAATTCAGGCTGGCTCAGCCTCAGAAGCGCTTGTATGCTGCCCTCTTCCTCTGTGAGTGTTTTTTCTCTGGCGAGATGTGTTTCTCTGATTGCTTCAAGATGATCAGAGGAAAGGCTTTAATATGCCTTCTCACCCCTTCTTGATTCTTTCCCTGTGTGATCAGTACACAAAAGAAAAGCTGTAGTCAGTGATTTCTGTGCTCCTGAGGCCATACTATTCTCTAATCTCCCCCATTCCAGGGATGCCTTCCAATTTAGTATTTTGGTAGAGGTTAACATGCTTCTCTCCCTTAGCCACTTCACTTTTTGATGAGTTATAAAAGTAGGCTGGGCACAGTGGCTCACGTCTGGAATACCAACTCTTTGGGAGGCAGAGGCAGGAGGATCGCTTGAGCCCAGGAGTTCCGAGACCAGCCTGGGCAACACAGGGAGAGCTCCAACTCTGTTTAAGGAAAAAAAAAATAATGATAACAATAATACTTATATCTCCAGGTAATCACAGGGATGAGGAAAAAAAAATCTTATAGTAGTAAGGCTTTACAGATTAAACATTTCTTACTTGACTTCCTTAAGGAAAGACTTTTAGTCATATATATATATATATATATATATATATATATATATGCACATACACTGAATAAAAAGGCTCTAGGGGCTGGGCATGGTGGCTTACGCCTGTAATCCCAGCACTCTGGGAGGCCGAGGCGGGTGGATCACCTGAGGTTAGGAGTTTGAGACCAGCCTGGCCAACATGGCGAAACCCCTTCTCTACTAAAAATACAAGAATTAGCCAGGCGTGGTGGCAAGTGCCTGTAAAATTGCAGCTATTCAAGAGGCTGAGGCAGGAGAATCTCTTGAACCTGGGAGGCGGATGTTGCAGTGAGCCGAGATTATGCCACTGTACTCCGGCCTGGGCAACAGAGCAAGACTCCACCTCAGGGGAAAAAAAAGAAAGGAGGTGGGGCTTTAGGGCCAGGTGAGGTGGGATTGGGATAAAAATCACCCAGTGAAAATGTGTGGGCACTCAGGCCTATAATCCCAGCATTTCGGGAGGCCAAAGCAGGAGGATCACTTGAGGCCAGGAGTTCGAGACCAGCCTCGGCAACATAGTGAGACCCCCATCTCTACAAAAAGTTAAATTAGCCAGGTGTAGTGGTATGTGCCTAAAGTCCCAGCTACTCGGGAGGCTGAGGTGGGAGGATCGCCTTAACCCAGTATGTCGAGGCTGCAGTGAGCTGAGATCGTGCCACTGCACACTCCATCCAGCCTAGGGGACAGTGAGACCCTCTCTGTCTCTCTCTCTCTCTCTCAAAAAAAAAAAAAAAAGACTTTAGGCAGGGTGTAAGGCTCTAATTGCAGTTAAAGGGTTTCACCACCACAGGCATAAGCTCTGTTCCCCTTTGGTACCTCCTGTGTAGTTTCCCAGCCACAGAGGGAAGACTGCTCTCATTCAGCCCTCTGAGTTTGACAGACTTCTGGAAAAGGCAGGAGACAGAGAGAGAGAAAAAAAAAAGGAGCTGGGGTGATAAGGACCAGTCACTCTAGGAGTAATGAACAGACGGTGAGACCAGGCACAGCAAACAAAGGTCTCCCCAGTTTTCTACCCTTGAGCTAAGCTCCCTCTGTGATGTTACTGTTGCGTCCTAGCCACCTACTCCCCATTGTCAGAGGAACACGCAGGACTTACATGTGACCTGTGTGTGCTTCATCACTGGGAGCTATGACTTCGCATTCACCCTAAAGACCAGCATCAGTATCTTTTTAGATACTGAGCACTCACCTCCCCACCCCCACCGTGTACCCTATTTCCTTACATCTCTCCTACATTCTCTCCTTCCCTCTTGTTGGTTCCACTGACTCTTAGGCTCAGACTCCTACTCCCTCTCGCCTTCCCAAGTTCTCCACTCCTGCAGTTATCCTCTTCCTCTTCTGCATGATCCACTTCTCCCTTTCTACTGGACGATTCTCATCACTAGGAAAAGGAAGTTTATTATCTCCCAATGGGAAGAAGGCAAAAAGCAAAATACCTCCCTGAATTCGCGTTCTCTTCCAGTTCTGTGCCATTTCTCTACAACCACACACAGCAAAGCCCCTTTAAAGTGTTGTCTTCGTTAATTAGCCCCACTTCATTTCACATTCTCCCTCCTCATCTTACTTAACCTTTCTGCAACTTTGACTCAGTTGACCGCTACCACCTCCTTTAAAGACTTCCTGGGGGCACAGCCGGGTGTGGTGGCTCACGCCGGTAATCCCAGCACTTTGGGAGGCCGAGGCGGGCAGATCATGAGGTCAGGAGTTTGAGACGAGCCTGTCCAACATGGTGAAACCCCATCTCTAAAAAAATACAAAACTTAGCTGGGTGCAGTGGTGCACGCCTGTAGTCCCACCTACTCGGGAAGCTGAGGTAGGAGAATCGCTTAAACCTGGGAAGCGGAGGTTGCAGTGAGCCAAGATTGCACCACTTGCACTCCAGCCTGGGTGACAGAGCAAGACTCCGTCTCAAAAAAAAAAAAAAAAAAAAAAAAAGAGAGACTTTCTGCTCTGGCATCTCTCTTGCCATGCTGATTGCTCCCTCTCAGTTTCCTTACTTGGCTCGTTCTCTTCCCAACCTATATATGTAGGAGTGTCATAGGGCTCTCTTCTCTTCCTACATACTTTCCCTGGGTGATTTTATCCCAGTCCCATGGCTCTAAGTAATATACACACACACACGCACACACGCACATACATGAATGTGTGTATGTATGTATCAGGTAACTCCCAAATCTTATCTCTAGCCCCGATTCTTATCTTGATCCCTATCCTGAGCTCCAGATTACCTAACTATTCAATATCTCCAATTGGATGATAAGGTATCTCAACTTTAACAGAACCAGAATAAAACTACAGATTCCTCCTACCTCCCAAATAATTTCCTCCCCAAGTTTTTTCTACCCTAGTATATAGCATCACCATTCACCCAGTTAGAGAAAAAAAAAATCAAGGAGTTATACCTGGTGCCTCTCTCCTTTTTTTTTCTTTTACTCTTGATTTTTATATAGAGACAGGGTTTCGCTGTGTTGGCCAGGCTTGTCTTGAACTCCTGGCCTCAAGTGATCCTCCTGCCTTGGCCCCCAAAGTGCTGGAATTATAGGTGTGAGACACCACACCCAGCCTTCTTTCTCCTTAATACTCCACAGTCTATTTAATCCTGCTACCTTTTCCTCCAAAATTTACCCAGAACATGACCACTTTTCAAAATCATCTCCTGGACTACTGCAACCACCTCCTAATTGATCTCTCACCTCTACTCTGATTCTTCTGCAATCTGTTCTCCACGTGGCAGTCAGACAGACTTTTCCAATTGTAAATCAAATGATACCCACTCCCTGCCTACAATTCCCCAGTGCCTTCCCACTGCAAATAAATTGAAACCCAAACTCCTACCCATGGTCTGCAGGCTTTCACCTGATCTAGTGTTTGCTTTTTTTGTTGTTTGTTTGTTTGTTTTTTGAGACAGAGTCTCGCTCTGTCGCCCAGGCTGGAGTTCGGTGGTGTGATCTCAGCTCACTGCAACCTCCAATCTCCCGGATTCAAGCGATTCTTCGGTCTCAGCCTCCTGAGTAGCTGGGATTACAGGTGCCTGCCACCACACCTGGCTGATTTTTGTATTTTTAGTAGAAACAGGGTTTCGCCATGTTAGCCAGTCTGGTCTTGAACTCTTGACCTCAAGTGATCCACCTGTCTCAGCCTCCCAAAGTGCTGGGATTACAGGCGTGAGCCACCACGCCCACCTCTGATCTAGCATTCTGCCTGCTGCTTTGACCTCATCTCCCTCCCCACTCTCTAGCCTCAGGGACTTTCTTTTTCTTTTGTTTTTCTTGGTATGTCCCTTGGACACACCAAGCTGTTTCTTGACTCAAGGTCTTTGCACATGCTGTTCCTCTTTAAAATTTGTTTCTGGCCGGGCGCGGTGGCTCAAGCCTGTAATCCCAGCACTTTGGGAGGCCGAGACGGGCGGATCACGAGGTCAGGAGATCGAGACCATCCTGGCTAACACGGTGAAACCCCGTCTCTACTAAAAAATACAAAAAACTAGCCGGGCGCGGTGGCGGGTGCCTGTAGTCCCAACTACTCAGGAGGCTGAGGCAGGAGAATGGTGTGAACCCGGGAGGCGGAGCTTGCAGTGAGCTGAGATCCGGCCACTGCACTCCAGCCTGGGCGGCAGAGCGAGACTCCGTCTCAAAAAAAAAAATAAAATAAAATAAAATAAAATAAAATTTGTTTCTATTTTTTTTTTTTAATTTTACAATGTCTTCATGACATTCAATGTTCCTCTTCTTAGAACTCTCCACTATAGATTTTCCAATAGCTGCTTTCTTCCTAACATTCGGATCTGAGTTCTGATGTTCTCTTTGCTGCCTTAGATCATTGTGGCTAACAGCCCTTGCCACTCCTCCCATTCCATCCTCCCAGTACTTTTATCATGTATTCTGTTTTTCTCATCATTTATTTCATTGTTTTGTTTTGTTTGTTTTGTTTTGTTTTTGAGACAGAACCTCACTCTGTTGCCAAGGCTGGAGTGCAATGGCACGATCTTGGCTCACTGCAGCCTCTGCCTCCTGGATTCAAGAGATTCTCCTGCCCCAGCCTTCTGAGTAGCTGGGATTACAGGCATGTGCCACCACACCTGGCTAATTTTTGTATTTTTAGTAGAGACAGGGTTTTGCCATGTTGGCTGGGCTGGTCTGGAACTCCTGACCTCAAGTGATCCACCCACTTTGGCCTCCCAAAGTGCTGGAATTACAGGCGTGTGCCACCACACTCGGCCTCTCAGCATTTATTTCTACCAGAAGCTAACTTACTTCTTTGTGTGTGTGTTTATTGTCTGTCTCCATCCACTAGATTAGAATATAAGCCCTTAAGGGGCTTTGTTTGATTCAGTGCTGTATCCGTAGCACTTCGCATAAAACCTGATCCAGAGAACATACTAAACAAGTATTTATTAACTCGCCAATTATAGGGACTACATGATAATGATGAATGGTCACCTTTCTTCGACAAACACTACACTAGGTGCTAGAGGCACAGCGGTGTCGGGGGACTGGCCAGAACTCGAGAGAAGGGCAATATATGGGTGATGGTTAAGCGCTCCAATTCAGGACTCAGACAGGCAGAGCTGGAATCTAGTTCTGCGAGACTTGTTGTCCATGTGACCTTAGCCAAATGACTCAGCCTCTCTGAAGCCCAGTTCCTCATCTATAAAATGGAGATAAAAATGATGGCTACCCAGGACAGGGCTGGGCTAACAAAAAATAAATAAAAATAAAGTAAATGATGACTACTTTCAAGAGTTCTTATGAGGATCAAAAGAGATCATTCTATATAAATAGTTATTCTTAAAAATAAAAAAAAAAGAGAGTATCCATATAAACATACTTGGCATATAGCAAGCACTCAATAAATGTTAGCTCTTTTCTGTAGGGAATGACTACCATCTTCAACCAAAAAAAAAAAAAAAAAAAAAAAAAGAAACTCATCATCCCACTAGTCTCTTCTGGCAGGTGGAGAAGGGGCATGGCTACAGGCATGTGTGATTGGCCCACACACTGTTTCTTTTTTTTTGAGACAGAGTCTCGCTCTGTCGCCCAGGCTGGAGTGCAGTGGCGTGATCTCGGCTTACTGCAAGCTCCACCTCCCAGGTTCACGCCATTCTCCTGCCTCAGCCTCCTGAGTAGCTGGGACTACAGGTGCCCGCCATCATGCCTGGCTAGTTTTTTGTATTTTTAGTAGAGACGGGGTTTCACTGTGTGAGGCGGGACGGGATGGTCTCGATCTCCTGACCTCGTGATCCGCCTGCCTCAGCCTCCCAAAGTGCTGGGATTACAGGCGTGAGCCACCACGCCCTGCCCACCACACACTGTTTCTTAAAAATCTGATGAAAGATTGAACATTTAAGAATTGGAGGGTGGGCATGATGGCTCACGCCTGTAATCCCAGCACTTTGGGAGGCCTAGGTGGGCGGATCATGAGGTCAGAAGTTTGAGACCAGTCTGGCTAATATGGTGAAATGCTGTCTCTAATAAAAATGTAAAAAATCAGCTGGGCACGGTGGTGTGTGCCTGTAGTCCCAGTTACTTGGGAGGCTAAGGCAGGAGAATAGCTTGAACCCGGGAGGCAGAGGTTGCAGTGAGCCGAGATCGTGTCACTGTACTCCAGCCAGGGGAAAAAAAAAAAAAAGAATTGGGAGAGCTGAACAGGTGTGGCTCACGCCTGTAATCCCAGCACTTTGGGAGGCCGAGGTGGTCAGATCACTTGAGGCCGGGAGTTTGAGACCAGCCTGGTCAACATGGCAAAACCCTGTCTCTACTAAAAATGCAAAAATTAGCTGGGCCTGGTAGCACATATCTGTAATCCCATCTGCTTGGAAGGCCAAGGCAGGAGAATTGTTTGAGCCTGGGAGGTGGAGTTTATATAGTGAGATGAGATCATGCCACTGCACTCCAGTCTGGGCGACAGAGGGAGACCCTGTCTCAAACAACAAGCAAACAAACAAACTGGGAGAGCTTACCTAAAAGCCTAAATAACTGGCTTCTCTTGAAAAATAGAAACTTGGTGCAACCCTGGTCTGAGTAGTGATGGCCCCCAGTAGCTGGACGTGCATTCTCACCTCTCCACAGACTCCACTTTGCTCACCTCCCCCATGTACCTGTCTGGCTTCTACACAGGCATTTGAGTTTTTAACTCCTGCTCTCACTCAGGTCTTGAGAGGCTCGAAGACTCTATGCTAGCTCTTGGTCTTATATGTGGCACCTGTTTAGCACAGGGTGCTATAAAGATAAGGCACAAAGTGATCCCTGGGTTGAAGGGCTGTGGGTAGAGATAGAAGGAAAAGGTGGCTGGGCAGGGTGGCAGATTACACACCTGTAATCCCAGCACTTTGGGAGGCTGAGTCAGGCAGATCACCTGAGGTCAGGAGTTCGAGACTAGACTGGCCAACATGGTGAAACCCCATCTCTACCAAAAATACAAAAATTAGCCGAGTGTGGGGGCCTGTGCCTGTAATCCCAGCTACTCGGGAGGCTGATCCAGGAGGATCTCTTGAACCCGGGAAGTAGAGGTTGCAGTGAGATCACGCCACTGCACTCCAGCCTGGGTGACAGAGGGAGACTCTGTCTCAAAAAAAAAAAAAAAAAAAAAAAAAAAAAAAAAGCAGACCAGTGAAAAAATTAAATGGTGAAAAACAAATGGAAGAGAAAAGATATAATTATTGATTTTGTATATGATATCTCAGATGATATTCTGAGAGATTTCCATTGTTCATGGGGAATATAGAGGGAGTGGCTGAAATTAAGATTTAAAAAAATGTTTTAAATTAAATTAAATCTTATTTTATTTTATTTTATTTTTGAGACAGAGTCTCGCTCTGTCGCCCAGGCTAGAGTGCAGTGGCGCAATCTCGGCTCACTGCAAGCTCCGCCTCCCCGGTTCACACCATTCTCCTGCCTCAGCCTCCTGAGATAGCTGGGACTACAGGCGCCCACCACCACACCTGGCTAGTTTTTTGTATTTTTAGTAGAGACAGGGTTTCACAGTGTGAGCCAGGATGGTCTCGCTCTCCTGACCTCGTGATCTGCCCGCCTCGGCCTCCCAAAGTGCTGGGATTACAGGTGTGAGCCACCGTGCCTGGCCGATTATTGTTATTTTTTAGAGACGGGGTCTTGCTTTGTCACCCAGGCTGGAGTGCAGTGACACAATCATAGCTCATTGCAGCCTCAAACTCCTGGGCTTAAGTGATCCTCCCACCTCAGCCTCCCAAATAGCTAGAACCACAGGGGTGTGCCACCACACCTATTTTTTTTTTTTTTTTTTTTGGAGACAGAGTCTTGTTCTGTCGCCCAGGCTGGAGCGCAGTGGCACGATCTCTGCTCACTGCAGCTCCGCCTCTTGAGTTCAAGCAATTCTCCTGCCTCAGCCTCCTGGGTAGCTGGGACGACAGGCACGTGCCACCATGCCAGGCTAATTTTTGTATTTTTATTAGAGACGGGGTTTCACCATGTTGGTCGGGATAGTCTCCATCTCCTGACCTCATGATCTGCCCGCCTTGGTCTCCCAAAATGTTGGGATTACAGGCATGAGCTACTGCGCCCAGCCTTTTTTTTCTTTTTTATAGAAATGGGGTTAGGGATCTTCCTATGTTGCCCAGGTCCATTGTAAGTCACAAAATCAACTTAATGAGTTTCAACCAGCATATGTAAGTCCATCACTATATAAAGGTAATACTGTTTTGTGAAACTTTTGTTGCTGTTGCTATGTAAACAAAAATACTGGAGATTAGTCAAAGTTTGAAGCCACTGTAGTCTAGAGGGGAGAGTGGATCAATGTTGGCAGATTAAGGGGCAGCTGGTGGTGAGATCTGAGATGAGGCTTCTGTGTCCTTTTTCCTCAGCTTTAGAAAAGTCAGTTTGGTGTTTTGGGAAGATCAAAGGTAGGTACTAGGATAACATTCTTTTCCTAGCTCTGCTATTACTGTCTGACTTTTGGCTAATTAACCTTTCTGAGTCTCAATTTCTCCATCTGAAAAATGGTAACACTAATACCACTCATTTCACAGGGCTGATGTGCTCAGTAGACTATGATTTCCACCTGGCTAATGGCCGTCTTATTCATGTTACTACAGTGTTTCTAGTGGTTCTCATGTCCCTGCTTCCTGCCAGGAAAGAGGAAAAAGGGAATTCACCTGTAGCATTTAGTGTGTCAGATGCTGTGCTGGGCACTCAGCATGATTTGGTTGAACATGGAATTCCAAATTCCCAGTTACAATTGGGAATTTACAGTGGTGGTCTGTAAAGTGCTGACACAGTGTTGCAGCAGTTTTCATTCTATTGTAAGACTTTCATCCAAGATGCAGGCAATTCCAAACATTCCAGCTATCCACGGCCATTGAGCATGCTGCCAGGGGCCCCTCAGCCCAGAGACCCGAATTAGGGGTGCTGGTGGTGCCACTGAGGGATGAACAGGGAACATGAGTTTCCCTCTAATCCTTATAGCTTCTCTAAGCAGCTCACAGGATTGCTCCTTGGGAGTCCAGGGCTTCTAAAGTTGCCCAACCGGAATGGGAAGAAACAAGCCCTGAAGCCCTGGTGTGGCTAACTCTGCCCTTCCCAATCCCTGTGGGCAGGGCTGGCAGCACCGTGGGAATGTTCCACTTGTCAGCGACTGACCCCGACAAGGGTCTAGCCCTTTGAGCCCCACACCCAGGTAAACCAAAGCCCAAGACTGAGAGCGCAGTTACCCTGGAACTCAGTTGGGCTGAGTCATCAGAAAGGGATTCCAGGACAGGAGAGGAAGAGCAGATGGGAGGAGGAAGAGGCATTTATTAGTTACCAAGGTGGCTCTTAGGACCCAGACCCAGCTTCCCAAGGACAGAAACCCAGAAATGAGCGCCTGGTCAAGGTGTGAGCCATTCCCCAAGGGCAGCACCGACAGCTGGGGCTAGGGCAGGACAGGGAGCACCGAAGTCCCCCATAAGGGACCAGCTCAGCAGAAGACGATAGCATAGGAGGGGTTGCTGGTTCCTGGGAGTCAAGTAGGGCAGGGAATGGGGGAGGATGGGTTTATCTCACCCGTGGTGCCCACCCATCGTGGAGGCTCCATCAACACCCTTCTGAGCCTCCTTCCTGCTTCATGAGGTCAACCAGATTTTTCTCTTTGTCCAGCCGAAAGCTCCATCCACAGCCAATTGGAGCCACAGAAACTCAAGGCCATTTACCCTCCCTTTCAACAAATATTTGTGGAGTGTCTGCCACGTGCCTGGTGCCAAGGAGAGAGACATTACTCCTTCCCTCTAGAGGCTTACAATCTGGCAGGAGAGGAACATGTATGGGGAGAGTGCAGGGACACTGCGGAAAAAAGACAAATACTGAGTTATAAGTGTTGTAATGGGGGTAGTAATAAGACGTTGTGGGAATACACAAAATAAAACAAGAAGGCCAAATTGCAAGGGTTTGTGGGTTTCACAAGGGACATCTGACAGCAAACATTCCAGGGCACCTAGAGGTGGTGAGGAGAGAATGGCATTGGAGAAATAAGCTGAGATGGACTGCGTAGAGGACGAGGGAAAGCCGGTGCACTGGAGATTGGGGGAGACAAGAGGATCCACCAGGCTGGGAGGGGAAGGGTGGTGCTAGAAGAGTGGTGGTAGAAGCACGCGCGAGGGCCGGGCGCGGTGGCTCAAGCCTGTAATCCCAGCACTTTGGGAGGCCGAGACGGGCGGATCACGAGGTCAGGAGATCGAGACCATCCTGGCTAACCCCGTGAAACCCCGTCTCTACTAAAAAATACAAAAAACTAGCCGGGCGAGGTGGCGGGCGCCTGTAGTCCCAGCTACTCGGGAGGCTGAGGCAGGAGAATGGCGTGAACCCGGGAGGCGGAGCTTGCAGTGAGCTGAGATCCGGCCACTGCACTCCAGCCTGGGTGGCAGACCGAGACTCCGTCTCAAAAAAAAAAAAAAAAAAGAAGCACGCGCGAAGCAGAGACCGGAGGCCAGGGCGGAAGGGAGGCTCACGGACGACCCCGGGAGCTCTGGAAAGTTGTCAGAGGCACCGAGGGGGTAGGGAGCGGGCCCTACACGTGCGCTACGTGCTGCGCCGGCCGCTGGGGAGCTCGGCCTGCCCCCCTCATCCCCGAACCCGGTCCCAGGGTAGTTGCACGGCGCCCAAGGGGGGGGGGTGGAAGTCCCCCCAAGTTTGCAACCCGGCAGCGTGGTCTTCACAACGCAGCTACCGGAAGGAACGCGGGGAGCGCCTCATCAGCAGGCGGGTGGATCTAGGGGTGAAGGCTGCAGATCTGGGGCGCAGGCTGGAAAGTGGGGTGCAGCCGGTTGGAGACGTGAGGTCTGGGAGCTGGATGGACCGCATGAGGATGGAGACACCTATGGATGTGTCCAAAGGATCTGGCGCTGCACAAATGAGGGCGGTTTGGGGGACGGAGGCCCGGGCGGGGGCGGAGTGTTGTCCAAGAGTAAGGAGGGGGTTCCTGGAGACGTGGCACTCGGAGCGGGGCTGGGTTCCGCTCAGGTCGCCTGGGCTGCAGCTCCGCTATGGCCTGGGAACCCGAACCTGACCCCGCCCAGACATCGCACCCAGCCCTCTGGGAGCTCCGGCCCCGGCACCTCCAGGCTGGGGTTGCCCAGGTCCGGCCTCTGGGGTGTCCAGCCGGCCCCAGACGAGACAATGCGGCCCGGGCCCCGCCCCCGGAGGCTGACGCGCCCGGCCGCCGGCCAATCAGCGCCCGTGGCTAGGCTCTTTAAAAAAAGAAGCGCCGGCGCGGTGTGGCTGTCAGCTGGGAGGGATCCCTCCGCCCATGTAAACATCATAAAGGGCAAGGGGAGCGTCTGCTGCGGGCGGGGGAGCGGCTGCCTTCCTGGAGAGTCCTCTCGGTCCCTAGGTTCCCCCTCAAGACGCCGGCAACCGCCCCCTCCCTTAACGTCACACCGGGTCCGTTGGGAGCCAAACAGCTGCGGCCCGATCTGGGAGCAATAGAATCTCATCACTTAGGGTCACTACCGGAAATGGAGGAAGCGGGACTGGGAGACCTTGAGAGTTGGGAGCGAGAATAGTATAGAGAATAGAGAATTGTAGGACGCAGCTGAGAATTGGGAAAGATTTTCTTAGGCTTGTTCTTGCTGTCGATCTCAGTTAATAGTCATAACTCATGTAAGTCTAGAATTTGTTTCAAAGTTATGCCTACCTGGCTTGTAGGATGCAAACGTTAAGAGTGAAAATAGTCAACGCTCTCCCGAGAGGGCGCGTAACAAGACATAATCTTCATCAAGACCCACAGAGGCACAGAATGCGCACCAAAGAGCCATCGACGATAAGAATTCTTCTACCCAACTTCTTTAGTATTATCAAATATTCAGTAAAGTTAAAAGAAATTTGCATCAAATTCCTCTATACCCACTACCTAGATTCTATCATAACTTGCCACATCGCATATCTATCTTGCACTGATAATTCTTCTAATAGTGTGCTAGCTGTCCCCTGGGCTTGATTCTCCATTGCAGTAGGGAGCAGGAAGAGGCTCCAGGTCCCAAAGCCCTAGAGATCTAAGAAAAGGACTACGTTTTCCCAGGACCACTGTGAACTCTTTCCGGGGTCAGGTACCTCTGGGAATAATTTGTTGAAGGGAACGCGGTTGTCCTCTCCCCCCACGCCCATCCCCCCTTTTAATTGAAGACTTCTTAAGCATAAGAGATTTCCTTCCACTAGGTGAATCTGAAAGCAGAACTAAGATCTTGACAAGCAGTCCTTGCATACGTTTGGCACCTTTTTGGATGAAAGAGGTCATTTCAATGTTGACGTTCTACTTTTTGAACTTTCTCCCTTTTTCTGAGGCTGCTGGACACCACCCACCCACCCCCGTCTCCCGTCCCCCGCCAAAAGGAAAAAAAAAAGGCGCCTCAAAAGTGTTCATATCTCTTAAAGTTCGTTAACCTCGCTTTGCCTCCGTTGCCTGCTCTGCAAAATGAAGATAATATCGTACCTACTCAATATGGTGGTTGCGAAGACTCAGTGAGCTAACACATGCAGAGCGTTTAGAACAGTGCCTTACACACAGTAGCATTAAATAGCGGCTATCACCCATATGCACATAACTCCCAGATTTATATCTCCAATTCTGATCTCGCCCCTTCTGATTTATGCCCTCCAGTCCGTTGAAGGATACCCCGTTGGGTATCTCTACCTGTTTGTACCAGAGACACCTCAAATTCAAAATGTCCAGAAATGAGCACAGCACCTTCTTCCCTTGAATAACTCGCCTTGTGTATATAATTGGGGTGAACGTCCCACCAATGCCAACCGGCTAGCATCTACTCAGGCAGATACGCCAGACATCTGAATCTTAATACCTCATCTTCCCCCCCAATCTGTCACTGTGTCCTAATTTTATTTCCTACCTTTGCATCCCTTCCTCATAATCATCAGTACCACTGCCTTAAATTAAACCCTATCATTTCTTGTCTGGATTATTTCAAGAGCCTTTTGCCCCTCTCAAGTCTGACCTTGTCATAGATTGTTGATATTTATTTTCCCTGCAACATCTCCACCTCCCAATAATCTCCATCACTTATTAGCCATGTGAATTTTGGCAAATTGCTTAATCTACCTATGCCTCACTTTCCTTATTGTAAAGTGGAAATAAGAGTACCTATCTCATAGGGTTGTGTGATTAATCATGCAATGCAATTAGAACAGTGCCTAGGATATGAAAGTGACCAAAAGTGTTACGTTATTATTATTATTACTACTATTGCCTTCTCACGAACATGCTGTTTGTATGTTCAAGCTGTTATCTCTACTGGAAAATCCTTCTCCATTTCCAATACTCTTTCCAAAACCCCCTCCTGGGTTTTACTGCACCTACCACTGTGTACTGACATGATTGAATGATTGGCTTATGGGACTGATCCTTTCTACCAGACTTAACTTCTTCAGGGCAGGAACTCTGATGCATAGTAAATGGTCAATAAAAGTTGGCTCAACTGAAACCCTAAGGATAAACTCCATCCACAGCGGAAGGCGCGGCCCCTCCTAATTCGGGGGCGGGGCGGGGAGCCATGCGCGGAGGGTGGGTGGGTGGGGGTGGGGTGGGACTCTTTTTCCTCGCCGTGGCGGCGGAGGCGCACGGCGTGGGTTTGCGGCGAGACGTCGTCGTCGGAGGCTGAAAAAGCCCAAGGTGCTGCCGTTGCCCGTACAACTCGGACTTGCTGTCGCCAGAGCTTCGTCTGCACGGGTCTCGGACCGAGTGGAGCTCGCAGCCTCGGTCCCGGAGCCCACCCTCGCCTCGCCTATTGCCCAGCCTGCAGTGATGGAGCCGGCCACCGCGCTGCACCCGGGCCCGCGCCCGGCGCTGCCCCTTGGGGGCCCGGGCCCGCTGGGCGAGTTCCTGCCTCCCCCCGAGTGCCCAGTCTTCGAGCCCAGCTGGGAAGAGTTCGCGGACCCCTTCGCTTTCATCCACAAGATCCGGCCTATAGCCGAGCAGACTGGGATCTGTAAGGTGCGGCCGCCGCCGGTGAGTCACGCCAGCACCCCGGATCCAGCTCGTGGCTGGGGGAGGGAGCGGGGACGCGCGGGTCTGGGGAGGCCCGAGGCGCGGGGGGCGGGGAGCCGGTCGCCCCACCGGCCTCGTCAAGTTTGAGGCTGCCTAGAAGGTTGGAGTTGAGGCTGGGGGAGGAAGATGGGGGCTTCTCTAGGGTGGGAGATGAGTAGCGTGGGAGAACCGGGGACTTCGGCGGTGCCACGGGAGGGCCGGGTCGCCGCGGGGTTCGGGCGGCCGGGTCCGGAGGTTCGGGTTCGGTTCCGGATGGAGTGATGGCAGGAGCCGGGGGTGGTCGCGGGGGAGTTTCCTCACGTAGCCCGGCGGAGGCGCGGGCTGGAGGGAGGACTGTGGGCCCGGCGAGGCTCAGCAGGCTGGTCCTCGCCTCCGCTCCCGGGGTGCGGGGGTGTGTGATGGGGTGGGGTGGGGGTGGGGGACTTGCGAGTTGTCGTGCGAGGAGGAAAGTTTTCAATATGGCGGCGGGAGCCCCTGGTCCTTTGTGTGGTGGCGGCGTCGGCCCGGAGCGGCCCTCACCTGGGCGCCCCACCCTCCAGACCAGGGCACCCCTCCACCGCCTGGTCCCCGGGCCTCCAGGTGTCCCCCGGGCCGGGGTCAAGAGGGGGGCGGCCAGCGCTGGCTGGGGGCGGGGAGGAGCCGCAGGTCCGGCCCCGGAGCGGATGTGTTGTGGGGGGCGTTAGTGTCTGGGGGGACACTTTTGGGGCGGCGGGGGCAGGACAGGCGGTGGTGGGCCCCATGCCCGCCCGCGCTCCCAAAGGCTCACACACCCGGCTTCTTCTGGCTCAGCCGCTCGGCTCCCCGGGGAGGCCTGGGCTGTGCTGTTGGGGATGGGGTCGGGGCGAGGCCGTGTTTGTAGGGGAATGTCAGACGAAGAGACCTCCGAAGATTTCGTGCTCGTTTCCCCCGGCCCTCGGCCTCTGGGCGCTGAAAGGCAGTCACCCACCGCAGCCCTTGCAGCCCTGTCTACAGCGCCTCGGGCCTGGGGGCAGTGAGTGAGGGGTGGGTGTTGCTGAAACCATCCCCAACGGCTCCAACGTTCGCTGAGGAGAGCCCGGCCAACTCCTTCCCCCGTGGCCGGAACTGGGTGCGCTCCTACACCCCTGGTTTTTGCCCACCTTTCGGGAGGGTCTGAGTCCGAGTTGGCCTAAGCGGCGGTTGGACGGGCTGGGACCGTTGGGAAGGGGGTTTAACTGCCTTTCCTACTGTTTAAGAATCTTCTCCCCACTCTCTTCCCCCACCCCCACTCCTAAGTGGAGGAAGACCCCTTCCCACCCCTTTCTCCCTTAAGCTTGCTCTTTGTAATGCCATTTTGAGTTGTAGGGATTCTGTTTGTAATCATTATGTTTTGGAAAGCTGTTTTCAGGGAGATCCCTGAAAATAAGGCTTCTTATCCTAACTCTTCCCCGCCCCAAATTAAAACATGGACACCTACTTTAGTTTTTCTTAAGCAAGTTTGAAAAGGGAGATGAACTATATGCTTCACAAAATAACTAGCCAGCGAATATGAGGGAAATGTTTGAAAATAGATCCATTTCTTACAGCGAGGTGGGCAAGGTTGATTCTTGCTGCTTAAGGGAAGTACGTTTCTCTTAGTGCGAAGAGGCCTGCAGAAGTTATAACAGGGCTGGTTAGAGCCAAGGTTTTAATTCTTGAATAATAGGTCATGTTTCACACTGTAGTAATGTGGCTTTATGTCACATGCTAGAAGGGGTGAATATGAATATCGCACATTTGCATTAATGGGATTTTATTCAGAAATTGGGTAACTTGACTAAGTTGTTAGTAACCAAAATGTGGGGAGTCAGATTCCTGGGAGGTGTCCTCCATGTTGGTATTGTGGTATACCAGGGCTGGGGTAAATCCTTTATCTTGCTTTCTTGTTCTTTGCCTTTTAGAGGGCCCTTTTCCTGAAAAGAGAGTGTTGCTCTGGTTAGGCTTGGCTACCCATTTCCTCATCTTGGCTAGAATATTAATGGTAATCTTTGCAAAATGTGTGATCGAATTGCCTTTTCCCCCCTCTGAATGTCAGACAGACATGATGGCCACCATTTTGTATTGAGAGTACTACATAGTACAGCCTGAGGAAAGGGGTTAAAGAGGCACCAATAATCTACAAATACAACCAGTGCTGTTTTGGAGACCTCCTTTGTGTGGAGGGGGCTTGCTTCCTCCTTTGTTTAACAAACTCCTATGCCAAATGGAAAGAGTTTGAGAGTATTTGTTGTTGATATAACCACAAAAAGGGAAATCTTTCCAGAAGTTGTAGCTCTTGAAGAGGGGTCTTGTTGGAACAAAGGCTTCTTAAGAGATGTAAACAGTCTTTGTTTTAGAAACTGTTTTGTTTTTAGGAAAGCTAACTGTGAACAAGTGGTTTCATATAGTTGATATGTAGCAACAAAAAAACCCTTCAAGAGGTGTGAAATATTTTCCATGGTCATATATGTAATGTCTGTATTTCTGGATGATTTTTGTTCACTGAGTTTTTGGAACACAAATGGTTATATTAGAAGGGGAACTGGGACTATTGATATTTTACTTGTTAGAAGGTAAGGAGAAGTATAAAACATTTCTGTCTCCTTTTGTTCTTACCTTTGTATCTTTACCAATGGTACTTAATATAGCTTCAGTTTATAGCTGCTTTCTCAGTGAGACTCCCAAAACTGCTTGGCTTCTGAAAACCTTAGAGTGCTTATATTATTTTGTATATGGCAGCTTAGGGGTTCTCAGAAATTTGAAAATATACTAAGATAAATGTGAGAAAACGTAATTAAGTCAAGAAGATTATACTTCAATTCTGAGTTTGAAGTTTAACAGACACCTTTGTTTCAAATTATATTAACTACGTAGGATAACCAGGTTTGTTTTCTGGGCCAAGACCTTAAATTTACAATTAATACGGTTTCTGGTTTTGTCACCTTTAAAATGCAAATTTTAATTTCCTCCTTGATACTGTACTTAGATGTCTGTTTAAGGACAAATGATATTTTTCCATATCACTTTGTGGTATTTGGAGATTAATAATTTTAAGGGTGTAACTATTAGGCAGAAAAATAGTTGGCTGTTCAGTAAATACTTTTTTGTCTCCCAAATTTTGATAGGAATATAGTTATGGCTTTAGTAACTTATTTTCTTGCTTTCAGATGTCATGTCTCACATTTGGCCATAGATAGATTCCACAAGTTTCTTTTCTTTTTCTTTTTCGTTTTTTTGAGACGGAGTTTTGCTCTTGTTGCCCAGGCCTGATGTGCAATGGTGCGATCTCGGCTCACTGTAACTTTTCCCTCCCGGGTTCAAGTGATTCTCTTGCCTCAGCCTTCGTGAGTAGCTGGGATTACAGGCATGTGCCACCATGCCCGGCTAATTTTGTATGTTTAGTAGAGACAGGGTTTCTCCATGTTAGTTAGGCTGGTCTTGAACTCCTGACCTCAGGTGATCCACCCGCCTCGGTCTCCCAAAGTGCTGGGATTACAGGTGTGAGTCACCGTGCCCGGCCTAGATTCCACAAATTTCTTCTTTGTGTCCAGAGAAGGTTTAAATCAAACCCAAGGGCACAAGAGACAGAATTTTTTTCAGCTTTAACTCCTTGTAGTTACTAGTTTGATTCCTTCATCTTTATAGCCAAGTGTAAAACTGCCCTTAAATGTTTTAATACAGTCAGCATCTTTTTTTTTTTTTTTTTTTGAGACGGAGTCTTGCTCTGTGGCGCTGGCTGGAGTGCAGTTGCGCTATCTCGTCTCACTGCAAGCTCCGCCTCCCGGGTTCACGCCATTCTCCTGCCTCAGCCTCCCGAGGAGCTGGGACTACAGGCACCCGCCACTACTCCCGGCTAATTTTTTGTATTAGTAGAGACGGGGTTTCACCGTGTTAGCCAGAATGGTCCCCATCTCCTGACCTCGTGATCCACCCGCCTTGGCCTCCCAAAGTGCTGGGATTACAGGCGTGAGCCACCGCGCCCGGCCACAGTCAGCATCTTTTATTGAGTGAGCCTATTGGTTCCACTCCTAGAGAAGAGGGAGGAACTTACACACTTTGTATGGTAGAAGTGTTAATGATATGGAGCTCATTTACTCCCTTTCCAGCGTATCATTCTCCCTAATTTGGAGTTTGATTAACTTAGACCTAACCCTCTCTGGGTTTTCCTATTTCTTTGGTGTCACGAAATCTTTCCCTACTTGTGGTATCTTTGGCTACTTTAAGCCTTCAACGTTTGGAGAAGAGGCTTATCAGTGGAAACATCCTTGAGCAAGGGAACAACTTGTAACTACTTAAAAAATAACCCTTTTATTGAAACATACCACAGAGTTCACCCATTTATGATGTGCAATTCAGTGGTTTTTGATATTTTCACAGAGTTGTACAACCATCACCACAATCAATTGTAGAACATTTTCATCGCCCTCAAAAGAAACCCTGAACTCACTTGTAACTACTTTTAAAGACAAATTTAGGACTATAATGCCCAGGATAAAAACTTGATAGGAGGTTGGATTAAGTCTTACAGTTCCAGGCCACAAATGTCTACCTTTTTTTTTTGAGATGGAGTTTTACTCCTGTCGCCCAGGCTGGAGTGCTGTGGCGCAACATCTGCCTCCTGGGTTCAAGCGGTTCTCCTGCCTCAGCCGCCTGAGAGCTAGGGTTATAGGCGTGCGCCACCACGCCCGGCTAATTTTGTATTTTTAGTAGAGATGGGGTTTCACCGTGTTGGTCAGGCTGGTCTTGAACTCCTGACCTCAGTTGATCTACCCACCTTGGCCTCCCAAAGTGCTGGGATTACAGGAGTGAGCCACCGTACCCAGGCCACAAATGTCTACCTTAAAGCAAAAACAAACTTCATTTATTGTAGTTATTGAATGGGTGTTTAGCTAAATTTGACTTTGCCAGTGGTAAATTGGGCACATTAGTAACCACAAAACATATCTACCCAGTTGTAATTCGTAGTGAACTAATAAACAAAACTTGTAGAATTTAAGAATGTAATGTGAATGATATTGCAAATATGAGTCAGCTAAAGATTTGAGTCCCCACCCCCACTGGAAAAATTTCCTTCCCTTCCTATGATTATAGGGTATGGTTTTAAACATGCAATCTAAACTTTTAAAAGAGTGAAATGGGTAGAGAATTACCTTTGAAAAGCGTTAATATACTTCTCTCTTAAAAGCCAGGGCTTGAAATCTCCCTTTTTTTTAAAAAATCTCTGTCACCCAGGCTGGCATGCAGTGTTGCAATCAAGGCTCACTGCAGCTTCCACTTCTTGGGCTCAAGTGCTCCTCCCTCCTCAGCCTCTAATAAATTGTAGGGATGGGGTTTCTCAGTATGTTGCCCAGGCTTATCTTGAACTCCTGGCTTCAAGCAGTTCTCCCGCTTTGGTCTCCCAAAGTGCTGGGATTACAGGCCTGAGCCAGTGCACCTGGCCTGAATTATTTTGTTGAGACACTGATAAGAAAAGTTAAAAGAAAATTATTAACCCTTAATTTTATTCTTTCTCTGTTTCTAGGGTAATTTTCTTTATGACCTGTTGGCCTAGACTTAGAGTATTGGAGTATGTCAGGTTGATAGATTAGTGAAAAATGTGTTTATTGGTTTACATTTATAAGTGGGTAGAGATCAGCCAGTGGAGGAATTTTCTCTTAGGTAAAAAAATACGGGGTTGGGCGTAGTGGCTCATGTCTGTAATCCCAGCACTTTTGGGAGGCCTAGATGGGCATATTGCTTGAGGTCAGGAGTTTGAGATCAGCCTGGCCAACATAGCAAAACTCTGTCTCTACTAAAAATACAAAAATTAGCTGGGCATGGTGGTGGGGGCTTGCAATCCCAGCTACTCAGGTGGCTGAGGCAGGAGAATTGCTTGAACCTGGGAGGCAGAGGTTCCAGTGAGCTGAGATCACTCCATTGCACTCCAACCTGGGCGACAGGCTCAAAAAAGAAAACAAACAAAAAAAAACCCAAAACAACAACAAAAAAAAGGTGTAAACTATTCGATTTTAAAAAATCGAACCCTGTTTAAATACTGTAATGGGACCTTTTTGTAGACTTTTGTAACCTTTCATTGTTGCCTTAATTGAACCCCATTAAGGTTGGCTATAGAAAAGAATAAGGGAAAGCCCATGCTCCTAAAATGAATGTGCTAATTAGGTCTCTGGTGTTCAGGGTTTTTGAAGTCTTATGCATATACTTCTTTCCAAATGTCATCTATAGGTTTGAAAAACTGCTAACCTAGGAGTACCTTGCTTTCATCCTTGGACAGTCCTCTCAGCTTCATTTGTGTTGAGATTGCTGTGCAATTTTTTTTTTCCTCTAAGAGAATTAGGTGTTCTCTAATATAGCTATTATAGTACAGATTATTGCCAGCCTCAAAAAAAAAAAAAAAAAAAAAGATGGAATGAAGGTTGGGAACTGGAGGGCTACACATTCTCAAATTTAAGTTTGGGTCTCTTGAAGGGGACTCAACAGAGGCATACCGACAAGTTCCTTTGGGGTGAGTGGGTGGGTGAGTTAATACCTTGGGAAAGCCATATTCTTGGGCTGCTGCCATTGACTTTTGATTATTTAAAGTTTGAGATACTAATAACTGGATTTATAAAATCCAGATTGTGAGAAACTTGTTTTAGACATAAGAATTGTATGCAGTTGAGAAGTATTTCTCAAATATTTCTACTGCTGTGTCCTTGCATGGGATTAAAGAGGGAAATTAAATGAAAACTTAATTTTAAATAAAAATTAAATGAAAAATTAAATTGTATACCTCCACAAATTCGTCCAGAAATGTTTCTTTTTCTATTATTAGATGAATTCTTTGGTGAATTTGCTTTTTACAACCAAGTTTATAAACCAGATTAATGAAGAAAAGATATCTCTGGGACAGTGAGGCATTTCGGTTCCATAATTGTAGGATGTTTGGAACAAAGATGCAGAATTTGAACGCATTCTTTTAAGTCCTCTTCCCCACACCATGGTTTAAGACACTCAAACCTTTAACTGTAGACCATCCTTCTTAAAGCACCATCAGCATATATCTTTACACATGGCCTTAGAGTCATCCCATGTGTGCTACTGCTTCTTTTTTTAAAGCATTTAAGCTTTCTTTCGGATATAAAAACTAATCATTTTGTTCTGCTAGACCCATCACTTACAGGGAGTAAATTAAAACATTTTATTATGAAAAATGTCGAGAATACACAAAAGTGTAAAGAATAGTTACTTTAGCTATTTTCCTGGATTGAAGAGCTGAAAGTGGAGTAGCAGCATTGGAGTTGAAAGAATACTCTAGGGATCTTCATTTGTAAAGAACAGCTTGGCTTAGCTTTTGTCCTATTCAGGTTATAAGTGACATTTCGGCAATTAGGAGTGAGCTTTCTAGCCTTTAGTCAGTGATGGTCATTTTGCCCAAATAGGTTGGGGATAGTGTTTCTCAGTTTTAGTCAATGGCTTTGTTGCTTTGTTACACATTTGTTGGGACATGTCAAGTAACTTGACCAGCTGCAGGTCTGTTGACACATGGAGGTGTGGGAGTTGGTTGGTGGGTGGAGGTTGTCTCTGCTAACATCACTTCATTCTTTATCTGTTCATTTTCATATTGGCCAGACTTTATCTCAACTTTTCCTTTCTTGGGAAAAGGGGCCTTCTGGTCAGAGTGGGTATTTTGCCTGACAAAACAGAGTTGACATCAGTAGTAACGAAGAAATAGAATGACGTTCTAGCCAGGCATGGTGGCTTTCACTTGTAATCCCAGCACTTTGGGAGGCTCCAGGCAGGAGGATCACTTGAGATCAGGAGTTTGAGATCAGCCTGGGAAGCATGGTGAGACTCTATCTCTACAAAAGACAAAAAATTAACTGGGAATGGTGCCGTGCACCTGTAGTCCCAGCTACTCAGGAGGCTGAGGTGGGAGGATGGCTTGAACTCAGAAGTTCCGGGTTGTGGTGAGCCCTGATCATGCCGCTGCACTCCAGCCTGGGCAACGGAGCAAGACTTTGTTTCAAAAACAAACAAAACAAAATGGCTGGACGCGGTGGCTCACTCCTGTCATCTCAGCACTTTGGGAGACTGAGGTGGGCGGATCATGAGGTCAAGAGATTGAGACCATCCTGGCCAACATGGTGAAACGCTGTCTCTACTAAAAGTACAAAAATTATCTGGGCGTGGTGGTACTAAGTTACTTGGGAGGCTGAGGCAGGAGAATCACTTGAACCCAGGAGGTGGAGGATGCAGTGAGTCAGTATCGCGCCACTGCACTCCAGCTTGGTGACAGAGCGAGACTCTGTCTCAAAAAACAAAAACAAAACGAAAGTCCCTTTCTGGAAAAGACGTTTTAGGGAAATGAGAATTTGAAGAGTCTAATGAATTTCTTCTTAGATTATTAGGTTCAGCTTAAAAATTAGGTCATTGGAAAATATTTTCTATTAATATCCCTTAAAATCTAAAGACTTGTCCCTGCTTCCCTGAAATAATAATTTTATTTCTCAGATAGGAGATGCCACCAGGCAGAAGGTCACATAATGACCTTTTAGAACTTGTTGATTTCATTTCACATGGCAATCTCTTGTAACATGCTGTGAAATTTAACTATTATTTTGCAGGGATAAAAATGAGGTTTATCAAGGGGACTGTGTGTATATATATATTTGTCATAGTTTTTTCTTTTTTTTAAATTACTTTTTTTTTTTTTTGAGACGGAGTTTCGCACTTGTCGCCCAGTGTGGAGTGCAGTGTGGAGTGTAGTGTGGCGTGATCTCGGCTCATTGCAACCTCTGCCTCCCAGGTTCAAGTAATTCTCCTGCCTCATCCTCCCTACTGGCTGGGATTACAGGCATGTGCCACCACGCCTGGCTAATTTTGTATTTTTAGTAGAGACGAGGTTTCTCCATGTTGGTCAGGCTGGTCTCGAACTCCCGACCTCAGGTGATCCTCCCGCCTCCGCCTCCGAAAGTGCTGGGATTATAGGCATGAGCCACCATGCCCGGCTTAAAATTACTTTTCAAAAGCCAGTTCCTCTATTATGTAAAAGAGGACAGGAGGGATATTTTCTAGATTTAAAAAAATAGGTGGGTAGAGTCTTCAGTCTAGTTACATCATGACCGTGGACAAAGTCATTTTACTGCAACGTATGCTTATCATCTGCTCTAAGGGGATCTGACACTGACCTAGGGCTGCTGTCCAGACTAATTAATTGATGGATTGCAAGGAGCTTAAATCCCAAAGCTTTATTTGCTCATTGCTAAGAAGAGTCTGGGGACAGATTTAGTGAGGCAAGAGTTAGTGCCAAATACACATCCCTCATTTTCCCATATAGTGAAGGGATTTCCCCTTACCCCCCGGGGACAGAGTCTTGCTTTGTTGCCTGGGCTGGAGTGCAGTGGTGCATTCATAGCTCATTGCAGCCTTGACCTCATGGGCTCAAGCCGTCCTCTCACCGCAGCCTCCTGAATAGCTGGGACCACAGGTACATGCCACCACACCCAGAATTATTATTTTTAGGGACAGGGTCTTGCTATGTTGCCCAGGCTGGTTCGAACTCCTGGCCTTAAGCCATCCTCCCACCTCAGCTTCCCAAAGTGCTGGGACTACAGGCATGAGCCACTGCACCTGGCTGTGAAGGGACTGTTTTCTTTTTTTCTTGTTCTGTTGCCCAAACTGTAATGCAGTGGCGCAATCACAGCTCCCCGCAGCCTCGAACTCCTGGGCTCAAGTGATCTCACTTCAGCCCCCCATTTAGTTGAGATTACAGGCACACACCACCGTGCCTGGCTAATTTTTCAAATTTTTTTGTAGAGATGGTGTCTCACTATGTTAGCCAGGCTGGCCATGAAGGGATGTCTTAAAAGTGATACTTGAAAAGGCACCCCCCCTGCCCCGTTGCCCCCCGCCCCCCAAAAAAAGGGCAAAAACCCATCATCAAAACGAGGGTATAGCCAGCACAGTGGCTCACACCTGTAATCCCAGCACTTGCGGAGGCACAGGTGGGAGGATTGCTTGAGCACAGGAATTTGAGACCAGCCTGGGCAACACAGCAGACCCTATCTGTACAAAAACCAATTGAACAAAAACCCTAGAATATGTAGACTATAATTCTTCTATTAGTTTAGATGAAGCTTTTCTGTCCCTGAATCTTTATTTTTTTTGAGACAGGGTCTCACTATGTTGCCAGGCTGGAGTGCAGCGTGATGGAATCTTGGCTCACTGCAACCTCCGCCTCCTGGGCTCAAGCCATCCTTCCACCTCAGCCTCCCGAGTAGCTGGGACTACAGGTGCATACCATCATGCCCAGCTGGTTTTTTTGTTTATTTTAATCGAAACAGGGTTCACCATGTTGCCTAGGCTGGTGAGCTTGAACTCCTGAGCTCAAGCAGTCTGCCCACCTAGGCCTTACAAAGTGCTGGGACTATAGGCACAAGCCACCACACCCGGCCTGTCCCTAAACAGATTAATGAGATTAATATATATTTTTTTTGTTTGTTTGTTTTTGTTTTTTGAGACGGAGTCTCGCTCTGTCGCCCAGGCTGGAGTGCAGTGGCGCGATCTCGGCTCACTGCAAGCTCCGCCTCCTGGGTTTACGCCATTCTCCTGCCTCAGCCTCCAGAGTAGCTGGGACTACAGGCGCCCGCCACTGTGCCTGGCCAATTTTTTTGTATTTTTAGTAGAGACGGGGTTTCACCGTGGTCTCGATCTCCTGACCTTGTGATCCGCCCGCCTCGGCCTCCCAAAGTGCTGGGATTACAGGTGTGAGCCACCGCGCCCGGCCTAATATTTTTTTTAAGGTAGAGCTGTTAAAAATTATTTCAGAAAATTTGCGGATGTATTCGTGTGTCTTATGTAGTGTGTGTATATAGGCAGGAGTTTAGTTTGGTGAGATTTGTGTTAAGAAGGGTTTACAGTGATTTAAATTTCCCCTAATACAGGATGACCGTGACGTTGTGGAAGCCATGCAAATAGAAGGATATTGTACTTACTAACATAATTTAAATAGTCTCAATTCGTGTCTGACAGGAGGGGTCAATAGTTGAAGTCTAGTAATTTTGCAATTATCCTACTTGTAAAGTGGGGAGAAAAGTAGGAGTGGCAGGAAAAATGTTTACCTAGATCTTTTTTTTTTTTTTTTTTTTTTTTTTTTTTTTTTTTGAGACAGAGTCTCGCTCTGTCACCCGAGCTGGAGTACAGTGGCCGGATCTCAGCTCACTGCAAGCTCCGCCTCCCGGGTTTACGCCATTCTCCTGCCTCAGCCTCCCAAGTAGCTGGGACTACAGGCGCCCGCCACCTCGCCCAGCTAGTTTTTTGTATTTTTTAGTAGAGACGGGGTTTCACCGTGTTAGCCAGGATGGTCTCGATCTCCTGACCTCGTGATCCGCCCGTCTCGGCCTCCCAAAGTGCTGGGATTACAGGCTTGAGCCACCGCGCCCGGCCTTACCTAGATCTTTTAAGAAAATATTTTAGGATAAGAGCTACCATCATATTTTATTCTTTTATTTATTTATTTATTGAGGTTAATTGTATTTAGACTTAGGGAATTAACAAAGGAGGGATGAGACTAGACCAGGTCCCAGGATTTCTTGGCTCCAGCTACAGCAAGCACGGAGGGAAACACAGGGGAGGGGCAGATAGCAGATTTGGTCTTGAACTTGGAGGGTGGGAAATTGATGATCCCCACGATGGAGGCAGCAGGAAGAAACTATGTCTGAGGAAGGTCTGGGCTGCCCAGAGGGGCAGCTTACCCCTGGGCCCCTGGGGCTATGGACTAGCAGGAGGGGAAACAAGGATCATCCCCTCAGGGCTGAGGAAAAGGCACTTGATTCAGTCCCTCCTCCCCTCTTTCCCCATCCATTGGAGAGATGGGAGTCCTTGCCTCCTTGCCCTTTGAATGGCCCAGATGCTGATCCTGATTGAGTCTCTTTAAGAAGCTTTTGCTGAAGTGGTGATTGTGATAGCATAGGAGGGGATAGCCTTAGTGATCCAAGGGAGGAAACCTGCAGAGCCCTCTGATGCCTGACTTGGCACAGATCTACCTCTGAGCAACCAGGTAGAGTCCACATCCAGGGGTGTCACTCCCACAACTTCCATCACTCCCAGTGTGGCCCGGTGTTGAGTCTTCACCACGACAAAGGTTAGAGTCAGCACTCTAGCCACCATCCTCATGATGCTGCCAGCTGCAAAGCTGACACTCATGGTTGTCATGGGACCATGGAGGTCCTTTGGCATGAGCCCATTCAGCCAGCTCTTCACTAGCTCCTAGTTGAACCAGTACAGGGCTGAGAAGGGCACATCTCAAAGGATAGTGGGGTCCCGGCACAGCCACAGTGAGCACCAACCACTCTAAGACACTGGAGCTCAAACTACAGGTATCAGCACATAGTATAACATATGCTGAACCTGCCTTTGTCTGCATAAGCTCCAGGGCACTGATAATTGCAGTGATAGTGCCCGGGTGGGCCAGCACACCAGCTACCAGGTTATGTAGAGGTAAGGGCTCAGCCACACAGGAAGGCCTTGAGTTGGTTGTAGGCAGTGAAGTAGTTGGTGGTAGCTGGCACAGCCATCACCAGCGTGGCTGGGAGGCCACTCCACAGGTCCTAGTGCCCTTGTGCCTCAAAATCTTCACAGAGGCATCCATGGTGCCAGTGAAGCTGGTAGGGTCTTAAAACCAGGTGGCACAGCAGGGACCATTTGGTCATAGGTACAGAGGCTCCAGGATATCATTGTAGTACATGATTGGAGAGAGGAGGGCAGCTTGGCATAAGAGAGGCTCTGAAGTCTGGAGGAAGGTGTCAGCTCACTGACCACCAGCAGGCACTGAGACTGGAAATAGAACTTCCACTATGTCTAGGGGTGTCATGAGGAAGCAGGTGACCACAGCCCTTGAAACCTGAGACCACCATTTGTTGGAGGGAGCTAATGCCCCCAGAGTCCTAGTCCGTCATCATGTAGCTTCAGTCCTGGCTCTAGACTGGTGCTTGTGCAGTGTGAGGCTGGTCAGGCCCATTCCAGCTCTGGCCTCACCTTGCATCAAGACTGGCTCCCTGTATTTTACTCCCTATATTTTATTATTTACCAACAATTAGACAATCTTATTTTAAAAAAAAGCTAATTAGGACCCCTATATAATCATATAAACTTAAATTTCCCAGTTTTTAATTCAAATATATCTTCCGTTATTGGACCTCATAACGTTGGCTCTTAGGTAGACCCAGGTAGAGAGTAGTCCCCTCTTTTTTTTTTTTGAGATGGAGTCTTGCACTTTGTCGCCCAGGTTCAAGTGCAGTGGTGTGATCTCAGCTCACTGCAACCTCTGCCTCCGGGTTCAAGCGATTCTCCTGCCTCAGCCTCCTGAGTAGGTGGGATTACAGGGACGTGTCATCACGCCCAGCTAATTTTTGTATTTTTAATAGAGATGGGGTTTCACTGTGTTAGCCAGGCTGGTCTCAACTCCTGATCTCAGATGATCCATCTGCCTCAGCCTCCCAAAGTGCTGAGATTGCAGGTGTGAGCCACTCGCCCAGCCTCTAGTAGTCTCCTCTTAACTGCAGAAAGGAAAACCATGGATAGAATTTGTCAACTGCTTTTGGGCCGGGCGCGGTGGCTCAGGCCTGTAATCCCAGCACTTTGGGAGGCTGAGGCGGGCAGATCACAAGGTCAGGAGATCGAGACCATCCTGGCTAACCCCGTGAAACCCCGTCTCTACTAAAAAATACAAAAAATAAGCCGGGCGTGGTGGCAGGCGCCTGTAGTCCCAGCTCCTTGGGAGGCTGAGGCAGGAGAATGGCGTGAACCCGGGAGGCGGAGCTTGCAGTGAGCCGAGATTGCGCCACTGCACTCCAGCCTGGGCGACAGAGCGAGACCCTGTCTCAAAAAAAAAAAAAGAATTTGTCAACTGCTGTCCAAAATAGGTGAGGACAGTATAGTAAGATATTTCGAGAGAAAGACTACATTCATGTAACTTTTATTTATTTATTTTATTATTTAGTTTTTGGAGACAGAGTCTCACTCTGTCCCCCAGGCTGCAGTGCAGTAGCGCAATCTTGGCTCACTGCAATCTCCACCTCCCGGGTTCAAGTGATTCTCATGCCTCAGCCTCTTGAGTAGCTGGGACTGCAGGCACCTGCTACCACGCCCGGCTAATTTTTGTATTTTTAGTAGAGATGGGGGTTTTACCATGTTGGCCAGGCTGGTCTCGAACTCCTGACCTCAAGTGATCTGCCCGCCTCAGCCTTCCGCATTTCTGGGATTACAGGTGTGAGTCACCACACCAGGCCCCATGTAACTTTTATTACAGTGCATTGTTTGTTACTGTTAATCTCTTACTGTGCCTAATTTATAAATTTTATAGATATGTATGTGTAGGAAAAAACATAGTATATATAGGGTTTAGTACTTCCTATCTATGGTTTCAGGCATCCACTGGGGGTCTTGGAATGTATTCTTCCAGATAAGGGTGGGGACTACCATATACTATATTGCTACTGTGACTTTAATGTGGATTTTTTGGTCTTGAATCAGTCACTTAATACTGCTTTCTAAATGTATTAAGACACTCCCCAATGGTACATGTACCATTTAAAATTGTCAAATGCTTAGGTATTTTAGTTAGGAGCAGACAGCTAGGCTAAGATTTCTTTTCCCAGCTATGTACTTTATGTGCCCTTAGGCAGAGTTTTGTGCATTCTTGAGTTGATTTTTGCCATCTCACTGGCTTGACCAAATTGTAATGTTCAGAGAACTAAAGCCTAAACTTAGTGTGTTTCAAGCACTTGATTGGAACTTTTCATTAAGTACATTTTCTTAGGGGGCATACATACTACAGGCTACAGATACTGAAACATTATAATATTACTCTAATCACATAACCCCAGAAACAAAGAACAAATCCCTATCAAGCCCACATAATTACAAGGTCTTTAAGGCAGGATCCTCCCAATTTTCTGTGGCTATACCAACTCATCATTTGGTGATATTTAAACCAGATGGTAATATCTCATCCTTGCCAGGCTTTAACTTGGAAGAGATGAGAGGTAGGAGCTCTTAGGATTTGTATTCTGTTATCTTTTTATTTATGGGACAATGGGGAAAGGGGTGGATATAAGAAAAGTTTATACAGTGAAATTTGAGTATTGCTTCCACTTTGTAAAATTCCAGATCTTTAAACTTTTCCCTGTGTCAGAGAGGCTTTCATTCAATATGATGCATTTGGACAAATTGAGAACAGCCACCAAATTTTCCAGTGGGAGGCTGGCTTCAGGGATTTGTGGTAGAGTATGGGTTTGGGGTTTTTAAAAATTGTACTTGGTAGCAGCCTATTCTTCTGGGTTCCTCTATAACTACTATTTTTCTCTGGTATCTTTGTGGCTTTTCCCATCTTCCATTTCTAAAATGTATTTTTGATTTATAGAATATATAGTTGCTCATCAAGATTTTTTTGACAAGAACAAAGCTTAGAATTTGATTTAGGATTCTAAGATAATTTGGTTTTGATGGGTGACATTAGCCAGCTAGGAAATGAAATCTTCAAGATAATAGAGATTTTGTGGAAAGAATACTAGAGTAGGAGCCAAAATGTTGGGTTTCTGGCATGTGTTCCATTATTTCCATGTTATCCTTGAGCTCCTAACCTTAAGGGGGGTAATGACTATTTTCAGAGCTTTATTCTATTGATCTGCCTATAAAATGGGCAGACTAAAATATCAGCCCTTCTTTACATAGTGAGGCCTAAAGAGGTAAGGAATCTTGCCCAAATCCTGGTGGAGCCAGGATTTGAACTTTGGTGGTGCAGGTCCTCAGTTACTGCTCTTAACTACTGTATTGCCTCTAATATAACCATAGTAATGATATAATTGTGATTTCATGAGATGATTAATGGGAATTATGAATCTATTAATTTTTGTTTATATACTTTCTATCCTGGTAGGTTCAGCAAAACAAAACCAAAAACAAAATACTTGTTGGTTTTTGCTGCTAAGGCAGATCCATTTTATAGAAAAGGAAACAAACTGAGCTTGAGAGAAGTGACTTGCCTAAGGTGACACAGCCTTGAAAGCACAAATTGAATGTTGCAAACCATGACTCTTTATTCCCAAGTTCAGTGTTCTTCTAATTTAATATATAATGGCTCCCTTCATAGATCGAGATATTAGCCTGCTTCTCTCTTTCATCTCCCCTTACAGTCTTTTTTTGACTGTGGTCTTCTCTCTCTTCCTTCTGGCTACCCAAACTTAAATGCATTAATAATAATAGTATGCTGCATGTATACAGTTATCAAAGTACCATTTAGATTTGTGTGTTTTATCTACTTATCAGTATTTATGAGCTTAGCCCATTCATATACTGTTAGTTTGTTGGCTCATTCATATGTAAACTCGTGGCTCATCAACTCCAGTGACCACTCAGCTTCACATAGGAAGAGTATTTAGGACTCGGGGCTCCCTATATAAATGTACTTCTGCCTCCCATCAAAGTCATTCTGGGGTTCATCCCAGAATTACTTAATTAGAATCTCATTTGGGCCTAAGTGTTTGAATTTTAAAAAGCTCCTCTGGAAGCTCTGCTAGGTTTGAGACCCACTGGTTTAGGTGATTTCATGACAGGTTTAGGCAGCTAACATAAGGAATTCTCAAAAAAAGAGAAAATCTAAAAACCAAAATCCCCCAAAACATAGAAAACAAAATAAAAATAAAAAAAGAAAAAAATAAGGAATTATCTTACCTGTTGACTTCAAATTAATCAGAAATTTCTCAGTTCTACTATGGAAAACTGGGCAATTCTTTTTATCAACTCTGTTGAATGAAGGAATGAATTGAGTCCTTGGAGTTGGTTGTGGTCTCAATTCAGTACTTATTATTGATATGTCAGTAAGTGCATTGTGTTAAAGTCCTAGGTGGCTCATGCCTGTAATCTCAGCACTTTGGGAGGCTTAGACGAAGTTAGTAGTTCGAGACTAGCCTGGCCAATATGGTGACGCTCTGTCTCTACTAAAAATATAAAAATTAGCTGGGCATGCTGGCATGCACCTGTAATCCCAGCTACTCGGGAGGCTGAGGCAGAAGAATCGCTTGAATCTGGGAGGCGGAGGTTGCAGTGAGCTGAGATCACGCCACTGCACTCCAGCCTGGGTGACAGAGTGAGACTCCATCTCAAATAAATAAATAAATTTGAAAAATAAATAAAGGAACTCATAATTGACTGGTCAGAAAGATTAGCAAGTATGATGTATGCAAGGAATAGAAGTTATATACCGAGTGGTTGAAGGTTGGGGGATATGGAGGTGGATGAGAGGGAGCTGTCTGGGAAGGCTTTGCTTCACTTGGATTAGAGTAGGGTTGCAGGAGGAAATAGGTGTGTAGAATGAGAATGAGGGTCATGACATCCCCCTACAAAACAACAATATTCAAGGAAGGAAGAGAATTTGGTTGGAGGTACCAGGAAATGTGTTGTTAGGAAGCTAAGGAGAAAATAGTAAGTTCATTGTTAGTATTTCAGACTTAGGTGGCTTAATGGTGATATTTCTGAAGTCTCAACTCTAGACACAGCTGTAAAACTCTGGAAAAGTAGATACTTACAGTTTTTGTAGAGTATATCCCATTGATACCAGGCAGCCATTCAAATGAAAACCAGTTTTGTCAGGCTGCAGCTTCCTCATATTTTAGGCTAAAGTGGGTTATCTTTCAAATCAAATTTATTTTGGACCATGGCAATACATTTGAAAGAAATAAAGCATTTGATAATACCAGCACGCTACTACAGTCACACAGCATAGTCTGAAATATATCATAGGGTAAGTTTCTTTTAAGATCTTTTGACGTACTTATCTACCATCCTAAATTGAGCATGCCTATGTATTATTAGTGCATCCTTATCTCTTTAATGTGGGGGATCTAGCCTTGAAGCTTGGTCAGTATCTTAGTTCATTTGTGTTAATATAACTATATCTGAGACTGGGTAATTTATAAATAATAGAAATTTATTTCTTGCAGTACTAGAGACTGGGAACTCTAAGATCAAGGCACTGTCAGGTTTGATGTCTTGTGCTGGCCAGGTCTCCACTTTCAAGATGGTGCCTTGACTGGTATGTGGAAGGGCAAAAGGGGCCTAGGGTGTAGGTTCCTGCAACTCTTTTATTTATTTTTATTTTTATAAATTTTTTATATTATTATTTTTTCTTTGAGACAGAGTCTCACTCTGCCACCCAGGCTGGAGTTGAGTGGCTCGATCTGGGCTCACTGCAATGTCTGCCTCCCGGGTTCAAGCAGTTCTCCTGCCTCAGCCTCCTGAGTAGCTGGAATTACAGGCGTGTACCACCATGCCCAGCTAATTTTTGTATTTTTAGTAGAGACGGGGTTCTGCCATGTTGACCACTCTGGTCTCGAACTCCTGACCTCAAGTGATCTGCCCACCTCGGCCTCCCAAAGTGCTGGGATTACAGGCGTGAGCCACAGTGCCTGGCCTAATTTTTGTGTTAAATATGTTTTGTAGGGATGAGATTTTGCCACGTTGCCCAGGCTGGTCTCAAACATCCAGGCTCAAGCAATCCACTTGGTTGGCCTCCCAAAGTGCTGGGGTTACAAGCGTGAGCCACTGCACTTGGCCTGCCATTCATTCATTCATTCATTCTTTTGACAGAGTTTCACTCTTGTTGCCCCGGCTGGAGTGCGATGGCGTGTGATCTTGGCTTACCGCAACCTCCGCCTCCCGGGTTCAAGAGATTCTCCTGCTTCAGCCTCCTGAGTAGCTGGGATTACAGTTGCATGCCACCATGCCCAGCTAATTTTTTGTATTTTTAGTAGAAACAGGATTTCTCCATGTTGGTCAGGCTGGTCTTGAACCCTCCACCTCAGGTGACCCGCCCGCTTCAGCCTCCCAAAGTGCTGGGATTAGAGGCATGAGCCACCGCACCCAACCTTATTATTATTTTTTAGAGATAAGGTCTTGCTGTGTTGCCCAAGCTGGAACGTAGTGGCGCTATTGTAGCTTACTGCAGTAGATGGGACTACAGGCATGTGCCAGTATGTCTGGATAATGTTTTAACATTTTGTAGAGATGGTTTCTCACTGTGTTGCTCAGGCTTGCTCCTCACTCTCTCACTCTGTCTGTCTTCAGCCTCCCAGGTAGCTGGAACTACAGGTGCATGCTGCCATGCCTCGCTAATTAAAAATAAAATTATTTTTGTAGGGTCCCGCCGTAGTGCTCAGGCTGGTCTTGAATTTGTCTTCAATTACTTTCCTTTCCCTTCCCCTTTCTCCTCCCCTCCCCTTTCTCTTCCCCTCCCTCTCACCTTCCCATCCCCTTCCCTTAACTTTCCCATTACTCTCTCCCTTGCCTTCCTTTCCTCCTCCCCTACCTTCCCCCTCCCTTCCCCCTTCCCTCTTCCCTCCTTTTCTTACCCTTCCCTTTTTTCCTTCCCCTCCCCTCCCCTTCCCCCTCACCTTTCCCATTTCCCTTCCCTTCCCTTTCTCTTTTTCTCTTTCTCTTCCCTATCCTTTCCCTTTCCCCTTTCCTTTCCTTTTCTGTTTCCTTTCCCCTTTCCTTTTCCCTTTCCTATGGAGTCTCGCTCTGTCACCCAGGCTAGAGTGCAGTGGCACCATCTCAGCTCACTTGTCTCTGCTTACTTTGCAACCTCTGCCTCCTGGACTCAAGTGATTATCATGTCTCAGCCTCCTCAGTAGCTGGGATTACAGGCGCCCACCACTGTGTCCTGCTAATTTTTGTATTTTCAGTAGAGACGGGGTTTCGCCATGTTGGTCAGGCTGGTCTTGAACTCCTGACCTCAAGTGATCCACCTGCCTTGGCCTCCCAAAGTGCTGGGCTTACAGACATGATGAGCCACTGTGCCCGGCCCTTCTTTCTTTTTTTAATACAATTGCAAATGCGTCATCTTTAGATGGGATATTGACACAACAAAGATTTTGCCGTCTTGCAGTATTTTTTGAGGCTCAGACTGATTTTTAGTCTCACTTCTGTTCGTTTCCTGACCCTGCTGTTGAATCTTCAGGAGTGACCAGTTTATAACTAAAGGACTAAAGGTGCGTCTGTTTCAGATTTAATGAGGCTTTAAAGTTAGGGTGTGGGATATTTAAGCTTCCCCTGCCCTTAGTGCCCAGGTAGGTTTGGGTGTTGCTTAGGCAAGGTTGGGGGCAGAGTCCAATCTCTTTCCTAAATCCCTTCCTCCTGACAGACAAATCATTTTTGGAATCTTTTTAAGTATATAATCTTTTCTTAACCTTGGCAGCCTCAGTTTTCTGCCAGAAATTTTTTCTTCCTTGGATTCTAGGTATGGAAAAAACACAATGAAAGCTAGTTACTAAAGAACCTCCTTGAAAAAACTGTGAAATTATGTATACTTGAGTACAGCATGGCTTGGTATAGGCATGCTGAAGTAATATGTGCACCAGTTATAATTGATGTAGGGGGAAGGATCTGAAATTTCTTCTGATCCCATTCAGTGATTGAAGTATCATAAAATGTCTGTGAATGACATGAAAGAAATAATGTTTTCCTGTTTAGAGGACTTACAAATACAGATTATTATTATTGCTAAGTTTTATTAAAAGTGGTGAAAGAGGAATTTAATGTGACTAATGCTTAAAAAGTAAATAGCACGGTATATCCCTTTATTACTACTATATTTTTATTTACTAATATTCCTTAGAAACAGTGCTTTGCATTCCCAAGTATTTAATATTCAGAAGCTAAAATAATCTTTGAAACAAGTTCTTTAAAACTGATAGCTTTCACCATGACCTATCTGTAAAAGTTATAATTTTAATATGAGTTCTCATTCCTTGGTATTTATTTTTAATAATGACTATTAAAAAAGTCCACATGATTTGCGTTGGTATTTTCAGGGTCTTTTTGGTGATAGGACTTTAGGGAAGACTGGGTTGACCCAGGTATAACTTTTCTAAAAATGTTGACATTGTAAAAATAGGTGGTCAATAAATCACTATTAGTGAATGGAGAATACACTTGAAGGGGCTGTATTTTAAATCTGGATGGAAAGAGTTCTTTGGAAGGACAGATTATATGGGGTGATCTGCAGGGCGTCCAGTAGGACAGTTATTTCCAGGGTGTGGGCCGAGAACCCTTGGAGGGTTCCCAAGACCCTTTCAGTGGATCCAAGAAAACTCCCCCCTTTGAACTAAATATCTGTGGGAGGCCAGATTTATTTCACATACTTTTTTTTTTGAAACAGAGTCTCACACTGTTGCCCCGGCTGGAGTGCAGTGGTATGATCTTGGCTCACTGCAACCTCTGCCTCCTGGGTTCAAGTGATTCTGCCTCAGCCTCCCAAGTAGCTGGGATTACAGGCATCCGCCACCACGCCCAGCTAATTTTTTTTTGTGTTTTTTTTTTTTTTTTAAAGACAGGGTTTCACAATGTTGGCCAGGATGGTCTCGAACTGACCTTGTGATCCACCCACCTTGGCCTCCCAAAGTGCTGGGATTACAGGTGTGAGCCACCGCACCCAGCCTACTTGACATACTTTTAACCAAAACAATATACCACACCTGACTGGAGAAGAAATTGAAACCCAGTTTATTTATATCAAGCCAGACATTGAAGAGATTTGCAAAATAATACAATGCATTACAGATTAAAGAGATTAATTCATTTAAAAAATGTTTCAGTTTTAATTTTTAATGTGATAAAAATCTATAGATACAATTCGTGTAAATTAACATTCTTTGAGGCCCTCAATTTTTAAGATTTTAAAGGACTCCTAAGGCCAAAATGTTGAGTTATTGCAGATTAAAAAGGGAAACTTGGTCAGATTGGTGGCTCACACCTGTAATCTCAGCACTTTGGGAGGCCAAGGTTGGAGTATCCCTTGAGCCTAAAAGTTTGAGACCAATTTAGTCAACATAGGAAGATCCTGACTCTACAAAAAATTTCTTTAAAAAATTAGCCTGAGGTCTGGGCACGGTGGCTCACGCCTGTAATCCCAGCACTTTGGGAGGCTGAGGCAGGTGCATCACGAGTTCAGGAGATCGAGACCATCCTGACCAACATGCTGAAACCCCATCACTACTAAAAATACAGAAATTATCCGGGTGTGGTGGTGGGCGCCTGTAATCCCAGCTACTCGGGAGGCTGAGCCAGGAGAATGGCTTGAACCCAGGAGGCGGAGGTTACAGTGAGCCAAGATTATGCCACTGCGGTCCAGCCTGGTGACAGAGGAAGACTCTGTCTCAAAAAAAAAAAAAAAAAAAAAGCCTGATGTGGTAGCATGCACGTATACTTAGGAGGCTAACGTGGGAGAATTGCATGAGCCCAGGAGTTCGAGGCTGCAGTGAGCTATGATTGTGCCACTGCATTCCAGCCTAGGGACATAGCAAAATTCTGTCTCAAAAAGAAAAAAAAGAGGGAAACTTGATTCTGCAAAGACATGACTCAGTAGGAATAAAGCTAAGATCTTAGCTTTTTGTATATTTAGTAGAGACGGGGATTCTCCATGTTGGTCAGGCTGGTCTTGAATTCCTGACCTCACGTAATCCACCTACCTCGACTTCCCAAAGTGCTGGGATTACAGGCGTGAGCCACCGCGCCTGGCCAGTATATGTACTTTCTAAAACTTCAGTAACAAGCCTTACATTTCTATTTAAATTATTTTAAATCGATTCTGTTGCTTAGCTTTTGCCCCAGTAAGAGAACATGCAGTCAAGAAGTTTTGTATAGTGGGCACACAAGAAGTGGCATGGTATTAGGTTGGTGCAAAAATAATCGTGGTTTTTGCCATTTTTGCATTTTTGCTTTAATGGCAGAACTACGATTACTTTTGCACCAACCTTGTAAATGTGAAATACTGCTATCATGGAACCATACCTAGGTTTGCTGGCTACATTGTTAACTTTTATGGTATACAAGTTCAATTCCATTGCCATCCCAGCAACTCTACTCTCAGTGTGTTGTCTCCTTTACCCTTGAACTGTATATCTAAAAACAACTTAAAAGCTCTTCAAGCATGGAAATCTTAACAGTATACGCTCTTATTTTAAAAAGCAAGGTTGGATCAGGTGTGGTGGCTCACACCTGTAATCCAGGATCGCTTGAGCCCAGGAGTTTGAGACCAACCTGTGCAACATAGTGAGACCCTCCAACCCCCTATCTCTTAAAAAAAAAAAAAAAAAAAAAAGCTGGCCATGGTGGTATGCACCTATAGTCCCAGGTACTCTGGAGGTTGAGGTGGGAGGATCACTTGAGCCCAGGAGATCGAGACTGCAATGAGCCAAGTTTATGCCATTGCACTCCAGCCTGGATGACCTTGTCTCTTAAAAAACAGAAATAAAAACAAACAAAAAACAAGCCTGCATTAGGCCTCTTGGAAACGAAAGCTTTGCAACATGAATATTTTCCTAAGAAAAACCAGCCCTATTTTTTTTTTTTTTTTGGATTAGGAGTCTGCCTCTGTTGCCCAGGCTGGAATAGTGGTGCAATCTCGGCTCACCGCAACACCCGCCTCCTGGGTTCAAACAATTCTTGTACTCTGCCTCCTGAGTAGCTGAGACTACAGGTGTGCACCACCATACCCAGATAATTTTTGTATTTTTAATAGAGAGTGGGTTTTGCCATGTTGGCCAGGCTGGTTGCGAACTCCTGACCCCGTGATCCGCCTGCCTTGGCTTCCCAAAATGCTGAGATTACAGACGTGAGCCACCACACACCTTCCCAAAACAAGTATTTTTTTGACCATTTACTTAAAGTTAAGTAAATGTTGTCTAAGGGTTCTACCTGTATTATTTTACTTAACCCTAACAATTATCCCTTTATTCACATATGTAAGGTACAAGGAACTTAACTTAGTACAAAGCCACACAGTGGTACCAGGATTTGAACCCAGGCAGTGTGTGTGACTTGAAAATCTATCCTCTTTGACATCTATTCTGATGTACAAGGTAAAGGCAAATGGCATCACTATGTTCTATAAAAATTACCATTGGGCCGGGCGTGGTGGCTCAAGCCTGTAATCCCAGCACTTTGGGAGTCCGAGATGGGCGGATCACGAGGTCAGGAGATCGAGACCATCCTGGCTAACACGGTGAAACCCCGTCTCTACTAAGAAATACAAAAAAACTAGCCGGGCGGGCGAGGTGGCAGGCACCTGTAGTCCCAGCTACTCGGGAGGCTGAGGCAGGAGAATGGCGTAAACCCGGGAGGCGGAGCTTGCAGTGAGCTGAGATCCGGCCACTGCACTCCAGCCTGGGTGACAGAGTGAGACTCCGTCTCAAAAAAATGACCACTGGAGAAATAACAATGGAGAAAACAGAGGAGGCCTTTAACCTGTGTTAAAGTGGCTATGATAAAATATGCTAGTTGACAATTACATGCCAACTAGGGTTAGGCTGGAAGGATAGGGTCCTTAAAGGTAAGGTTTAGAGGTCAGATGCTCCTTGAAAGTTGAGGTTGCAGCACTTTTTGTAGAGGAAAATTAATATTTAAGTGGTCAGAACTTAACATAATTATAATTGTTACTTTTACTTTCCAATTTGATGAAAAAACTTTTATATTTGTAAAATCAGTTCTCACCATAGTCCTAAAAGGTAGGCTGTACTTTTTTTTTTTTTTTTTTGAGACAGGCTCTCACTTTGTCATCTAGGCTGGAGGGCAGTCTCTGCCTCTCAGGTTCAAGCAATTATCGTGCCTCAGCCTCCTGAGTAGCTAGGATCCCAGGTGTGTGCCACAATGCCTGGCCAATTTTTGTATTTTTTGTAGAGACTTGGTTTTGCCATGTTGGCCTGGCTGGTCTCAAACTCCTGGCCTCAAGGTCTGTCTGGGCCTCCCAAAGTGCTGAGATTACAGGCGTGAGCCACTGCTCCTGGCCCTGTTTGGAAGATCTTGAATGCAATTCTTTGTATTACAAAGCTTTTCTGATAGATACCTATCAGTGAGTGGCAATTAGACTCCATCGGGGGCTCGTAAATAGTTAACTCTGCTTGTCTTTTATAGGAGGAGTTTATAATAGTTGTGATATACTTGGTTCTACCTTTTGCATCTGTGCAGGTGTTTTAAGGGCATATTACTGACCTAAAACCATTCACTTGATGAGAAAGTGGTCTTTTAAATTATGTTTCAGGCCGGGCGCGGTGGCTCAAGCCTGTAATCCCAGCACTTTGGGAGGCCGAGACGGGCGGATCACAAGGTCAGGAGATCAAGACCATCCTGGCTAACACGGTGAAACCCCGTCTCTACTAAAATACAAAAAAAATTAGCCGGGCGAGGTGGCGGGCGCCTGTACTCCCAGCTACTCGGGAGGCTGAGGCAGGAGAATGGCGTGAACCCGGGAGGCGGGGCTTGCAGTGAGCTGAGATCCGGCCACTGCACTCCAGCCTGGGCGACAGAGCGAGACTCCGTCTCAAAAAAAAAAAAAAAAAAAAAAAAAAAAAAAAAAAAAAATAAATAAATAAATTATGTTTCATATATCGGTTATTCTGATCTTTATATTAAAGTTAAATTTTGTCATCCTCACCTGAAAGGTTTGCTAACTTGCAAGTGCATTTATTCTATGATGACTGGGTTTCATAGAACATATACAATTGAAACAATGCTTTGGTCCTTAGTTGATGTTATTCTTTGTAAACTAACAAGAATGTGCTTTTGTGACACTGATTTCTAATTGGTTTTGTCTGCAGGGAGTTAGAGCCAACTTTCGTAGCCTCTGTAGAGCATATACTTTTTGATTTTGCTAATTATCAGATCTCAAAATGACAGCCTTTCTATACTTAGAAAGATAAAAACAGTATTCTAATATATTAAATATGTGGGTGTTAATAGCAGATCCTCTACAGAGTGAATTTTCCTGGCATTTTTTGGAAAAATCTTCAGCATCTTTTGAAAGTTGTTTTCACAGTGGTTGACTTTATTTTTTAAACATTTCTCTCAATTAAATCTGCTTTTAGGCCGGGCGCGGTGGCTCAAGCCTGTAATCCCAGCACTTTGGGAGGCCGAGACGGGCGGATCACGAGGTCAGGAGATCGAGACCATCCTGGCTAACCCCGTGAAACCCCGTTTCTACTAAAAAATACAAAAAACTAGCCGGGCGAGGTGGCGGGCACCTGCAGTCCCAGCTACTTGGGAGGCTGAGGCAGGAGAATGGCGTAAACCCGGGAGGCGGAGCTTGCAGTGAGCTGAGATCCGGCCACTGCACTCCAGCCTGGGTGACAGAGCGAGACTCTGTCTCAAAAAAAAAAAAAAAAAAAAATCTGCTTTTAGTTGTTAAGTTAGTGCTGGCACTGAGGAAAATGTTTACCTGATGTTTCTCAGGCCTCTGAGGATTTTGAAGCTTCAACTTTCTACTTAATTGCCTTCCTAAGGAAATACATTTTTGAGTCTTAAGGAAACTAATCGAACTTTTTTTTTTTTGAGACAGAGTCTCGCTCTGTCGCCCAGGCTGGAGTATAGTGGTGCGATCTTGGCTCACTGCAATTCTCCTACCTCAGTCTCCCGAGTAGCTGGGACTACAGGCGCCTGCCACCACGCCCAGCTAATTTTTTGTATTTTTTTGGTAGAGACGGGGTTTCACTGTGTTAGCCAGGATGGTCCCCATCTCCTGACCTCGTGATCCACCCGCCTCAGCCTCCCGAAGTGCCGGAATTACAGGCGTGAGCCACTGCACCCAGCCTGAACTTTTAAATAGTAAGGTTCTTGTACTTTATCTTGTAAGGGTTAAAATAAAACCATTTTCAAGTTATTTTTATTTGTTTTTTTGAGACAATCTTGCTCTGCCGCCCAGGCTGGAGTGCAGTAGCATGATCATGGCTCACTACAGGATTGACCTCCTCGGTTCAAGTAGTCCTCCCACCTCAGCCTCCTGATTAGCTTGGGACTACAGCTGCATGCCACCATGCCTGGCTAACTTAATTTGTTTTTGTAGAGACAGAGCCTCACTATGTTTCCGAGGCTGGTCTTTCTTTCAGAGTCTTGTTCTGTCACCCAGGCTGGAGTGCAATGGCGTAATCTCTGCTCACTGCCACCTCCACCTCCTGGGTTCAAGTGATTCTCCTGTCTTAGCCTCCTGAGTAGCTGGTTATAAAGAATGAGAGTTATTTTATTTTATCAGGTACGTGCCACCATGTCCGGCTAATTTTTGTATTTTTATTAGAGATGGGGTTTTGCCATGTTGGCCAGGTTGGATTCGAACTCCTGACCTCAGGCGATCCGCCCGCCTTGGCCTCCAAAAGTGCTGCGATTACAGGCGTGAGCCATTGTGCCCAGCCCCCAGGCTGGTCTTGAGCTCCCAGGTTCAAGCAGTCCTCCCCTTTTTGGCCTCCCAAAGGGTGAACCCCACCACACCTGGCTTACTTTCAAGTTTTGAAAGTAAAGGAAATTAAAATAATCTCAGCAAGGAATTTATATGGAACTGCATGTAATCTACAAATTCTTATTACATCTAGTTAGTATGTAAAGGCTGTTTTATGTTAGAAAAAGTGATTTATGATCCATTTTATTGGTAGGGAGTATAAGTTTTACTTTTTGGCCAGCTTACATTATATTCCTTTTAGACACTTAAGCATCAAGTTAAACATTATCACAATGTCTCTAAGTGGGGATTTGGATTGTTTATTTGGCTACGTAATTTGAGGATTCTTTTTCTTTTTTCTTTTTTTGAGACGGAGTCTCACTCTGTTGCCCAGGCTGGAGTGCAGTGGCGCGGCGCGATCTCGGCTCACTGCAATCTCCGCCTTCCGGGTTCACACCATTCTCCTGCCTCAGCCTCGTGTAGCTGGGACTACAGGCACCCGCCACCATGCCTGGCTAATTTTTTGTATTTTTAGTGGAGATGGGGTCTCACCATGTTAGCCAGGATGGTCTCGATCTGCTGACTTCGTGATCCCCCGACCTCAGCCTCCCAAAGTGCTGAGATTACAGGCGTGAGCCACCACGCCCGGCCCCGAGGATTATTTTTCAAAATTTTCACCTTAGAAGCTTTATTATGATCTCTTGTATTTACCTTTCATAGTGACTTCACCTACCCCCCATTTAAAAGTTATGATTGGCTTCTGCCATGCCTCACACCTGTAATCCTGGCACTTTGGGAGGCCTAGATGCGAGGATTGTTGAGCCCAGGAGTTCCAGACCAGCCTGGGCAACATAGTGAGACCTCATCTCTACTTGAAAAGAAAAAAAGATTCATGTCCCAAAGAGACCAGACTTTGCCAAAGGTATCTTAGTTCCATATGATAGTGAACATTACAAATAAATTTGATTTTTTTATTGGAGTCTAGTTTTGCAGCTGACAGTGAATGTCCCAAAACTGAATGACATTTATATCTTCTCTCATTCTTTATAACCAGAAGAGATGACAGAGTTTGTAGTGATCTATTTTTAATGCAAAAATGATCTTCTCAAACTATTTCTTTAAACATACCCACTGTATGAGCATTCTTATTGACAGATATGTACTAGTTTCCATTTGATGAATCATTTTCAGGATTCATTTTAGCTTTAGGCTAAAATAAGCATACTGTGTATATATTCATACATAGAAAGAAGCTCATTTTAATTTGTAAAACTTTAATATATAGGCTTTTGAGAACATCAGATTAATATCTTTATCATTGTGTTTTGGGATTAGAAGGTAAATTATCTGATCAATCAGCGAATAACATATATCACCTGTAAGTCTTAGTTAAAATTTTCAGGCCATTTTGAAACTGTTTAGACTAAATATTTGAACATTTACTTCTATATTCTGACACATTATTTTTGATATGCTTTTGATCTCACCTTAACCCAGATCAATTCATTTCTGAAAACCAACAGCTTTTATAACACACTAGAAGCAAAGCTCTGAGCAATATAAAGACTTCCTGTTAGCCTACCATAGAATATGAAGAAGCAGTGTCATTTCCTTTTGCTAGGATGTGTTCTGTACAAATTAAACACATTACTTTAGCTTTTAGTTATTGAGTTGAACAAAAACAAATCAGACTTTAATCTTTTTCACTTGGGATGGAGGTATTTTTTAACTTTAACAAAGTATAGTATGTTTTTAACTGACATTTTAAACATTAACCATAAAAAGACAGTACAACCATGTTAAACACTTGAAGACCTTACCCATCGCTTTTTAGCTTAACATTTTATCATGCATCGCTGGTGGGCATTTTTACTGAAGTCTTTGCTATCACTAAAACAAAACAGTTTCATTTATGTGTTTATTTTAGAGCTAGGGTCGTGCTCTGTTGCCCAAGCAGGAGTGCAGTGGCACAATCATAGCTCACTGTAAACTTGAACCACTGGGCTTAAGTCATCCTCCTGCCTTAGCCTCCTGAGTAGGTAGGACTACAGATTTGCACCACTATGCCTAATTTTTACATTTTTTGGTAGAGATGGGTAGAGACTGGTCTCAAACTGTTAGATTCAAGTGATCCTCCTGCTGCTGCCGCCCTAAGTGCTGAGATTACAGGCATGAGCCACTGTGCCTGGCCGTTATTTTTATTCTAAACTAAAAGCAATCTATAATGATAAGTTCCAACAGTACAGATTTGAAATGTTAAAAAGCCTCTTTTCTCCTTATTATTGTGATACTGTTTAAAATCTGCATATGTAAAGTTCAACACAATGTTATTAGCTTGGTGCAAACGTAATTGTGGTTTTTGCCATATGTGTATGTAGGTAATGGCAAAATTACAGCTTTTGCCACATACGTGTATGTATTTTTTTTTTTTTTAGTAGTGGCAAAATCTGCAATTACATTAGCACCAACCTAATACATGTTTTTGTTCTAGTTTTTTGCTCATTGAAGCTTGGGTATCTTTCCATATTTAGAACATCTAGATTTTTTTTTTTTACTATAGCTGAGTGGTATTTTATTGTTGGTTATAGATATACCAACATTTATTTAGGTTATTCTCTTACTGATAGGTGCTTAAATTTTAACTTGAAGGAATTTTGCAGTGAATTTTCTTTTGCCTATATCCAGGTGTTGTGAGTGGTAATAGATATTTATAAATTCCTATCAGAAAATTACTAGGTCACGGCCAGGCGCGGTGGCTCATGCCTGTAATCCCAGCACTTTGGGAGGCTTAGGCAGGTGGATCATTTGAGGTCAGGAGTTTGAGACCAGCCTGGCCAACATAGTGAAACCCCGTCTCTACTAAAAATACAAAATTAGCTGGGCGTAGTAGTGGCACATGTCTGTAATGCCAGCTAGTCGGGAGGCTGAGGCAGGAGAATTGCTTGAACCCGGGAGGCGGAGGCTGCAGTGAGCCGAGGTCACGTCATTGTACTCCAACCTGGGCGACAGAGTGAAACTCTATCTCCAAAATACATACATACATACATACAAAATCTATACTACAGGGTACATTTTTCCTTTTTTTCTTTTTTCATTGTATTAAAATATTAAAATGTATATAACATTAAATTTTTGCCTTTGTAACCATTTTTAAGGATACAGTTCACTGGCATTGGGTACATTTACATTGCTGTACAACTGTCACCATTGTCTGCCTCCAGACCCTTTCATTATCCCAGACTGAAACCTATTAACACATTTTTATACCTTTAGCTCTTCTCTTGTTGTGGACATTCATTTTCAGTTTTCTCCCTTTGTAGGTAACAATTGACATATATATGTGTGTATATAAAAATATGTATGTATATATTTTTTTACTTGTCTGATTACTTTCTCATGATGGCAGTTCTTCCATGATAGGACAATTCTCTAGAGAACAGTTTATATGAGTATACATATTAAGGACAATTTTTTTTTTTTTTTGAGACGAAGTCTTGCTCTCTTGCCCAGGTTGGAGTGCAGTGGCGTGATCTCGGCTCACTGCAACCTCTGCCTCTCGTGTTCATGCGATTCTCCTGTCTCAGCCTCCTGAGTAGCTGGGACTACAGGTGCCTGCCACCCCACCTGGCTAATTTTTGTATTTTTAGTAGAGACAGGGTTTCACCATGTTGGTCAGGCTGGTCTTGAACTCCTGATCTCAGGAGATCCACCCGCCTCAGCCTCCCAAAGTGCTAGGATTACAGGTTGAGCCACTGTGCCCGGCCAAGGATGACTTTTAAAATTGGATTTGGATGTCAGTTTTTCTCCCCCTGACACCACTGTAGAATTTACCCCCAGTTTGATAAGAAAAGTTAATGTAGGCCAGGCTCCAGTGGCTCACACCTGTAATCTCAGCACTTTGGGAGGCCAAGGTGGGAGGATCATTGGAGCCGTAGAGTTCGAGACTGATATGGGCAATACATGTACCTAGACCTCGTCTCTAACAGAAACCTTAAAAAACTAGCTGAGTGTGGTGGTGTTTACCTGTGGTCCCAGATACTTGAGAGGCTGAGGTGGAAGATCGCTTGAGCTCAGGAGGCAGAGGTTTCCATGAGCTGTGATCATGCCACTGCACTTAAGCCTGGGCAACACAGTGAGACCCTATCTCAAAAAAAAAAAAATTAAAAAAGTTAATGTGACTGGAAGGTTAAATGTGTTTTTTAAAGTTATAGATATATAGCTGTTATATAAAAAATGAGATACTTCTATGGTAATACAGAAGTCAAAGTGTCTTTTGCCTAAATGAGTGTTTTTTTTTAACAGGCTCAGTGACATTGCTCAGTGGGAAGATTTGTGGGGAGAGGTATATATGTGATATTTATTTGGGAAAGGGTGTTCATACATATTTTGCTGTTCTCCTGGACAAAAGGTTGAGAAACCACTACTTTGTGTTCTATTTTGTTTGACTGGTTAGAATCAGATTTACCTAACCTGGGTTTTAATTGTAAAACAAAATTTTAAATCTCAAATACTTACAAGTTACTCTAATAAGAGCCTTTGCTTTCTCCTAGGATTGGCAGCCACCATTTGCATGTGATGTTGATAAACTTCATTTTACGCCACGTATCCAGAGACTGAATGAATTGGAGGTAATGTCTTCACTAGTGTTCTGTTTGCCTGTATTCCAGGGGGACCCTCCTTGAAATTATTAGGACATATTAAAATTGTTATAGAATCACCATTGTAAATCTGTTTTTAGATTTGTATTTGAGCAAATAAGAATATTTCTGTAGAGAACAGGTCTTTAAAGTATCGAATTGGCTAGGCATGGTGACTCACACTTGTAATCTCAGCACTTAGGGAGGCTGGGGCAGGAGGGTTGGCCTGGGCAACATACTGAGACCCTGTCTCTAGTAAAACATAATTTTAAAAATTAGCCAGGTGTGATGATGATGGTGTGTGCCTATAGTTCCAGCTACTCAGGAGGCTGAGGTGGGTGGATTGCTTCAGCCTGGGAGGTCAAGACTATAGTGAGCCATGGTTGTGCCACTGCACTCTGCACTCCAGCCTGGGCAACAGAGCAAGACCCTGTATCATACATATTTACATATGTGAAGATACACACACACAAAATTGTATTTTTTTTGTAGGGATGGAGTCTCCCTATGTTGCCCAGGCTGGTCTCAAACTCCTGGGCTCAAGTGATCCTCCTGCCTCTGCCTCCCAAAGCTGGGCATATAAAAGCTTCTTTACTTGTCATATAATTTTAAACAATAATATGGAATTGTGCTTACAGTACTACTTAAGTTCCTTTCAGAGTGCCTACTTACATCACAGGAAGGTTTACTGAGTGTTTAATTCCTTGTCTGTCACGTGGTAGGGGCTGAATTAAATTTTTTTTAAAGTCACTTAAGATTTTTACTTTTTTTATTATGGAGTCCCGCTCTGTCACCCAGGCTGGAGTGCAACAGCATGATCCTGGTTCACTGCAACCTCTGCCTCCTGGGTTCAAGTGATTCACCTGCCTCAGCCTCCCAAGTAGCTGGAATTACAAGTGTGTGCCACCAAGCCCGGCTAATTTTGGTATTTTTAGTAGAGATGGGGTTTCACCTTTTTGGCCAGGCTGGTCTTGAAATCCTGACCTCAGGTGATCCACCTGCCTTGGCCTCCCAAAGTGTTGGGATTACAGGCGTGAGCCACCATGCCTGGCCTGAATTAAATTTTTGTTGAGTTAATGTGTGTGTGGGAGGGGGGTGGGGGGAGATATATATATATATATATTTTTTTTTGGGGGGGGGACAGAGTCTCGCTGTGTCACCAAGGCTGGAGTGCTGTGGCACAGTCTCAGTTCACTGCAACCTTTGCCTCTTAGGTTCAAGTGATTCACCTGCTGTGGCCTCCTGAGCAGTTGGGATTACAGACGTGTACCACCATGTTCAGCTAATTTTTGTGTTTTTAGTAGAGATGGGGTTTCACCATGTTGGCCAGGCTGGTCTCAAACTGTTGGCCTCAAGTGATCTGCCCATTTTGGCCTCCCAAAGTGCTGGGATTACAGGTGTGAGCCACCACACCCGACCATGTATAATTATTATTTTTTTATTTTTCATTTTTATTGAGACGGAGTTTCGCACTGTCATCTGGGCTGGAGTGCAGTGGCATGATCTTGGCTCATGAACCTCTGCCTCCCAGGTTCAAGCAATTCTCCTGCCTCAGCCTCCCGAGTAGCTGGGATTACAGGCGCCTGCCACTACGCCCAGCTAATTTTTTGTATTTTTAGTAGAGACGGGATTTCACCATGTCAGCCAGGCTGGTCTTGAACTCCTGACCTCATGATTCACCCATCTCGGCCTCCCAAAGTGTTGGGATTACAGGCATGAGCCACCGCACCCAGCCGTATAATTATTATTATTTTGAGATGGAGTATTGCTGTCTCGTCCAGGCTGGAGTACTGTGGTGTGATCTCAGCTCACTGCAACCTCTGCCTCCCGAGTTCAAGCTGTTCTTCTGCCTCAGCCTCCTGAGTAGCTGGGATTACAGGCAAGCGCCACCACACTTGGCTGATTTTTGTATTTTTAATAGAGATGGGTGTTTCACCATGTTGGCCAGGTTGGTCTTGAACTCCTGACTTTGTGATTCATTTGCCTCGGCCTCCCAAAGTGTTGGGATTACAGGTGTGAGCCACCGTGCCCAGCTGGCCATGTATAATTATTTAACCAGCTATATTCTCTGTATTTTTGGCTGTTTCTCATTGAATTTAGAAAGTGGTATTATATGGTTCTGCTGAAAGAGCATTAAATTAAAAAAATTTTTTTTAAAACGGTATTGTACTTAAATATTCTGTGAAACAAAATATCACATGGGCAGGTAATAGGAGCTTTAAAATAAGCTAAATGAGATGAAAACTCAATCAATTCTTTGTCTTTTAGGCTCAAACTCGAGTAAAATTGAATTTCTTGGACCAGATCGCGAAGTACTGGGAGTTACAGGGAAGTACTCTGAAAATTCCACATGTGGAGAGGAAGATCTTGGACTTATTTCAGCTTAATAAGGTAATGGGCTAATGACCATCTTACCATCTTACTCATTTAATAATCTTACTGACAGAATGAATTTGATCTTCTTTGCCTTAAAAAGGAACTTACTGCTCAGTCAGATGGCTCGCGCCTGTAATCTTAGCACTTTGGGAGGTTAAGGGAGGAAGATTGCTTGAGACCAGCCTGGGTAACATAGGGAAACCCTGTCTTTACAAAAAATTAAAAAATTAGACAGGCATGGTGGCATGTGCCAGCTATTTGGGCGGCTAAGGAGGGAGGATCCCTTGAGCCCAGGAGGTGGAGGCTGTGGTGAGCTGTGATTGCACCACTGCACTCCAGCCTGGGTAACTGAGCAAGATGCTGTCCCAAAAAAGAAAGAACAAAGAAACTTATTTTTTGAGATGTGCAAAATGAGGTTCTCAAGTCAGTTGAGTGATGAGGATCATCAGGCTCTGCTTCCCAGGTCTTGAAGCCTTGTGGAATATTTTGCTGCCACCTGTTTTTCTCATTTTCACACTTTACAAAAATTCTGCAAAAAATTAGCCGGGCGCGGTTGTGGGCGCCTGTAGTCCCAGCTACTCAGGAGGCTGAGGCAGGAGAATGGCGTGAACCCGGGAGGCGGAGCTTGCAGTGAGCCGAGATCGCGCCACTGCACTCCAGCCTGGGCGACAGAGCGAGACTCCGTCTCAAAAAAAAAAAAAAAAAAAAAAAAAAATTCTGCAAACTATTTCTTTTTATTACAGATAAGGAAACTGAGGCTCAGGGTGATTAAAAAGCTAAAAAGCGCTGAGCTATGGCCGGGCATGGTGGTTCAGGCCTGTTATCCCAGCACTTTGGGAGGTCGAGGCGGGTGGATCAACTGAGGTCAGGAGTTCCATACCAGCCTGACCAACATGTCGAAACCCCGTCTCTACTAAAAATACAAGATTAGCTGGGTATGGTGGCACATGCCTGTAATCCCAGCTACTTGGGAGGCTGAGGCAGGAGAATTGCCTGAATCCAGGAGGCGGATGTTGCAGTGAACCGAGATTGCGCCATTGCACTGCAGCCCGGGCAACAAGCGAGAAACTCCGTCTCAGGGAAAAAAAAAAGAAAAAAAAGCTGAGCCATAATTCAATACCAGGCCCAATTGATTCTGAACTTTACGTTCTTTCCATCAAACATGCTGGCATGCATCCTAGTCTTTAGTTTTTGGAGATTTATTTAAGAGTCCAGAGTAAGACCAAGTATTATAGTCCCTTCTTTGGTAGAGATTTAGTTTTAGGTAAACTGATTCTTTCCACAAGATTGCTTTGGGGATGTGAAAAGTAGCTTAGAGGGGACAAAATGTTTATGGACCATGTTGTCAAGACAGATGTTTAAAATTTCTAACTTAAAATTAGTAGTGTGTATATATGTGTGTGTGAGTATATATGTGTGTGTGTGTGTGTGTATGTATATATATATTTGATTGGCAAAACATGTTTTTAAAAGATAACCATAGCCAAGAACATTTTCCCCTTGGAGTCATACTTAGGTGCGATTAGAAGTGACTCCATATAGTTGTTTCTAATTTTGCTATTTTAACAGTTAGTTGCAGAAGAAGGTGGATTTGCAGTTGTTTGCAAGGATAGAAAATGGACCAAAATTGCCACCAAGATGGGGTTTGCTCCTGGCAAAGCAGTGGGCTCACATATCAGAGGGCATTATGAACGAATCCTTAACCCCTACAACTTATTCCTGTCCGGAGACAGCTTAAGGGTAAGTTTGGGGGCTAGCCTTAACCTGTTTTATCTTACTACTTATCAGTACATTGTCTTTTCAGGAAAATGAAAAGGCCTTGATTGTGTTTGGAAGACCTTGTTTTAGAAGACCTTGTTTTGTCGGGGTGCGGTGGCTCACTCCTGTAATCCCAACACTTTGGGAGGCCAAGGCAGGTGAATCACCTGAGGACAGGAGTTTGAGACCAGCCTGGCCAACATGGCGAAACCTCGTCTCTACTAAAAATACAAAAATCAGCTGGGCATGGTGGTGGGTGCCTGTAATCCCAGCTACTCGGGAGGCTGAGGCAGGAGAATTGCTTGAACCCAGAAGGTGGAGGTTGCAGTGAACCGAGATCGTGCCACTTCACTCAAGCCTGGGCAAAGAGCGAGACTCCGAGACTCCGTCTGAAACAAAAAAATACCTTGTTTTGTGTTTTTTCCTCTAGTGTTTTTGTTCTGCTTTGAGAGCAACTATACTTAGAAGTTTGTTTCTGGAATGAATAAGATTGTGGAGGAAATTTTTTTACTGTCAAAAGCTGAGGAGTTGATTATTATCTACTTGTTACAACTTTGCCTTCTCTTTAAATTTAAAGTAGCTAAAGTATTCCTGGCTGTCATATGAAGGTATAAGCTGTGAAATAACTTACCTACCTATTCTCTTTTGCCAGCTGAGATTTTTTAGGAGATTGTCAGAATGTTGATATGGTAAAGATAGGGGATTTTATAATGCTGCATAGCTAATGGGTTCCTCTTCTAGCAGTTCCTATGTAGCCATGTTCATTTCTGACAAAATGGTATTTGTGAAATTATTCACTTAAAAACTTGTAAGTAAAACAATACTATAAAAGCTTCCCATTTATTTCCATGCCTTGGTAGAAAGAAGAGGGGTGTCATTATCCATTCACACCCTTTGAGTTATTTTAGGACTACAGCAGTGAGCCCTATAATTTTAAGAATTGTTTTCTGTGCTGTAGAGAGGTAGGAAGAGAATAACATAGTTTTTGAGGGGTAAGTCACTAACCAAAGTCCCGTCCTAATACTATACACACACAAACACACCATCTGTAATGCTTAAATCCAGTAGATTTGTTTTTCTTCCCTCTTTCCCTTATTGATTCCAGGTGAACACTTTTTTTTTTTTTTTTTGAGATGGAGTCTCGCTCTGTCCCCCAGGCTGGAGTGCAGTGGGGCGATCTCCCGGTCACTGCAAGCTCCGCCTCCCGGATTCATGCCATTCTCCTGCCTCAGCCTCCCGAGTAGCTGGGACTACAGGCGCCTGCCACCGCACCCGGCTAATTTTTTGTATTTTTAGTAGAGAGGGGATTTCACCGTGGTCTGGATCTCCTGACTTCGTGATCCGCCCGCCTCAGCCTCCCAAAGTGCTGGGATTACAGGCGTGAGCCACCAGGCCTGCCTAACACTTTTTAGCATAGAAGAAAGTGGCCAATCTGACATTCAAAACTTTTTTTTTGTTTGTTTAGTACATTATGTGAATGTTTAGTGAGCCCATGGATGAAATTGTTTAGAATGTTGAGTGTGAGCCGGGAGCGATGGCTCAGGCCTGTAATCCCAGCACTTTGGGAGGCCAAGGTGGGCGGATCACTAGATGGAGAGATGGAGACCATCCTGGCCAACATGGTGAAACCCTGTCTCTACTAAAAATACAAAAATTAGCTGGGCATGGTGGCGCGCGCCCGTAGTCCCAGCTACGTGGGAGGCTGGAGCAGGAGAATTGCTTGAACCCAGGAGTTGGAGGTTGCAGTGAGCTGGGATTGTGCCACTGCACTCCAGCCTGGGTGACAGAGCAAGACTCTGTCTCAAAAAAATTAAAAAAATAAAAAATAGGCTGGGTGCGGTGGCTCACACCTATAATCCCAACACTTTGGGAGGCCTCAAGTGGATCCCCTGAGGTCAGGAGTTTGAGATCAGGCTGGCCAACATGGCAAAACCCCGTCTCTACTAAAAATACAAAAAAAAAAAAAAAAAAAAAAAAAAAGCTGGATGTGGTGGCAGGCGCTTGTAATCTGAGCTACTTGGGAGGCTAAGGCAGGAGAATTGCTTGAACCCGGGAGGCAGAGGTTGCGGTGAGCCAAGATTGCGCCATTGCACTCCAGCCTGGGTGATAGAACAAGACTTAGAACGAGATTGTCTCAAAAAATAAAGAAACAAAAATAAAAAATAGAATGTTGAATGTGGAACGTTTTTGCCTCATAGTCACATCTAGATACAGTTACCCGTAATAGGTTAATTTTCTCTTCTTGAACTCTTCCTAAGTATGGAAGTTATAGTGAATAAAGGAAGAGAGAGTCCTTTTAATGATGCTTTGTGGATTGTAACATTTTAGAAACATGTCACTTATATACTTAAAAAGGCAATGTAGTTTTATGGTTAAAAGTCACTTAAATATTTATACAATCAATGAGTTGAAAGGAGTAAGTATTTAAAAGGTACCCTTTTGTAAACATTGCATCTACAGTAAAGGTAGATATTTGTGAGTGACTTACTGTGTGCCAAGTATGTTTTAGGAAGTGATACACATTCATTGTAGAAAGTTTAAAAACACAGGAGGAGAGTATGGCAAAATAAAATCACTCCTGATCCTTCCACCTGTTATTTCTCTCAGGGCTATTTTTATGCATACATTCACAAATTGAAAGTGTACTCTTCTTCAATGATGTATACATCATTGCATCTTGGGTTTTTTTACTAATCATATGAGCATTTGCCATATCATTGAATAGTTTTGAAAATGCGATTTCTAATGACTGTGGCAATCCATTTTTTATAGCCAGACCTTATTTTTATTTCTTCTATTGTAGAATGTTTAGGTCGATTCTAGTTTTTTATTATAATGCTATGATGAACATTCCTTGTATGTAAATTTTCACATCTATTTCTGATTTTTGAAATAGTTATTAGGGAGAGAAGAATTGAAGAACATATACTTAGGAAAAACAGAGGTGTACAGTGAAGGAATTATTGCAAAAGGGTGAAGGGAGAGTATAAGTTAAATTTTAGGAAGCTTGAGAAAAGTTGATACACTGTTCCAGTGGAACAGAGGCCTCAATCTTGCATCATCATGTTTTTTAAATGTCTTAAGGGATTGCTCTGCCTTTGTGGGATGATGTGGTTATGGCATGATGATGATATTAAATCACCTGTAAGTCCTAGTTTCTCAAGTAAAGGTTAAAATTAGCATCTGTATGTTAATAACACTAGATATAAAACCATATCATGTGTATTTTTAATTGTGGTTTGGAGCAAAATAATAAAGCTCTTCTTATTTATTCTAAAAAACTACAGGGCATGATTGTCTTAGATCTGCAAAGTCCTTACAGAACCAAGCTGACCATAGATGATGGAACCATTGAGACTTAACTAGTAGGAGAGAGGAACCACATATGTAGTATCCGAATTTGTGATCATCCACTTAGTACAATTTATGTAATTCAGCTCAATTTGTATTTTCCTAATCACTCATACTTTTGTGTCTCCAATAGAAAGTATGTTGGATACATAAAGGGGATTAATTTACATGATGAACAGGTTTTATTCCCCTCTGCATGCTTTCATTAAACATACTCTAAATGCTCAACTGAGGACTTGTTACAAAACAGAAGGCAATGTTCTATATACTACTTTTTGTAAAAAACAAAATATTTTTTTCTCTCAGTTGTCATTGGTGTTTAGTTTGTCTCATAATTTTTTCTTTTTTCTTTTTTTTTTTTGAGACGGAATCTTGTTCTGTCACCCAGGCTGGAGTGCAGTGGCACGATCTTGGCTCACTGCAATGTCTGCCTCCCAGGTCCAAGCGATTCTCCTGCCTCAGCCTCCTGAGTAGCTGGGATTACAGGCATGTGTCACCACATCGGCTAATTTTTGTATTTTTAGTAAGGACGGGGTTTCACTATGTTGGCCAAGCTGGTCTTGAACTCCTGACCTCAAGTGATCTACCTGCCTCGGCCTCCCAAAGTGCTGGGATTACAGGCGTGAGCCACTATACCTAGCCGTAAGTCTTAAATAAGGTACTTTATTTAAGGCACCACCGCACCTGACCAACTTTTTTCAGAATGTAAATGCTTAACTATTAGGAATATAATAGTTAACTTTTCTGGATCAAATCAATGTGTAGTTTTAAGTAGAATGAGTAGAATATTTAATATTTATAGGGTGCTATTACCAGTGGTAGATTTACTACTTGTTAACAAGTAATGAGTCAGTATTTTTAAATAGTATATCATATTTCTTAACTATCAGAAATAAATTTTATCATTTTGTCGCTTTGTACTTTCTTTTGTTCTTTTGCCCGTCTCTGTATTTCTGCAAATGTGAGGAGGAAAGGGGCCAATCTCATTAGTGAGATTCTATGGTAGTAACTGCCCGTAGTGTCAGTGCTTCAGGAAGGTTGTTATTTCCATGTATCTCATTCCAAATATAGCTGCTATAACACACCCCAGAGGGTTACTTTTGAAACTTTTACAAAGGTTTTTCGTGAGGTTTGTGGGTCCTCTTATGAAAGAGTAGTACTTACCTGAAATTCATATTAGCTTCAGTGGCAACATTTTGGTGTGTTAATAGCTTAGAATAAAACTCAAAAGAAAAACCAAAGCAAGAAGAGAGGTGCATTTTTGATCAGAACCAAAGTTATTGCTGTGGGCTACCAGTTGATCTTTGCCTTGCGAGTTAGACTTTGTAGGGATATACTGTGGTAAATAGAAACCCTAGTGAGGAAGACTGCTTTAGTTAAATGACCTGTTTTCTCAATTCAGGTGATATCTTTGGATGATAACTTTGCTAGTTATATCTGAAACTATACAGTTGTAAAATCTAGAAAACATATTGGATTCCCTATTTTTTTAATTCCAAATACTTTTAAAAAATGAGATATTTTTAATATGGAAAATTGTTTTGGGAGCTTATAAGGGGCCTTTCTAACAATATGGACCTTCCATTAACTGACAGTTGCAAGCACAAATAATTCCAAGTGGTTTATTGGGAATGCCTTGAGACAGCTATGGTCTGTTGTAACCTGATGATGTCAGCAATGAAAAATCAAAGCAAAACCCCCTGTTAAAAATTTTTAAAATGTTTTAAACCTTTATAGATGTATGTATGTGGTTGGTAACTGCAGACTTATCTTTATTTTTATTTAGATTTTTAAAAATTATAGGCCTGTTGTCTAGATAAATAGTTGTAAAATGTACCTTACAAAAATCCACTGAAACTCTGTAAGATTAAAAAGGGAAGGAATTTATCAGTATAGTTGTTATTTCTAGTGTTTGCAGAAGCCAAACCTGACCACAGACACTAAGGACAAGGAGTACAAACCCCATGATATTCCCCAGAGGCAGTCTGTGCAGCCTTCGGAAACGTGCCCCCCAGCCCGACGAGCAAAACGCATGAGAGCAGAGGTAAGAGCCTCATGAGGTTAATTTAGAAGGAATTCTCAAGCCCTATTACCAATGGCTGTCTGACACTGGATTTCTCTCATGTGTATGCTCTTTGTAGTTTTGAACCTTGTTAATCTCGCAAAGGGATGCTGTTTGTATTCCAACTTTTACACTTGGGTGAATTGTACCATCAAAGGGATAAGGAATCGAAGAAGTCTTTCTAAGTTTATGCTGCCTGTACAGACTGCTGCTTGTTACCAGTCAAGGCCTTAGGAAGAATTGGTGTTCTGTGTTCCTACTTGGATTGCCCATTACCCTCACAAAGTTGGGCAATGTTTAATGGGGATTAAGGCTAGAAAACATGTAGATTAGGAGGTTTTTTAAACAGAGTGGTTAGAAGACAGTTAAAGCCATTTTTCTCAGACTTCTTTTTTTTTTAGAGACAGAATCTCACTCTGTTGCCCAGGCTGGAGTGCAGTGGCGCGATCTTGGCTCACTGTGACCTCAGCCTCCCAGATTCCAGCAATTCTCCTGCCTCAGCCTCCCCAGTAGCTGGGACTACAGGCGTGTGCCACCACGCCCAGTTAATTTGTTTTGTATTTTTAGTAGAGACGGGTTTCACTGTGTTAGCCAGGATGGTCTCAATCTCCTGATCTCATGATCCACCCATTGTGGCCTCCCAAAGTGCTGGGATTACAGGCGTGAGCCACCGCGCCCGGCCTCTTCTTTTTAGAGATGGTCTCGCTCTGTCACCTAGACTGGAGTACAGTGGCATGATCATAGCTTACTGCAACTTTCAACTCCCAGGCTCAGGTGATAACTGCCACCTCAGCCTCCCGAGTAGCTGGAACTACAGATGCATGCCATGCAGAACTACAGATGCATGCCATGCATGCCTAACTAATTAAAATTTCTTTTGTGTGAGATGGAGTCTCGCTCTGTCGCCCAGGCTGGAGTGCAGTGGCGCGATCTCGGCTCACTGCAAGCTCCACCTCCTGGGTTTACGCCATTCTCCTGCCTCAGCCTCCCGAGTATGCAACACCTGGCTAATTTTTGTATTTCTAGTTAGAGATGGGGTTTTGCCATGATGGCCAGATTGATCTCAAACTCCTGGCCTCAAGTGATCCACTCACCTCGGCCTCCCCAAATGCTGGGATTACAGGTGTGAGCCACCTCACCCAGCCACAATTTGTTCTTGATCCTTTGACTTTCCCTATTTTTTTTTTTTTTTTTTTGAGATGGAGTCTTGCTCTGTCACCCAGGCTGGAGTGCAATGGCATGATCTCAGCTCACTGCAGCCTCTTGTCTCTTGGGTTCAAGCAATTCTCCTACCTTAGCCTCCCAAGTAGCTGGGACTACAGGTGCATGCCACCATGCCCGGCCAATTTTTGTAATTTTAGTAGAGACAGGGTTTCACTGTTAGCCAGGCTGGTCTTGAATTCCTAACCTCAAGTGATCTGCCTGCCTTGGCCTCCCAAAGTGCTGCGATTACAGGTGTGAGCCACTGTGCCTGGCCAACTTTTCCCTATTTTAAAATTTCTCATCCATGCTTTAATAGTAGTTTCAAAGGTGAGCTTTCTTCCTTAGGAAGAGAGAGAAGTATGTTTTGAATGCTCTGTTAATAGAGGCAATTGGTAGGATATAGTCATCTTGAGATTCCAGTTGGATTTTTAAAGATTATATCTTCTTAAAGGAAATATTCATATATGTGACAATTTTTTTAGGCCATGAATATTAAAATAGAACCTGAGGAGACAACAGAAGCCAGAACTCATAATCTGAGACGTCGAATGGGTTGTCCAACTCCAAAATGTGAAAATGGTAAGAAAATTTATCAGTGAATAGGAAAGAAAAAGTAAATAAAGTAAAAATAACTATTCATAAGTAAACATTATAAGCTGAAAAAGTCAATGGAAAAAATTAAAAAGTAAACATTAGAGCAGCTATTACACTGGGTTGAGCTTTGAGAAATAAAATCTTAATATATCAACAATGTCCTTGTTCTCATAATTAACTGACTAGTGGCAGAGAGAAACAGAAACTATATGTATGCATATTAGGAGTGTGGGTGAGTTTCTCAGCTCTAGTGAGTTGCTACTTTGAAATTTGATTTAACGCAGTTACTTGAAGTAATTTGTGAAAAACATAGGTGCCTTTGACCGAGTGTCTAATAGATTTATTTCAGGCAAGGCAAACAGACATGTTCCTAAATCTGAATTGTAGTTAATTGCTTGCCTGGCTATCACTTGATGTAAGTCACTGAGAGGTGGATTTGAGATTCTCTTTTTTTTTTTTTTTTTTTTAAAGTTATTCTGAAATTTATTTGCATCTTTAAAGAGTACTAAAAGAGATCAAATTTATAATTCACAGCACTTTTTTTTCTTTTTTTCTTTTTTTTTTTTTATTATTATTATACTTTAAGTTCTAGGGTACATGTGTATTACGTGCAGGTTTGTTACATATGTATGCTTGTGCCATGTTGCTGTGCTGCACCCATCAACTCGTCAGCACCCGAGATTCTCTTAAGAGAAATCTTATATATGAGGCACATACAAATTAAGAAGTTAATAAAATGTGTTCCACCTAGGGATTAGTGAGGTAGTGGAAAGGCAGCACAATGCAGTGGAAAGTACAATATAAAGTAATACAGTAATCTTGGCACAACCGCTAACTAGTTATGTAACCTTAGAGATGTTTCTTGACTTACTTTAACATCAGTTTTCTTACCTTTGAAATGGGTTTGTTGTGAAGGATTGAATATTTTATGGGAAGCATTGAGCACACTGCCTACCACATGATAGTTCAGTAATTGATAGCCAGTGTTTTTGCCAAACTTCTTAGTCTTCAGAACCAGGAATTTGGAGACCAGGAGGATGACCAGGAAAGTCATCTTAGATCATGGAGAGATAATGTGTTATATGGAGGAGGTATAGTTGGGGAACTGTTGGTCTCTTACAGTCATGGCCAAGAGGAATTTGATTTCATCAGTATATGTTATGTGTTGGTCTTAAGAAAACTTAGTTCCTATTTTGAAAGCATACAAACCTGAGAGACATCTTCAGAAGTAACCTACATCCTGAAATTTAAATGGCACAAGAGTTTGCATTTTATCATAAAGTAATCAGCATTTGAGCCCTTGAATAAAGTATACTGGGTGCTATTGCTACTAAAATGAAAACACACATGAAATTGTGTTTGTGTACGGTATGTGCTTTGGGAGGGAGATGATCAGTTGAGGGAGGAAGTGGAAAAAAGCATTGTACAGAAAGAGCTAATTTTGGATTGCCTCCTACAGAGAAAGAAATGAAGAGTAGCATCAAGCAAGAACCTATTGAGAGGAAAGATTATATTGTAGAAAATGAGAAGGAAAAGCCCAAGAGTCGATCTAAAAAGGCCACCAATGCTGTGAGTGACATCTCCCTTTCTCCTTTTTCTTTCCTATTTTCCTTCTTCCCTTCCTTTCTTTAATCCCCTTTACCCCCAAGTTTAAACTTAAATTTGTGCTTTAAATAAGATTGTTTAACTTAGTGTCTGACAATAAAAATATCTTTTGAAGTCAGTTTGTAGTATTAGTTAATAAATGAGGAATGAGGAAATACATGATCGTACTATAAAGATGGTAGTAACATCTGGAGGGGGCATTGACTGCCATTTTCTGGAATACATTCAGTTTTAGCACTGAATAATAATGAACTGTAATCTAGCTCATTATACGTAGAATTGCTCATAATTCACTAGCTCCCTTCTACATGAGCTGAAGGCTAGCTCAAAAATCCAAGTTAGTGTTTTCCAACTTTCCAGCTAGCAAAGGGAAGGAAGGAAATGGAAAGAAGGAACAAAAAAGAGAAAGGAAGGAGGAAGAGGAAGGAAGGAATGAAAAGGAAGTAGAGAAGGAAGGAAGAGAAAGAAAAGGAACAAAGGAAAGCAGTGGGGAGTAGGGAGGAGGGCATGGCAGAGTTAGAGGGCTGGGAGCTGTTTATTCTGTGGAAAACTTTTATTAAAAGTAAAGCCTGATGGCATTAGAAAGGATCTGGTTCTTCTCTACCCCCTTCTGAGAGCCTGAAACAGTGCTTTTTTTCATGGAACTAGAAATTATTCTAATTGAGTGTTCTCTCCATAAATGTCACCTTCTGCCCCACCCCCTCTCCCCAATACAATCAGAAAACTGACAGAGCTAGATTCTTATTTGCTACAGTAAATATACTGAAACAGTTAGACTCCCCGTTTAGTTGAATTCTCAGCTTTCTAGTATTGAGTAATAGTTTGCTATGGCTGCCATAAGGATGTGCCACAGACTGAGTTGCTTAAACAACAGAAATTTATTTTTTCACAGTTGTATAGGCTGGGAAATTTGAGATCAAGGTGTTGGCGGAGTTGATTTCTTCTGAGCCCTCTTTCCTTGGCTGTAGATGGCTGTCTTTCACATGGTCTTTCCTCTGTACATATCTTTGTCCTTATAAGGACACCAGTCATATTGGATGATTACCTCTGTAAGGACTCATTTCCAAATATAGTCACATTCTGAGGTACCGAGGGTTAGGACTTCAACATACGAGTTTTTGGGGGAATACAGTGTACCTGATAAAAAGTAATACCTGGCCGGGCGCGGTAGCTCAAGCCTGTTATCCCAGCACTTTGGGAGGCCGAGATGGGCGGATCACGAGGTCAGGAGATCGAGACCATCCTGGCTAACACGGTGAAACCCCGTCTCTACTAAAAAATACAAAAAACTAGCGGGGCGAGGTGGTGGGCGCCTGTAGTCCCAGCTACTCCGGAGGCTGAGGCAGGAGAATGGCGTAAACCCGGGAGGCGGAGCTTGCAGTGAGCTGAGATCCGGCCACTGCACTCCAGCCTGGGCGACAGAGCTAGACTCCGTCTCAAAAAAAAAAAAAGTAACAACTATGCCTTATCACTGGGCATTAGGGGAACTTCTTAACCATGACCCCTTAATTAGAATTAAAAGTGGTAGTTTATTTTTATTTTTTTAGAGACGACTGGAGTACAGTGACACAATCATAGCTACTGCTGCCTTGAACTCCTGGGCTCAAGGGATCCTCTTGTCCCAGCCTCTTAAGTAGCTGGGACCACAGGTGTGCACCACCATGCCCAGCTAATTTTTCTTTTTTAAATTTCTTGTAGAGACAGTGTCTTGCCATATTGCCTAGGCTGGTCTCAAACTCCTGGCTTCAAGCAGTCCCACCAGGCCCCCAGAAAGTGTTGGGATTACAGGCTTAAGCCACTGTGCCAGGAACTTTAAAACAGTTTTGTTTTAAATATGGAAAAATTATATTTTCCTTCACAAATTATACTTTTGGTTAGGTTGGTAATTTATTACCTGGTGTCTTTTTTTTCTCTTTTTTTTCTGAGACAGGATCTCTGTCACCCAGGCTAGAGTGCAACAGTGCAATAAGGGCTCACTCCAACCTTGACCTACGAGGCTCAAGCAGTCCTCCTGCCTCAACTCCCCAAATAGTTGGGACTACAGGCATGTGCCACCACACTTGGCCTGTAACCTTAGCATCTTGTTGTTTTGGAACCTACTAAAAACTTTAAATAACAAACTTTAAACATATGACAATTGAGAAAGCTAGGAGATTCCACCTTATATTTGGGTATGCATGAGGTATTGTGAAATATCCTTCATAGAAAGTGAAGCATTTTTATTTAAAGTATCCTTTATAGAGGTTGAAGCATTTGTAGCAGGATGTAGAGACTAGATTATGCCTCAGATCCATTTCATTTCTAGAATTTTAGAAAATCAAATAATAGATCATGTTCCTTTGTTCTGTACCCATTTTTATTGCTACAGGTGGATCTGTATGTCTGTCTCTTATGTGGCAGTGGCAATGATGAAGACCGGCTACTGTTGTGTGATGGCTGTGATGACAGTTACCATACCTTTTGCTTGATCCCACCTCTCCATGATGTTCCCAAGGGAGACTGGAGGTGTCCTAAGTGTTTGGCTCAGGTAATAATTAATGGTAGAGGTAACACTAGAAGATTTTTTTAGGGCATTTTTCTTTGCCTTTGAGTTTTTTTTATTTTTTATTTTATTTTTAGACAAGGACTAACTTTGTTGCCCAGGTTGGAGTGCAGTGGCACAAACATGGCTCACTGCAGTCTCAACCTCCCTGGCTCAAGCAGTTCTCCCACCTCAGCCCCCCAGGTAGCTGGAACTACAGGCCCATGCCATGATGCCTGGCTGATTTTTGTATTTTTTGTACAGAGGGGTTTCACCATGTTGCCCAGGGTTGATCTTGAACTCCTGAGCTCAAATAATCCTCCTACCTCGGCCTTCCAAATTGCTGGGATTACAGGTCTGAGCCACCTCATTTGGCCTGCCTTTGAGTTTTAGATTTGGCAGTCGACAGTAATGAGGTCCATGAAGAAAACTGGGATGGACCTGAATAGGAAAGAGGTCTTAGAAGTGAGTTCCACAAGGTATGTGGGTAGTTAAGAGGCAGAAAATAATTTGTAATAACTATCTTTTTTTAAAAACTTATAAAAAGCATTACATGCTCTTTGCAATAATTATTAAAACACTGAACAACTTAAAAAGTAGAGCTATGCTTTCACAGTGCATACATAACCACTGTTAATGTCTTGGTGTATATTCATCCTGCCTTTTTTCTATTTTAAACAAATGGAGCTACATTATATAAGTAATTTTAGTAATCTGCTTTTTTCATTTATAGAGACATTTTCATGTAGCACTTTGATTACTGATGTTTTTAATAGTGCATGCTGTCATTGGTAAAATCTGAAAAGGATCTATGATTATCTTTTTGAGGTTTTTTTTTTTTTTTTTTTTTTTTTTTTTTTTTTTTTTTGAGACAGGATCTCACTCTGTCACCCAGGTTGGAGTACAGTGGAGTGCAGTGGTGTGATCTCAGCTCACTGCAACCTCCGCCTCCCCAGCTCAAGTGATCCTCCCATCTCACCCTCCCAAGTAGCTGGGACTATAGGCTTGCACCACCATGCCCAGCTAATTTTTGTATTTTTTAGTAGAGACAGGGTTTTGCCATGTTGTCCATGCTGTTATCAAACTCCTGAGCTCAGGTGATCCGCCTGCCTCGGCCTCCCAAAGGACTGGATTACAGGTGTGAGCCATTGCGTCCAGCCATTAGGATTATTTTGTATTAATATTATGTAGCAGTCAGTCTATTACCCTTGTTAGGGTTAAATTGTAATATAATAGTAAGGAGGTTTAAGTATAGCATGGATATAAAGGTTTGAGTGCTTTTCCGTGTAGCTATGTTACAACATAAGGATGTCTCTATCAATGGGAGGTCATTAAGCATGGGACAGGGCAGGGGGTCATGGATGTTAGATAAATTATTTAATAACTTATAATAGGGATGACCTTATCAATGGATCTGGAATATTTAAGTCTGTTGGCTCACGAAGATCTAAGGCAGCTTATACTGCCCCTGTTAACTCCCAGTATTAGATTATAATCAAATATTGCTGGCCTGAGAGCCATTCTGTTTCCATCAAGTGGTTTATCTCTATTTTGATCTATTGTATGTTGATTTTATAATTTTAACTCCCAGGAGAACATTATTACTCTCATTTTCAGTATTGAAAACATTATTTGATTTTGAAGGAAGTCGAATCTTTAGCCTGCCTCTTATAAGTATGTAAATTTATCCAAGTTGTGGTTGTTAAAACTGACATTTTATTTGCTCATTAGCAAATAAATAAAATGTATTTCATTTGCTTATTAAAATAACCACATTTTTCAGGCAGGTTTATTTTTATAATATAGACCTAGCATAGCAGTAGAATACACAAAGCCTTGTTTTGTATCTGCCAGCTTGATGATTGACCAAGTATACTTGGTGTTTTCAGTGTCACCTAGAACATAATTTTCTTTTTTATTTTCAGGAATGTAGTAAGCCACAAGAAGCATTTGGCTTTGAACAAGCAGCCAGGGACTATACCCTCCGTACTTTTGGGGAAATGGCAGATGCGTTCAAATCTGATTACTTCAACATGCCAGTCCATGTATGTACATATATACTGCTTCGATTTAGGATTTTAATAGCTTTTGGAGAAAAGTGTACCTGAAGACGGATTTTTAGTTGAGGCCTCACTCTATTAGGCATTATCACACAGAAAGCAGAATGAAACCTTTAATTTGTTTTGTGGTATTTAAAATTTCACAATACTTTAAAAAGCATTCTAATTTTTTATTTTAGGATTTCTCTAAAGATACCTCTTCCACACTGATCATACAGCACCAGTAATAGAATACTAATAAAGAAAATCATCAGCAATCGTTTTGGTCCAACAAATATAAAGAATACTTAACAAAATGTATTAAATGACTGCTATGTGCCAAGGAGTGTACTATGCATTGGGAACACATTTGTTGTATATTGTTATGTAATCATAAGTTAGTATTATAAATTTCAGGATGAGTCCATTTTTAATTCCCCTTTATGTACTTTGAAGCATAAGCATTTTCCATTCAGCATTTAATATTCCATCAAATGAGTACACCAAAATGTAATGCTTTAATTCTGGATATTTAAACTATGGTTTTTGTCACTACTAATAAAGCACTGCAGCAAACCCTTAATGCATGTAGTACTCTTTAATTGGATGATTTTCTTGGGATGATTATTGAAGTCAGATGAGAGTCATTCTCCCTCATTCCATCCCAGTGGCTGTAGCAATTTATGGATCCCAGCAATGTATGAGTGAACTTGTTTTTCCCCAACACCTCTAACATCAGCTATTAGTTACTTAAAATGTTTGCTTATTTAATGGACTTAAATTTATACTCCATTTGAATTTTCAGTTCTCTTGACTTCCATATGTGTTATATTTGCCAATATTTTTTGCTTAACCAATCCTGATGACTTGCATGTAACCTCTTCTATTTGTGGTTAACTGTATATTTTGATGAAATATTAGATGAGGACATTGAGGGATAGACGTTTAAATGTTACCTGCCTCTAGATTTACACCAGATTAACAACAGATTGACATTTAATCTGGTGACTCTTAATTCTAAGGGTGTGCTGCTACAAATTGCTCCTTTTGTCATATCCTATATACTGGCAGTCTCCAACCACCCCTTCCCCACCTGGCCATGAACCAGTACCAGTCAGTGGCCTGTTAGGAACAGGGCCACACAGCAGGAGGTGATTGGTGGGCAGATGTTACCACCCGAGCTCTGGCTCCTGTCAGATCAGCAGCTGCGTTAGATTCTCATAGGGCAAACCCTATTGTGAACTGCCCATGCAAAGTATCTAGGTTGCATATTCCTAATGAGAATCTAATCCCCCCACCTCCCAGCCCTTGCGCCCTGCCCTTCCCTAGGGGTCCATGGAAAAATTGCCTTCCATGAAACCCATCCCTGGTGCCAAAAACACAGGGACATTGGGGATCACTGCTATAGACTTGTCTTTTTTTTTTTTTTTTTTTTTTTTGAGATGGAGTCTCGCACTGTCGCCCAGGCTGGAGTGCAGTGGTGCAGTCTCGGCTCACTGCAAGCTCCGCCTCCTGGGTTCACGCCATTCTCCTGCCTCAGCCTCCTGAGTAGCTGGGACTACAGGTGCCTGCCACCATGCCCGGCTAATTTTTTGAATTTTTAGTAGAGATGGGGTTTCACCATATTAGCCAGGATGGTCTCAATCTTCTGACCTCGTGATCCGTCTGCCTTGGCCTCCTAAAGTGCTGGGATTATAGGCGTGAGTTACCGCGCCTGGCCTATACTGTCTTTTTTGTGTTGGTTGCCTACATTGCTCTCAGACAGGTCCAGTGAAAAGAATGAAAGGATGGACTCAGGTTATGTATTTGAAAGCATCTCAAAGTATAAAAGATCATTGAAACAACAAACCATTATTACTGTGCTATTATCAACTGTACAGTACTATACGTTATTCAAACACAACTAACCATTATTACTATACAGTTTATGTTACATTTTTTGAAACACAGAAATATCTCCAAGTCATAAATAATTGCTTTCCTTGGCTCCCTTTTACAGTTGTGGCATGGCTGGTGATAGAGGAACATGAATTCTTTTTAGACAGTAGAGGTTTTCTGAATTGCCTAAGATCAATTATAGAACATTCTAGACACAATTTTTCCGTAGAGTGCTGTTCTTTGATTCCCATCACTAAGCTTAATTGGTCACAGACAGTTTGTGAGGGAACTCATTTTTTCTATTCCTTGTATTTCCAGATGGTCCCCACAGAGCTTGTTGAGAAAGAATTTTGGAGACTGGTAAGCACTATTGAGGAGGATGTCACAGTGGAATATGGAGCTGACATTGCCTCAAAGGAATTTGGCAGTGGCTTTCCTGTCCGAGATGGGAAAATCAAACTTTCACCCGAGGAAGAGGTAGGCATATAAGTGGCTTGGAAATTGAGGTATTGAAAGTCTGTTTGATTGGCTTGAAGTAACTTATGATTACTTTGAGCAAATCCTTAATTACCAGATTTTTAATGATTTCAAGAAAAGTAGAAAGAGCCTACAGAAGAATTCTAGTCCTAACTATGTCCTGTATTGTGATCATAGGGGAAAATTACTTACCACCCTTTGCCTTCAGATTTTATAACCTTGGTTTCTCTTTCTGAAGAAAACCTGAAGGACTGAGACCAGGTCTATTTATTTTTGAACTTTAATATTTTTGAGTATTTTTTTCCATACTAGCAAACTATTCTTAGGAAGAGTTCTATTTCTATCTTGGTAGGAAAGTGTGATTTTTTTTTTTTTTGGTAGTTTTCTTTGAGAATATTACATATGATCAGAAAAGTACATAGTTATTATGTATACAGCCTGATGAATTTCCACAAACTGAACACACCCATGTAACCAGCACTAACTAAAACAAGAAATAGGATATTCCTAGCACCCCAGAAGTTATCTTTTTGCCTGCTCTCCTTCACTACTTTTCCTCTTTCAGGACAAGCACTATGCCCTCAGGATAATCACTATCCTGACTTCTAACACTATCGATGTTTGCCTGATTTTGAACTTTGTTAAAGTGGACTCATGGCTTATGTTCCTCTATATATATTTAAAAAGAGATAGATACAAAAGTATATGCTGTATAAATCCCTTTACACAAAGCTCAAAACTGGGCAAAACAAATCTCTGAGCATCCTAGAAGGTCAGCATGGTGGCCCCTCTTCTTCCACATTTCTTTTTTTATTTTGGAGGAGAATATTTTTAGCTGGCCTTTTGAAACAGTTCTAAAATGTTAGCATTGTATAGCTAAACCTTTATCCTCTTTTGTCTTATTTTTAGGAGTATCTTGATAGTGGCTGGAATTTGAACAACATGCCAGTGATGGAGCAGTCTGTCCTTGCACATATTACTGCTGATATATGTGGCATGAAACTTCCTTGGTTGTATGTGGGAATGTGCTTTTCTTCATTCTGCTGGCATATTGAAGACCACTGGAGCTATTCAATTAACTACTTGCACTGGTGAGAAGTTCCAAAAAGAACCCATGAATAGTATGCAAGCTGGATAGGAAAACTTTCCTTTTCAGTGCAGATGTATGTGTCTTAACTGTGTCTAAAGAGTAATGAACTACTTTTTTTTCCCTAAGGTTTTTCACTTCTATTAGAACAGGTGTCCTGACAAGTTAAGACAGTGGTTCTCTAGACTTTTTTTTTTTTTTTTTTTTTAGATGGAGTTTTGCTCGTTGCCCAGGCTGGAGTGCAATGGCGCGATCTCGGCTCTCTGCAACCTCCACCTCCCAGGTTCAAGCAATTCTCCTGCCTCAGCCTCCCAAGTTGCTGGGATTACAGGCATGTGCAACCACGCCCAGCTAATTTTTTCTATTTTTAGTAGAGACAGGGTTTCTCCATGTTGGTCAGGCTGGTCTCGGACTCCCGACCTCAGGTGATCCGCCCACCTCAGCCTCCCAAAGTGCCGGGATTATAGGCGTGAGCCACTGTGCCCGGGTAAGACAGTGGTTCTTAAGATTCCTAGAGCATCCATGAATTCCCTGAAATTGCACACACACTACTTTGCAAGAACAACATATTTCTGGGGGAAAAGGTAGTTTTTATCTGAAGTAAAAAAGTCTTTACCTAGGCCGGACACAGTGGCTCACACCTTTTATCCCAGCACTTTGGGAGGCCGAGGTGGGCAGATCACCTGAGGTCGGGAGTTCGAGACCAGCCTGGCCAATATGGTGAAACCCTATCTCTACTAAAAATACAAAAATCAGCTGGGTGTGGTGGTGCGCACCTGTAATCTCAGCTGCTTGGGAGGCTGAGGGAGGAGAATCACTTGAACCCGGGAGGCAGAGGTTGCAGTGAACCAAGAGACCCCGCCATTGCACTCCAGCCTGGGCAACAGAGTGAAACTCCGCCTCAAAACAAAAAGAAGTCTTTACCTATAGAAAAAGCATATTCTAAGTAATTTGATGGCCAGTGGTAGCCTGGATACCCTTTTGGGAGAAGTGTGAATTTTAGTAGTACCACAGTGTCCTCTAGGTCTGTGTGATGACCAGCCTCTCTTTTGTTGTGCTGAATTCAGGTATCACTATGCACAGTAGAGTGAGCCTTATCTTTGTGTGTGCATTGAGGGGGCAAGGTGGGAGGGATGTGCAGATATTTGGGCTTCTTTACTTTTTAAACTCTTCAAGCCATTTCTTCACATCTGTTTTCTTCTCTATTTTTCTTCTAAATATAAAAATATTTGAAAATCTATAACTCACTCAAATCCTCACACAAGGAATTTGAGGATGTACCATAAGAAAGAGAATTGGCATATATATGTATAGAATTAATTCTACTTCCCTAGGCAGTTGCTCCCAGCTGTAAAATGAAGATTATATTTACCATATCTCACAGGGATGATACAGATAAATTGTTTGATAATTTAAAGTCCTTTGAAGAATAAGAATTCCTTAGAAATGCTAATTGCCTTATTAGTGTTTGATTTAACCTAGTCTGCCAGAATGGGCAAGGGAAAAGAAAAATGGCGAGTTGCCTTCCCTTGTCAGTTGCTTTAGGAAACTGTGGTAACAACATATCCTGAAGTGAATACGATACCTTATATTCTTAGAAATTCTAGATACCGGCTGGGCACGGTGGCTCACACCTGTAATCTCAGCACTTTAGGAAGCTGAGGTGGGTGGATCGCCTGAGGTCAGGAGTTCGAGACCAGCCCGGCCAACATGGTGAAACCCCGTCTCCACTAAAAATACAAAAATTAGCTGGCCATGGTGGTACACACCTGTAATACTAGCCACTCAGGAGGCTGAGGCAGGAGAATTGCTTGAACCTGGGAGGCGGAGGTTGCAGTGAGCCGAGACTGCGCCATTGCACTTCAGCCTGGACAACAGAGCAAGACTCAGTCTCAAAAAGAAAAAAAAGAAATTCTAGGTGTCTGCATTTTCTAAAGAATCAGATAAAAATGGGAGGGGGGGAGAGGAACCTTAAATGGAAAGTCTTCTGTTCATTCATACTTGAAGGGGGAAAATGTATTACATATGTTCACATCACATTCCTTTTTCTTTTTCTTTTTCTTTTTTTTTTTTTTTGAGGTGGAGTCTTGCTCTTGTCATCCAGGCTGGAATGCAATGGTGCAGTCTTGGCTCACTGAATCCTCCACCTCCCGGGGTCAACTGAATCTTCTGCCTCAGCCTCCCAAGTAGCTGGGATTACAGGTGCCTGCCACCATGCCTGGCTAATTTTTGTATTTTTGTTAGAGATGGGGTTTCACCATGTTGGCCAGGCTGGTGTTGAACTCCTGACCTTGTGATCCACCCGCCTCGGTCTCCCAAAGTGCTGGGATTACAGGCGTGAGCCACCGTGCCCGGCCCACATTCACATTTCTAATGATACTTTGTCAGTTTGCGGTTTCCTTTGTAGCGTAGTCTTACAAAGCCAAGTTTGAAAAATATGAACTGGTAACCCATTTTGTTTGTGTTGGTGTTGCAGATTGATTTATTTTTATAATCTATTTCCAGGGGTGAGCCAAAAACCTGGTATGGAGTCCCAGGGTATGCTGCTGAGCAGCTAGAAAATGTAATGAAGAAACTAGCTCCAGAACTCTTTGTGTCCCAGCCAGATCTCCTCCATCAGCTTGTGACCATCATGAACCCCAATACCCTGATGACTCATGAAGTGCCTGTATGTTCTGGGTTAATCTTTCTGCCACTCAAGCTTAATTTACCACTTCTTTTTCCTTTTTATTCACTTTTTTATGATGTTGATTTGATTCTGTGTTTTCCATAGCATAACTTGATAGCAGAAACAGCTGTTTTGCTGCCGTACTGTACATTTACTCAGTGGGACTGGATCCTTAGATACCATAAAAATTAATTTGTTGCAGCTAGTAACTAGATTGCTAAACAGCCTTCCTTTGCAAGTAATAATTGCAATTCATTGGTTTTAGTATATTTGTATGTGAAAATTTATTTCAAGGTCTTGGGCTTGTATTTTAGGGTTCACAGTCTAGACCAAAAAGTCTAGAGGTTGCTAAATGAAGTGACACCTAACAACAGGGATATGTTCTGAGAAATGCATTGCTAGGTGATTTCATTGTCATGTGAACTTCATAGAGTGTACTTACATAAACCTAGATGGTGTAGCCAACTATACATCTAGGCTATATGGTATAGGGTATAGATGCTGAGCTACAAATCTGTACAGCATGTTACTGTACTGAATACCTTAGATAGCTGTAACACAATAGTAAGGATTTGTGTATTTAATTGTATCTAAACAGAAAAGGTACAGTGAAAATACGGTATTATAATCTTACAGACCACCATTGATATGTGGTCTGTCTGTGACCAAAATGTTGTTATGTGGCGCACAACTATACTGGCTTCCTTTTGGAGAATACTCTGAAGATATTTGGGAGGCCATATTGAAATGTATGAAGAGTCCATCTTAGCTAAATCAAATGTCAGTGATACATTTACAATGTTTTTTTGTTGTTGTTGTTTTTTTTTTTTTTTTTTTTTTTTTTTTGAGACGGAGTCTCACGCTGTTGCCCAGGCTGGAGTGCAGTGGCGCGATCTCGGCTCACTGCAAGCTCCGCCTCCCGGGTTCCCGCCATTCTCCTGCCTCAGCCTCCTGAGTAGCTGGGACTACAGGCGCCCGCCACCGCGCCCGGCTAATTTTTTGTATTTTTAGTAGAGATGGGGTTTCACTGTGGTCTCGATCTCCTGACCTTGTGATCCGCCCGCCTCGGCCTCCCAAAGTGCTGGGATTACAGGCTTGAGCCACCGCGCCCGGCACATTTACAATGTTAAAGTGAATTCTTGAACTTGTTGTGACCTAAATTTTATGCTTTTGGGTTCATAGGCTAGTCAGTGGAGACAACAGAAAGGATTTTTATTTGAGGCATTATAAATTATGCATAGACCATAGCTTAGAAAATAATCACCAGTAAGCACCACAATCTCACCATCTTCTCGTAGTTATTTTTCTCATTGATATTTTTCTTTCCTTATGTTGACTGTTTTTTCCAATTTGTTAAGAGTAGATTGCTTTAATTGAGACCTGACCCTGGTTCTTTAATAATTGAGCAAACCTCCTGGGGTTAGATTCTGGACCTACAGAGATAGATGAATGAACTCCTTGTGCATTTAGGGATTCACAATATGAGGTAAAAGATAATGCTTATACAGATAATCAAAGGGTGGTTTCATTTGACAGTGGTGCCAACTATGAGACTGATCTAATAACTCTATTGGGAATCAGAAAGGGCTCATAAATGAGATGACATCTGTAGTAGGAGCTGGAACTCTGATAAATTATCACATGTTTGTCAGAGTTAGGGAAGGAGGAGAAGTATTCCAGGTAGAAGATATGGTGTTCCTGTGATGGGTCTTTTAACAGAACCCTGAAGGCCGTATTACTACACAGATGGCTGGTCTCCACCCCTAGAATTTCTGATCCTGCTATTTTGTTAGTCTGAGTGGGGCTTGATGATTTGCATTTCCATCCTAGTGAATGTTGATGCTTTTGTTCTGGGGGACCATACACTAGGTAAGCATTGGTGTAGAAATATAGAGGCTTGAAAAGGAAATCTAATATTATTGTTAATAATAAGCCCAGTGTAAGGATTTGTGTGCCTAGAGCATTATAGGTACTTTTGGGGTGAGGGTAGTGGTAGGAAGAAGGGAATGATGGGAGATAAGTTTGAGTTCCAAATGAGGAGGAGCTCTGTATGTTATGAGATTCTTGAAATAGAGTGGGATTTCTTTAATTGGTGGTAGAAGATACTTATTTGGGGGTAATAATAATATATTAGGATATTCTTAATTGTAGCTGTTTTTACAAGTTATACTTTGAATCTTAATATGGCCACATTTTTGTTTTGTGTTCGGATACTAATCAACTTTGGTAGTCTGGGATACTGCTCCATCTTGTGACATAAATTAGTATCGCTAGGTGATATTCTACTATAGTAATTTGTTTCTTCTGGCTCAATTTCAGAAAGCTGCCTTTTTTTGGAAATTATCTAATAGTCTGTGTCCAGATTGGTTTTAGTAACAATGTCACTCTTTAAGAAACTCAAAAATCTTCAATTTCTGTCTCTTTAGGTTTACCGAACTAATCAGTGTGCTGGGGAGTTTGTGATTACATTTCCAAGAGCCTACCACAGTGGTTTTAACCAGGGTTTTAATTTTGCTGAGGCTGTTAATTTCTGCACTGTTGATTGGGTATGTAATTGCAATTTAGTGAACCTTTTCAAATTTATTATTTTTCTTGAGGAAATTGAATATAATGTTTTAAAGTGTCATGTGGGCTAGGTGCGGTGGCTCATGCCTGTAATCCCAGCACTTTTGGATGCCAGGGCGGGCAAATCACCTGAGGTCAGGAGTTTGAGACCAGCCTGGCCAACGTGGTGAAACCCCATCTCTACTAAAAATACAAAAATTAGTCAGGCGTGGCGGTGGGCGCCTATAATCCCAACTACTTGGGAGGCTGAGGCAGGAGAATCACTTGAACCCAGGAGTTGGAGGTCACATTGAGTCAAGATCATGCCATTGCACTCCAGCTTGGGCAAGAGACTGAAACTCTGCCTCAAAAAAATAAATAAATGTCACACGGGTAGTTGCCTTGACCCATTACTGCTCAAATAGTCAGTCTGCAAATTATTTACCAGTCCACAATGAGATAAAGCACTTGTACCACAGTGTAAATCAAGCATGAATTACCTAAGCATACTGCTTAGTTCAGCTGATGTGTTTTCTTTTGTAGCAAGATTTTCTTGATAAAGAAAGGAGTCTGGGCCGGGCGCGGTGGCTCAAGCCTGTAATCCCAGCACTTTGGGAGGCCAAGACGGGCGGATCACGAGGTCAGGAGATCGAGACCATCCTGGCTAACACAATGAAACCCCGTCTCCACTAAAAATACAAAAAAATTAGCCGGGCGTGGTGGCGGCGCCTGTAGTCCCAGCTACTCGGGAGGCTGAGGCAGGAGAATGGCGGGAACCCGGGAGGCGGAGCTTGCAGTGAGCCGAGATCGTGCCACTGCACTCCAGCCTGGGCGACAGAGCGAGACTCCGCCTGAAAAAAAAAAAAAAAAAAAAAAAAAGAAAGGAGTCTGTTGATTTACATTCTGGCTGAAGCTCTGCATCTGATTGCAAACTGATAAATAATTCCAGTCTAAAGGCTATACTTTGTATAGTACTGGCTTAAATTATTTACAGTACAGCAATTTAAGGACACATTTGGTTTCAGTTAGTTGTAAAGTTTAATTTTTATATTTGTATTAATACTTTTACCTAAAAAGATCTAGATTAAGTGTTGTTAAAGCTAATGAATTATTATTTTGTCATAATGGTACTTGCTATATCTATACTTATTTTCCATTATATAGTTTTTTGAAGTATTATTCCCTGAAGTAGGTTGATCTTACCAGTTCAGCACAACTATTTCAGGAAATATATAAGGTCATACTTCTAATTAGATTCTACATTGTTGTAGATACTAACACATTGTTAATACATTGGGTCTTTTTTATTAAAAAAACACTTTTTAATTAAGATATGTAACATTATAGATCTTTGGTATGCAAAGATAAATAAGGCCTAGGGCCTAGGCTAGGAATCTTATGAGTCTGATGTGTTGTTTTTTTAAATTTTTTGAGACAGAGTCTCGCTCTGTCACCCAGCCTGGAGTGCAGTGGTGTAATCATGGCTCATTGCAATCTTGACCTCCCAGGCTCAAGCAATCCTTCCACATCAGCCTCCTGAGTAGCTGGAACTACAGGCGTGCACCACCACACCCGACTAATATTTGTTTGTAGAGATGGGATTTCACCACACTGCGCAGGCTGGTCTCCAATTCCTAGACTCATGCAAGGCTTGGCCTCCCAAAGTGTTGGAATTACAGGTGTGAGCCATCCACCTGGCCCAGAGTCTGGTTTTAGGGTTGGTAAATGATACGTGTTAAGACCCATAGTGTGATGTTTGGTAATTTGATGATAATGGGTCAGAGGTGTTTGCAGATAGAAGAAAGATGAATGTTATTTTTTTCTTTCCATCTTTTGATACAGCTGCCATTAGGCCGACAGTGTGTGGAGCATTATCGCTCGCTTCATCGATATTGTGTGTTTTCCCACGATGAGATGATCTGCAAGATGGCTTCCAAGGCTGATGTACTAGATGTTGTAGTGGCTTCAACTGTTCAGAAAGACATGGCCATTATGATTGAGGATGAGAAAGCTTTAAGGGAAACTGTCCGTAAATTGGTAAGGCTTATGGAAATCCAACTGCATGTTGTCATTGGGTATTATTTAGTAAAATTCTTACGCACTTTAATATCATTTAAAGCAGTCTTTTTAAAGCGTATTTTCTTTGAGGCCATTGTAATAGATGTAGTATCTCGTGGTTTTAATTTTTATTCACTATCTTATTTGCCACATGTACATATGTCTCTTTGAAGTAGCTGTTCAAATGTTTTGCCCCTTAAAAAAAAATATTTTGTAGAAACAGGGTCTCACTATGTTGCCCAGGCTGGTCTCAAACGCCTGGGTTCAAGCTATCCACCTGACTCAGCCTCCCAATGTGCTGGGTTTACAGGTGTGAGCCACCACACTCGGCTTGCCCTTTATTTTTTAAAAAATTTGATTGTTGTAATAATTCTTTATGTGTTCTGTGTACCAGTTTTTTTTTTTTTAAAAATCAGATAGGCGTTTTGCTAATATTTTCTCCCAATCTGTGGCTTGTCTTTGATTTTCCTACCAGTGTCTTTCAGCAAGCAGGAGTTTTTCATTTTGATGAAGTCCAGTTTGTTAATTATTTTCTTGTGTGAATCATGGTTTTTTGGTTTCCTATTTAACAAATCTTGCCTAATCCAAAGTTACAAAGATTTTTCTCCTACAAAGTCAAAGTCATCAAGTTTTACATTTAGGTCTTTCATCTATTTCAAGTAATTTTTGTTTTTCAAAAATATGAGTCAAGGTTCATTTTTTAACATGTGGATATCTAGTTCTTCCAGCAGCATTTCTTGAAAAGACTGTCTTTTCTTCATTAAATTGCTTTGGCACCTTTGTTGAAAATCAATTCACCACATAAGTATGGGTCTATTTCTGGACTCTGTTGTGTTCTGGTGATCTGTGCATCTATTCTATTGCTAATACCAAATGGTCTTGATTATTGTAGCTTTCTAAGAAGTCTTGAAATCAGGTAGTATGAGTCTTCCAACTTTTTTTTTTTTTTTTTTTGAGACAGAGTCTCGCTTAGTCGCCCAGGCTGGAGTGCAATGGCGCGATCTCGGCTCACTGCAAGCTCCGCCTCCCGGGTTCACGCCATTCTCCTGCCTCAGCCTCCCGAGTAGCTGGGACTACAGGCGCCCGCCACCTCGCCCGGCTAATTTTTTGCATTTTTAGTAGAGACGGGGTTTCACCATGTTAGCCAGGATGGTCTCGATCTCCTGACCTCGTGATCCGCCCGCCTCGGCCTCCCAAAGTGCTGGGATTACAGGCGTGAGCCAGCGCGCCCGGCCAACTTTTTTTTTTTAAATTCGTTTTATCTCTTTTACTTTTTTTAAATGTAAATTTTAGCATCAACTTACCGATTCCTGCCAAATCAATTCCTGTTGGAATTTTGATTGACGTTGCATGAAACTATGAATAGTTTGGGGGAGAATTGATATCTTAATAATATTGAGTCTTCCAATTCATGAACATAGTATGATTTTATATTGCATGTTTTTTGGCACTGTTATAAATTGTACTTTTAAAAGCTTTGAATTTCTAATGATTTATTGCTAGTATTTAGAGAGACAATTGACTTGTATATTGACCTTGTCTCCTGAGACCTTGCTAAAGTCACTTAATTTCCAGTAGCTTTTTCATGGATTCTTTTGTAATAATAATATCTGCAAATAGTAATACTGTTTTTTTTTTGTTGTTGTTGTTTGTTCGTTTGTTTTTTAAATGTGCCTCTTTGGGTAGAATCCTAGAATACTGGCTCTCTGCAGCCCATTATAGTTTAACAGCAGGTCACCTACCTTCCCTCCTTATGTTTTACAGTTGGGGAAAATAGTGTCCACAGGGTTTAAGTGACTTATATCAAAGTCTTACATCAAAAATGGTAGCTCATTTTTTAGAACTCTGAGAATTTTTCCAGGTATGGAATTTACACATTAAAATTGGGTATAAACTACATGATTCATTCTCAACTAAAATCCATAGAATTGGTCCTTAATCTTATTTTAAACAAAAATTTTAACTCTCTCCATCCCATGAAGTCCTTTTTAATGACCAATTCAAAAATAAAACCAAAATCTAATTAGCATTTTCCTTACCTTCCTCATCTTTGTTGGCCCATATACTTGGCAGATATGAAATAGTTAAAAGGTTAAAATACAGTATAAGAGAATAAACGAAAGAAGCCCAGTGGTTCATAAACTGACTGGCATTCTCAAGACTGGATTAGGATCCAGTTTTAGATAGGGAAAAAATGGTGATAGAAGTTTGGTCATTGAATGACAAAAGGTATATCCAAGAAGGGTTCTCTAGATGTTCGGTGGTACAGATTATGTTGAAATTTACTGGTTCAAGACCTTATCGTTCCTGGCAGTCTTTTTGGATGAAATGTTTTATTATGGCTTTAGTCTTTCCTATTGCACAAATTTTCTAACTATTCAGGTAATGATATCCTTTCAGATAACTTCCTGTAAAAGGCTAAGAGACCACTCAGCATCTTCCCAAACTCAACAATTTCTGCATAATAGTCTTTTCCACTTGTCCCATGTTCTTTCCTTTTATTTTTGTCCTTTTAATAGATTCTCCAGGCCGGGCGCGGTGGCTCAAGCCTGTAATCCCAGCACTTTGGGAGGCCGAGACGGGCGGATCACGAGGTCAGGAGATCGAGACCATCCTGGCTGACACAGTGAAACCCCGTCTCTACTAAAAAATACAAAAAAACTAGCCGGGCGAGGTGGCGGGCGCCTGTAGTCCCAGCTACTCGGGAGGCTGAGGCAGGAGAATGGCGTGAACCCGGGAGGCGGAGCTTGCAGTGAGCCAAGATCACGCCACTGCACTCCAGCCTGGGCGGCAGAGCGAGACTCTGTCTCAAAAAAAAAAAAAATAGATTCTCCATATTTCCTCAGAAGTAGGAAGCATATTCCTTTCTTTTGCTCTTATCTATACCCAAAATGTGGACAAGGCTAATTTGGAGTAGAACAGACAACTAACCTCAGTAGTTTTACAGTCCTATTGTGTTCATACTCAGATCAAAATGACCAAACATAAGGACCTGCCTTGTCTGAAAAAGGAGATCTCCCTAGACAAATGAACTTGCCTATATTTGCTAGGTCATTTGTTTCTTGTATGCCACATGTTTTAAAATCATGCATCCCTATTTTGGTAAGGCTTTTTTTTTTTTTTTTTAAACTCAAGTACTACTGCATGCTTGTCTTGGGCTGGTGGATTATATTATCCTTTGGAGGTTTCTCTAAAGTATACTTTATTCTAGGGAGTGATTGATTCGGAAAGAATGGATTTTGAGCTATTGCCAGATGATGAACGTCAGTGTGTAAAATGCAAAACTACATGCTTCATGTCTGCCATCTCCTGTTCTTGTAAACCTGGCCTGCTTGTTTGCCTGCATCATGTGAAAGAATTGTGTCCCTGTCCGCCTTATAAATATAAATTGCGGTAAGTAGGAAGAATGATTTTTTTTTTTTTTTCCTATGGAAAACAGTTGATCCTTACTAAAAGCTCAATGACCTCGCAGTTCTGGGGCTGAAATGTTAAATATAAAACATCTAGTTTTCTCCAAAGCTACACGTCTCAAAGCTAAGTGTGGTGGTATTATTTCCAGGTATAGATACACGCTGGATGATCTCTACCCTATGATGAATGCATTGAAGCTTCGAGCAGAATCTTACAACGAATGGGCCCTGAATGTGAATGAAGCTTTGGAGGCAAAGATCAACAAGAAGAAAAGTATGTGGTACATAAAGTGACTTGGTGATTGGCAAATTGAGGCTCATTGTGATGTAACCAAATTAAGGTCAACAAAACATTTCTTGAAACAGCCTGACCTCATCCTTGGTTATCCCCTCTATGTAGCCAGGTTTACAGAGCACCAGCAGAGAAGGTTTTAAAACCGAGAGTGGATAATGCAGATGCCCTTACATCATAGTGAAATTTCGGTATATGAGTTGTGCAACATCACTTAACAAAAACGATATTGTTAGGAAACCTTTATTTTTGTCTCAGAAATAAAAATTTCACATTTCTTACAAAGACATTGAAATCTTCTTTAAAAAAAAAAAAAACCAAAACATCTTGTGACAAAGGCAGCATGACACTAAATCAGGAGTCTCTGAAATGGTAGTTTATCACTTCTTAGTTCTAATTAAGGTTAAGGTCCCTGGCACTTGTCATTACCTTTGAAAGTCACTACTACCCTTTTTATCTCTCTCTCTCTTTTCTTATGAAAATATAGTTTGTTTTTTGTTTTTTACTTTTCAGCTTAGGGGTACATGTGCAAGTTTGTTACATAGATAAACTTGTGTTATGGGCGTTTGTTGTACAGATTATTTCATCACCCAGGTTATTATTAATAACCCATTAGTTATTTTTCTGGACTCTCTCCCTCCTCCTGCCCTCTACCCTCCCAATAAGCTCCACTGTGTGTTGTTCCCCTGTATGTGTTCATGTGTTATTCCCCTCTACTCATCCATGTGTTTTCATCATTTACCTCCCACTTATAAGTGAGAACATGCAGTATTTGCTTTCCTGTTCCTAGTGTTAGTTTGCTAATTGCCTCCACCTCTATCCATGTTCCTGCAAAGGACATGAGCTCATTCTTTTTTATGGCTGCATAGTATTCCGTGGTGTATATGTACCACATTTTTCTTTATCCAGTCTTATCATCGATGGGTATTTAGGTTGATTCTGTGTCTTTGCTATTGTGAGTAGTGTTGCAGTGAACATGCACATGCACGTGTCTTTATAATGGAGTCATTTATATTCCTTTGGGTATATGCCAGTAATAGCATTGTTCAAATGATATTTCAGTCTTTAGATCTTTGAAGAATCGCCACACTGTTTTCCACAATAGTTGAACGAATTTACACTTCTACCAACAGTGTATGAGTTCCTTTTTCTCCACAACCTTGTCAGCATCTGTTACGTTTTGACTTTTTAATAATAGCCATTCTGATTGGTGTGAGATGATATCTCATTGTGTTTATTTATTTATTAAATTTTTTTTATTTTTTGAGACCAAGTCTCGCTCTGTCGCCCAGACTGGAGTGCAGTGGTATGATCTCGTCTCACTGCAACCTCCATCTCCCAGGTTCAAGCAATTATCCTGCCTCAGTCTCCTGAGTAGCTGGGACTACAGACACACGCCAACATGCCCAACTAATTTTTGTATTTTTAGTAGAGACAGGGTTTCACCACGTTGGTCAGGCTGGCCTTGAACTCCTGACTTCGTGATCTGCCCGCCTTGGCCTTCCAAAGTACTGGGATTACAGGCGTGAGCCACTGCACCCAGCCTTTCATTGTGGTTTTGATTTGTATTTCTCTAATGATCAGTGATTTTGAGCTTTTTTTTCATACGATTGTTGGCCATATGTATATCTTCTTTTGAAAAGTATCTTTTCATATCCTTTGCCTACTTTTTAATATTTTTTTCTTGTAAATTTGTTTAAGTTCCTTATAGATGCTGGATATTAGATCTTTGTCAGATGCACAGTTTGCAAATATTTTCTTCCATTCTCTAGGTTGTGTATTCACTCTGATGATAGTTTCTTTTGCTGTGCAGAAGCTCTTTAATTAGATCCCATTTGTCAGTTTTTGCTTTTGTTGCAGTTGCTTTTGGCATCTTCATGAAATCTTTGCCTGTGCCTATGTCCTGACTGATATTGCTAGGTTGTCACCCAGGGTTTTTATAGTTTTGGGTTTTACATTTAAGTCTTTCATTCCTCTTGAGTTAATTTTTGTATATGGTATAAGGAAGGGGTCCAGTTTTAATCTTCTGCATATGGCTAGCTGTTATTCCAGCACCATTTATTGAATAGGGAATCCTTTCTCCATTGCTTGTTTTTGTTAGATTAGTTGAAGATCAGATAGTTGTAGGTGTGCATTTTTATTTCTGGGTTCTCTATTCTGTTCTATTGGCCTGTGTGTCTGTTTTTGTACCAGTTCATTTCTCTTTCAGAGTGTTTTCACTTGCTTTCATTTCTGTAGCCCAACACATAACTCCACCCCCTTTTATTTAGGGGAAAGGAGCAATATCATTGTCTCTGAGTCTACTGTGCTTTAGTAACTGAGCACACTAGTTACTCACTAACTGTAGAATAAAATGCAGGAGGAAGAAGTGGTTCAAGCCACACAGTAAGAGTTATATTTACTTTGCTTTCATAAGTCAGTTGTTTTCTTCTTTTTGTCTATTGTAAACATGCCAGGTTTTTTTTTTTTTTTTTTTTTTTGAGACAGGGTCTTGCTCTGTCATCTCAACTGGAGTACAGTGACATGGTCATGGCTCACTGCAGCCTTGAAATCCTGAGTTTAAGTAATCCTCCTGCTTTAGGTTGTCAGATAGTTGACTACAGTTGTGTGCCACCATGCCTGGCTAAGTTCTTTAATTTTGTAGAGATGAGATCTTGCTGTGTTGACCAGGCTGGTCTTGAACTCCTGGCCTCAACTGATCTTTCTGCCTTGGCCTCGCAAATTGCTGGGATTTACAGGCGTCAGCCACTGTACCCGCCCTAAAACATGTCAGGTCTTAGCATTTTTATATTTAAGTTCAACTCTAGACACTTGTTTAAAAAACTCCATGTTCGGCTGGGCGCGGTGGCTCAAGCCTGTAATCCCAGCACTTTGGGAGGCCGAGACGGGTGGATTACGAGGTCAGGAGATCCGAGACCATCCTGGCTAACACGGTAAAACCCCGTCTTTACTAAAAAATACAAAAAAACTAGCCGGGCGAGGTGGCGGGTGCCTGTAGTCCCAGCTACTCGGGAGGCTGAGGCAGGAGAATGGCGTGAACCCGCGAGGCGGAGCTTGCAGTGAGCTGAGATCTGGCCACTGCACTGCAGCCTGGGTGACAGAGCAAGACTCTGTCTCAAAAAAAAAAACAAAAAAACTCCGTGTTCAGCCACCACCCTGGAAAAATCAAATCAACAAATTTATTAATAATTTAAAGCATTGCAAGAATTTGAAGTTACATTTCTAGACAAGAACTGACAAAACCAATCTCCTCTGAATTTCATACCAGTAGTAATAAACATAATGATTACAGAAAATATGACTTTTTCTTCATTCCTAGGCCTTGTCAGCTTCAAGGCTTTAATTGAAGAATCTGAAATGAAGAAATTCCCAGACAATGATCTTTTGCGACACCTTCGCCTAGTCACACAGGATGCAGAGAAGTGTGCCTCTGTTGCGCAGCAATTGCTTAATGGCAAAAGGCAAACTAGGTATGTGCTTCTGACTGCGTGAGTTTGGATTCTTTGGCACCTATGTTTGGAAACCTGTTGTGACTCCTTCTGTCTTGAATTTCTGTGACCACCTGGGTGTGGTGGACATATATATATATTCTTATATGGCTTCCTTGGGCCTTTGTCTTTATAGATATCGATCTGGTGGAGGGAAATCCCAAAATCAGTTGACAGTGAATGAGCTCCGGCAGTTTGTAACACAGCTGTATGCTCTTCCATGTGTCCTCAGTCAGACACCATTGCTAAAGGTAACCATAGAGGGATGTGTGGGAGAATACTTTGGTAATGCTGTATTTTGTATATAAACTTGATTGACATTACTAAGTAATCTTTGATGATTAGTATGTACATTTTTTTGCAGATGCTTTTAATAATACATTGAGTGGTATGTGTATATAAATGGATTATAATAGTAGGCCCACAGAGGGGAAATAAAGTTGGAAATTTTTCCTTTGAAAGTGACCTTGGCTGGGCATGGTGGCTCACACCTGTAACCCCAGCTCTTTGGGAGGCTGAGGCAGGCGGATCACCAGGTCAGGAGTTCAAGACCAGCCTGTCCAATCTGGTGAAACCCCATCTCTACTAAAAATACAAAAATTAGCCAGGCATGGTGGCACATGCCTGTAGTCCCAGCTACTCCAGGAGGCTGAAAGCAGGAGAATCGATTGAACCTGGGAGACAGAGGTTGCAGGAAAAAAAGAAAGAAAGTGACCTCAGCTAGTTCGAGTTGGGATAAGGTCTCCGTTATAGTTGCTCAGTGTTTGCTGTCAGTTGGCTTATGTATTATCTTATTTACCTATATTATTACTAAAATTAAATGAGATGTTAGAGTATCTCAGTGAATATGAATTTAAGATTCTAAGTTTGAAAGAAGCCAATTACTGAAAATTACTGTTTTAATGCAATAACCTGTGTATTTTTTTTAGGATCTCTTGAATCGTGTAGAAGATTTTCAACAGCATAGTCAGAAACTACTGTCTGAGGAAATGCCTAGTGCTGCGGAGCTGCAGGACTTGCTAGATGTCAGCTTTGAATTTGATGTTGAACTTCCACAGCTTGCTGAGATGCGTATCCGTTTGGAACAGGCCCGTTGGCTGGAAGAGGTGCAGCAAGCTTGCCTAGACCCCAGCTCCCTTACTTTAGATGATATGAGACGTCTCATAGACCTAGGGGTAGGGCTGGCCCCGTATTCAGCAGTGGAGAAGGCTATGGCCCGGCTGCAGGAACTGCTCACAGTGTCAGAGCACTGGGACGACAAAGCCAAGAGTCTCCTCAAGGCCAGGTGAAAAAGCAGACTTCTCTTTCTTTGGGAAGGTTGGACAGTTTTCTCCATCTTAAACATAGAGCACAACAATTGGTGTATGGCACGTGCTCAGTAGCTGCGGTTATTATGCATGTGGAAGACATGTAGAAATAGCTGAGATATTTGGAGCTGCTTTGGGACCTGAATAAAAGAATGTTAATTTTTTCTTATTTTACTGATTATAAAATGAATAATTCAATTGGATACAGCTTTTCTAGAGTTGGTTTAATAAAATTTCCCTGGATCCTGTTAATATCCTATCTTTGAGAGAGGAAAATACTTACAAATAGGTGAAGCTGTTTAAATTCACAGTTAATAAATACGGTTCCAAGGAGTCTTAAAGAGAAATGTGTGAGAGTCAGTAGGCACTGTTCTGCAAGAAAACAGTGCAGATAATTTTCAACATGAACAGACAATGCCATTTGAAAAAATTTCTTTGCCATACTGAATTTCCTTTGAAATGCTAGTCTTTTTGGTAACCATTTAAAGAAAAATGAACCATCATATAAAATACTAAGAAGTCTTTGTTTGCATTTTGTAGGCCACGGCATTCATTGAATAGCCTTGCTACGGCAGTAAGGGAAATCGAAGAGATCCCCGCATATCTGCCCAATGGTGCAGCTCTGAAAGACTCAGTGCAGAGAGCCAGAGACTGGCTTCAGGATGTAGAGGCCCTGCAGGTTGGTTTTAAAAAGTATATACGGAATGTATAAGTGCATCCAGAAAGAGCAATATTGGAAAGTTGTGAAGAATAATATGTTGGATCTCGCTGCACAGTTTCAGTATTTTAGGGGTTGACCAGAAGACTAATTCTATTCAGATTTATTTGGATGTACTTACCAGCTATTATCCTGACCAGTTGTCTCAAATATTTAAAGCTTAGACAGTGTCACCAACTTTTTCTGGGAGCTGGGGAGTCTTTCATAACAAACTTGAGTACTTGACTGCAGATTGAAGCAAAAGAACTAACAATGAAGTAGTGAGAGGAAGTAGTTTTCTACTCTTTGATAAGTATGATTACCTCTTGTTGGCTTGTCCACAACTTTGAAGTTCTGACAATCAGTAATAGCAGATTCAACAAATCTAGTTATATGACTAAATGCCCAAACTAAGCCCCAAGGCCCAGAATTTTCATGAAGTAGTGACTTCAAAGTACCCTCCCAACCCTAAAAAGAAATAAAAACCTACCCAGTTCCAAAGTAATTATCCAAAGTATCCAAAGTCATTTCCACCAAGTATTTGTGGTTTTATGCTAGATGTCATACTTTTTGACCTGTATATAAGTTTAAAAAAATAATTAAGTTCACTTGTAGCATTGTTAAGGTACAAAAAGAATGCATTATTTAATATGATTTTCCCAGTTTTCAGACGACTGACTGAATGACTTAATTTGAAAAGTGTTTGATGGGGGATGTCTTCCCTTATCTCTTATCATCATAAACTAATAGGTGTTACTGACCTATTGAGAAAAAAAAGTCTCAGGTTCTGTTTTGTTGAAGTCCTCAAATTCTAGAAATAAAAATACTATCTGGCTTTCTGAATATTTGTGTAATTTTAAGTGGTGCTAATTGGCTAGTTGCTAACAAGAAGTACCAAACAGGACAATTCTAGACAAATGTTTGCATCTGGGCATCTGTTCTTGTTAATAGGGAAAAGAAGATATATTGTTTGAGGAGATTACATAATTAAGGACTGACTCCAGCAAGCCAAAACAAAAACAACAAAAAACAAAGTATTTACTATGGATGTAAACTTCGTTAATGAGAGTTTTAGATGTAGGCACTTGTCAATGATAGTTGGTACTGTAGTAATTAGTTTTAGTCATGGTCCTCCTTTTTACTCCATGATTGCTAGCAGCCAGAAGGTGAGCTCATGGCAATAAGGAGAGGCTGGCATATAAAATCAGAAAGCAAGGGCATGCTTCTGGATGAGTTTATTTCCTTCATATTTTATATGTATATGCTACTTTTACTATGTTTGTAACAGTGCCATTAAGGGCAAAAGGCAAGTTTTGCTTCATTCCTGAAAAAGTAGCCTACCTTTTTTTTGAATCATATATTTAAGGACTAATAGACATGACTAACAACAAGGAACTATTTTCTATTTAGTGGATTATTTATTTTAAAATGTTAGGCAGTATTCTGCTTTACACATAGGAAGCACTCGGATTTCTAAATTAAATACCATAGGAATAGCATTAATTTATGAGTCACGTTCTTAAGTGTCCATCAGAACATTTATGCCCTAACAGTTTTAATCCTCTAAGAATAAATATCAAAGGCAGCAAAATAACCTACCCAGTCTTCCCTAGTTGTCCCAAAAATGTCCCTTATGGCTGTTTGTCTAACCCAGGAACACACATTGCACCTAATTGGCATCTCTTTAAGTTTCTTTTGATCTTGTAGCGTTTTCCTCCCTACCCCAGTTTTTCTCATGTCACTGACTAGACAGTTATCCTGTGGTATACTCCACCTTCTGGATTTGTTTGGTTGTTTCTTTGTGGAGTGTTCTATTCTCTGTATTTTCTATAAATTGGAAGTTAGTTTTAAAACCCTGGTGCATCCAAGTTAAACATTTTTTAATATAATGCATTAAAATGTCAGGTAATACTGTATATTCTGTATTACATCACAACAGGAGACATATCTGGATGACCTGACATCAGTGATGCTAAGTTTTACATTGTATTAGAGCAACACCAATGCATTTCATCCTCCATAACCTAATGCTTTTACTCTCCTTCTAGTTTGGCTATCTTTTTCTAAAAATACAGTTCCCAGACCAGCAGTAGTAGCATTGGCAACAGTAGCTTCACCTGGGAACTTGTTAGAAGTGCAAATTTATGGACCTTTCTCTGACCCACTGAATTAGAATATTTGGGGATAGGACTAAGGAAACTGTTTAAACAAGCCTTCCAGATGATTCTTATGTATGCTAAAGTTTGAGAACCACTGGGCTGTCTCAACTTTTATTTTAGTTTCCTGAATAATTTATATTGAGTCGCTTTAATTAATCATTGGTGAGTGGATTGGGGTAAAATATTGTTTTGTTACTTTTTATTTGTATAATTCTGTATGAAAGTCTTGAGTTTCTACAAACCTTCATTTCTGCTGAAATTTTTTTCAAACTATCAGTAGGGATCAATGTGATGAGTGAATTTAGAAGGGTATAAATAGAACAAAGGGACCACAGTATATGCCATGTTCACATTTGTATCCTTAGAGTCTAGCATATACTAGGTTCTCTAGGCCCGGCACAGTGGCTCACTATAATCCCAGCAGTTTGGGAGGCCGAGGTGGGAGAATTGCTTGAACCCAGGAGGTAGAGGTTGCAGTGAGCTGAGATTGCACCACTGCATTCCAGCCTGGGCAAGAGTGATACTCTGTCTTAAAAAAGAAGAAAAAAGAAAAAAAAAAGAAAATAAAAAAACACCACCAACACCAAAAGACCAAACTAGGTTCTCTAAGTGTCACTTCTACCCCCAACATTATTGGTCAGCTGGCAGGTTGACATTTGTGAATTTAGCATGTTGTTTGTGAATTTAGCATGTTGAGATCTTGGAGTAATCTGAAGTACTCAGTGAACCAATCTGATTTATGCTTTTCCTGTTTTTCATAGAAGTGTTCTTTTTTCTAAACTGCTGTAATTTTCCTTGATTTATTAGGCTGGAGGACGTGTGCCAGTGTTAGACACACTCATAGAACTTGTTACACGAGGCCGATCTATCCCGGTACATCTGAATTCTTTGCCAAGACTGGAATCCCTAGTAGCTGAGGTTCAGGCTTGGAAAGAATGTGCTGTTAATACATTCTTGACTGAGAATTCTCCATATTCTCTCTTAGAGGTAAGTTTACAACCAGCTCATCTGCAAGACCTTAGATCTCCTAGTTTGGTAAAACATGCAGTTCATCACATGCAAAGATGACATCACAGATTAATCTATATTCTGTGAGTTGTTCTTCCAGAAAAGCCAGGGAGATTCTTCTAATCTTCTGGTGAAGCAACCTTTAAATGTTTTCTTGGTTCATTTAGGATAACAGTATCTTAAAGAAGAAAATTTTTTCCTACTGGGTGAAATTCCTCTGTGTTGAAATTGGACTCTTAAACTTGGCCATGTTAGGCCGGGCGCGGTGGCTCAAGCCTGTAATCCCAGCACTTTGGGAGGCCGAGACGGGTGGATCACAAGGTCAGGAGATCGAGACCATCCTGGCTAACCCGGTGAAACCCCGTCTCTACTAAAAAATACAAAAAACTAGCCGGGCGAGGTGGCGGGCGCCTGTAGTCCCAGCTACTCGGGAGGCTGAGGCAGGAGAATGGCGTGAACCCGGGAGGCGGAGCTTGCAGTGAGCTGAGATCCGGCCATTGCACTCCAGCCTGGGCGGCAGAGCGAGACTCTGTCTCAAAAAAAAAAAAAAAAAAAAAAAACTTGGCCATGTTTTACCCACCTGAATTTCGTAAGCCTGATAAATGATCTCCCCCATCTTTTAAAAGTGCTTTAACTGCACTTTTTGTATTTTCTGTAAACTGTTGCTTGTGCATCATGACTGGGATCAGTTGGTATATATCACATTTTTTACTTGTTAGTTAATTGAATCAGGAATCAGTCAATCTCATAAGAGTCTTCCTCCTCCTTTTGTAAAGGAGAGTCTGAGGGTTGCACGTTCCAAAGAAAATCTTCAATACTAAGAAATGCACATCCTTTTTACTGCTTAGGCTTTTATTTTGGGACTTCCTACTTAATGCTTTATCTGAAATTTATTTTACCGTTCCTTGTGCTTTGTCCCACATTAGGTGCTGTGTCCTCGATGTGATATTGGCCTTTTGGGATTGAAAAGGAAACAGAGAAAGTTAAAGGAGCCCTTGCCAAATGGAAAGAAAAAAAGCACCAAATTAGAGAGTCTGAGTGACCTGGAGAGAGCTTTAACTGAAAGCAAAGAGACTGCTTCAGCTGTATGTAGGGGTTTTTTTCTTCTCCTTTCTGTGTTATTGGGAAGAATAATTTCTGACCCTCTCTGGTTTATAGGAATTTGGAGAAGGCAAGTAGAGTAAATTGAAAGTGTTCAGTTTTACTAAAAAGACTTTTTGAAAATTGTCAAGTGTTACGAGTTTTGAATGGTAAGATGCATAGAAGTGCGAAAGATTCAGGGTAGGCTTCCCAGTCAGGGACTGGCAGACGCAGAAACAGTCTTGTTAGTGCCTGTGGGTTGATCCAGGAATGCTAACTAAATATATTGAAACTAATATGAATAGATACATGAAACTGCAGTGCCAATTTATTAGTTTACAGTTAAGAAGTACATTTAAAAGTTTACTGGATACTTTGATACTCATCTAGAAGACCTTAAATCTCTGATTCAACATACTGTTGATTCAAAGATGATAGTTTCAAGGAGACGAAGCAATATGTAACTAATGTTACACATTAAGCACCTTCTCAGGATTAAAAAGGGATAGTTTTGTGATGCTTTTAATGGCACGAAGCATTGCCCGTTCTAGAGTGGGACTGTATACCTGCTACTGGGACTAGATTGAATGGGTTCATCTGTGGATCCGGGCACCTTCTCCCATTGATTTCTTTGTAACTGCCGGACCTCTTGCGATAGACATGGGTTGCTTTGATTTATTTAGGTATTTTGACACAGATAAAGTCTTTAGTGTATGTTTGTATATTCAGTCAGGTTCTAGACAGATTTCTGCCATCAGAGGTCCTCCATTCCATCTGTGGTTTGTTTTTATAAAGACTAACTGAAAGTTACAGTCACCCTCCTGAGATGTTTATATGTTGGTTTGAAACTTTACATGCAGTATCTTTCATAGATTTTAGTCTGTGCCCATCTGTCTGTAGACCCCTGGTTGAAGAATTCTCCCTACATATTATCTGTTAATTTATGGTAGACCTCAAAGGTTAGTCATTTGCTTTCCATCTCTAAGCTTTGAGAAGTTACATTGTTATCATAAAACCCACACATATTACCTGTATATTATATTTACAAAAGAAGTGGATTTTTTTTTAAATATACCAAAGGTCTTTACCTGATTTGCTTTTAGATTTTTTTTTTTTTTTTTAAATAATAGAGATAATGGAGAGTTTATTCTGCCCTTGAAAGGGTGCTTCATCTGGTGAATCGTGATGGATCTGAAAGGGGATAGATGTGATGATTGGAAATGGTTTTTTAACTGTGACAGATTTTTTGAGAACTTGTTTACTATATGCCAGGCAAAGAGTGTCCTATCCCACATCTGTCACTTAACTGTCATCTCAGCCTTGTGAGGTGGGCATTATTATCACCTCCATTTTACACAGGCAGAAATTTAGCCATAATGGAATACGTGGCACCAGGTCACTCACACAGCTTAGTCTGAGGCAGAGTCAGGATTTGAATACAGATAATCTACTCAGGATCCCATGCTCTTTTTTTTTTTTTTTGAGACAGAGTCTCGCTCTGTCACCCAGGCTGGGGTGCAGTGGCCGGATCTCAGCTCACTGCAAGCTCTGCCTCCCGGGTTTACGCCATTCTCCTGCCTCAGCCTCCTGAGTAGCTGGGACTACAGGTGCCCGCCACCTCGCCTGGCTAGTTTTTTGTATTTTTTAGTAGAAATGGGGTTTCACTGTGTTAGCCAGGATGGTCTCGATCTCCTGACCTCGTGATCCGCCCGTCTCGGCCTCCCAAAGTGCTGGGATTACAAGCTTGAGCCACCGCACCCGGCCCCCATGCTCTTAACCACCAGGACTTTGAGTTTTAGGGGAAGGCCAAGTTATCTAGGACATCATCCTTGATTGTTAACTCTTTTTTCAGATGGCAACTCTCGGGGAAGCTCGCCTAAGGGAAATGGAAGCCTTGCAGTCTCTCAGACTTGCCAACGAAGGGAAATTGCTGTCACCTGTCCAAGACGTGGATATAAAAATCTGCCTATGTCAGAAGGCCCCAGCTGCCCCTATGATTCAGTGTGAACTGTGCAGGGATGCTTTCCACACCAGTTGTGTGGCGGTACCCAGTATTTCACAGGGCCCCCGAATCTGGCTTTGTCCCCATTGTCGGAGGTCAGAGAAACCTCCATTAGAGAAAATTCTGCCCCTGCTCGCCTCCCTTCAGCGTATCCGAGTTCGCCTTCCTGAGGGAGATGCACTTCGATATATGATTGAAAGAACCGTGAACTGGCAGCACAGAGCCCAGCAACTGCTTTCATCAGGGAATCTTAAATTTGTGCAAGATCGAGTGGGCTCAGGACTGTTATATAGCAGATGGCAGGCCTCAGCAGGACAGGTGTCAGACACAAACAAGGTGAATTTGGACTTTCCTTATTGGGTTGTTGGAATTTGCAAAGCTCTGTATCTTTCTCTCGAACCTGTAGCTTTGGTGTTGCTATTCCCTTGGTGATCACTTTACTGTTAATAGCACCCACTTTACCTGTAGCTTCCCACTTCAAGACCATGCAGCAGGTACAACATACTCTTTTAGTTTCCTCTGCTCTTAATAGAAGTTGTTTCTTAGGCACTCTTTCTTTTTTTTTTTTTTTTTTTTTTGAGACGGAGTCTCGCTCTGTCGCCCAGGCTGGAGTGCAGTGGCGCGATCTCGGCTCACTGCAAGCTCCGCCTCCCGGGTTCATGCCATTCTCCTGCCTCAGCCTCCTGAGTAGCTGGGACTACAGGCACCCACAACCGCGCCCGGCTAATTTTTTGTATTTTTAGTAGAGATGGGGTTTCACCGTGGTCTCGATCTCCTGACCTTGTGATCCGCCCGCCTCGGCCTCCCAAAGTGCTGGGATTACAGGCGTGAGCCACCGCGCCCGGCCTCTTAGGCACTCTTTCTATAGAGCACATATTTAGCTTTTCACAGATACCAATGATCTTTTCATTTATATGTGTGCTGACCCATATATATCTTACATATATGTCTATGATGTTCCTTTAAGTCTTTGCTTGACTAAAAAGTTTTTTACCCTGCTTCTTCTCATGTAAGTCAATTAGTAGAAAGGGAAAGCACTTCCTGCCTTTCATCTGTTTTTGCCCTTTAAGGGAACATATTTTTTGGAAGAAGTGTTTGAGCACTGTGTTATTTCAGAGGAAAGCTGGGTTACACACCATGTGTGATCTTTCTGCCAAAAGCCAGATTCTTTTGACCATCACTGGATGGGCAGAGTTTTCTGTCATCTTCCATAGGTGGCTGCAGTAAAAGAATGTGAAGACAATAGAAAAGTACAATCAGGAAGGCAGTATTCAATCTTTATGAGGTTAATCTGATGGTTTTTAAATTTGCTGAACATCTCCGTACCAGAGATACCACAACTCTCTTGTGCCATATGAGCACAGACACATGGATTATATGAATTACATTGTTGATAAGATGAAGACCAAAAAAAAAAAAAAAACCAAAACAGTCTGTCATATTTATTTCCTTGGTTTTTTATTTCTTTGCAGGTATCTGAAATGTAGTGCCTGACACATAGATGATAAATTAAATATTTGTTGCATAGATGAGTTGTGGCATTGTGCACACTCCCAAAGTGGAGTCATTGGTGTTCTTTACCCAGGATGTGCTAGGAGTTTACCCTTCTTAGTAAAGGGAAAGGACACAACTATTATATTAATCCATGGTCAAAGGAGTGTTTCCCCTAGCTCTTTTAATATAAAACACTAAGGAAGATAGGAAAGTGGTTATGGATGATTTCTGACATTTGATTTACTCGAAGGGGTACATACGTGTTTATTGTATTTTAACCCTCAATAAGGAGCATTAGAAAAGGATTAAAAGGCTGTATGATCTGTTCTCACACTGAGAAAGTGGCTTATTTCCCAATGGTCTTCTTTACATCTCTGAAATCAGTCCAAGTAAAACTGGAAAGAGTAAAGGCTTGGTATTTGGGAAGATATAAGTTGATTTGGCCAGTTCTGAAACGCCAGAAGACTCTTCAGCAGGGGAAAATCAAGTTTTTTGTTTTTTGTTTTTTGTTTTCCCTGGTTGCCTGCCTGGGTAATGCAAGCTACTGTCATTGGACTAATGGGAGTATTTTTAATCCTGAGGAGATTTTATTACAAAACGTTTTCCCTCCATTAGGTATCTCAACCTCCTGGCACAACATCATTTTCCTTGCCTGATGACTGGGACAACAGAACCTCATATTTGCACTCTCCCTTCTCTACTGGACGAAGTTGTATCCCCCTCCATGGTTTGTATTTTGTTGTTATGTTGAAGGCTGGATACTAATGAGTGATCTTGTATTACTAGGTTTTTGTTATAGATGATCAAGTACCATAAAAAAGGACTTTATGCTGTAATGTAGGATATAAGCTATTACATATTTGCAAAATAGGGAAGGGATCCTATTTGAAGGCTTATAAATGCAAAGGAACAGAGAGGAAGGCTTTATATCCATTGTCCTCAGGGATGAAAGGGTTCATGCCACACCAACTGATAAACATCAAGCTGTTAAGTCAGATGCTAGTCATGGGCTCCCTTGTTGCTTCATTACTTAGGAGACTTGAGAATCTTAGGGATAATCCACATTTACTAGAATCCTGATCCTTAGTCATAGCATCTCAGTGTGTGTCTAGTAATGTGGTTAGACCTCCTTGATCTACTCAGATTGTTCATGCTGTGGCCATCAGTTTGTTTCTGTGCTTTCTGTTAGAAGCCATTAAGGCAGAAGTACAGTTTTTCTGCGTTAGCAATAAGTTAAATGAGAAGGGGAATCAGTGTATAATTTTTTTTTTTTTTTTTTTTGAGACGGAGTCTCGCTCTGTCACCCAGGCTGGAGTGCAGTGGCCGGATCTCAGCTCACTGCAAGCTCTGCCTCCCGGGTTCACGCCATTCTCCTGCCTCAGCCTCCCGAGTAGCTGGGACTACAGGCGCCTGCCACCTCGCCCGGCTAAGTTTTTTTTTGTATTTTTAGTAGAGACAGGGTTTCACTGTGTTAGCCAGGATGGTCTCGATCTCCTGACCTTGTGATCCGCCCGTCTCGGCCTCCCAAAGTGCTGGGATTACAGGCTTGAGCCACCGCGCCCGGCCCCAGTGTATAATTAATACTAGTAATCAAAGACTTAGGAAATCTAGTTTTGGCTCTGTTTATTATATTGTGGCTTTAGGCACATTAAGTAAACCTCACTTCAACTGAAGATAATTTGTAATATAAGAAGGAGAGGGTAGTATGGTATTAGGGATAGTCCTTCTATTTGTCTCATAAACCCAAATGTGAATGTGAAACACCCTTTGTTATCATTTTGATTTGGTCTGGTCTTTTACAGGCGTTAGTCCAGAAGTGAATGAACTGTTGATGGAAGCCCAGCTGCTCCAGGTATCCCTTCCTGAAATTCAGGAACTTTACCAGACTTTACTTGCAAAGCCAAGCCCTGCTCAGCAGACTGACCGAAGCTCACCAGTGAGACCCAGCAGTGAGAAGGTGAGTGTCTGAGAGGCTTCTGTGGCAAGACACAGTCTGGGGTGGGGGTCTGCTTTCTTTTACTCCTCCAAACATAACCAGGCAGCTGGTGTGAGCACTGGGTGATTAGACTGAGGATGACCCATTTTGAATGCTGACTTACTTGAAGGATACTCCTTAATGTCCAGTTTCTTAACATAGTTAAGGATACTGCGGCTGCTGCCACTTCCTTCTAGTGAACTAACTGACCCATCACATTTAACACCCCTGAGAATATAGTTAGGATAGAAATCTGCTAGGAAGCCTGAAGCCAAATTAGGGAAGAACTTCACTAAAGATAGCATGAGGGCTAATGTTGACATTTAGAATTTCATTTTTCATTGTGATACCAAGTAGTATGGCACGATCATTGAATGTGTTCAGTTAATGCACCTTACTCCTATATGGTGTCGGGGGTGTACATCCTTCAAGAAGGAAGATTATTAGTGTGATTCCTCAGGAGCCTATCGGTCAAAGGATAGACATAAACACCTAGACAGAAACTATACAGTAGTCATTCATTCAGGGATTTGGTGAAAGGAAGACTCTTAGTGGGCACTTCTCCATCTTCTGGTATTGGTTGGCTAATTTGAAGGCTAATCACATCTTTAACATTCCTTTTTTTTTTTTTTTTTTTTTTGAGACGGAGTCTCGCTCTGTCGCCCAGGCTGGAGTGCAGTGGCCGGATCTCAGCTCACTGCAAGCTCCGCTTCCCAGGTTCACGCCATTCTCCTGCCTCAGCCTCCAGAGTAGCTGGGACTACAGGCGCCCGCCACCTCGCCCGGCTAGTTTTTTTGTATTTTTTAGTAGAGACGGCGTTTCACCATGTTAGCCAGGATGGTCTCGATCTCCTGACCTTGTGATCCTCCCGTCTTGGCCTCCCAAAGTGCTGGGATTACAGGCTTGAGCCACCGCGCCTGGCCAACATTCCTTTTTCCAGTGATCCTTTGGTAGCACTAACAGTGACAGGGAAAGGAAGTATGTTAAACCCAAACTGGTTGTCTTCTATAAGACTGGGAAGGGAGTGGTTAAGATGCAGTATTTTTTTGTGTGTAGACTGGGGGATCATCTGATTTCTAATTTACGTGCTCTCTTTAGCTTCTTTAGTTTTAGTAATAGGTGAACCATAGGCTAAAATTGAACTTTCCTGTCTTCTACCCAGAATGACTGTTGCCGAGGGAAGCGAGATGGAATTAACAGTCTTGAGAGAAAACTGAAGAGACGCCTGGAAAGAGAGGGCCTCTCCAGTGAGCGGTGGGAACGAGTTAAGAAAATGCGGACCCCCAAAAAGAAGAAAATCAAACTGAGCCACCCCAAGGACATGAACAATTTCAAGTTAGAGAGAGAGCGTAGCTATGAATTAGTTCGTTCTGCTGAAACTCATTCCCTGCCCTCAGACACATCCTATTCTGAACAGGAAGACTCTGAGGATGAAGATGCCATCTGCCCAGCTGTGAGCTGCCTGCAGCCAGAAGGAGATGAGGTCAGTGAGGTTTGGGCCATAGAGGACATGCTTTCCCTTAACTCAGAAACCCTGTAAGCTAGACCTCATCTCGCTGGGTCTTTCTCCTCTGCTTATCTGCTTTGAGCTGATCTGAATGGATTGCTCAGCCCTTCCCCCACTGATATCTCTGCTCTTACCATCGTTCCTGGGTCTCCTCCCTTTTCTTGAAGAAACTCTTGTTCTTCCCTTTTTCCTTTTCTTGCTCTTCCAGCTTTCACCTTCCCGGCGCTAAGAAGGTGGGAGGGATGCTGATGTGATGCCCTGTGGCTTACTTATCACAGGGCAGCGCTGTCTTAACCCCAAAGCAGACACGACTTGAAGAATGACTTTGATTCGGTTGCTTTGGATAGGGGGCCAGCTACACTCATTTGGCTTAGCTGTTGTGCCAGAGGTCCTGGTGGTGAGACAGTGGCCGTTATTGGCAAACGGCCTGAATTTCTTGAGGCTGGCCTGCCCAATTTTGAATCCATTTTTTTCCTCTGAAAACCCCATCTTCCTGCTCTTTGTAACCAGGTGGACTGGGTCCAGTGTGATGGCAGCTGCAATCAGTGGTTTCATCAGGTCTGTGTTGGTGTCTCCCCAGAGATGGCAGAGAAAGAAGACTACATCTGTGTGCGCTGTACTGTGAAGGACGCACCAAGCCGAAAGTAAAAACACAAAAACAGATACCCCCCTACTTAATGTAATTCAGGACTCCAACCAAGAGGATTTCTTCAAATCTCAGCAAAGCTACAGGACTGGTACTCAAGCCAGCCTGTAAACGGTGCTATTTCTATTCATTATGGGATCATTTTTCCAGGACTCTTTGAAGAAAAGAAAAAACAACTAAAAAAATTTTTGACACTTTTTGTATTTTTTCCTTAAGAGCTATTTGTGGTTGTTGAGGTTTGAAAAGCTGACTGTTTTTTGCAGGGGTTCCCACCAATTTGGAAGGCATTGAAGCTTGCACCTTTTCATGTACAGCATTAAAATTTTACCTCTCTCTGGGATTTACCAGCTTAAGAGTCCAACTCACTTCCAGTGCCCAAAAGGGCACCCACCAGAAATTCCAGTAAATCCTCATTTGAGGAAACTCTCCCTTGTTTACTCTGTTACCACATTGGGGAAATTTTTAAGTTTTTCACTTTGGGGGTTTTTGTTTGTTTCTTCTTTTCCTTTATCCACTTTTCTTTTTCCTGGTAGACTAGGTTTATTTATCTGAGCAATAACTTCTGTGTTGGTTTCAGTGGCTGGAATTAAAACAAAACAAAACAAACTTCCAAACAGTGTGTTGGTGCTTTAGCGATTGATTGATGTACAGAACACAAATGTCTAGTTTCTAGTGTCACTGATGAACTAGTGATGTAGAAAAGAGACCTCTCTGTAAGTAATTGCCACAGCTGTATTTTGGCTTTCTCCCTGTCCCTTCCTTTCTCCCCTATTTTTTGGTAGCTTGTATCAAATGTTACAGTTTATATTGTGGAATAAATCCTTCGTCCTAACAGAACACTAAATGCTGATTATTTAGAGCCATTAGAGCACAGCTTCTTCTGCCCCTCTACTGTTGCACAGCCAGAAGGGGCTGCTTGCTTTTGCCTCTGCCCAACCAGGTTGCAGTAGCAGTGGATGTTAGCCTGCAAACAACATTAGGGGATTCTTCTTTTGTGTCCTGCTCTGTTTGGTGGGCCATATGCCTACAGCCCTCACTAACAAAGAACCCCTCTGTCTTAAAGGACTAGAACCTATCTTTAAAGCCGTGCTCTTTTAAAATACGCTTTCTCAGAATGTTGGCAAATCACTTCAATCCTCAAATCAGTCCTCCTTGTGAAATGATGCCTTTATTATATTTGAATTGATAGGGGAACTTGGTTTAGGGTTAAGACATTGAAGGAAATCTAAGGAAAATTAATCCTCATAGAGGTCCGGGTTTAGTGTATGTCTTGAGAAGAGACTTGTGAATTGCCAGACTCTGCCTCCTGGTTTCCTTTCTCATTTCTTTCTAACTGTAGCTATCGTTACGGCTGTGGATAGCCCATAGCTATTTTCCTTGCTTTTCTTTTTTAAAGGGCTCTGTTCTGCACTGGAGAAGATATTCTGATGAATGGACTTTTGCTTTTTCCTATTCTGTTGCCAATTTTTGTTTTCCCCACATTCTATAGCCATAAACCTGAAGATGAGTAAAACTGGTGGGTCTTTAATAAAACAACAACAAAAACAGCAGTTTGTGATATAGCAGAGATTTAAATGTACTCTCCCCTTTTATGCACTTCAAATAATTAAATCTCTTTAAGAATGACTTCTAGTTGTCTGCAGTTTTCTGCAGTTGTTGTGATGTTTCTCCTCATCTGATGGTGGTTCTGGGGCAAATAGAGAAGAATAGTCTCCAGAGTACAATCTGGAATCATCATGGTTTGGCCTTGTCAGTGTTCAAATTCTTAGAACCCCCTCCATCACCCCTGACATTGAGATAGGATGCCAGCTGTCCCAGTCCTCACCTTCCATTGAGAAATTAAGCTTAAAAGGAGACCCTGCTGCTAATATAAAGCCACTGCCTTTAGAGAGCTTTTGCCATCTAGTAAGCACAACCCCTGCCCCAATCCCTACTAGTTTTTCTTCTTCACCTGTGGGTGGTACATAGTCATTGACAATAGCATCTTTGAGGAGGTCAGATCTTTGTATCTGTGAGTGAGGCAGAAAAGGTAGGCATGTATGTATTTGAACCACTCCCTTCCTGGATGAGAACCACTCATCATTTTACGTGTGATGATGCTGAAGTTAAAGAGAATGTCAGTTGCCCAAAGCTATACTGTACTACTAGTAAATAACAAAGCCTGGGTTTTGTCTTCCAGTTTTCCTACAGTATTCCTCCTACCTTGTACACCATCACACTAATGAACACAGAGATACATTTACTTTCCAATTTATGCCTTCTGTTGTATCCCTAAAATGACTACAGACTGATGGGATCTAAAAACCATGTTTCATTGTGTGTTAGCAATGAAGCTGGCCTGTGTCAGAGAAACCTCTGAACTTGTAGGGAAAAATGATGAAATGCACACGGAAACTGACACTTCGGTTTCTGTCTCAGTAGTCCTGCAGTTTTGTGAGGTGGGAGATGGGAAGGACTGTGTTAAGTTAGAGCCTGAGCCAGAAGGAGGGTCAGTGGGTAAAGAAAGAAAGGGTAGATGAGGTGTGCCTCCCACCTCACCTAAGTGAATACTGTTTGTTTTTTGTTTTTCCTTCCAGATCAGACTTTGGGGGATTTCTTTCTTTTTTTTTTTTTTTTTTTTTTTTTTTTTTTTTTTTTTTGAGACCGAGTTTCGCCCTTGTTGCCCAGGCTGGAGTGCAATGGTGCGATCTTGGCTCACCGCAGCCTCCACCTCCCAGGTTCAAGCAATTCTGCTGCCTCAGACTCCTGAGTAGCTGAGATTACAGGCATGTGCCACCATGCCCGGCTAATTTTTTTGTATTTTTAGTAGAGACAGGGTTTCTCCATGTTGGTCAGGCTGGCCTCGAACTCCCCACCTCAGGTAATCCGCCCGTCTCGGCCTCCCAAAGTGCTGGTATTATAGGCGTGAGCCACTGCGCCTGGCCCAGGGATTTCTTATATAGAATAAAGGGCTTGATTATATGGAGCCTCTATCCTGGAGAAAGGTTATGTAATTTGGACTAGCTGTAAAGGAAGTTGACTTCTTTACAGCTTCATTTCAGTATCCTAGGAGGTCGGGATTCATTTTTCTATCTCGAGTTAACCTAAGGGAGAGATGGCACTTGTGGTGATGGAGGTTGGTAAAAACCGGAATTTCCCTGCTTCATTCTCCAGTGAAGAGCTTAAGAAAATGAGGCTTTGGATATTTTGGCAGAAGTGTCTGAAATGCACCTAATTTGCCATTATACTCACCATCCAAAGCAACACAGTCCTTTGGGTGTTAGTGCAAGATTAGCCTAAGAATAGAGCAGATCTCTACCTGGAAGAGGGTGAAACATGGCTCTCTACTGATTCGGGTTGTACTCTGAAGCTCCTTTGTAATGGCTTTCTGCCTCTTTTTATTCCACTTAAAAATCTTGATGGATATTTGGCAGTCTGTTAAGACCTGCTTCTGGCTTGGAGCAGGCATTGATTGGTATTTAGTACCCACAGGTGTTTTTCTGGGCTCAGTCTTGCCTATGTTTGTTGCCATGTAGCATAGACCGGAATGGATTCCAGATGCTATATACCTGTAACAGGAGACAGAATTGGACAACAAAGATTTTAAGTCATTGCCCATTGTCAAGCATTAAGCCAGAGCTGGTTATTCATTATCAGACTGACTACATGCTAGTCCATGCTAGTGTCAGCCTATATTAAAATAGTCTTTCCTTGCCATAGTGCTGCAGAAAACACAATCCCTTCTGATGAAACATTGCTTCTTGGGAAGAAGAGCTGAGGAAAGCAATGAAGATCCCAGTGTCGGCCTTTATTGAGCTACGTATGAGGGTCAGGGTCCCTCGACTCCTAGTGACTATGAAGCAGCAGAGTGATGGCTTCGCCCTCTTTGCCCCTCTGTCACCAGTGCTTTGCATGTGGTTCTTTTAAGCCTCTCAGCTTTCTTTTCAGAGGTTTCATATGTAACTTACAGAAATGTTACTGAAAAGCTGCCTAAACAAAAAATTGTATAAAGTAGGAATTTGTGTAAAGTAATACTGTTGTAAATCCATCTTCAAGGTGTAAAGAATCAATTTGTAAAGTTATATTTTCACTTCTTCCTTCAAATTTATGTGAACAAGTTTTTATGTGAACAAGTTTTTCATGTTTCAATATTGCTTACATAGGAATGCACGTTACGTTTTTATCAGTATAAATGGAACATTTAAAGCCAGTCAACAACAGAACAGATAATCCAGCTCCCTGTTTGTGTTCTGGGTTAATTGTGCAAGGATGAAGGGCTGGAAAGTGGTGAGTTTGGGTGTGTTTCTTATTTTCAGGATAACCAGCTGCATTGCAATAGAGGAATGGAATGGTGAGGTCATTTGACCTGTTCCAGGTGAGTGGAGGCCAAAGAACATTCTTTCTGCCTCCCCTTGGATGGGAAAATTGAGAAATTAAAAAGTTGCCTTTCCGAGGAAACAAAAGTTATTTTTTCTATTTAAAATAAATGTCCAAAGGCACCCCACTAAACACCAAAACTTTTAGCTCCTGGCAAACTTACCTAGCTAGAAGTTGGAGAAGAGTGGAATTTCAAACCCTGCTTTCTTTCTGCCTTTGCCAATACGTTTTCACTGACTATGATTCTGCTGCGAACACACACACACACACACACACACACACACACTCATAAAAGCCCCTTTTATATATGATCAGGACAAGTAGTTCAACAGTTAATAAAAAAGTTAAATTATTGGATGAGAAAGATACATTTAACCTAAATCATAAATATGTATATCCATTTATTAAAAACTAAAATTGAGAAAAATTACAGTTTGGGGATGAGGGCCTTCATTCATAATAGCCATAATGCGTTATCTATGATGTCAGCTTGATTGAACTTCTTTAAAATGCATAAAGAATTTGAATAACAAATTTGACTTTTTTTTTTTTTTTTTTAAAGACAGTGTTTCACTCTTGTTGCCCAGGCTGGGGTGCAATGGCACGATCTCGACTCACTGCAACCTCCACCTCCCAGGTTCAAGGGATTCTCCTGCCTCAGCCTGCCAAGTAGCTGGGATTATAGGCATATGCCACCACGCCCGGCTAATATTGTATTTTTAGTACAGATAGGGTTTCACCATGTTGGCCAGGCTGATTTCGAACTCCTGACCTCAAGCGATCCACCCGCCTCAGCCTCCCAACATGAGCCACCACGCCTGGCCTAGGAATTTGATTTTAGAATTCTAAATATTTACTCATTTTTCTCAATCTTTTGTAAGAATTTCACCCACCTAAATTGACAGTTTTACAAGTTTTTTATTAAAAAAACTATTTTCACACTCATTTCATTGGTTTATGTAATAGTCAATTAAAACATAGTTACTATAACAAGTTGACTAGTATATGATTAGGAACAAATACTACTCGGTGAGAATAAAAGAGAGCAGGCCACAGGTGCTCAGCAGGCCAAGACCTTGAGTACATTTTACAGAAGGAATGTAGAGGGAGAGTGTAGGTTAATCGAAGTTGCTTAAGAGAGTGTCAGTATCTGGTTGTGTGTGTGTGGTTTTTGGTTTTGGTTTTGTTTTTTTGAGACAAGGCCTTGCTCTTTCCGTAGTTTGGAGTGCAGTGGCGTGATCACAGCTCAATGCAGTTTCCCATGCTTCAAGCGGTCCTCCCACCTCAGCCTTCCAGGTAGCTGGGACTATAGGTGTGGGCCACCAAGCCTGGCTAATTTAAAAAAATATATTTTTTGTAGAGACGGGGTTTGACCATGTTGTCCAGGCTGGTCTCAAACTCCTGTGCTCAGCAGGGGGATCATCCTGCCTTGGCCTCCCAAAGTGCTGGCATTACAGGCAAGAGAGTATGTGTTTTTAAATCATTTGGTCTGCCTCTTGCAAGACTTTCTTCTTCTTCTTTTTTTTTTCTTTGAGATGTCTCACTCTGTCACAGAGGCTGGAGTGCAGTGGCGCAATCTTGGCTTACTGCAACTTCCGCCTCCCGGTTCAAGTGATTCTCCTGCCTCAGCCTCCCAAGTAGTTGGGATTACAGGCACCCACCACCACGCCCAGCTAATTTTTGTACTTTTAGTAGAAACAGGGTTTCACTATGTTGGCCAGGCTGGTTTCCAACTCCTGACCACAAGTGATCCGCTTGGCTGGGCCTCGCAATGTGCTGAGATTACAGGAGTGAGCGCCTAGGAGATGCCTGGTATTTAAGATGCTTCATAGATTCTGAAGCCATCCTAATCCACTGGCCAGTTATAGCACACTTGGAATTTTGTTCTTTTAATGATTTTAACCCATCATAGTCACTGTCCTATGTCACAGGCATGAAAACTTAAGCCACCTTAAGAGAGGTGGGCTTTGGAATAATATGAGGGCCTTATCCCTAATCTGGGCCTTAGCCTTATTGTAAGGAAGAGCTCTTGGTGTAGTTGCTTTCTAGTTCCTTGTCCAGGACATTCTACATGTCTCAAAGAACTAAGAGTATTGGTCTTGGAATTGGTGAACCTGCTTCATCTCTGTCGTTGTCTCCACATTTCCTCTTGCTCCCAGCCAGCAGGGAATAGAGTGGGCAAATGTGACCTAGGGTTTGACCTCCAGTCACTGATAGATCATTTTTTTTTTAATAGCCCTGTTTGTGGAGTACTTTTATTTTTTAGAGATGTCTTGAAATCTAGCAGCCATGTTTAGCCTTGAAGTGGCCACCCTCAAATGGCCAAAATGCCTCAATGATTAGTTTCCTTTTCCCTCTTGAGACTGGGAACCCGTGGTCCTTAACATGTTGTGTTCCACAGACAACTCCGTATATTCTCAGGCAATTTCACAAGAGGAGGCAGATCCTGGGCACAGGTTTCTGGACTTTGGCATGCCTTGGGAGATTAGCAGAGGACCTGGTGGACATGAGTGCCCACAGCCTGTTTCTGTGCCCTCTTCATTTCCATACCACCTCACACTCCACTCAAACCCTTCAAGGAGCAAGAGTGAACAACTAAAGTAGGTCTTATTGGATCAAGGAAAAGAATGTCCAGAGAGCTAAGCAAAGGGGAGTTTGAAGAGAGAATAAGGCGGTGTGACTGAATATGCAAGCACTTCTCAACATCTTTCCTATTGATATCATTCAGTATGTCTCCTTTGAGCCACTGCTAAACTTAGGGCAACTCTGGCTGCCACTCAGCTTGGCCACCAGACAGCACCATTCGGTTTCCATAAGGGCCATGTATCCTCTTGCCGTATCGATGGCTGGTCCTATTGGCCAGAAGGAGGGGAAAACATGACACTGGGTTTACGTACCAATCTTCAATAAGATTATTAGGGGTTATAAGGCTCCAGCCCCTACTAGCGGAGAAAACCTTTGGGTCTTTGCATACCTTCTCCCCTAAACTTTCGTCATGGGATAGGTTTATGTATATATCAAAGGGAAAATGGGAAGAGTCGAGGTGCTCTTGGTGTAGGCATTACAATTTAAGTGATGACCACAAGAAAAGGTAGCCCTGGTCAGAGGGGCAAAGTGTGCTGATCTGAAACTTCACTGTTAATTCCTTACTCCAGAGCTACCTTCACTGGACAAGGGTGGGGGACAGAATTGGCATGTATTATTACTGAGGGCTTTTTATGAGTCCTGAATGATGAGGTCCTCAGGGAAGCAGACATAGGAAGGGATCATTATCTCTTTTGCTAGATGGCCTATAGACTGAGCACTGAGAAATCAGTTGTGGAGGAGATGTGACTTAAACTGGGATATGGGCAGAAGTGGCATGAGGCTTGTGGCCAGTAGCTGAGCCAGACTCCAATCCCATGTCCTTTTAATACTGTGACGTCTGTCACCTCAATGAGTTTAAACAAAACACACTGGGTGCAGTGGCTCACGCCTGTAATCCCAGCACTTTGAGAGGCCGAGGCGGGCGGATCACAAGGTCAGGACTCTGAGACCATCCTGGCTAACACAGTGAAACCCCGTCTCTACTAAAAATACAAAACTCAGCCAGGCATGGTAGCGGGCGCCTGTAGTCCCAGCTACTCGGGAGGCTGAGGCAGGAGAATCGCTTGAACCCGGGAGGCAGAGGTTTCAGTGAGCCAAGATCACACCACTGCACTCCAACCTGGGTAACAGAGCTAGACTCCATCTCAAAAAAAAAAAAAAAAAAAAAAAAAAGGAAGGCTGTGCCCACGTCTACTGCTTTTTTGCTCAGTAAGACAAATTAGTAGCCCAGTCTGAACTACTCGGGAGGCTGAGGCAGGAGAATGGCGTGAACCCGGGAGGCGGAGCTTGAGCAGTGAGCTGAGATGGCGCCACTGCACTGCAGCCTGGGTGAGAGTGTGAGACTCCATCTCAAAAAACAACAACAAAAACACTTCTATAGCACTAACTACCAGATACTATTCTTATATATATATTTTTTTAATTAATTGAGACAGAGTCTCACTCTGTCACCCCAGCTGGAATGCAGTGGTGAGATCTCTGCTTACTGTAAACTCCACCTCCTGGGTTCCAATGATTCTCATGCCTCAGCCTCCCGAATGGCTGGGATTACAGACATGTGCCTCCATGCTGGTTAATTTTTGTATTTTTAGTTGAGATGGGATTGCACCATGTTGGTCAGGCTGATCTTGAACTCCTGTCCAACTCTTGGCCTCAAGTGATCGTCCCTCTTTAGCCTCGAAAAGCGCTGGGATTACAGGCGTGAGCTACCACGCCCAGTCTTCTTAGGGCTTTACATATGTTATTTAATCCTTGTAACACATGAGGTAATATTCCCTGTGGGTGAGGGTGGAAGGCTGGAATTTTGATGCAAAATTGTGCCCTCACTTGTAAGCTTAAAAAAACAAAACAAAACAACTGCCTCTATAGGATAATTTGTTAGCTTTAGAGTTCAAAATAAGGAGCATGCACCATATCTGCCAGATCCTTGGAGGTGGGGGCAACTCCAGCGTTCTGAAAAGGAAGGCTAGCCGGCTGCGGTGGCTCACGCCTGTAATCCCAGCACTTTGGGAGGCTGAGGCAGGCAGATCATGGGGTCAGGAGTTCGAGACCAGCCTGGCCAACATAGTGAAACCTCGTCTCTACTAAAAACACAAAAATTAGCCAGGCGTGATGGCTTGCTCCTGTAGTCCCAGCTACTCGAGAGGCTGAGGCAGCAGAATCGCTTGAACCCGGGAGGCAGAGGTTTCAGTGAGCCAAGATCATTCCACTGCACTCCAGGCTGGGTAACAGAGCTAGACTCTGTCTCAAAAAAAGAAAAAAAAAGAAGGCTGTGCCCAAGTCTACTGCTTTTTGCTCACTAGGACAAATTAGTAGCCCAGTCTGAACTAATGGCAATCACAGTTATTTTTCTTGCTTGTAATATCAATCCCCTAATATACTGAAACCACAGGGTGGGGCAGGTGGGATGGGATACTGGAGAGGAAGTGGGTTTTTTCCAGGCCTTTTGGGACAAGCCAGGAGGAGCTTCTAATAAGCAACAAAAGAGGGCAGCAGAGGACTAGGATTGGGCTGCTTTCCCCTCCTAGTTCCACGGGAGGGAAAGTGGTGGTGGAAAGACTTGAATACCCAAGGCCACTCTCCATTCCTTTTCTGGTCTGCGACCTGCCCTAAAGTTGGACATCAGGATCTAGTCTTCTGCAATGTTTTGCCCCTCACAAAATTCTTCAGTTCATTATCTAAATCTAACCTGCTTGCTGTTTGGAAGATTAGGTTGTAGATTTAATGTTGTTTTAAGTTTTTACTCTTTTTTTCTGTTTTTTAAAAAATAGAGATAAAGTCTCACTATATTGCCCAGGCTGGTCTTTAACTCTTGGGCTCAAGCTATCCTCCTGCCTCAGCCTCCAAAAGTCCTGGGATTACAGGTGTGAGCCACCATGCCCAGTCTAATTTTTATCTTTTTAGTAATGGAGTCTTGCTATTGCCCAGGCTGAACTGGGCTGTAGACCTAAGACTGAAGATCAGGCTTTGGATTCTCATTCTACCTGAGGTGGAGCCAATTCCTAAGCCAGTGATGATCCCTGTTATGTGCCTAGCATACTAACCACCTCCTGTATTCTCAGCCCAGGACTAGGCTTTGTAGATTTGTATAGAACATGGACACTGCACTGCACCCAAGGAGCTTGAAATTTAATGTAGAAGGAAACTATGTGAAAAAATGTTTCAAGTCTCTTGTTCCATTGTGCATACACATTGTGATGGAGCTAGAGAAGAAAGAGCAAGGCTTAGGAAAGGTGAAAATTGGATTTGAGTTGACACTTGAAGTGAGGTTATTGTCAAACTGACCATGTGGCCTTGCCAAAGATGGAGGCTTGGCATATTTAAAATAAGACTAGTTTACAAGGTCCCCGGGGTACTCTGTCCTTATCTGCTCCTCCCCTCATAAGTTTGGTTTGACTGCAGCACCCTAAAGCACCACCTAAGGTAAGTCAGGGGCATTGGCTGCAAATTGTTCCAGTAATGGTTCTCTTGACTAGGGACAGGCCTTGGCTCAGTGGTTACCTTGAATACTGAGGCAACTCTTTGTGTGAATGGAGAAGAACCAGGGAAGAGGTCCCAGGAGTCCCACTCTGCACCTTCAGTGACTTCTGTGGGGCCAGAACTAGATGTGCATCTAGGGCAAGCTGAGGAAGAAGGCATTTCACATTAGCACACTTCATGATGAGAAATAATAAAAGCTAACACAGCACTTAGTACGTGCCAGGCTCCGGATCCCTTGCATATATTAACTCATTTAATCTTCACAGCATCCCAATGAGATTGATACTATCACACCCATTTTACAGATGAGGAAATTGGGCTTCAGCGAGGTTAAGACTGAAGGCCATTCAGCTGGTACATAGACAGCCAGGATGCACCCAGACAGTCTGGCTCCTGAGGCTGAGCCCTGTAAACAAGATGGAAGGCCTCTGAGCCGCCTTTCAGATGTGTGGTTCCGCAAAGCAGTAAACCATTCCTAATGACTCCCCAACATAGCTGCTGATGGATGCCCTTAAAGGCTGTGGTTTTTCTTCCACCAGTAGTTGAGTAAGGCTTATATAAGCCTTCTTTTAGAGAACTGAGTGAACATTCTTTTTTTCCTAAACTGGTTTGGGTAATTCATTCAAGTTGCAAATGCATTTCAGCTGCCTCTTTAAGGCTATGGTACCTGCTGCCCCAGAGGGCAGACACTCAGGTCTGTAGGCAGGGACCCTGCCCTCAGGGGCCCGCTGGGGGGTGGGTGGCAGTTCTACCATGGTACTCAACTCTCCCCAACTCCTCCACCCACCATCAGCAAAGCCACCTCAGTTGGGACTGAGGCCAGGTATATTGCATTCCTGGCAACCAAAGCAAATCCATACAAGAAGACCTTAGTGATGGGGAACTGCATAACAAATGTGTGGAAACTCTTAAGGTGCCTGGCCTGACTAGGGAAAGGAAACCACGGCATTAGGCAGGTCAGACCCAAGGTAGCTTGCCCTTGGGATAGCAGAACGTTTTTGGGCAGAAGCTCCTAGACAGTGCTCCAAAACGCAGAAAAAAGACCCAACAATGCTGGGCGCAGTGGTTCATGCCTGTAATCCCAGTACTTTGGGAGGCTGAGGCAGGTGGATCACCTGAGGTCAGGAGTTCGAGACCAGCCTGGCCAACATGGTGAAACCCTGTCTTTACTAAAAATACAAAAATTAGCCAGGCATGGTGGTGGGTGCCTGTAATTCCAGCTACTTGGGAGGCTGAGGCAGGAGAATCACTTGACCCAGGAGGCGGAGGTTGCAGTGAGCTAAGATCACACTACTGCACTCCAGCCTGTGCAACAGAGCAAGACTCCATCTCAAAAATAAATAAAAAATTAAAAAGACTCAATAAACGTGTTTTTCCTGTAGGTCTGAGTATGTGCGCACATGCACACATGCACACACAGCCATCGTGAGTCTAGAAATGAGACCATGTGCAATCAATGTCCCATGACCAGGGGTTGGGGTGGTGAGGAACAGGATCTAACAAAGGGTGTTCAATCCTCCGTTTTGAACTTTTCTCCAGCCAGGCCCTAGACAGTACGAGGAGGTAGAGCTATCCCATGGCTTCTAGACTCACTGAGCTTCCTTGGGAAAGTCACTCAACCTCTCTGGAGCAAACAATGTAGAGAATCATCATTAGGCTTGCTGGTCTTCTGGAGCCAGAAATAATAACAGTTACTGTAATAGTCAACACGCACTGAGCACTGACTGAGCATCAGGTACTGTGCTAGATATCAGATAATTTCAGCTGACTCTCACCACACTGCTATGAAATGAAGTCACTAACTCATGGCCTCTGAGAGGTGAGCCGAGATTGGAACTCAGGAAGTCTGGCTCCAGAATCCAAACTGGTAAGCACGACAGTATGTAGTATGCGGCGGCCTTTCAGAAGTCAGCAAGGGAAGGGAACGTACAGGCCCTCTAACACAACTAACTCCAGCTGTGAGTGGTTTTTCTAAAAGCATAAAATGGATCAGGTTGCTCCCATACTTAGATTCCTTCAATGGTTTCCATTACCTTCTGAAGAAAATCCAAACAGTTGGTCTACAGAATCTGTCATGAGCTTGCCTTTGCCTCTGATCTTTCCCTCCTCCCCAAACCTACCCTATACTCTAGCTCCACTGAGCTATTTACATTTCCCTAAGCCACATAATAGAATCTACCTATTTTGTTAAGGCCCTGCTTACTGTTTATAACCATTATACTATTTAATCTTCACAACAGTCCCTCAAAGTAGGTGGTGAAGTCTTCATTTTACAAACAAGGAAACTGAGGCTGTGGAGTAGTCACACAGCTTTCTGACTCCAATGCTTAAGCTCTTCAATGAGTGCACTGCATACTTTTATCCCACTACTGCTGTCTTTGCCTGGAATGCCATTCTCTTCATTGCCTGCCTAGAAAACCAGTCTTTCCTCTAGAGGTAGCTGAAAGGTTATTTCATTGGGGAAGCCCTGCCATTATTTCTTGACTTCCTACCAGGTTGAGTTAGTGACTCTCTCTGGTTCCCACAGCATCTTATACTTTTGTTTTTTGGCACGAGTATCTCACTTCCTGCGTCAAGGAGGCTGTGAAATCCTTGAAGCGTTTAAGTGTTCCCCTCCACGTTGCCCGCTCCTTGCAGGGCTCCTGACAGATAATACCCTGGGTAGTGGTATTATCTGCACTCTAGATAATTTCTTTTTTCCGGGTTTTTTTTTTTTTTTTTTTCTTTTTTGAGACAGTTTTGCTCTTGTTGCCCAGGATGTGGTGCAATCTCGGCTCACTGCAATATCTGCCTCCCAGGTTCAAGCGATTCTTCTGCCTCAGCCTCCCAAATAGCTGGGATTATGGGTGCCCACCACCACACCCAGCTAATTTTTGTATTTTGGGTAGAGACGGGGTTTCGCCACGTTGGTCAGGCTGGTCTTGAACTCCTGACCTCAGGTGATCCACCCACCTCGGCCTCCCAAAGTGCTGGGATTACAGGCGTGAGCCACCGCGCCCGGCCGTGGTAAATGTTATTGACTGGATAGGTGATGGGTACATGGACAAATATGAAGCTTAAGAGACTTATTTCAGATTTGCTCCTGAGTTACAGAGAAGAGTGGCAGATGGACTTGGGATAACGAAGAAAGGACTGTATCAATCCTAGAGCTTCTTCCCCACCTGTCTCTGCTGTGGCTTCTTGTGCTTTGGTGCTTGCCTTCCACAGCTAGGGCACATCCCAAGGACAGTTCTGTGATACAACTCCAATTTATGGAGAGTTTTAATGGACACAGGGATATTAAAGCACCAGGGTTAATTATTCAGAAAATGTTTCAACCGACTTGCTTTTCATCTCCCCCATGATGGGTAGCTTCAAAGCCTACAGTTGCCCTCTGGTAAGGAGAGACATCCTGCCCTCCTGTGATTAGTCTGAGCCATTTGCTCTTCACATTCCAGAACGCGAGCGCCTCAGAAGAACCTTCTCTTCTATGAAGGGGTGAAAACTGAGGCTCAGCGAAACTTACCTGGGACATAAAACTGTGACTGGTACTTCACTGCAGAAGGAAGAAGGGTCTGCTCTGGTGTTGTAGGTTATTATTCCCTTTGAATCTGAGAAGGAAAAACAATCATTGTTACTACATGAAAAGACGAGGTCCGCCGGGCACGGTGGCTCATGCCTGTAATCCTAGCACTTTGGGAGGCTGAGGTGGGTGGATCACAAGGTCGGGAGTTCGAGACCAGCCTGGCTAACATGGTGAAACCCCGTTTCTAGTAAAAAATACAAAAAATTAGCCGGGCGTGGTGGTGGGCGCCTATAGTCCCAGCTACTGGGAGGCTGAGGCAGGAGAATGGCGTGAACTCAGGAGGCAGAGCTTTCGGTGAGCCGAGATCGTGCCACTGCACTCCAGCCTGGGCTCAAAAAAAAAAAAAAAAAAAAAAAAAGAAAGAAAGAAAAGACGAGGTCCTAATGATATTCTTTAGCTCCTGGGATTTGATGAAATTCTGTGATTATTATTTGCATCCTAGTGACTTTCTTCCATATGCCAGAGATGGTCTTGAAAACTTTAAAAATCTTCCCCTCTAGGAATATAATGTTATAGATCCAGTAGTCCCCTGTCTTCCCCATTCTGTTGTATTTAAAAGTTTTATTTGAGCTCAGAGTTATTCGTTTTTATTTTGTTCACTGCATAGAGAAGAAATAATTATAGTCCACTTAATCAGCTTTTTGGAAGAGTTGGCCTTCACTGCCTGTTAGAAGACTAGGGTTTTTCTTTTTGAATTAAAACCTAAGATATCATGTAGAGTATATGATATATGATATTTATCTTTATTTTGCTCATGTTTGATTTCTTTCCCCACATCTGATCAGTTCATGTCTTCTGTATTGAAAGCATTTTGGGGTCAGGTTCAGTGGCTCACGCTTGTAATTCCAGCACTTTGGGAGGCCGAGGTGGGAGGATTGCTTCAGTCCGGGAATGCAAAACCAGCCTGGGCAACAGAGAAAGACCCTGTCTCTACCCAGAATTAAAAAATTAATGGGGCATGGTGGTGCATACCTGTAGTCCCAGTTACTGGGGAGGTTGAGGCAGGAGGATCACTTGAGCCTCAAGGCTGCAGTGAGCCCTGATTGTGCCACTGCACTTCAAACTGGGTGACACAGCAAGACCCCCATCTCAAAATAAATAAAGTAAAATAAAGAAGATAAAAGAATAAAAAAAGGAAAGTATTTCATGGGATATCTAAAAGTTGACTGCAGTATGAAATATGTTATTATTATTTTTTTGAGATGGAGTTTCACTCTTGTTGTCCAGGCTGGAGTGCAGTGGCACGATCTCAGCTCACTGCAACCTCTGCCTCCCAGGTGCAAGTGATTCTCCTGCCTCGGCCTCCCGAGTAGTTGAGATTACAGGTGCCCGTCACCATGCCTGGCTAATTTTTGTACTTCTAGTAGAGATGAGTTTTCACCATATTGGCCAGGCTGGTCTCAAACTCCTGACCTCAGGTGAACTGCCTGCTTCAGTCTCCCAAAGTGCTGGGATTACAGGTGTGAGCCACTACACCTGGCCAGACATGTATTATTGAAGAGTAAGTAGTATAATGGTTATAAACACTGAGCAGGGCCTTAGCAAAATAGGTAGCTACTGTTATGCGGCTTAGGGAAATGTAAATAGCTCAGTGGAGCTAGAGTAGAGGGTAATTTAAATAAAAGTTAAAATACATTTAAGCTTGGTATGTCTACAAAATTAGATTAGAAGAAGAAAACCAAGATCTTTAGTGATAGGAATTGCATGTAATTTTTTTTTTTTTTTGAGACGGAGTTTCACTCTTGTTGCCCAGGCTGGGGTACAGTGGTATGATCTCAGCTCACCGCAACCTCTGCCTTCTGGTTTCAAGTGATTCTCCTGCCTCAGCCTCCTGAGTAGCTGGGATTACAGGCACCTACCACCACACCTGGCTAATTTTTGTATTTTTAGTAGAGGTGGGGTTTCACCATATTGGCCAGGATGGTCTCAAACTCCTGACCTTGCGATCTGCTGGCCTCACCCTCCCAAAGGGCTGGGATTATAGGCATGAGCCACTTTGCCCAGCTGTAAGCTTTTAAGAACCATTTACTCAGTTACAACCAGTAAAGCAGGCATGTTTCAGAGGAGAGTTTAGTCATTGTTTGCTTAATTGTCAGGAACAATACAAACTGCTCTGGAAAAATAATATGGGTATGTGCAAGGGGTGAGAGGGAGAGAACAACAGCTTTCTGAAGAGGTGTTTGTTTCTGTGTGTGTCAAGAGAAAGCAGAAAATGGGAGCTGGCCAGGGTCAGCGGTGATGAAGACTCGCTCTCCTGTCCCAGCTCGTTTCTGTTTGCTCTAATGACGACAGTAGGGCCTGGAACAAGTTTGCAAGGACAAAGACCTGACCAGAACATCAGGGAAACAATCCAAGTGTGAGGTTGTGCAAGTGCTAGTGGACCTATGATCAAGGATGGACGAAAAGGGAATTATTTAAGCAGAAGGTGGGTGGCAGGCAGGAAAAAAGTACAAGGGCTTTCAATCTCCAGGAAAAGCTGTGACGGGCAAGATGCTGCAGTTCCCTGCTCTCTTCTTTCTACTCCCTAGAAAAAAACAGAAAATGAAGCCACCAGGAAGCACTCTATTCAGCAGAAAGTGGTAAAACAATGTAATCAGGGAGTTGTAGACTTTCTTCCTAAATAACTCTCAGTGTTAGACAGCCCTCCCCCACCTTTTGTGGGTTCAGAATGACCTTGCATGGAAGCAGAGGGATTGCCCTGATGGCCCTGGATGGGCCTGCAATTGAGTGATGTTGGTCTAAGATACCAGAGGCTCATCTTTCTACAATGATGAACAGTTGAAAAGCAAAGTATCTAATAATAGGCTGGGCGTGGATGGGGTGGATGTCTTTTCCATTCTTTCCTCTTCCAGCTCCCGAAGCCTGGGGGAATAAGCAAGAAGGATGCTGAGCTCCTGATTAGGTTTGTAACCCAGACACTACTGGTCCTGATGAATTAAAAGAACATTAAGGCCGTAGCCAGGGACACCACATTTTTCATTTAACCAAATTGATTGCAGCATTGACTCTCCTAATAGCCTGGGAAGGCAGGCTGGCTTCCTCTGACGTGCTTAGGAGAAGAAGTTGGGGCACCAGATTGACAAAGGCTTTGATCAGAACAGTAGGCAGCTGAGTCTGCTGCCGTGGAAAAGTTGAAGCGCATCAGGCCAGTTCGCTGGGCTTGATTGTGTGCAAGGAGGCTGCAGCCCTCTTTCTGGCTGGAGTCATGCAGATACTGTCAGCATGGGGAGTAGGAAGGAGCAAATAGAGTAGAGCCAGCCCCTTTGGGGAAGCAACAAGTCCTGGCTAAGGGTGGGGGTGGTGGGTACCCTCTTTGGCTGTGAAGGTCTCATTCCTAGTCCATTGTAACTTGGCTCCCCACTTCCTCCACTGCCCTTGTTATGATTGCTCCACAGGTGAACTGGGAGGACCTCTGTGCCTCAGGGGCTGTGGGCACAGCTTCAGTCTGATTGAGGACTCCCCAGAAGTCTTCCCCCACCTCTTTTGTAACATCCACTGAGGTGGCAGTCACTTTCCGCCTTGCTCTGAGGCAAGCCAAACTGGGGATAGTCTCCAACTGGGATGGTCTGCCAGTAACACCTGGTATTATTGGCACAGTGATCTGCAAAGTGCCCGCCACTGCCTCTTCTCTCCCTCAAGCCTGAATCCCACTTGTTCTTTGCATCTCCTCCTATTGCATTCATTCCACCTCTCACTCACTCACCAAGTGTGTATTGAAGACTGACCTCAGTCCATGTATGGTTTTGTACCCAAAAGCGAGGCAGGATGCTACAGTCCTACTATAAAAGTTAACTCCAGGCCAGGCGCAGTGACTCATGCTTGTAATCCCAGCACTTTGAGAGGCCAGGGTGGGTGGATCCCTTGAGGTCAGGAGTTCAAGACTAGCCTGGCCAACATGGCAAAACCCCATCTCTACTAAGAATACAAAAATTAGCCGGGTGCGATGGCGCACGTCTGTAATCCCAGCTGCTCGGGAGGCTGAGGCGGGAGAATCCCTTGAACCCAGGAGCAGAGGCTGCAGTGAGCCGAGATCACGCCACTGCACTGCAGGTTGGGTAACAGAGTGAGACTCGCCTCAAAAAAATAAAACAACAACAACAACAAAAAAAACCAAAGTTAACTACAAAAGAGTTAAAGTGGATATTCAAATTGTGCTGTAAGGAAGTCCTCGTGCTGCCCTGGCAGTTCCTAGGTAGGTTAGGAAAGGCTCCACTTTGCCCTTGCCACCCTTCTCGTTCCCGCAGGCTCTTCCGAAATGCCACCACTTACTGTCTGCAGCTCCTTGGCCCAACGCACCATTCAGGGACTGTTTCCCCACCTGCAAACTGCCCACCCAAAATGCCCACTTTAAAAGGATGTCTTACGTCTTAAGCAAACTAACATGTGTGAACACCTTGTCTTTAATAACCGGTAGCGTCCTCCTTTTCTTTCCACCGCCTTCCAGCTCCTCTCTCCTTGCCACCCTGCAGTTCTTCCTCTCCCCTCCGCCGTTCTATTTCCATAGGCCTCAGGCCCCGCTGTCTTCTCCCAAGCATCCTCCTCTTTCTCACCCATCCTTTAGGCTCAGAAGCACCACCATCCAGGTGGCCACTATAGGTAGCGGTGACCTAAGCGGGGACGGGAGAAGAGGAGGCTAGGGGCTCAGGGATCCCAAAATGGCCATGGGGAAGGGGACTCCTGAGCCCAATAATTTAGCCATGAGCTGCGGTGGGTTCGGGAAGTTGGAGAGAAGGAGCTGGCTCGAAAAGAGACCGGCCCTCTGGGGTGGGGAGAATGGAGCCCCTTTCCCGTTCGCCTTCCCGCTGGGGAAACCGCCTCCTCGACCTTGAGCAGGAGGCGGGGTCGCCGAGCGCCCGGGGGGCTGCGCAGAGAGGACCCGTCCCGGGGGGTCAGGCCCGCCCTCCGCCTCCTCCGGGCCTCCTCCGCCTGGGTCCCCGCCCTCCCGCGCCGCTAGGTCTCCTCCCCTCACTGCAGCGCTTGCAGCGCGCGCTCATCGATCAGGCCCCCTCCCTCCGCCGCCTCGGCGCAGACTGCTAAGCTCAGCAAGTCTTGCGGCAAAGGCACTTCGGAGCCGAGTTGGGGCAGCGGCGGAGCGGGGACTCCGCGCCCCAGGGGAACGGGCGCCCCTGCGAAACCGTCGCCAGCGCCGCGTCCTTGCGGCCCGACGCCCCCTAACATCGGGGACCCCGGATCTCTCCCGCCTCCTTCGGGTCGCTCTCCGGTAAGTCCACACCCCCGCCGGTGGGGGCACGGACCTCCCTCTCCAAAGTTTCTCGTTTCCTGCTACTGAGTCGAGGGGCCACGGGGTGGTCTGGCTCTCGAGAGGTGAGTGGGGTTGGGGAAGTTTGAGGCCAAGGGGGCCGGGAGTCCGCACCATCCTTTGGGGGAGTTTGGAAGCGTCCGGATGGAAGGTTCGTCTAGGGGAGCCGGACCCGAGGGGCGAGGAGCCGGCTTCTCTGAGGGACTGGGGCTGGCTGGGGGCAGATTTCCTCCCGCGGTCTCCCCGCGAGTTGCTGCAGAGAGGGGCGGGCGACGCGCCCCCGCCCCTCTCTCCTTTCCCTGGGACGCCCCCACTCGCGTCTAGCCCAGCCCCCGCCCGCCCAAGCGGTCTCCAAGGAAGGTTCTTTTGCCCCAGCCTCAAGCTTCGGGGACCCCTGGCACCGCCGTCGTGGGAAATGGGGGGAGGTCTGAGCGCTAAGAGCCGGAGACCCTGGGTCAGGGAGAGGTTGGGGAGACAGACTGCAGGGGCCATCTGGAAGCAATGGGCACGAGGAGCTGGGGCAGGGGCCCAAGAAGGGTATAGAGGCGCCCCTCGCCTCTCTCCAAATCTCATGACTCAGCACGACCTAGGATGCCCCGTCCCTGCTTTAGCTCTGTCCCCAGGGCTGGGCTCGCAGCCTGGCGGGTGCTGACAACCCGACTCCCTTTTCTGGACTCTTCCATGTATCTTTCCCGTTTGGGGTTCCCCCTTCCCCTGCCTGTGTTCCTTTTCCCACCTCTGGGGCATAGGGTTTTTATTTTTCAACTAAAAAGACGAGCTTTATCCTTTCCCATCCCACTAAGCCAGGCTCCCTCCTCCTGTCTCCTTCTCCCTTTTCATCCCCACATTCCACAGGTGCCTCCAGGACACCCCCAGCCCACGGCTGGTGGGGTCTCTCCTGGCAGGGCAGTGTCCTCCCCTACGCTGGCTGAGGTGGTAGGGTAGGTGCTCTCCCCGCAGCAGGACGAAGAGAGTGCAAGGACAGAGGAGGCGCTGGCCCAGGAGGGGCCACTGCAGTGGGGAGGGAAGGACAGAGGCTCAGTGGGCAGGTAGCCCAGGTTGGGTTGGCTTATGAGGAGGAGGAAGTCCTTAGGATCTGGGAGCGCCCAGGAAGCCAGAAAGGTGAACTGGGGTCTGACCTGGAAAGCAAAACGGTGCCCTTCTCCCTCCCCTACTGCTGCCGCCCTGAGGGGTCTCTCCCAGGTGGAATAGATTGTCTTCCATCCAATCTATCCAGCTCCCCATAACCTGGCACTTCATTAGAGGGGGTGACAGTGAGAATCAGGGAAGCCCTTAATCCTTTCAACCATCTCTCCCTACTTAGGACCAAGGCCAGCTTTGGGGCTGCTAGAAACATCTCTGTGACCAGCAGAGGTGCTGAAAAAAATAGCCATGCCCAGGGCTCCTAAGGCAGGCCCAAGTGACAGGTGGAAGGGGGCAGGGTGGCACTGATGCAGTGGGACGTGCCTGGCATCTGGTCCTGTGGAACGAGAGCAGTAGCCTGGCAGGCACTGCAAGCTGCAGCGTGTGTCAGGGCCCTGGGGGTGAGTCAGCGTCAGGGGTCCACGCCAGGCACACTGTGGCCTAGGGAGTCCAGCTCCCACCCGTCCCCTCCCATGCCCCTGGAAAATGGCCAGTGCCCGCTGAACCCTGACTGAACCACCTTTCCCTCAGGGTGGCCCCTCTGCTTGGCTGCCAGGCAGATCCCTGGCTTCACCCTCTAGGACTCCCCCAAGAGGCCTGACTTTTTCTGGAGACCTCTTGGGCTTAATCCTTACCTTTTCCCCTCCTCGCCTTGCCAGAGGAGGAGGAGAGGGAGGCAGAGGAAAGTGTCTAGGTTATAGCCTCACAGACCTGGCCCACCTTCCCCTGGAGGAAGAGAGACCAGACCACTCTGCTGTGAGTCTGCTTTGTTCTGCAGTCCGGGAGCTTGTGTCCAGGGAACTTGGGTTTTCTTTTGAGGGAAGGGGGTGATTATGCAAGAACATTTCTTTTTCAGCTTTGGGGTCTGACATCCACAGAACAGGACCAGGGGAAGCAAAAAGTGTTGGTGTTTGTAAACGTTGACCTTTCACCTAGAGAAGCTTGCAACTGGTTTCAATTTAGGACTGAAACTGGTTTCACCTGGGCAAAGCATGTACCTTGCTGAAGACCTCGCAGGGCCCGGGAGACCCTTTTTGGAGCTGGGTCTGGGCTCTCCTGCCCTCACGTTGCAGCTGGAGCTCATTCTATTCCTTCTACCCTTAGGCAGCTTCCAGGCAGGTGTGACAGGGCTGTCTATGATACTGCAGAAACCTGGGGGTGGGCTTTGGAGGTAGCTGGAGAAGCCTCTTCCCTGCCCTTCTCAAGCCCCCCTGGGGACCACGCTGTCCCAGTGTTCCCCAGCCCCTAGGCAAGCCTGACCTCTAGTCATTCTTTCTGCCTCCATCTGAACTTTGTGCTATCTCAGTGGGGTCTCCTTTTTTCTTCTCTGACAGGCCTATGCCTCCCTCTCTGGGTAGAGTAGATTGGGGGGCAGTGAGTGCACTGGAAACAGGGGGACAGAGGACAGTGAGGACAGAGTGGGAGGAGGTTGGGGTTCATTTGGCTGGAAGAATGGCTGTCATTCCCTTCCCTGGACAGAAACATCCTCGTGGATGAATTGAGGCTGCAGATGAGTAGAAACACTACTTCATTTGGCTTTGGGATTTGCTCTGTGGACTTTCCTGATCTAGGCAGGTCCTAGCTGAAGCCAGACATCACTGAAGGTCCAGGGTGGTGGGGATACTCTTTAAGGACTGGAACAGCAAGCCAGAGAGAGCAATGGGGTGGGGGGATTTACTCAGTGCGGTGGTTAAATACGAAGCACCAAAGAGGAGGCCAGGAGCTAGACAGGCCTGGGTTCAAATTCCGGGGGTGCCAAGTACAAAGTGTGAGACCTTATTTGCAACAAGTATTTTATTAGTGAGTACCTACCGTGTGCCACTGTTGTAGTCTCTCTGGGTGGGGAGTGAGCACAGTGGCAGGCCCTACACATGTTACTGAGCCACTCAGCATCCCTTCTGCATTCATGCCACTATTGCATTTTGAGAATCTATGCTAGGCAATGGAGATTCAGGGGGGAACAAAACAGACCTGCTTCCTGCCCTTGTGGCACTTACAATCTAGTGAATACCACACAATTAAATAATTACATAAAGAATTCATCATGACTGTGCCGAGAGTTATGAAGATGTGTAGGATGCTTTGAGAGCATGTAACAGGATGACCTGACAATGTCTGCACAGTTTTCTCTGTCAAACAGAGGTAATAATGCTTAACTCTCAGGGTAGTATTGTAGAACTGATAACTATTCGTGTTATTTTAGAAGTAGCCCCTGGCCCACCAGGCAGATGCATTTCTAAATTCCCCACATGAATAATCCATCCATAGGCAACAAGCCGAATCTTCGTCTTCCATTCAGTCAGAGAAGCCAGGCTAGAGAAGCTGGGATTCAGTTACGGGTTCTCCTGGGCTCCAGAAGCCTGTGACAAATAACATAGTTTCATTGGAGAAACATCAAGTCAGAGATTTTTTCTAAGTGGCAGCATAGTGACTACAGCCAGATTGCTGGGGTTCATCCTGGTTCTGCCACTTGCTGTGATTTTGGGCAGGTCAGTCACACTGTTTCTTAGTCTTCCCATCTGTAGAATGGAGCTAAAATTTGTAACTATGATGTAGGTTGTTCTTGGTGAGGATGAAATGGGTTAATTCCTGTAAAGCGTGTAGAACTGTGCCTGGCGCAGGAGGAGTGCCGCGAAACTGCTTTCCATCCTTTGGCGTCCTGTGTGCTCCTTTTCCTGCCCACACACAGAACACTGTCTTGGGTGCTCCAGCTGGAGGGAGCATTGTCCACCTTTGATATTCTTAAAACTCAAGGGAAGGAGCTGCCATCATGTCTTGGTGGTCATTCCCGCGTTTCATCCCCCTCACCCGACAGTTCTTCTTTATGCCTAATGAGTCGTTTCTTGCCAAAGCTTGATTTCTGGGAAGGATTTGTCCCAGCAATCCTTCATTTTCATCTTTGGAACTGACGGTTCGAGGAAGTAGCCAGAGTGATGGGTAAATTTGGATCCAGGCCCAGAGGGACCTGACAGTCACTGTGAGCCTGGAGGTCAGGGGAGCACCTAGCTGCCAGCCCACTCCCCTAGAGAGGCTGGGTCTAAAACTAAACATCCAGAGGGCCTCCCCAGGCCACATGCAGTGGCTCACGCCTGTAATCCCAGCGCTTTGGGAGGCTGAGGTGGGAGGACCTCTTGAGCCCAGGAATTCCAGAGCAGGCTGGGCAACATATGGAGACCCTGTCTCTACAAAAAATTTAAAAATTAGCTGGGCACACCAGGTTGAGCAGGTGGATCGCTTGAGCCCAGGAGGCCGAGGCTACAGTGAGCTATGGTCATGCCACTTCACTCCAGCCTGGAAGACAGTGAGATCCAGTATCAAAAAATAAAAAGGACTCCCACATCCAGGACAAGCAGTAGATATTGTAGAAGCTTCCTCCTTGGATAATTTTCGGATGAGGATCAAGTCCCCGCTGGCTGAGTGCCAGGGAGGAGGTTAGCTTCTGAAGGCCCCTCACAATTAGGGAAGTAGGATGTGAGTAGCTGGGTCCATTAAAATGGCCAAGGAGCCTCCAAATCTGAAAGAAAGGGGAGTTACCTGCTGCTGTAAAGTCAGGAGAGGTCCTTCTTTGGCCACTTTAGCTGGGGACCTCAGGATTTCAGCTTTTGCTGTCAGTAACACTAAGCATCAGGCATAAGAAAGGGCAAAGCCAGCGTGGGTCCTGCACAACAGGGAACCTCGGAGCTCCTCCCTGCCCCACTCCCTGTGCCTCCCGCTCACCTGCGGCAGGATAGAGCGGCTCGCAAGGGCGGTCAAGCTCTCATCACTGCAGTCCTCGGCTGTGCCATCGCTGTCCCCACTTTACAATGAAGGGGCAAAGGTCCAGAGAAGTTGTGTGGTTGTTCAAAATCCCCAGATCATAGGTGCTTTGGGGGGGGCCTTTCAGGCCACGGCAGCTGAGTGGTCAGAACCCTTCCTCCTCTCCTCGCCCCTTCTCACCAGCTCTACCTATGGCAAATGGAGCCCGAGAATACAGGTACGGGTCCTTGGGATGAGGCCGCTAACGCATTGAGTAGAAGCAGGAGGCTGGGTGATTGAAATCAAGCAGCAGCCTTTACAAAAATTAGGCAGTGATTCCTTGGAGGAATTGAATCAACTCTCCCTCCCTGGTGTTGGGTTTCCTTGGGCTCCCCATAAGGGCTCTGGCACCTCCTTCAGGAACACCTGCTCTGAAACAAGGAGGGAGGCCTCAGGGTGGGCCGTCTTGAGTGCATGATGGGACGCCCTGCTGAATCCGGACCAGCTCCAGCCTCAGCAGCCCTATCTGTGATGGCATGCTGATGTCATCAGCACCAAAAGCCCCTGCAGGTTCCAACTTGGCAATTAAATGACTCCTCTGAAGCCCAGTGGCCATGTGTGTGTGCATGTGTGTGTATATATGTGTATTCAGGGTCCTAGGGGTGGGCTGGGGAGGAGGGCTCCTTGCAAAGGCAGGGAGAATGGGAGTTAGTTGGTGTGTGACTGCTTCACTCCTTTGGAGACTCCAGACCTGAGAAGTCAGATCCCTATGGGACTCACAGCCCAAAAGTCAACCCTTGCATGCAGGTGCAGCCAGAGTCTAAAATCAGCCTGAGCCAGAGCACCCTATTCCTTCCTTGTTTCCTACTTTCCTCTCCGCTTTTCCTCCACATTCCACTCCAATGCACTGAGCACCTAGTCTGTAAAAGGCACCTGGGATGTAAAGGGGGAACTCAAAATAACCATGTCTCCTCTATCAGCCTGGGCACTCCCCAGGGCCAGGGCATGTGGTTCCTCCTCCTCTCCTGGGTCCCCCCAGCCCCCAAAGTAGAGCTCTGAAGCTGGGAGCGCTGGCGGTAGCTGGTGCAGAGTGACAGGACTCCCAGATGCTCTCCAACTCCAGGATAGCTGCTTGTCAACACAAGGCTTTCCTCAATCGCAAAACTTTCTTCACTTCCTCCCTTCCCCTGCAGAGAAACTAGAAGCCCAAGGGCCTCATTACTGGACAGGCTGGGACCAGGGAAGGACAGTAGCTGGGTGGGGAGTCAGGAAAGCTCCCCTGAGGCATTTGTCAGGTGCCTCTCAGTAAGGCAGGGAGTCCTCAGACCATGGAGAACTCTGGCAGAACTTCCCATAATTGGGTTGATACAGTGGTTCTGGAATTTAGTAATTAGGGAATATTGCAATTAGTGATGGAATTTACCCATTGCTATTCCATGCATCTTAATACAGGGTGTAAGTGGTTGAACTGTGAGCTTGGCACTAGGCAGATGGGAAAATAGAAGTGAATGGAGAAATGGGATGAGGGAGGGAGGGGATGGGAGGAGCTTAACCCTTTCCATACCCAAATAGACTGAAGGAACAGCCTGGGGTGATGCAGGGTTAGGGCGAGCCCAGCAGCCCATTGTATTTGTAAGAGGTGACTGAGCCAAAAATCACAGGCTGCCTCTGGACCTTCTGCTTCTTTAGCTCATGTAGGATCAGATGCAGGGCTTGGCAGGGGTTGGGAGAGTGGTGATGGAGGCCAAGAGGGAGAAGCTGCAGGGGAGAAGGGCTCTTCTTCCGGTTTCCTGCTCAGCTGTGGAGAAACAGAGAAGAGAGTTGTAACCACCTGCAGTAGTGTGCATGTGAGAGAGAGGAGAGGGTACCTTGTACCTTCATCTCCCCCTCCCCACTTGGTCCCCCCACCCCCCGGCTTCTTTTTACTGCCTTTCTCATTCCTACTCTTAGCTTCATTTTCCTCTGAAGTCAAATGAGGCATTTGTGTTAGTGCAGGGCCGAGCTGGGTAGGGCCATGTGTATGGTCAGGGGCAGGGGTGGGGGGTGTCAAAGGGGTGGTGTTCATTTTTTCCCTTCCAGACCAGAAATGGCTTCCCCAAGGTCAGCCAGTGCTCTGAGCTCCAAAGACCTTCTCAGAGAACCTCTGCTCCCTAAGGGCTGGATGGTTTGAGAGAAATCTCTTTTCCTCACCATTGATTCCAGTCTGAACTAATGGTCCAGATGTGCTGGGATGTCCTTCCTCTTCTACAAAGTGACTGGGGAAGCAGTTTTTAGGTTGTTTATAGAAAGGAAGCATTTTCTGGAGTGGGACCTCCCCTGCTTCTGCTACACCTTAACTCCCTACATTAGAGGAGGGCTGTGAAGCTGCAAGGAAGGGGGCCTGGGCTGAGGGTGGTGGAGGTCTCTGAGGACCCTCCTTGTCTTCTGCCTCCTGTGTTGATTTGGAGAAAAGCCCCTTTAACAAATGCACAGGTTTTACCTCTGTCCCTGTTGGGGCTGTCTGGCCTCCCATTTTCATTGTCTGCCATGGATCTTTCATTGTATCAACTCAGATGGACCAAGTGACCTGCCCAGTCACAGGGACTGAGATGGGATATTAGGAGATGGGGATAGAGGCCTGAAAGCAGGAGGAGAGGGGATCACCCAGGCAACACTCTAGGAGTACAGGAAGGATGAACAAGAACCTATTGGTTAAGTGCTCTGGGGTCTTGGAGGGAAGCAGACCTAGGACGGAAATCCATCCTCACCACTAGGAGCCAAGAAGAGTTACAGGTAAACCCCAGGAATCTCAAGGGTGGCTGTGGCTAGGATCAGTGTTAGCAGGAAGCATGGAGTTAATTGGCTGTGGGAGGGCTCCCTCTCCCAGTCTGACTCTCCACGAGGAGGAAAAGGCATCACTTTAATAAGGCTGCCCTGGTTCCAAATCAATCCTGGCATTGCAGGAGGCGAAGGGGGAAGCACAGCTGAGAAATTGGATTAGCTCTTTGATGCTGGGAACTGTGCTGGCTGCTGCTGCTGCTGTTGCAGGAGGCAGGGAAGCATCAAGAACTGAGCCTGCCATTGGCAAGCCAGCCCCAGACGTCTGAAGCTTCCCAGGGAGGCATGCTCTGCCCCCATCAGGTCTCCTACTGGTAGAGGGTGGCAGGGGTGCCCTGGGGCAGACAGTAATAGAATCCCAGATCCTCACCACTGCAAGGCTGGGAGGTGTCTTTGCGCCTCCCCTGGAGTAGGTGATGAGCCCCAAAGACCTCAGGAGGTGAGGCAATGGGGAAGGGGGAGAGGAGAGGCTCCCATATTTGCATGTTCTATAGGGCATAACCGAAACAGCATGTGTGTGACTGGGAGTTAGATGGCCTGGGTTCAAACCAAGACTGCCACTTCCTGCCCATGTGTCCCTGGACAAGTTACTTAAACTTTCTGAACTTTGGGATCCTCAGCTGAAAATGGAGACAGTAACGTGCAGGGAACAGGCCCTTGTGAAGTTTTTCTTACAGCAGTAATCAAGATGCGGGCCACGGGTCCCTGGGAGTCCCTAAGAATTTTCAGGGGGGTCCATGAGGTCAAAGCAGTTTTCATGATAACACTAAAGTTATTTGCCATTCCCATGCTTGACACTGATGGTGCTAAAGCAGTGGTGGGTGAAGCTACTGGCACCTTAACGTGAATCAAGGTAGTAGTATCACACTGCACCTGTCTTTGTGTTCTTCCACACCACACACCCGCTAAGCAAAGTAACTGGTAAGTAACGAAATGCCGGTTTCACTTAAGAATGTCTTCTTTTCATGAAGCAGCAAAGATTATAATTATATTGAACCTTGATTCTGTATCTTTTTAATATTCTCTGTGATGGAATGAGAAGTACACATAAAGTACTTCTGCTGCTTACAAAAATATTACGCAATAATTTCTCAAATAAGCAAGTGAACGATGCCAATCACCTGTGCATCTGTTTGAGTTGCAGGCTGAACTAGTCATTTGTTCGTGGGATACCATTTTATCTGAAAGAACAACCAACAAACTCCAGTTATTCAGACTTGAGTGTTGAGCAGGCATTTTTGCAAAAATGAATGAAGTGAGCTTGTCACTTCCAGAAAAACAATTGACAGTATTTGTGGCCAATGATAAAATTCAAGCTTTCAAGCAAAAATTAGAAGTTTGGAAAACTCACACATATTACTATGAAAAGGACTTTTGTGATAAGATCAGTGGTTATATTAATGGATGTGGTTAATATTGTTTAATGAAATTCATCAATATTTGAAAGATCTGCACAATTCGGCAAACCAGTATCTTCCAAATGATAAATAAATGATGTCGCAAAATCATGCACAGAGGCAAACATGCATTCCAAGTGCAAGGTTTCAGGTTCCCCACTGAAACCAATCTAAGAAACTACCACTTGGTGAGTGTTGATGTCATATCAAAGAAAAATATCCACAATGATCTGAAAAGGCTTTATTAAATACCCCTCCCCTTTCCAGTTACATATCTGAGTGAGGTTGGATTTTCTTTCATCTTTCAATCAAAGTAACGTATTGCAGACAGACCAAACACCGAAGTTGATATAAGACTCTAGCTACCTTCTAGTAAACCACACGTTAAAGAGATTTGCAGTGATGTGAAACAAGGCCTCCTTCTTACTAGATATTTTACTAGAGAAAACGTCTACTAGATTTTCTTTTGGTCTTGAAAAATATAGTTACTTCTTATTAAATATGTTGTATTAACAGGTAATGAGTTACTATTGTATTTTGAGCTAATTTAGAAATTTCTCAGTTTTAATTCTGAATATGGTAACTATAGATGGATCTAACTTACATAAGCAAACGCTTTTGGAGGGTCCTTAATAAATGGGTCTTAGAACCAAAAGGTTTGAGAACCACTGTCCTCGGTGAAGCCCAGCCCAGAGCCGAGTACACAGTGAATGCTTGATAAGGACCGCATGCTCCTCCAGAGTGCCGGGCTTCGTGTCACAGGGCAGAACCTGAGGGCATTCTCTGTATCTCAGAAGTCCAGGGTCAGCCTGGCAGCCTTACTGGGCGGACTGCATGGAACAGAACAGTCTAGAGCTGCACGGGGTGAAGGGAGCCCAGGGAGCACCTAACCCCTGGCTTCCAGGTGTCCTCTGGGGATGAAGCTCCCTCCAGGGCTGCCTGGGGAGGAGAGCTTTCCTTGGAGTTGGGAGAGAGGGGTGTCTAGGGAGAGTCCCCCTCGACTGCCCCAACCCCTGCCTTCACCAGAGCAACCCTGCGTTTATCTGCCTTGCATATTGGGGTTCTTCTACTGGAATTCTCTTAAGCTTCTATTTAAAGGAAGGGGTTTGAGGCTTCCTGAAGATTTCAAAACTTTGTAGTCCAGCTCTTTATTTTAAAGACAAGGCCCGGAGAGGGAATTTGACTTCTCAAAGAATACACAGCAAGCAATCAGCTCAGCAGTGATCAAGGCAAAACCGACATGCGAGACCATGCTAGACGGAGCCTCTCAGCTGGCAGAGCCCAGTGCTGCACAGCAGGAACGCAGCAAATATTCATACACTGGATAAAAAAGCTTCCTGTATATTCTCTTGTTTTATCTTTATAACAAGCCTGAGCTTTATTGAGGTATAATTTATAGATCATAATATTCATCTGCTTTAAGTGTACAATTGAGTGATTTTTAGTAAATTTACATTATACAGCTATCACTACAATGCAGTTTTAGAGCACGTGATCTATTACCCCTATTTACAGAGAAAAATAGTCCCAGAAAAGTAAATAAATGTCCCCAAGGTGACACTGCTATTGGGTGGCAGAATGACATCCAGATTCAAGTTTTTCTGTCCCCGTGTCACACCCTGCTCATGCTGCACACTGCAGAGAAGGAGGTCAGGTGGTCCGCTGTTTGGGGACCATGGACGAATGCCCCACTGCAGGCTGGTGTTCGTGAGACTCTCTCTAGAGCTGGTTGTGCCAGTCCAATTTTAGCACTGGAGACTGGGCGCAGTGGCTCACACCTGTAATCCCAGCCCTCTGAGAGGCCAAGGCAGAAGGATCACTCGAGCCCAGGAGTGCAAGACCAGTCTGGGCAACATAGCGAGACCCCCACCTCTACAAATAATAAAAAAAAATTAGCTGGATGTGGTGGCATGCTTGTATTCCCAGCTACATGGGAGGCTGAGGTGAGAGGATCTCTTCAGCCCAGGAAGTTGAGGCTGCAGTGAGCCGAGATCATGCCACTGCACTGCACTCCAGCCTGGGCAACAGAGCAAGACCCTGTGTCTCAAAAAAAAAAAAAAAAAAGGGACAGTTTGGCTACTGGTTCTATCCACACAACTCTGGATGCAGAGGAAACCTGGATCCCAGCCCCCTCAGAACTTGAATTCTCCACAAATGGGGGACCTGAAGTGCTTCCCTTAGCCTGTCTTTCATAGGGGACCTAAAACTCCTCACTGAGCAGGCCCTCTAAGAGTCGCCTGCTGGGAAGTACAATCTCTAGGAAGTAAAATCAGTCCTTAACCCTGGTGACCTCTAACGGTGAGGAAGTTCTTCCTTGTGTCTAGCCACATTCCTCTTGCTGTACTGAATGCCTATTTCCTATTCCTATCCACCCTTCCTATTCCTATCCACAGAACTCTTCCTGTTCTGCCTAGTGAGTTAGGGGTCGGTGTATAGAGTTCAGAGGCCACAGAGAAAAGCTGAGAGCTGGATGGAGAGTCTGGACTGTCTGCCTAGACAACTGCCTGCCTGCTGTAGTTAACATTTAGTACCCTGATCTCCAAGGATGGCTGCTCTTTTCACAGGAAGGCCAGACAGTCCTCATGTCTCTTCTGTGGCTTTTTGTGGCTCTGGCACTGAGAGAATGTGGTCAGTTCTTCCTGGGAGGATGAGTGGAGTGAAGGGCAGGGAGGCTTTGCAGGATGGTGGAGGAGCCACCTTCAGACGAAGTCAGGTGTCTACCCAGGCACACCTGGTGTAACGGGGAGCACACGTCTCTCTGCTCTTCAGCGGGCACAGGCCTGGGTAATTGATTGCCCTGGCACATGGCTCCTTCTCCAGCTTGGCCAACCTTGACTGTACTGCTGTCCAGGCGCCTCTCTATAGGGGCTGCTTCTAGTACCCATTTTAGACCATGCTTGGGGAAAGACCTAGACATGGTAAAAGATGAAAGGGAGGGTATTCCCTGTGGTGAGAGGGGTCACTTGAGCAGACTGAACTTCCCTTAGTTGGGGGTGGTGAGACCCTGGATGCTGCCCTGTGGAGGTCATCCAGCTAACGCAGGAACTGGGTCCCTGATCCTTCACCCTCCCAGCATCCCCAGCCGTGTTTTCTTTCCCTCTGGCTCCTCCTGTCCATACCAAGGAGCTGTGTTGCAGACAGACCCTGGGCCTGGCAGCTCTCGGCAAGGAAGAAATCAATAGTGAATGTGGGAGTGCTTGGAGGCAGGCCGGAGCAGTCTCTCTAGGGTAGGGTTTTCTTTTATAAATGTAACATTTTCTTTTTTCCAGCGCTATTGAGGTGTAATTGACAAATAAAAATGGTATATATTCAAGATGCATAATGTAATGATCTGACATACATATACCTTATATGGTGATTATTACAATCAAATTAATCAGCACACCCATCAGCACACATAGTTGCTGTGTGTGTGTCTGTGTTTGTGTGTGTCAGTGGTGAGGACACCTAAAGTAGGTTGAGACCCCTGGGACCCTGAGTCCTGGGACACAATGCTCTGGCTCTTTTCCTCTCCCAAATAAACTGGACAGATTCCTCAGACAGCCCCTTCTGGGTCTTGGCCATTGCCCTACTTTCAGAGAACATTTCCTTCTTGTGTGAGGTTCGCAGCAAGTCAGGACATTCGGCTCAGAGTAGGGAAGACTCACAACTTTATACAAGTTCATGCACAGATGCAAACAGACCACACACGTGGCTCTTGGCAGGTTGCCCATGGGCAGAGGTGCCTCTCTCTCACATTCCTTGGAAAGTGAGGATGAAATTGAACCTGAAGCCTTATCTCCAGCTGGAAGGAGACTGCTCGGGTGACATTGATCCTCTCTCCTAGTCCACACGCCACTTCCCGGCTGGGCTCAGGACTGCTCCAGGTGGGATCCTAGGCTGGGTTCTGGCTCAGTGCCTTGTAGTTATGTGGTTTGCTTGCAGACTTTGGACCTGTGGCTTCCCCAACCATTGCTGCCTTTTCAGACCCTGTGGCAGCTGCCATCTGCCATTAGGAGCTAATGCTCTCAGTGAAGCTTGCTCAGCTGTGGCCGTTAGCAGTACACTGTCTGGAGGCAGCATTGATAGGGGCTATTGTCCTCAGAAACGGGGGCTTGGTGGGAAGGTGAATGAGACCATGTGTCTGGGACCAAAGCTTGTGACTTAGATTACTGTCCTCATGACAGAGGTGGTGGGAGAGAGGGTGATGGGGAAGAAAGGTATGGATGAAAGCAAGTAGACTCATTAAATCTTTGCACCAATGCGAAGAGCTCACCTGATACCCCTGCTTCAAATACATCCCATAGTGCTAAGATGCCTTTTTTGTGTCCAAAGTTCTGTAGAGAAGGAAAATTTGTGACATTACCTCTACTCCCTCCTCAGTGTTGGGGCCAGGACTAGAAGCTGGGACCCCTGGCCTTGCAGCTTCTTATCTGTGTGACACTGGCCAGGCTCCCCTGTGCCTCAGGCCACATTTCCCTAGGCTACCACTCAGCCATTCATTCATTTATCCAAGGAACACACATCCGTGGAACAAGCTCTCTGTGCAGACTGCAACTGCTATGAAGACGGAACAGACAGTTCCGGCCCTCGTGCCTCTCACAGGCAGAGGGAAGCAAAGACATTAAACAAAATAATCACACGATTGTTTATTTAATTACAATTATGATCACTGGCATGAAGTAAAAAGTGCTTAATGCTCTGAGGGTTTATAATGGGGGCTTAGCAGGGCGGGGAACATGGTGGGTGCATGGCCACCATGATGCCTGGGCTCTCAGGGCAGCCGCCATAGGCATCCTGGGTCTTTTCATGAGGCATCAGGTCCACTCTCTGGCACTGCCAGGGGTGTGTGCACCTGGCATGTATGTTACACCACCCCTGGAAGGGTCAATAGGAAGAGTTCTGAGCTGGGAGGCATGATTTGGGTTGTAAAGGGGACTGGAATTTCTGGCTCTGCCTCTAGTTCCCCAGGTGACTGTGAACTTGTCACTTTCTCTCTTTTCTGTGTTCCATCCTTTGTAAAATGAGGAGATTTGACTGGAAAAATCCCTGAAGTCCCTTCCCAGAGTCTCAGAAAAACATTAGAGGTTTCCAAAGGCAAACTATAGTTTTTCCACTGGAGACTGAGAAAGGAATGTAGAAACAGGGTTGAAAAGGCCACTAATTCCAGAGAGCAAGAGGGAGGAGGAGAAGAGCAAGCCCAGAGTCAGGGGACCATGGTATCACAAATGGAGGAGTGCACATGGCAGATGCATCCCCAGGGTGTCTGGACTCAGGGATGGAGACATGTCACTGCACTGAAGGTGCAGCTAGAGCAGTGGTTGGGAACTGCAACGAGAAGAGTTTAGATTCGATATTAGGCAGCGTTTTCTTGCTTATAGCACTGAGACAACTGGCAGGTGATTAAAGAGGTGTAAGGGAGAGTGTCATATAGATGTTTCAGAAAGGCAGAGAAAGAGCCTTTCAGAGGGAGGTGTTTTGCATGGAGGCAGGGGCGATGGATGACCTTACAAGGTCTCTTCCTCAGACAAATCCATGAATCTCCCCTCCTCACGTTGCCACTGATGTCAGCACTGTCTGGATGTCTGTGAGAGGAAGATGTCAGGTCCCCTTGGAAATGAATTTTTGACCATAAACTCTCCCCAGTTCACATCTCTCGGTGACACATGTGGCTAACTGTGCAGTTGTCACACTCAATCAAATTGAGTTCAATTGCACCTTTGCTCTCTTGTCCTGCTGTAATATAAATATGGCTCTGAGAAGTGTATTAGTTGCTGACAGTGTGGGAACTGGGGAGGCTGGGTTTGGAGGCTAAGGGAGGCCTGGGAGTTTCATGTTTCAGACCTAGAAACAAGGGCTGGAGATGGGTTCCTCGAGGTTGTGGGATTGGGCTGCTGTGAAGCCTTTTCTTCAGGCAGCCCTGAGGCAGTTATATCTCTAGATCAAGGGGATGGGTCAGATGCCCTCCCAAGGGTCCTTTGTGTTCTTGGACTTTCTGTTGTTGTTACCAGTGGTCGCAGGTTCTCCCTGTGTGTGTGAGCGGGGTGTATTGCATTAATGCATGTGTCTGTCTGCAGATTACAAAAGGTCCAATGACACCTTGCTTTCCATTTCTACTGAGGAAGGTGCTTTACACCTTCGAAAAATGGTTCATAAGGTCATAAAGGTATGGGATTTACCTATAACATGAAGGATTTTAGGTAGATATAAGGAGGAATTTTCAAACACTAAATATGGTTAGATATTGTAACAGAAGACCAAGCAGGGGGTGAGACCTCCCTCAAGGAGAAGAGTGGTCTGGGATAGGATGGACATTGAGAAAAAGATAAACTGTCCATCGCAATTTCTTGCAGCCAAGGGTTTATATATGAGTGTGAGTATAGACATGTTCGAGAGAGGAAGGTATGCACAGTTGTCAAGCAGTTGACTTATACAAATGTATTAAAGTGTCAGGGGAGAAGAGGAGGAGGAGGAGGAGGAAGGAAAGGAGGAGGAAGGGAGAGGAGAGGGGGAGAGAGAGGAATAAGAAGGAGAAGAAGAGGAAAAAGAGGAACGAAGAGGAGGAGGAGGAGGGAGGTGGTGGTGGTGGTGAATAATGCTGGACGTAATAGGGCTTAGCAGGGTGGAACCCCTTCCTTTATCAGTGCCATAATGTTATTGCTGGAGTCAGGGATGGTGTGTGTGTGTGTGTGTGTGTGTGTGTGTGTGTGTGTGTGTGTGTGTGTGTGTGTAAATTCAGCCTCAGGAGACTTCAGTTACGATAGTCAAGCCTGCAATAGGACAGGCAGGTACCCCTCACCATGTGGGCAGGCTGCCCATTTAAATTCAGGATTCTGTGCATCGCCTACTAAAACAGCTCCTTTATATGTGGTCTGTTTACACATGCTGAACATTTGCCCTGCCAGAAAGCCACAGCCATCCACCCTCAATTTTGAAGGGAGAATGAAGAGTCCAACCAAGCCTTGTGAAGAATGCAGCTTCTAGATTCTTTCAGCAGGAACACCAGTCTGGGGCTCAGGATAGATTCAGCTCCTTTTTTCTAACACAAATCTGATACCATTACACATGTATTCCAGGGATATCTAAGGATTTATGCTAGAAAATGCATAAAACTCTGATATGGCTTGGATGTTCATCCCCTCCAAATCACTTGTTGAAATGTGATCCCCAGTGTTGGAAGTGGGGCCGGGTGGGAGGGGTTTAGGTAATGGGGTCAGATCCCTCATGAATGGCTTGGTGTCCTCCTCGTGGTAATGAGTGAGTTCTTGCTCTGAGTTCATGCGAGATCTGGATGTTTAAAAGTGTGTAGCACCACCCCCCACCTTGCTCTGGCTCTTGCCATGTGATGTGCCTGCTCACCCTTCCACCTTCCACCATGATCGCAGGCTTTCTGAAGTCCTCCCAGAAGCAGATGCTGGTGCAATGCTTCCTGTACAGCCTGAAGCACCACGAGCCAATTAAACTTCTTTTTAAAATATAACTTACCAGCTTCAGGTATTTCTTTGTAGCAATGCAAAAATGGACTAACACAATCTCACCAACAGAGGAGGAATGGACAGTTAATCTTTTTTTTTTTTTTTTTTTTTTTTTTGAGATGGAGTCTTGCTCTGTCGCCCAGGCTGGAGTGCAGTGACGTGATCTCGGCTCACTGCAAGCTCTGCCTCCCGAGTTCACGCCATTCTCCTGCCTCAGCCTCCCGAGTAGCTGGAACAGGCGCCCGCCACCACGCCCGACTAATTTTTTGTATTTTTAGTAGAGACAGGGTTTCACCATGTTAGCCAGGATGGTCTCAATCTCCTGACCTCGTGATCCACCTGCCTTGGCCTCCCAAAGTGCTGGGATTACAGGCGTGAGCCACCGTGCCCCGCCCACATCTGTTTTTTTTGATACTGTCCCAAACTTGACTCCAGGGACCCACAGGAGGGTCACAGTCATGATCCTGGACTTTGGAGGTACGACCTTGAAAGATCTTTATTCCAAACCTACAGCCTCTTGGCAAGACCTATCTAAATCACCCCAAATCCTGTTACATATGCTCCAGATTTATCTTGCCCTTCCGGTGGCCTCCTTCTTAGAAAGTTTCCCCTTTGGGGCCAGGCGCGGTGGCTCACGCCTGTAATCCCAGCACTTTGGGGGGCCAAGGTGGGCAGATTACAAGGGCAGGAGATCGAGACCATCCTGACTAACATGGCGAAACCCCGTCTCTACTAAAAAATATAAAAAATTAGCCGGGCGTGGTGGCGGCGCCTGTAGTCCCAGCTACTCGGGAGGCTGAGGCAGGAGAATGGCGTGAACCCAGGAGGCAGAGCTTGCAGTGAGCCGAGATTGCGCTACTGCACTCCAGCCTGGGCGACAGAGCAAGACTCCGTCTCAAAAAAAAAAAAAAAAAAAAAAAAAAAAAAAAAAAAGACACTTCCCCTTTGGCTGTTTCAGTCATCAGTATAAGTCAGGCTGTTTTCTCCTACTCAGCTTCTCTGAAAGGACTTGTATCTCAGTACTTTAGGGTCAGGTGGTCATGCCCAGATCCAGGTGATGAGTAGAAATGAGAGTTTTGGATTGTGCACTGAACCCTTCCCCATGGTCTTGAAGGGTATCTGTCTTGAAACACGGTATGCTTATTTATCTCTTTGGAATTAGTCTCTGCCACCTTCACTTTGACCTCTTGGATTGTGTCATCAATTTGCCCCTGAATCCTCCATAGCACCCTTGAAATTGTGGAAACCCCAACAGTATTTAGCAATGCAAGCCATGGCCGCTCCAGATGGGGAGGTTCAGCACCATGGACAGAGCTCAGTGCTGCCCTCCTCTGCTCACAGCTGAGTCCTCTGGTGATGGATGCATCAATATCTCAGTAATCACCACCAAAGAACTTATTCATGTAACCAAACACCACCTGTTCCCCCAAAACCTATTGAAATTAAAAAAAAAAATTAAGCTGAGTCCTATTGTCTTCCTCCCCCTCCTTCTCCTGTCGTTATTAACTTGCCTCCTCCTCCTCTTTCTTTTTCAATAATATTTTAAAAACTTTTTTTGTAGAGATAAAGTCTCACTATGTTGCCCAGGCTGGTCTTGAACTCCTGGGCTCAAGCCATCTTCCCACCTCGATCTCCCAAAGTGCTGGGATTATAGGTGTGAGCCACTGCCCCCAGCCCTAACTTTCCAATTTTGGAGGTAGAAGCTGGCTGAGGAGAAAACCAGTGTTGTATGACATTGTTTCTGCCCTTTACTGACTGTGAGATCTTAGCCAAGCCACCTCCTCTCTACAGGTCCTACTTTTTCATCTGTAGAATGAGGAGGGTGAACTCCAAGCTCAGTCACTCTCTGAGCCTGAGTGTCCATGATTGCCTTTCCCAGAAAGTCCTTAAAAGTAATCTCAACATGCAAGGCCTGAGTTAGGGTGGGGCCAGTTTAACCTGTAGGTGATAGGAAGCCATGACCTCAGGTCCTGCAGTCTGGCAATGTTCTCCCAAAGTCAGTGCCTTGCATCTTTCTTCAGCTTGTTGAAATGTTTAGAGCAGGGGAATCTTCCCTGTAATATTTATTATCCCAGATACCTCATTGCCTGCCCCACCCATAGGCAAAAATGCAGCCTGTCTTGGTGGGCTAGGTAGGTTTTTGTGGCAGGTAGAGGGCACGTGAGCTTAGCTGGGGATAGAGCCTCCAAATGAGGGTGGAGTTGAACGCACGCCTGGAGGGGAGCAAGCTACGTAGGGGTTAGCGGGGAGAGCCAAGGCTTCTCTATGTCAGGTCAGAGCAGGGTACCAGAGCTGGGCTCTCCCTACCTCACTCTGTCGCAGTGACACCACCTCAGTAGGAGCACTGGGCTGCAGTGGGAGCAGTCTGGAGTGGGAGGAGGAGGCATGACTGGATAGAATGGCATGGAGCCAGATGTGAGTGGAGTACTGGGCAGAGACTGGCAGCTCTCCAGAGCTCTGAGGGCTGGGGGTGCTTGATGGTGGGAGAGAGAATAGAGTGCCAGACGGTAGCTGTGTCCTTGTGTGCCTGTAGCAGGGCTGCACCACATTTCTGGCCTCTTGATTCATTTGAATAGGGTCATCCTCTGCTTCCAGGCTCCAGAAAACCTGGGAGGAGGGAGCTCTTCTCTATCCTCTAGCTCCTCTTCTTCCCACCCTCTCCTGTCTACCTCTCTCTCTCTCTCTCTCTGTCTCTCTCTCTCTGTCTGTCTGTCTCTTTTTGAGACAGGGTCTTGCTCTGTTGCTTAGGCTGGAGTACAGTGGCATGACCTCAGCTCACTGCAACCTCGACCTCCTGGGCTCAAGTGATCATCCTGCCTCAGTCTCCCAAGTAGCTGGAACTGCAGGTGCACACCACTGCACATGGCTAATTTTTTTTTTTTAATGTTTTGTAGAGACAAGATCTCACTGTGTTGCCCAGCTCTGGTCTCAAACTCCTGGGCTCAAGCAATCCTCCTGCTTTGGCTCCTAAAGTACTGGGATTATAGGTGTGAGCCAACGTGCCTGGCCAATCTACATGTCTTCACCATGCCTCTCACCAACTGAGAATTCAAGCCCTCCTTGTTTTCTGGCCCAGGGCACTTAGCCTGGAGCAGAAGGTGTATCTATTGTCCCTTAGGTCATGGGAAAGCTAGCCCAGGCTCTGTATACTGAGTGGGATCACTTGGAACCCTCCACAACCCACCAAACACAAAGGGGGAAATTTCAGGCAATATTTAGATTACCTCCTATCTCCCCTTTTGGAAAGAAGGTCTTGCTCTTAAGCTGCCCTCAGAGATGCCAAGTGACCATTTCTTGGGGGGTGGAGGGGTCTGGACCTAGTGGAGGCGGACTCTTGCTTAGCAGAGAGGAGTGTTGTGTGCATGTGTGAGTAGGGGGAGAACTGGAGGCTTAAACCTCGAATACCAGGAGTATCCACTGGTCAAGTCTAGACCTGAAAATGATTGCCCAGATATGGGAGCAGTTCCGGGACACAAGGCCAGCCTGGGGGAGCAAGCTGGTCCCGTAGTCTTACTGCAGTGAGCCTAAGGCTTTGGGTCTTAGAGAGGATCTTATCTTCTACTAGGTCAAGGAAGCACAAGTTACATGGAGACTGTTAGAATTGTCTTCCTTCACCTTAGGAAGACAATTCTAATAGAGCAAGAACTTAGTCTGTTTTAGTTGTAAACCCAGTGCCCTATTCAGTGCCTAGCACTTGGAAGATATTCAGTAAATAGTTGTCGAATGAATGTTGAAGAATTAGAACCGTCCAGAGACTCGGTGGCTTGCCGCAGGAGATGTGACCGCCTTGTCCTTGAGCATGTCTCAGCAGAGGCCAGGGACCATTAAACTGTTAGATTGTTGGAGGGACTCATGCAGCACTGATGGCTTGGACTTGAGGCCCTTTTCCCTTTGGCTCTGAGAATCCATGGATCTGTGACCTCTTTTGAAGAAAGGAGACCTCTAGAATGGGGCTGGAGCAGGGCTAGCAGTGGGTGTCTTTCTCAGGGACATGCAGCTCAGTACTTTTTGCCCAGCCGTCTCTGCTACATCAACCTGCTGCCACGCATGCTTGTCAGACTTGATAAAGAGAGCGTGTCTATTTATCTTTTCTTGGAAATCTTTATTGTGAGGTTCCTGTGTCTCAGGCTCAGCTTGGCCTGTGACTTGCTGGCCATCTGTTCAGTGGGGTGGTATTCGTCTGATGACTGCATACAGTATTCAGAGGTGGGTGCTCAGTAGGACCCTGAGTGGGTGGGGTGTAGGAGAGATTGCTGGTTGCCTTCAGGGGGAGTACAGGCAGAGTGAGTGTAGGTCTCAGCTCCAGCTGTTCCCTTGCTGCGTCCCCGGCTCTGGCCCTGACGGAGATGAATAATTGATGGTGACTAATGGATCATTGCTCCTGTATGAAATATTCAGCAGGGACTGTGGCAGGTTTGTGTAATCAAATGTTTCATGCTGCCCTCCTGGTAGGTGTAGGACTCCTGGGTTTCCCTGACTCTCAGAGCTGTGGGGTGATAGGTGGGCACTTCCAGGGGAAGTACTTTACAGGGGATGGGGCAAGGCCCTTAATTCTGGGACCTGACTTACCTACCTTGTGGGGGTGTCTACACTGCCCAACATTCAGAATGTTGGGGAAGTAACAGGAGGAATCACTAGTGGTAAAGGAGCAGCCCGCAGCCCTGGGATGTCTAAGAGGGTTGGGAGGATGCTGATGCTGGAAAGAGAATGAGTTAAACCCTGCTCCCCCACAATGTTCCCTGCCCCCTGGACACTCAAAATAACTCTGTAGAACAGCCTTATTATGCAGATGAGGAAAGGGTGCTCAGAGGGATTAAATGATTTGCCTGATGTCACACAGCTGGTGAGTTGTGGAGCTGGACTCCTCCCACAAGACCACTCCACAGAGCTGTCTGCGAAGATAGTCCCTTGGTCTCTTCTCCCCGCTCCATGCCCACCTCATCCCCTCCTCACCTTCCCCACTGACTCTGTGGGAATTATGTTATTGGGATCCCAGGATAGAATTATAGCCACAAGCATCCATGTGCTTGAGAGAGCTGGCTGGTCCCTGATGGGGGATGGGTTACGGGAACATCTGTGTGTGTGCACACATGTGCACACGTGTTTGTGTTGAGGGAGGATCTGAGGCTCATCCTTGCACATGTGAGGTGGTGGGCTCAATATGTGTGCTCAGGGGTATGTGCTAATCTCCTTCCCTTCTTTAGGGAGTAAGGGGCTAAGAGTGGTTCAGCCATACCAGCCCCTGCCTTTCCTGATCACAGCTCAGCAGGGAGGACAGTGATCCCTTCCCTCATAGATCAGATCCAGTAATTCAGGGATCTCAGGAGATTCAGTCTGGGGGCTGGCTCCACACGGGGGTTGGAAGTTCCTTCCCTCGCTGGGGCTGGCCTGTTGGAGCTGCTCTGTGAACTGTTAACCTTCCGTGGAGCTGCAGGCCACACCTAGAACACCATGTCCTGACTCCCCATGAAAGATCCCCATTTGGATCTTTCCCCTGCCACACTGTCTTCATGACTCTGTCACCATCTGAGGCTGGGTGAGGAGGCCACCTGGGGACATCTCTACTTTAGGAATGAACAACTCAACCCAGACCACACTCACCAGTTCTAAAAGACCCCACGGAAGGGCCAGCGCCCTCAACCATCCCTTTCAGCATTTCACAAGCTCCTTCCACTGTCAGAAAGTTCTTCCTGCTCTCTAGTTGGAGACCTTCTTGCTGCAAATGAATATGTCCTCTTGTTCCTTGGGCTGCAGATCTCTCTCTTCAAGGTCTCATGTAACATCACAGGCGTGGGTGACGGATGAGTAATGCTTGCTTAACAGAGAGGAAAATGCAATTCAGGATTTTGGGTTTAGAGCCAAATGCCTCTGTAGCTATCTCTCATCTCCAACTTGACACATTTCTCCACTTGATACCTGATTCCTGTTCAGGGGACCGAATCGGAGTATCTTTGCAGGGGAAACAGGGAGGACCTGCTGGTCCCCTGCCTTATGCAGTCCGAGCCTGTTCCAGATCCTCAACTGTGCCACAGGGGGCGGGACAGAGCACGACAGGGTCATCCCTGCTAAGGAATGAATAAAAACCTTAGTGAGATTTCCCCATATCCTCTCATTTCACCCTTCTGGGCTGGAGGAGAAAGACTGAGCCACCATGGGAGGTCACATTAGCCCATTTTGCAGATGAGGAAGCTGAGACTCAGTAAAGGGGCATGCCAGAGTTCACATTGCAGAGTAGAGCGTTAAAGCATTTTGGGTCCTGTGCTGAATGCTAGCCTCTGGGTATGGGGGGTGACAGTGACCAGAAAGCCAGGCGTTTGCTCACAGATGGGGTCTCTGCTCTCTTCCTGCGCTACAGGAGGGGCTGCGCTGACCAGATGGGCTGCAGCATGACACAGGCACATGCTGTCATCCAGGGCACCGCCTCCATCCCATTAATGTGTCCTCAGAGTTGTGATGACATTGTGAAAAGACATTTTTTCCCTTGCTTATTTCAGCTTCAGTTCAGTGTTAGGTACAAAGAACTTGGCAGATAGGAAGAGACAGGAGGAGAAAAAGGGTAGCTTTTGTGTCTCAGATTCCCAAAGGAAAAAATTAACAGGATCTATTCTTAAACAAAAACAAGGCTTTTCTTGCAGAATCCTTTTGATCCCCCTGGTCTGAGCCACATATGCTGTTGGCTGCACCATTTATAAGTCTCTTTCTTTTATTATTATTATTATTTTTTGAGATGGAGTTTTGCTCTTATCGCCCAGGCTGGAGTACAATGGCGCAAGCTCGGCTCATTGCAACCTCCGTATGAGGCTCTTTCTCCCTGGCATCTGGTCAAGGGGAGGCCCTGTTCCGCAGAGCTGCTTCTTCTGTCCGACAGTCAAGCAGTTGTCACGCTTAGCTGAAAGTCGACCACACACCCCACCCAGGGCTAGGTTCTGCAGGGAGGAAGAAAGCAGCCCCATGGAGTTAAGGCGCTACTCTGTCTCTGAGCAACATGATAGAGATTGAGAGTAACTCATGTGGAGATGAAGAAAATGTCAGGAGACAGCAACATAAACCTGTCACAGGGATGGAGCACTTAGGGCCAGGTGGGGCCAGCTTACCCAAGATGGGCTTTTGGAGTTCAAGGGTGATGAGAAAACCAAGGGCTAGGTTGATAGGGCGAAGGGGACTCAGAGAGGAGGGCACTTGAACTAGACACACACCTCAGTGGCTCCTGTGAGAATTCAGCCATTCATTTAGCAAACATTTGATGGAGTACACACCAGGAGGGCAGGTGTTTTGCTAAGCCGTGGTGATATAAAGATGCTTAAGACACAGCCCTTTCCCTTCACGAACTCACAGTCCAAGCACGTCAACAGGTCATTTGAATACAGAAGTGTAAGTGAATATAGATTGTCAGGCTGCAGCTCAGTGAGCATGAGGAACTGTCAGTTCCACCCAAGGGAATCAGAGAAGACTTCACAGAGCAGGAGCTTGAGTTGGTGCTTGAAGAAAGAGTAGGCATTTTCCAGATGGACAAAGGGAAGAACCTTGTTTCAAGCAGAAGGAATCACGAGAATGAGGACTCAGAGGTGTGAAGCCCCTTGGTGGGCTTTGAAGAGCTAGAGAGGAAAGCAAACGCTGGCAGAGGGGCGTGCATTTGGCAGGGTATGGAAAATATTTGGAAGAGGCAGAGAGCTAGCATCAGGGGCCTGTTTGGGACAATGACATAGGAGTGACAGAAGGTGGGAACTGGTCAGAGCAGTAGCTGTTGTCTGCCCAAGCCCAGAGGTGCAGGGAATGGATTTCAGGATGACCAGGATGACTTGTCCTTGGCCCCTCAGGAGGACCTGAGGACCTCCCCCCACCCCTCATTATCATGGCACTTCTTTCCCAGGCCAGTGGGACATAGGCATCAGGGATCCACCTTCAAGAAGGAAAGAGAAGCTATGAGCTCAATGCTTTCCTTGAGACCTTGTCTGTCTGTCTGTCTGTCTGTCTATCTGAGGTTAAGACAAGGTAGAGATGACATGAAGGCAGACTGAGGCAAGAAGGTGACAGCAAGAACCCCTGGAGCAAAGTGTTAACATGGTTGTATTAGGCCATTTTTATGTTGTTATAAAGAAATATCTGCGGCTGGGTAATTTATAAGAAAAGAGGTTTCCTTGGCTTACGGTTCTGCAGGCTGTACAGGAAGCATAGGGACAGCATCAGCTTCTGGCGAGGGCCTCAGAAAGCTTCCAATCATGGCAGAAGGTGAAGGGGGACCCCCACAGGGTGACCCAAACACCTCCCACCAGGCCACATCTCCAACATTGGGGATTACATTTCAACATAAGATTTAGGTAGGACAGATATCCAAACCATATCAGGGGCCCAGGGTCATATCCTCCCGGGCAGACCCTCTCTCTGGTGGATGTGCTTGACCCTACCCTGGGGGCTTCCTGGCAGGAGCACTCCTCCCCAGGACTGTAGAGGGTGAGAGCTCCTGCATCTGCACACCCCCATGCCCCAGACCCTCTGAGATTGTGTCCCGATGATCTCATACCCTCGCCTTGCTTGCAGGAAACATGCCTTCTAGCAATGTGAGCCTGTTTCCCTAGTTAATGGAGCTGGGGAAATGTGCATTCATTTTTCCCCTGAGCTGTGACAGGCAATAGGAAATTTGCCCTGAAATATGCTTCAGTGTGGATTGAAATAAGACACTTGGTGTAGTTTGCAACAGAGCATTAAAAAGGAATAATGCAGGCATCTCACCCAGACACCAGCTTCCAAGGGTAGCATTTCCCTCAAACTTTCTTTTCCTCCCCACCCAAGCATCCCTTCATGTGGTGAGGCGGGGTGAAGCGGTGAATTACCTGGGAAAGAAGCTGGGTCAATGAAGGGCTAATACCAGTGTGCCCACTGACAAGAGAGACCAGGACATCTGAGACCTTTTATTTTCAAAATAATGGTGACTTTAGAATTCTGGAAGAAAGAGTGAGTTCATTTAAAAGCCCCTGATGCCTGGATTTGAATAATTAAACTCAATTGATTCTCCACATTGCCAGTGGAATTCTGTTGGTGTGAGCAATGGAGGTGTTAGGATGGGGGCCTGGAATAGCAGGTGGTGGTTGGGGGGGGCACTGGTGCAGATCTGGTTCCTCTAAGCAGCCCCCTCTTCTATTTCTCTTAACCTATAACTGAACTGTACCCAGAGAATGATGAATGCCAGCCAGGTGAGTGGGAAATGGCTCTATTTTAGTTTATTTTACTCCTTAGGAGGAAATGTACTGTTTGTTCAGGTGGCCACTTCATCAACAGGTTGCCAGGACAGGGCTGAACTCCCGGACTTCCCCTCACAGACAACCACCGGGTCTGACCTCCCTCTTCCCAGGTTCTATGTTGTCCTCTGCATGCTGCTGGCCTCATCCTAGTTTAGGCTGGTCACTCCCCCAACCCTGCCTGCAGCCCACTGCCACACAGATATTCCTGGAATACCTTTTGAGCATGTCATCCCTCCCTGCTGTGTCCTGGAGGGCATCAGGTGCCAGAGAGAGGGGTTGGGTGTCAATGCTAGGAGTCAGTGAGTTAGAGATGGATCAGTCAGGATGGGCCATTTCATCAGAACATCATGGCCTGTGGGGACAGAAGGTAGGCTTCACAACATGCTGAGCGACATGGTAAGTCAGAATGAAGGGGCTGAAAGAAGTAACCCTCACTAACCAACTGAAACCAAATACATCATGGGTGAGGGGGATGTTGGAGCGGAGACACCCAGAGACAAATTCCTGTGGACACAATTCTACACATGCTCCCTTTTCAGCTATGGAGACACCTGCACCCCCATGCTCATGGCAGCGCTATTCACAATAGCCAAGATATGGAAACAACCTAAAGTTCACTGACGGATGAACGGATAAAGAAATTGGTGCATATACACGACGGAATGTTATTTAGCCGTCTAAAAAAGGAGATGCTGCTTTTTGTGACAGCATGGATGAACCTGGAGGACATTATGTTAACTGAAATAAGCCAGACACAGAATGACAAATACTGTATAATCTCACTTATATGTGGAATTGAAAAAAAAAGAAAGGCTGAATAAATAGAAACAGAGAGTGGATCAGTGGTTACCAGGGATGGGGAGAAGGAGGTCAAAGGTACAACTTGCAGTCATGTAGGATGAGCAGGACTAGGAGCTCATCTACAGCAGGAAGACTACAGTTAATCATATTGCGTCATGCGCTGAACATTTGCAAAGAGCAAAGATAACTATGGAAGGGGACAGGTAGGCTAATCTGCTTACCTGTGGTAATGATTTCACTATGTATATGTATATTAAAATGTCACATTGTACACCTAAATATATACAAAAATACATTAAAATTTGTTACTGAAATATATTTCAGTAAAATATATATTATATATAACATGTAAATATTTAACATGATATGTACACAGAAAAGTGCACAAATCCTGAGTGTTGATAGTTGGATGAATATACACAGACTGAACACACCTGTGTAACTGCAGCCAGACCAAGAAATAGAACATTTCCAGCAGTCTAGAGGCTGGAAATGATCCTTAGTGAATGGGAAAAGCCTCAATTTCCTCCAAGCATGACTTCTTGCACTATAGAAAAGGTTTGCCTGTTTTTGAACTGGAATAATATAGTACGCATTCTTTTTTTTTTTTTTTTTTTTTTGAAACAGGGTTTCACTCTGTCATCCATGCTGGAGTGCAGTGACACCATTATGGCTCACTGAAGCCTTGACCTCCTCAGCTTAAGCAATCCTCCCACCTCAGCCTCCCAAGTATCTGGGACCACAGGCATGCACCACCACTTTCAGCTATTTTTTAAAAAATTTTTTTGTAGAGATGGGATCTTGCTATATTGTCCAGGCTGGTCTCAAATCCCTTGGCTCAAGCAATCCTCCTGCCTCCACCTCCCCAAAATGCTGGAATTACAGGCGAGAGCCACCACATTCGCCAGTATACACTCTTTTGTGACTGGCTTCTGCTACGTGATGTTTGTGAAATCCACTCTGTTGTTACATGTGGTTATGGTTTATCTGCCTTGATGTGTCATGTTTCCTCGTGTCATTGTGCCTCAACTCATTTGTCCTTTCCACTGTTAATGACATTTGTATCATTTCCAGCCTGGGATTGTTATGACTAGTGCTGCTGCAAACATACTTGTCATGCCTTTTGGGAAGCACATTTCTCTAGCTGGGTCATGGGATAGGTATGTTTTGTTTGGTCATTGTAGGGTATGCATTTTCCAAAATGCTTTTGCCAACTTACGCTCCCACCAGCAGTGATGGCGAATTCCTGCTGCTCCATGTTCTTGGTATTCTCTGTCTTTTAACTTTAGCCATTCTGGCAGGTGTACATGGCATCTCTGTTCCATTTCAACATGCACTTCCCTGATGACTAAAAGAATTGAGCCCCTTTCCAAATGCTTGTTGGCCATTTGGATATCCTTTATTGAAGATACTATTTAGGTCTTCTGCTCGTGTTTCTACTAGGTCATCTTTTTCTTGTTGATTTGTGGGCATGATTCCCACCTCTGTTGAAGGCCCGGGCACTGATCCTTCACTTGTGAGTTTCCTCCTAAAGCAGAAGGGCTAGGTTTGTAGCTAATTGAATCCCTGTTCCCACCATCACCTACCTACTGGATCAAGTCCACCCCGCATCTAGGGTATAGGTTAGTCCATGATCAGCTCCACGCTAGCTCTGCGGCCTTGACTCTCAGTGGTCCCCACCCTCAGTCCATGCCTCAGTTGGATGGGAGTACACCCAGGCCTGAATCTGCTCTGTGCTTTGCCACTCCACACCCGTGTCCAGGTGTGTTCTTCTGCTGGAAATCTCTCCAGCAGCCTTTTTGCTGATTCAAGCCACCCCCTTTAAGGTTCAGATTAAATCCCACCTCTTCCTCGAAGCTTTCCTAACTCAGACGATGGTTTCCTCCTCCCTGACCCTGCCCTTCTTGTCCGTCTGCCTCCTTTCACAATGAACTGTATTCTGCCTTGAGACACCTTTCTGTTGCTAGCTTAGCTTGTTATTTAACTTTTTGTATTTATGCCCACGTAGATAGTACCTCTGCGTTTCCCACTGTGGGGGCGTGTTTGATCCAGGCAGGGGAGGGGCAGTCAGAAGTCATGCACAAGCCAACCCCATCATGCTGTGCCACCCCCCTTGCCAGGTTGCTCAGTCAACTAACCTGCTCCCCTGTCTACCCCCATGTGCCTGACTCCCAGCTGGCAGCTGGGGAGAAATGCGGCAGGGAATGGTACCTAACCCCCGAGAGGTCAGTCTCACTGGTAAGGCAAGACAGGGACCCAGGGAGCTACAGAGGTGGTGTTAGAGCCAGTGTAGGCTGGGCTGGGCTGGCTCTGGGCAGAGTGGTCTGGGAGGCTGGATTTCAGAGGAGTAGGAAGGCTGTGGCTCACCAGCCGCCGTGGCCCTGGCCTCATCAGGTGGAGCTGTCAGCAGCTCCACGGTTGGCTTTTTGAAGGAGTAGCTGATGAGGTCGTGGTCTTGGATCTGATCCCCATGGAGCCTCATAATTGCTCTCAAGCAAGCAGCATCACTCATGTCTGCTCCAGGCACCCCAAGTCCTGCCTCACTGGCCAGGTGGTGCTGGGAGACGTGAATCCTTCCATCCCCTGACTGCTCAGCTGATTTATTGGTGCTACTAGCCCAGGCTGGCAGGGGAGTGGGGATGCTCATGCCACACGTGCCCACTGCTGGGGAGTCATCCAAGCAGCCATCTGAGCCCCCCCTGTCCCCTTACCCAGAGGACAACGTCCCTGCCCACAGATCGTTGGGCTGGTCCTGCTCTCTGTTGCCTTTTGAATCTGGGCCAAGCTCATGCCTTTGCCCTCGGGGCTCAAGATCATGCACTCTGGTCTGAAGCTTTTTATCAGCCCAAGGATGAAGGGCTTTCAGTGGGGAGCCTCTTAGAGGTTTCACTTAACATTTCCTGAGTGCTCCCTACTGCCAGCGGGGCCATAGCAGGAGAAGTTAAGGACCCTGCTCTGGGGATTTCTCCAGTTAAATAAGACGAGACTCCAGTCGGGAGGTGGAGGAGTCTCTGCAGCTGCTGGCTCTTACTTCGTTTCCTGGGCTCCAACCCCAGGACTCGTCCCTTTAACTCTCCCTCTCACCTCTGGTGCAGTTTGCATGGAGGGAGGATCCCTTGTGCAGCTTTCAGGGAGGGCAGTGGGAGGGGTGGCTTCCAGGAGGGTGAAAGGGTTGTGGGCAGCAAGGGAAAGTGAGCTTCCCGTGGCTTGGCTGTGGCTGGGGGCAGGAGGAGGGGGTGTGGCTTGATCCAGGTGAGACCAGGAGCCAGGGTGGGACCAGGTGTGGGGAGGATCTGGCCATTTGGAGTGATCTAACACCTCACTGAGGCATTAGCTGGACTGCATTTGAGGGAAGGTTGAACAGAGACCCATGTCAGAGGCCTCATAGTGGCTTTAGCAGCAGCAGTGATGGGGAAACAGTGTTTTTGTCAAGAGTTCTTCTCTGGCTCCTCAAATCACCTGCCAGCTTAGCCCAGCCCTATTTTCCCAGGGCCTACAGTAGGCAGTGGGGCTTATGGAAATCCACATGCAAGCTCTGGAATGATGGGATCATGCCATCGCTCTGCATGCCCGTTTGTCTTCAGGAATTCGCTTGTTGGACAGCACCACAGGTGTTTGATATGGGCAAGGGCTTCAACTCTCTGGGAATGTTTTCAGATAGAGAAAAGCAGAGAGGGGCAAGGAAGAAGCTGGGAATGAGTGGGAATAATGCCAGTTGTGTGGTTAAGTAGGATTTGGGGTAACTCTGTTGCCCAGGCTGGAGTACAGTGGCATGATTATAGCTCACTTCAGCCTCATCCTCTTGGGCTCAAGCGATCCTCCCACCTTGGCCTCCCAAAGTGCTGGCATTACAGGCATGAGGCACCATGCCTGGCCAACAGTAGCAAATTTAGTCACCAAAAGGTTCTATGTATGAGAGAAAGAATTATTCACAAAGATTCCATAGGTAGGTCCAATTTTCTATGGCTCCTAGGGGTAGAAACTGGTATGTTCTAGTCCCCATTTCAGCACCAATTACATAATGGCAGATGTTAATTTGAATCCTCTGAATTTTCCTGTTTGATTTTAGGAAGTTCTATATTTAGGTAAAATGTATGGAACCCCAACTAAGTGCAGGCCTGTGCTAGGCTCTGGTATATAGAAACAAATAGCCACGGCCCCTCCTTTCAGAGAGTGCATATCCTGGGGAAACTTACATGCAAACTATTAGTTCAGTACAGTGACATGGCATTCAGGAGGATGGAACACTGGTTATGCTAAGGACTGGTGGACTTTCAGAGGAGGTGACATCTGATAGATGTTTTGAAGGAGGAGTAGAGGTCATTTGATGAATAGGGGCATTCTAGGCAGAGAAAGCAACAAGGATGACAGTAGAAAGGTGTGGCACAGCATTGAGGGCTTAAGAAAGCCTAGAATCTGAATGAGGGCCTGGGAGGGGTTGAAGCTAGAAAGAAGGGTGGAGGCTGGGTCATGAAGGGCCTTGAATGCTGGGCTAAGGAGTTTGGATTTTTTCTATTGAACGATACTAAGCAGGGATGTGACATGACCAGATGTGCGTTTTAGAAAGTTCACTCTGGCAGACATGTGACTCCTGGTTTGAAGGGGAGTGGCGCAGACGGCGGGGAAAGTAGTTAGGAGATAATTGTGGAATCTAGGTGAGAAATGATGAGGGCCTGGACCTCTGGGAGACAGAGTCTGCATTTGAGAGCTAATTAGGAAGAGTAATGCACCAAACTTGCGAACCAATTATAAGTGGGAGATAAAGCAAAAGGAAGCTCTGTGATGATTTCTAAGCCTCTGAACCAGACAACTGAGTCAATGGTGGTGCCTGGAGCTGAGAAGGGAAATACAGGAACAAGACTGGGCCTGATTTGAGGGAAACAATGAGTTTAGTTTGGATATGGGGAGTTTGAGGTACCTTTGGGTAATTACCAATAAACAGCTGCAAGTGGCAGGGTGGGGCATGGTGGGGGAGGGGTGGCAGCTGGTGCTCAGGGGAGGCCCAAGCCCTAGGAGAAGAGAGGGAGTCTTCACCATCGAGGCAGCTGTAGGAGGGGAACAGGAGGAAGACAGAGAAGGGAGTCGCCATGAGCCCTGGGGGATGCTGACACCAGTGGGACCAGCTTCTCCTCCTCAGCAGCTGAGGAGGAGAAGCTCAGCAGAGGGAAGGAGCAGTAGGAGGGGAGCGAGAGATGGGCATCGCCCCAGAGCAAGGGAGAGAGGGCAGAAGGGGTGTGGCCCTTGGCAAATGCCTGCATGGCCAAGCCAGGCAGGGGCAGAAGTGTCCCTGAGAACTGGCATTTCAGAGGCCCCTGGGGACCTCTGTGAAAGCTGTTTCATTGGTTAAGAAGGGCCAGAGTCAGAATGTAGGGCAATGTGTGTCAGAATGTAGGGCGTTGGGTCAGTAGTTGGGAGGGTGCGTGGTGGAGACTCTGAGCGTAGCACCAGGGAACAGCCACACGTCTGTATTGGGAAGAAGAGATATGTGTGGGTAGCTAGAGGTCATGTGTGTTTTAATTTATAAATGGTACAAACTTGAGCTTATCTGTAGACAGGAGAGGCAAAGTGAGTTGAAGGTAGAAGGAAGTTTGGGGACGATTGGCGAGCAGGATCCTAGCAGAGGCAAGAGGGGTTAAGTGAAGGGACTGACCTTATAAAGGACTAAGTACAGTCCCTCTCGAGGCCTATAGGTAGCGGGGAAGCCCCAGAGAAAGAGACTGAATACAGATTTCAGGGAGGGACATGAACATTAAGGGAGCCATATGAAAACAGGATCTCAGAGAGGGAGGTGTACTGGGTGAGCCTTGGAAATGAAAAGATGAAAGAGGAGAAGAGGTGGAGAGTTGGAAAGATGGTGAAAGAAACAGATGCAGTCTCCAAATCACAGATGCTAAATCTGATTTTACCTCAATGATAGAATCTTTGCAGTGCCATATTAAAAAAAAAATTAGAAAGGTAACAGAGCAGAAAAGTACAAGCATCCATTTTATTTTATTAGTTTTTTTTTTTTTTTTTTTGAGATAGAGTCTTGCTCTGTTGCCCAGGCTGGAGTACAGTGGCGTGATCTCGGCTAACTGCAACCTCTGCCTTCCAGGTTCAAATGATTCTCGTGCCTCAGCCTCCCAAGTAGCTGGGATCACAGGTGCCTGCCACCATGCCTGGCTAATTTTTGTCTTTTTAGTATAGACATGGTTTTGCCACATTGGCCAGGCTGGTCTTGAACTCCTGACCTCAAGTGATCCACCCACCTTGGCGTCCCAAAGTGCTGGGATTACAGGCATGAGCCACCGTGCCTGGCCCCAATCATCTATTTTTCACAGAAATAACAAATGTTAATGTTTGTTCAGTCTTTTTCCCTGTATAGTGAAGAACACCACAAACAATATATGTACACGTTCTTTTTTATAAAAATGTAGGTATGTATATAAACCATCACAGGTAAAGCTAAAATCCCTTTTGGAGATTTTACCCCTTATCCACTTCCTCAAAAGCACCCATGATAATTTTGCTGTTCATATTTCATAAATCATATAGTGTTGGGTTTACCTGATATTATGAAACACCTCATAATAAACCACCTCAAATCAGTGGCCTAAAACAAAAACAATCATTTACTTTGCTCAGAAATCTGCAGTTTGAACAGGGCTCAGCAGGGATGGTTCATCTTTGTTCCACATGGTGTCAGTTTCCTTGGGGCCTCTGGAGGATCTACCTTCAACATAGCTCATTTACATGGTGAGTTGGGGCTGGTCATCAGCTGGGAATTCAGTGAGGGCTGTGGGCCAGGGCTTTCTGTTCCTCTCTATATGGATCCTTCCGTGAGCTTCTTGAGCTCCCTCACAGCATGGTGGCTGGGCTCCAAGAATAAGTGCCTAAGAGAACAAGGTGGAAGTGCATTACATTTTCATTACCTAGCCTTAGTCATGTAGCATCACTTCTGCCATAATTTGCCACTCAAAGCAGTAACAAAATCCATCAATTTCAAGGAGAGGGTACACAGACCCTCTCTCTCAACATCAAAGTCACATTATCAGAAGAACATATGGGATGGGAGATGAGAATCTGCCACATATGCATTTAAAACCTGTATTTGTCTGTTCTCACACTGCTATAAAGAACTACCTGAGACTGGGTAACTTATGAAGAAAAGAGATTTAATCAACTCACAGTTCCACAGGCTATACAGTAGGCATGGCTGGGAGGCCTCAGGAAATCTATAATCATGGCAGAAAGTGAAGGAGAAGCAGGCACTGTATTCACGTGGCCAGAGCAGGAGAGAGAGAGAACGAAGGTGGAAGTGCTACACCCTTTCAAACAATCAGATCTTGTGAGAACTCTATCGTGAGAACAGCAAGGGGGAAGTCTGCCCCCATGATTCAGTCACCTCCCACCAAGCCTCTCCTTCAACATATGGGGATTACAATTAGACATGAGATTTGGGTGGGGACATAGAGCCAAACCATAGCAAAGTATTTACATAAACAGTATTTTATAGTCTATATTCTTTAATTTGCTTTTTCTCACTCAGCATTATGTTTGTGAAATTTAGAGCTGAACTTACTTTTTTATACCTGTCATGGCTGGTGTTCACGTCCAGGGATTGAGGAGGAGCTGTTAGCAATATCATGAATTTGGTTTCAGTGTAGCCTTCTATTATTAAAGTCAAAACTAGTCTGGGAAAAGCTTCTGTTTTGATCAGCACTATTATATCCAAAAAGCTGAGCCTGGTTGTCTGATGTGAAATGCAAGATTCATGCCAATTGTTTAAGCAGGAGCTTCAGCAAGAAAGGTAAAGAGGAACGGAATCAGAATGAATTGAATGAGGGTCTGCATGCTAGGCGTTGTAAGATATACAAAGAGACAGATGCCCATAGACAGGGAGAAGGTTTGTAAGTTGAGTAGAGGAGTTCAGAGAGGGTGGGAAAGGATGGGTGTTGAGCTAAGAGCTGGCTTTGGGAAGGATTGTCTGCCCCATGGGCTCCTCCAGGCTAGGATGGTGTCTCATCTATTTCCTTGTCCCCAACTCCCCGGAGGGCACCTGGTTCAATAAATGTGGTTGAATGTGGGAAGTGGGACTTAAGCAGACTCTGAATTGGGTGGGGGGAAGGGAGGAAGGTGGGCATTCTGAAGCTGGGACCACAGCCTAAGTATCCTGGACTGGAACAACAGTGAGACATCCAACTGGCTGCAGGGGTGGAAAGGCAGTGGCCTTGGTGAGACTGGTCTTTGGGCCAGTGAGTTGGGTTGGGATTGAACCTGGCTTGCCAATTACTAGTGAGATGACCAGAGGGACAAGTTATCAGTTTCCTCATCTGTAAAATAGACATAGTAACGCTTGCCTAAACTGGCTGTGAGGATTAAATGGAAAGATGCAAAGTGTTTAGCACAGTGTAATGCACCTAACACATGGTAAATGCTCAAAAGAGGTTAGGAATGATTACCATTCAAGCTGGGGTCAGATGACAGGTGGCTTGACCCTAAGCTGGAGAGCTTTAATTTGGTCCTTTAGGTGTTGTTTCAGGATTATTAGCCTGGCTGCTTGGACTGGTTAGAGGAAATGGAGTACGGTGGAAGGGGACCAGCCAGCAGGTCATGTGAGAAATCCATTTGGGTATCAGTGAATGAGTATGTCCCTTTCTCGAGGACTGGGGTTCTTCCTGCTCGGTGTCCAGGACCTCTAGTGATAACATTTGCAAGTGCATGTATCCACATGTGGGTTAGAAACAGAAAAGCCCAGCCTTTCCCTGAGTGCCTGAAGCTCTCAGAGTGATTCCAGCCCCTTGGGAAAGCCTTTCCTGAGCTCCCAACTCAACTACGGCCCCTGGTCAAATACTTTCATGGCTCTCTATGCTTTGCATTCATAGTCTTCACATAATTTTCAATTGTGTATATATATATAATATAATTATTATATATTAATAACTATATATATATAATTAGTGTGTGTCTCTCCCACAAGACTGTAAACTCAATTAGAGCAGGGCCTGTTAGTGTGTTTGGCACACACTTACTTGTAAGTAATTTGTTGAATGAATGACTGCACATTAAATATATGGTCATACAGACTCATTCTAATTCATGTGCCCAACATGCTCAGTATTCACCACATCTTATTTTTCCTTAGTAGACATCATAGTGCACATATGCAGACATCATATGGTTGCACATGTACCATCCTCATTCAACAGTTACTACTGGGCCCTCCTGTGCACCCAGCACTGTTCAGGGGATGCCGTAATAAACAAGAAAACCATGGCCCTCTCTGAGCACCTGGCATTTTCTTGGGAGGCGTGGACAGACAATAGACAAGGTGAGTTCTGAACAGGATAACTTCAGATGGTAGTAAGTGCTCTGAAGGAAGCAAAGCAGGCTGAGATCATGAGTGACCTCTTATAAAGAGGAGACGTTGAGATTGGGGTGAAGTGCCCAAGGCAGAGCATGCTGGGCAGTGGGGGAGGGGACCAGCCAGTCTGAGGGTGTATGGAGGCCAGTGTGACCACAGCAGTGTGTGAAGGTGAGAGAGCAGAGCTGCGACCAGTGAGGTGGGAAGCCGAGACTGCCAAGGTCAGATTAAACAGTGGGGGTTTCATACTAAGTGCAATGGGAGTCCTTGGAAAACTTTAAGCTGAGGAGAGATGATTTGGTTTACCATTTGAAAAGAATCCTCAGGCTGATAACAGATCATACTCCCATCAGTTATACAGATATGGATGAGTGATTGAACACGCATAATCTCACTAAGTACTTTCAGCCATTTATCAAAGTTCATATTTCTATATTCACACATATATACGTATCACATCGTATTACACAGACTGTCACATCCTTCCACACAGATGTTCATATGCTCAAATGGACCATGCTAACACTGGGGTATATGCATAATTAAAAACACCTAGTCCAGGTGTGGTGGCTCACACCTGTAATCCCAGTACTTTGGGAGGCTGAGGCAGGCAGATTACCTGAGGTCAGGAGTTCGAGACCAGCCTGGCCGATATGGCAAAACCCTGTCTCTACTAAAAATACAAAAATTAGCTTCACGTGGTGATACACGCGTGGTGGTACATGCCTGTAATCCCAGCTACTCGGGAGGCTGAGGCACAAGAATTGCTGGAATCCAGGAGGCAGAGGTTGCAGCGAGGTAAGATCACACCACTGCACTCCAGCCCAGGCGACAGTGAGACTCTGTCTCAAAAAATAAAATAAAACAAATAAATATACCTGTGCTCTCACATTGTTTGGAAATTCACACACATACCCGTGCAAGAGTACTCACACATTAAAAAAAATACACATTAACCTGCCACATAGGCCTTCATGTGTTACACACCTATAGCACGTGTATGTAACGGCACGTTCACATATCCACTCCTATCCAGAACCGGCCAACTCTCACTGCCCATCAGCCAGGCAATCTCATTCAGGCTTCTAACGGCAAATGAGATCAGAACTCTATGAGGAATTGTCCTCTCTGTTGAGCATAAATGTGCTAAGTAAATCTCCCTGCCTCAAATAAATCTTGTACAGATGTAGAAAACACATTAAAGGCTGAGAAACTAGAGGTGGCTGGAGACAGCCATGGGAACAGAGTAGTAAATCTGCAAGGGGCGTGCCAGCAGCTGGGGCTGTCCAGGGCAAGGAAAGGAGCTGGGCGTGTGGGCAGGTCTTCCTGGAGGCCACCCCAAGGTAACCATGGCCTCATTCCCTGGGTAATGTGTCCCTTCATCTGGAGCCGTTGGGACCCCCACCTAAGGATGTGGGTGAGCATTGATCTTCGTGACACAGAAACATCCGTCTCATTGGATCCATTTGGGGAGGAAAAGTACCTGTTGAGTCAAAACTCCAAACTTTTCAGAGTATGAACATTGATACATTTTTGGTTTGTTTGGGCCTGATTTAGACGCGAATTACTGATTCTTGCCTGCAATGTAACTGAGGTTCCAGGCCCATGATTTTATTATATGGTTGGGTCCATTTTCACGTACCTTTTAACTTCCATGTTCCAACACTGAAGCTGACCTGCCACACAGGGTCTTGCTGTTTATTCTAGAAGACTTAATAGTACTTATAGTTCAGACGTTTTCCCCTCTTCAGATGATTGATTAAAATGTTCAGTAAACCCAAGCCCACCATCTACACTTGGGGGATGGCTAATATGTTATTCCTTTTGTTTCCTATCTCCAAGATTTTCTTGTACCTCCCCCTGCACCGTCCATAAGCCCAGATTTCTGGGGAAGAAATGAAAAATGTTTTCATTCAGTTTACATACTAACAAACGTTTGGATATTGTGAGACATCTGGAGCCTGTACTGCCCTCCCAGCTGCTAGTTTGGTTATTTTGGCTCTACCTTTTTAAGACTTTTTCTTTAGTTTTCTGCAGTTTTCCTATGCTATGTCTAGACATGACTTTCTTTTTATTTTTTATTTTTTGCTGCTTGGGATTTGTTGGGTTTCTTGAATCTGTGGATTGATATCTTTTATCAGCTGTGGTGTCTTCTTCTGCCTTTCTGTCCTCAAGTGTTGCCTTAGCCTGCCTCTCTCTCTCTCTCTCTCTCTCTCTCTCTTTCTCTCTCTTTCTCTCTCTTTCTCTCTCTCTCTTTCCCCCCCATCTCTCGCCCCTCCCTCCCTCCCTCCCTCTCCCTTCCTCTCTCTCCCCCGCCCGCTCATTTCCCACCTGTAATTCCAATGAAATGTGTTTTCTTTTCATCCTCTTTTACCCTTTATTCTGCTTCTGCCAAGTTTTTACCACTGTGTTCTGGATCATTTCTTCTGATCTGTTTTCTAATTCATTAATGTCTTCTTCAGCTGTATTAAACTTGAGGTTATATCTGTTCATTGAACTTGTATTTTCAGTTATTGTATGTAAATACAATAACATACAATCTTACCATCTTAGTCTGCACCAGCCGCTAAAATGAAATGCCATAGACTTTCATAGGCTTAAACAACAGATATTTATTTCTCACAGTTCTGGAGACTGGAAGTCTAAGATCAAGGTGCTGGCAGATGTGATTCTGGGCGAGGGCCCTCTTCCTGGCTTGCAGGTGTCCGCCTTCTGGCTATATCCTCTTCCCATGGCAGAGGACCCCCATTTCATGGCCTCATCTAAACCTATTTCTCTCCCAAAGGTCCCACTTCCAAATGCCATCACACTGGGGGTTCAATGAATTTCAATGAACATATGAATTTTGGGGGGACATAGACATACAGTCCATAACATTGCATTTGTCAATTATAAGCTTTATATTTTATTGTTTTCAAACTATCCTATGGCACGTTTTATAGTTTCTGGCTCCTTGCTGAAATTTTCGATGTTGGCTTTTTATTTATTTGATACTGAAAACATAGTTGTTTTATAATCAGTGCCTGCCGTTCCTCTATCTGGAGTCCCTGTGGATCTCTTTCTGTTATCTGTTGTTCCTGCCAGTTCTTTCTCAAGGTGTCGTTTCCTTGTGTGCCTGAGTTCCTTTTGTGCTAAGCATTGTTTTTGACAAATCATTTGCTATCTTCCCCGGAGAGAAATTTTTCTTTCTTTTTAATTTTTATTCTTGTATTCAGGGAGAATTTTTGTTTGCTTCTGCAGTGTGCCTGGGGCCTTTCTTAGGGCGGGGCACCTTAATTCAAGTTCAGGGCTTAAGTTTTCATAGCCAGAGAGTGAAGTCAGCTTAGAAGCCCATCTGGTTTTGTTCTGCAATGCAGATAAGGGATGAGCCCCTTTGGGGTCGACTCTAAAGCAATAGGTAGTTTATCAAAGGCCTGCTTTGGTGGATCCCGGACATTATTGACTTTCGTTTCTCTAGCTCTGGGAGGCTGCCGAAAGTGCAGCCCTGCCAAGCCGAGTTTCTCAGCAGCTTCCTCCTGATGGACAAATGCTCTCAGGGCAAAAGCGGCTTCCAGCTCTGGGGTTTTGTTGTCTTCTAGATTTGGGTCCAGCATTTCCTCATGAGCTTGTCTTTGATGCTGTTTAGGTGCTTTTTGTATTTCATTAAGCGTTTTTCCTCAGTGGGAGGGTCAATCTTGACGGCCTAACTTCCCTCGCTAAAAGTGGGTCTCTCCGCCTTGGCCCATGCACACTTGGCTGCCCTGAGCCCTGGTGCTGTGCTGGGGACTGGCCTCCATGGCCGTGAGCTTGTCCCAGGCAGGCAGGAGTGGCAGCACTTCCCTCTGGCTCCAACTCCAAGGCCTTGACAGATCGGGGGCTGCCTCTGTTTCTCATGCTTTCCCCAATCGTGTTTGAGTTCTTTTTTCAGAGGTGGGGAAGGCTGATCGTGACTTTGTTTCTAAAAGGAGGGGCCCCTCTTGCCCCCCTCACACAGGTTGAAGGCTCACGCAGGTGATGGGAGTTTTGCTGGTCTGACTGCTTCGTTAGGCCAGCGGATCGCCGATGGGAGTGACGGGCTGCTTATCAAAACGAATTGGTTCTTTGGCCTCGCCTGTATCAACTCTGACCAGGTGAACAGACTCAGGCCCAGCTCACCCAGCAGAGATCACGGGGCAGCCTTGGGGTGGTGAATGTTTAGAATACAGCCCCATCCACCACTCGTTGAATCAGTGATTGCCCTTGTTTTATCAATGATACCGATGGCTGTGCATGATTTGTCAGAGCCCATATTGATCAAAACAGACTGGGACAAATAAAAGATGCATTTTAATACAGAGCAATGACCCAAGGCTGTCAGGGGCACCTTCCTTTCATGCTGCTCCCTTGACAGTTGCTTTCAAACATTAGGTGTGGAGAGGGCTAAGTCACCCATCTCGCCCACCCATGTTGTTCCAACCAGACTTGGCCATTACAAATGGTCATGCCCATGTTATGCTCACAGCAACTAGGGAGTGCAGTAATTGATCCTGGCGAGAACTTCATTAATCTCGATTTAGCACCCAATAGAGTTGTGCTCCTCTTCCCTCTTCCCCTTCATTTTTCTACACATTTAATGACTGAAGAAAGAATGAATTCCCAGGGAGAGCTAGCTGGGGTTGGGGGATTCTTCAGCTCCTTGGAACCTCAGAAGTCCCACCACAGTTTTCAGCCAGTAGCTCCTTGGGCACCAAAAGAAATTTAGCAATACAGGGGTTAAAGGGTTAAGCGCCCAATGCTCCCACTTCTCTATGATCCTGCAATCCCATGCTGTCTTGGCCTAGGTTCCTGAGCTTCAGGAGTAACGGTATCTTCTCAGTTCCTTCTCGGTCTGCTCCCAGTGCTCCTGTGAGGCCGGGTCACTCATGGGACCTCACAAACTGCAGAGAGGCTAAATTCTAACATTCCTGCATCGCCCTAAATGCGAAAACGCCTCCCTTAGGACCCCAGGCTCATAGCATTAGTGGTATTCTCTGAGTCTTTCTCCCTCTTGGGTTGCCACAAGCCCTTATTCCTCATGAGCGTTGGCATATGTCAGTGAGTACAGGTGTGCTGATGAATGTTGGGGTGTGAGTGGCACTGTCGTTCAATGGATCTGGACCTGCAAGCTTTGTATTCATCAGGCCCTCTGCTTTTACACCAACGAGAATAAGCTGTCACCAGGCAGATGGCAGTGCCTTGGTTATGCCCAGATCTGAAAGGCCAGGGCTCCTAGGTGAGTTGACTGAATGAGAGACTGCTTGAACTCCTGACCTCAGGTGATCCGTCCACCTCAGCCTCCCAAAGTGCTGGGATTACAGGCATGAGCCACTGTGCCTGGCCTTCTAGGTCTTTCAAACAATGAATTTAATAAGAGGATTGGGGGCCAGGTGCTCTGACTAGTCAACTATGGTCTTGAAATCTATTAAAGATAAGAATTGTGGGTGTGTTTTTTTTGAGACAGGGTCTCACTGTGTCACCCAGGCTGGAGTTCAGTGGTGTGATCATGCCTCACTGTGGCGTTGACCTCCTGGGCTCAAGTGATCCTCCCACATCAGCCTCTGAGTAGCTGGGACCACAGGCGTCCACCACCAGGCCCAGCTAATTTAACTTTTTTTTTTTTTTTTTGAGACGGAGTCTTTGCACTGTCACCCGGGCTGGAGTGCAATGGTGTGATCTTGGCTCACTGCAACCTCTGCCTCCCAGGTTCAAGCAATTCTCTGTTTGTATTTTTAGTAGAGATGGGGTTTCACCATCTTGGCCAGACTGGTCTTGAACTCCTGACCTCATGATCCACCCGCCTTGGCCGCTCAAAGTGCTGGGATTACAGGCGCGAGCCACTGCACCTGGCCTAAATTATTTTTTTGTACAGACAAGATCTTGCTATGTTGCCCAGTTGGTTTCAATCACCTGAGCTCAAGTGATCCTCCTGCCTCAGCCTCCCAAAGTGCTGGGATTATAGGTGTGAGCCACTGAGCCTGCACTAAAGATAAGAATTAAACATTAATTAGTATTTCTAAACAATATTTTAGTGCACAGTTTAATGCAAGATGTAAAGAGACGCAAAGATTTTGTCTAGTTACGTGACTCGCAGTATCTCACTTTGTGTTACTAGCTGCTTAGCCTCACTGATATTTTCATGGCTTGTGTGGAATTAACGCATGCTGAATTTATTAACTGTACCCTAGACTTTCAGAAGCATCAACAGATCCCAAATTCCTGAAGGCTTGACATAAACGAGACACAGATACCTGATTACTACAAGATCTCCTCCTACTCAGCCAATCATTTCTACCTGATGTAACAAGCCTCCTCCTGACTTCTACTTCAAGAAATACATATGGCTTCAAATGAAGGTCATTGAGTTGCCCAGGGCCATCAGTCAGTGCCTCGATGCCCTGTCTTTGAGGAGATGCCTTATGCAGTGGTGGGTGGGCCTTGGAGTCAGACAGATTCAAGCCCAAATCCCAGCTGTGTCCCTTGGTGGCCACAAGCTCTTAGGCAAGTTACCTGCTTTTCTTCTGGAAAATGGACAGAGTAATGCCTGCCTTTAAGAAATACTTCAAGGCAAGGAATTATTCTTCTTCTAAGTGGCATAATGCACATAAAATTGCTAGCACAGGTCTGGCATATAGTAAGTACTTGATAAATGAGTGTTGTCATTACGTTCTCTTCCCCAAATAAAGGATTTCTATTTGCCCCAGAGCCTTTAAACCCTGTGGGTTTTATAGTAATTCTACCTATAACCATTGCTAGCAGTTTTCACTCTTAACAAACTACAGAATGAAAGTATAATCTCGATTATATTTTTGCATTTATTTGAGTAATGTGCTATCAACTTTATAAAGCACTTTCACATATACTATTCTATTTATCTTCCACATCACACCTGAGAGATTTAGACCATAATGAAAACAAGACTTGAAGCAGACCTGTGTCTTAACCAGTTTATCTGAGTGTGTCTGAGTGTACAAACGGATGTGGATGAGCACACGAGAGATGTGTGAGCCCATATCTCCACGTGTCTGTGACTAGAGTGTTGGGGCCCTACAATATATTCAATGATTTTATACTCTGCCTCTATTCTGTTCCCACCAAAATGTCCTTCTCCATTTATTTGTGTGCTGTTGAGCTGCTACATGGGCTTTGATGGTTCTGAGAGGGCGGATTGCCTGAACATATCTGGGCTGGGTGTGATGGCTCATGCTTGTAATCCCAGCACTTTGGGAGGCTGAGGCAGGTGGATCACGAGGTCAGGAGTTCAAGACCGGCCTGGCTAACACGGTGAAACCCTGTCTCTACTGAAAATACAAAAATTAGTTGGGCATAGTGTCGTGCGCCTGTAATCCCAGCTACTCAGGAGGCTGAGGCACAAGAATCGCTTGAACCCGGGAGGCGGAGGTTGCAGTGAGCCAAGATCATGCCACTGCACTCCAGCCTGGTCAACAGAGCAAGACTCCGTCTCAAAAAATAAATAAATAAAATAAAAATAAAAAAGAAAGTGTCTGAGAAACCTACTATGGGCTCAGTCCATTACTCTCATGGAACTTATGTATTGACTGATTTATTGATTGACGTAATCTTCATGGTTACACATAGCAATGGGGTTTATTTAGAATGACCACTACAAAATAGTCTCCACACCTCTTTCTGATAAATCCACACAGGAAAGTGCACACACACGCGCGCGCGCGCGGCTGGTCACTTGCTTGTTTGTCTTTAGATCCTTTCCTCTGCTCAGCAAACCACATTTCCCAAGCTCCCTTGACAAGTGGATTCTGGGTAGGTGCAGCCAGGTAGGTGCTGGTGGAGATGGAGGGTGGGAGGAGGGGAGAATCCCTTTCTCTCTTTGCCTCAAGTGGCCTCTCTGGCAGTAGTTGTGTTTCCTCTATGGATCTAGTTTTTAATAGAAGACCCCAGATTCTGGGTCCTGATAACACCACCTCCTCCTTTTCTTCCTCCCAGCCGTAGGAGTGGTAGTGGCTCTTTAATACTGTTTTCCTTTCGGTTGAGTCTTTTCCCCACCTGACTTCTCAGTTCTCTATCACCTGTTAAATTACTATAAGATTCACAAGGCTTAAATACTCTGGGACAAATAGAGAGAAATCCTTTATATGGGGAAGAGCACATAATAACAGTCTTCTGGGTTTTTGTCTGTTTTGTATGTTTTGTTTTTTTGAGAAAGAGTCTTGCTCTGTCACCCAGGCTGGAGTGCAATGGCGTGATCTCAGCTCACTGCAGCCTCCACCTCCTGAGTTCAAGCGATTCTCCTGCCTCAGCCTCCTGAGTACCTGGGATTACAGGCGCCTGCTATCACACCCGGCTAATTTTTGTATTTCTGGTAGAGATGGGGTTTTGCCATGTTGGCCAGGCTGGTCTTGAACTCCTGACTTCAGGTGATCCGTCCGCCTCGGCCTCCCAAAGTGCTGGGATTACAGGCATGAGCCACCGTGCCTGGCCTTCTAGGTCTTTCAAACAGTGAATTTAATAGGAGGATTGGGGGCCATGTGCTGTGACTCACCGTGGTAAGCACATTGGTCCCAGAGAGTCTCAATAGACCAATAAAGTCATTCACTTTGGGCTACGTCTGTGGCATACCTCTGAAATGGTAGGTATTTATCATGGAGAGATTGTTCTCTTCTGCTGCCCTACCCCAGCATCCCCAGTATTCAGCCTTCAAACCCTCTCCTCTCTGTACATGATGTGTGGGCCTAAAGAAGATGCAAAATTCTGGGCCCTCCGCATTCCAGCTTTGCTCGGTGGGGCATTGGTCTGTCCCGATTTCCTGGTTGGGAATCTTCTTTGAAGGAAGAGAATGCTACCATTTTCACCAGCAGACTGGGTCTAGATTCTGATGAAACAGCCAGTCAAGCTGTCAGATCACTGGGGAAGTTTAAGTGAAATTAATTGTTTGGCATCATGAGGACCAGGGACTAGATAATCTTTTTTTCCTACTGAGAGCTGCTCACAAAACTAACTAATTTTAGTTAGCTTTTTAAAGAAATAAATTCATGACTCACTTCTTAAATTACAAATCATGATCACAAAGCTCCATTTAATAAACAACAAAACAAGTATAAATGTTGCACTGATGACCAATGACTGTGGAAAGGTAGACAAGGAGCAAACGAGTGAGGGGAGCGAGAGACAGATGCAGGGGAGGGAGAGAAGAACAAGTGAGGAGAGAGGGCACCGAGGCCCTCTCGAGAGATCCTGGTGTGTAGAAAATGAGGAAGTATAGAAACAGACCCATAATTCATGAAGCAATAGCCCCACTCTTCTGGCCTTGTAGGATGTCACGGCTGGGGACTTTTAAAGTAGCTTTATCTTCCCAGCTATAGACTATCTGAAGGCCCAGGAGTCAGAGCTCCAAACAGATTTTTCTCTTGGTTGCTTTAGTCCAGAAGAAACACCAGGCATCACATGTTCATCTGCCTGACTCCCTGACAAGGGCCTTGAGGTCAGGCGCCTTGTCATGGGTACTTAGCCCAGGACTTAGTAAGTGCTCATAATTTTTTGATGAATGTCACTGAAAGGGAATCAGAAAACTAAAAAGGAGTATAGAAGTTATTTGGTTCATCCTTTCCCTAAACGAGACATACCTAAGTATCTTTGACTCTGTGCTTTATGCAAGAGGTGACAGCAAAAACTGTCCTGTTGTTATTGTCGCCCTTTTCCTCCTCATCACTTTCATCCCAGGGACAAGTTCATTACCCTCTTAGAAGGCAGCAGAGTTTCTTAGAAGACTGTAGGAAGAATAAGGGCAGAATATACATAAATAAATTATTTTAAATTGAAATTAAAAACTTAAATAGGCACACCATAGAATGGCATACTACATTCAATAATGAAAAGAATGAACTTCTCTTACCTGTAATGATATGAATGAATCTTAGAATAATTATGCTGAGAAATTCGGGCGTGATCCCAGCACTTTGGGAGGCCGAGGCAGGCGGATCACCTGAGGTCAGGAGTTCGAGACCACCCTGGCCCACATGGTGAAACCCCATCTCTACTAAAAATACAAAATTTAGCTGGGCATAGTGGTGGGCACCCTGTAATCCCAGCTACTCGGGAGGCCGAGGCAGGAGAATTGCTTGAACTCAGGAGGCAGAGGTTGCAGTGAACCAAGATCGCACCTTTGCATTCCAACCTGGGCGACAGAGTAGACTCCATCTCCAAAAAAGAATAATTATGCTGAGTAAAAGGAGCCATCCCAGAAGAGTGCATCCTGTAATGATTCCATTCGTGTAAGAATTTCAAACAAGCAAATTTGACGATGAACCAAATCAGAGGTTACCTGGGGCTGGGGATGATGGGGGCTGAGTGCAAAGAGGCACAAGGAAATGTTTTAAGGTGATGGAAATGTGCTGTATCTTGATTGGGGTGGTGGGAAAGTGCATATACACTTAACAAAATTAATCAAACTGCATACTTAAAATGTGGATATTTCATTATATGTATGTATTATAATTCAATGAAGCTGATTGGAAAACGTAAAATGAGGCCAGTGATGGAGACTGGAGCCTTGTTGCTGTTGTGTGCGTGCAGGAAACCCAAGTGGGATGGCAGTGAGCCACCTTCCTCCTAGTTAAGGATGAACCAGAATGAGAGGCGTGAGCTTGGACTTCACAAGAGCCTCGTGGACTGTTAGAAAGAGGGTCTTGGAATCTCTTTCCTCCCTGTACATGGGAAGGTCCTCCCTCTACCCCTCTCAACATTCATATCCTCTGTTTGGGGAAGCCAGGGTTCAGGCAGTGGTTGAGCCTGCCTTTCCTTACCTGTGTTGCAAAGAGAAGACAATGACTTGAAGGTAGAAGAGCACGCAGCAAGGCAGCTGACATCCCCAGTGCTGCCTCGTTGCAGATTCCAGAGGGCACTGTGCTCGTGGAATCCTGGAGTTTTATAACTTGGCTGACCTTACATCCAGGGGAGGAACTTCTTGGATCCCAAGCCCTTCCAAAAGTTAGTGTAAACCCAGAAAAAGGAGCATCTGTTCTTCTAAGAGCCCAGCAGACAGAGCAGCCAGATCCCCAGAGCATCCCAGGCATAGTGAGTGCATCCAGAGCTGCCCCATGGTCTTCCTGTCCCTTCTCCTACAGCCCTGTCTTCCTGCCATCTCCTACAGCCCTGCAGCTTGAGTGGAAGTTCCTTAGCCAGCCTCAGAGGAGATAATGTCTGGAATTGCTTTAAAATACTCCAGAAGAAAAAGTGTGAGGGGGGAAGAAGTAAAAGGAGATTGTAGAATATTCTTATATATTGAAGTTGGGTGACGAGCACATGAGGCATATTATACTCACCTTTGTACCTATGTGTAAGTTTGAGGATATATTCATAATAAAAGATCTATTTAAAAGGTTGCCGCTGAGGTTTCAAAGTGGAGTAAACAGAAACACAGTGGTGCCGTGGACAGACACAGGGGATTCAGGAAGAGGAGCCAGTTTGGAGGCAAAGGTTTTTGGAGTTTTCTCGGGGAAGTATTGTGTACTTGGTGCAGTTGGTAACACCCAGCAAACTGGAAAGAGGAGGCCAGGGCCAGGAGCAAGGCTGAACTGTTGGCGTGGCAACTGAATGTCCATGCTAGAATGGCTGCCCATAAAACCTGCTATCCCAGAGCCCTTAATGCTGAAGGTAATGACCTCTGCATCCCTTGGTTCTCCCTCTGAGAAGATTGAACGCCTTGCTTTCCCTGGGGTGAAGGTTGGCTGGCTTGAGTTCCCTTTCTTGGTAGCCATGAAAGGGCCTCCCGTGTGTTGGGCTGATACTTTGATTGCTGTCCCTTGCCCCACATACTCATAATCCCAGGAAAACTTCCAGAAAAGAGGACTCATGATGATGTCAAGAGAGGTTAAGTGACTGTTCACACTGCGAAGCATATCCAAGGAGTTAGTACTGCAGCCTGCTACTGCTTCTCTCCTCTGGGAAAGAACGAGCTCATTTCCCCTTCAAAGCCCCAGTCAATTCTCCATTATTATTACCAACAATTTACTATGTGCCTGGGACTTTGCAAATCAATTCTGTACACATTATTTTTAATCCTCAACAACATTATTAGATGGATATTAGTAACCCTCTTTTACAGGTGATGTTCCTGAGGCCCAGAGAGGTTACCTGACTTGCCCAAGGCTACTCAGGTAGTAAAGGCTCAGCTCATGATGGAACTAAGCTCTGTGTAATGCCAAAGCTTGTACCTGCAACCATAACACACAGCATCTCTTAATAAGCCTGGCACGTGCCCAGAGAAGTTGGGGATGTGTGCACTCACCAAGAGAGGATGGAATACACAGGGTCTTTCCACCCACCCAGCTCCACCCCTTGCCCCTCGGTTAATGATGTACCTGAGCTGGTGGAAGGGTAGCACTTGGCCCCGGTAGTATCTGCACTCTCATAGTCCAGGTAGACTATGGAGGAGCCCTTGGCTTCAGTGAGTTTTAGTAATTGACGTGCTGTCTTCCAGATGCTGCCCTGAGCATCATTACTAATTAGAGGGTTAACTTCCTTGCCTTGAATGTATGGGGCTCTGCCCTAGGCAGGGGGATCAATGAGTGTAATCTCTGCATCTTTAGGAAGTAGTGAGGCTGCAGAGATAGGGGAAAAACACTGGGATCTGAAGATCTGGGCATGGTTCCAATTCTGCCGCCAACTCGCATACACTATGCCTCTTGCCGCTTCCTGGTCTTTGCCCCTGGTGTGTCCTCTGCCTGGGATGCCCTTCTTATACCACGTGGTTGGGTAATTCCTATTCTCCCCTAAAAACTCTGCTCAGCAGGCCCCCTGGCTCCCGGGCCAGTTTGGCACCCTCCTCTCTGTTCCCACCACACTGATCATCATACGTTTTACATTACATTGTGATCATACGTGTGTCTCCTTATTGGAGGGTGGGCGTCTTGTGGACAAGGATGACCACAGCGTGTCATCCTTGTATGTCCAGTGACTAGCACAGCCATGGTACCTGGTGGACTCTCAAGGTGTCTGACAAGTGAACCAATGAATGGGTAAATGCGTGCATTAATGAAGTAAATATACTAGATTTGTGATCAATTTTGAGCAAATTAGGATCTCACTCTGAGCCTCAGTTACCCCACTAACAAAATGTGGGGATTGAATCCAATGAATTTCGAAGGCCCTTTGCGCTTTAGAAACACTCCCGCAGGGGTGGAGGGAGAGGGCCAGCGCCTGCAGAGTGTTCTCTCTGAACACCTGCCCCCTTGGAGCAGAGACTGGAGTTGGCAGGCCGGTGATGGATGCAGGACTGGCATAAAAAATCGAGGCCACGGGCTGAGCTCCCCCTGCCAGGCTGTGCGAAGGCTGCTGAGTGGCACAGGGCAACCACGAGGGAATGTTATCGATGGCCTGACACCGTGTTTGGGGGATTAGCCCGTCCTCACATGTAATTATGAGGCATAGGATCATGCAAAGGGACAAGGCTACATCGGAGGAAAAAGAAATACCTTGTACTCAGCAGTGGCGATGAGTGAGCTGGGGAGGAAGGCCAAGCCATCCATCTCTTCTAGGCTGCTTCTGCATGGCATAGCCAGTAGGTGGCAAGTGATAACTGGCTGGACCCTGCACTCTGGCTTGGGATTTGGAACTGAGTGTTCCCAGGGGCAGGTGGTCCTAAGGGCTATCTCTTCCATGGCCCTTTTCTGACAGGAAGGGCTTTGCACTTAACCTTTGCATCCTGCACGGTGCCCAGCAGGAGTCAGCATTCCATAGCATTGATGGAATCAATAGATGCTCAATAAGCATGTGCTGAATGATTAAGTGACTTGAGGAAAGGGGATGTAGAAGTATGATACTGTGGCAGAAGAAGAAAAGCACTAGAGAGTCCTTAAGTCTGGATGGAAGGAAGGCTGGGGGAGAGGAAGCTTGCAATGTGCTGCAAGCACAGGGGGCCTGCATCTAACCACCTGGGAGTGACAGGTTCAGAACCATCTCTCCTTTCCTCTGGAGAAGCGCTTCTCAGAATGTGATCCACTGGTGGAACGCGGTGGTCATACCTGTAATCCCACTACTTTGGGAATCTGAAGTGGGAGGATTGCTTGAGCCCAGGAGTTCAAGACCAGCCTGGGCAAAATAGCAAGACCCCATCTCTACAAAAATATTTTTTAAATTAAAAGTGTTTAAAAATATTAAAGGTGGTCCGCTGACCACTGTGTCAGAATCTCCTGGAGCACCTGAACTGAGCTTGCTGAATCAAAATCTCTGGAGTTGGGCCTGGGAATCTGAACTTTATGGAAGTTTCCAGGAGATTTTCAATACATGTTAAAGTCTGGGAGCTATGTGGTGAAAGCTGCTGTGGAAGGGATTCCTGTGTTTCTCACCTGCTATGCTGGGGGGTAGTAGCAGTAACAGAAGTAGTAGCCACCATTAGCTGAGGGCATATATGCATTGTCATGTGACCCTCCCAGCAGCCTTATGAAGTATTACTTTTCCTCTTACAGATGAGGAAACTGAGGTTCTGACAAGTTATTGAACTTGCCCCACATCATACAGCTAAAAGGTAGCATAGTCAGGACCGAAGTCCAGCTCGTACATATTACACTGTACTGCTCTGCTACAGTGGTGCTTTCCTGGTGAGATGTTCTTCTGCTTTCCTGGTGAGATGTTCCCCCTTGTGGCTAACTCAGGTCCCCCTTACTGTCCTTAGAGCCCAGCGCCTTGTCCTGACCTCAGGAGGAGAGAGCTGTCACCTCAACTGGCAATGGGCATGCGCTCCAGCCTGTGTTTTGGTGGAAATGCGCGAAGCAGAGGGACGGAGATTCTTGGGCAGAGAATCAGTTTGTTTTTATTGAAGGACCTCTGTGCCAAGTTCGGGTCTGGAGGTACCTCCTGCCTGGGACCCAGGGAGTTTAATGGCAGGGAGGAGAGGTCCTGCAGGTAGTAGCTCTGACCCTACCAGCCCAGCTCCCCACCCCTCACCCCTAACTTACATGTCAGCAGCTGTCACCTGCTCGACAGATGGGCCGACTGGCAGCACCTCTCCCTGGGCTGTACCCAGATTGGCTTGGCTGTGGTCTGGCTGCCCCTAAGCTAGAACCATCTGTGCCCAAGAGAGACCCAACATTAGAGGAGAAGGGCAGACGGGGCTCTCACAGCCCCTCCAGGTCATGGGGAGAGAGCTTAGGACCTTGTGATGCTCACCACCTGCTGTTCCCAAATCGGGCACCTGAGAGCCGGGACAGAGACTGCAGGGGCAGCTCTACTTCCCCTGCAAGGGGCTTTCAGAGTCGTTTCCAAGGCTAAAATGCCACTTACTGGCCAAACACTGCCAGCCCGACCACACTTGTAAGCTGTCTTTTTTTACCACTCTCTTTCTATCAGCAGAGCGCCCCCAGTGTCCTGCATGGCAGTTGGAGTCCTGGGAAACCCTCTGCTTGTTGGAAGGGAGGGGCTGAGCTGGCAGGGATAGGTCTGCCCCTGGTTCCATTCAGCCCTTCTTCTGGATTTATTTTCACAGCTGATTGAACTCATCACCTTTTTAATGAGGAAAACAGAGCTGGACTAAAAAGTTCCCTTAAAATGAAATCCAAGATCAGAAGAACAGGGACAGAGGTAACGTGTGTAGAATTAGTTTGCTGTGCACTGGGAAAGGGGAGGGGTCCCTTCTACCAGGGAAGGCGACAGGGTGGTCAATTTCATGCCCTTCTGAGAATGCTGCAGCAGATTTGGTATTTGATACTCCAAAGTGGGAGGGGTGTTGTCATCCTCCCTCCATCCCTCAAAAAACTCATTCAGAAAGAGAGGCAGAGATTTTCTTGAGTCTAAAGGCCTCTGCCTCTGTGAAGGAGCCTTAAGCCGGATCCCCTAGGGATTGGGAAATTGAGAAGTGCTCCAATCTGGCAAGCATTTAAGTTCCATCCGTCTGTGTCCCAGCTTTTAGGAAGGGAAAATCGGCCACTTCATACTCTTTCTACCTAGACCTCCTGACTTCACCAGGAGCAGGGTTCAGGGGGCCGCACACTAGCAGGGGCAAGAGGAGGGTGCCAGCACCCTGAATCGGGAGGGGTTGACACATTTTGAGGCAATCTGGCCACTCCTTTTTTAAAGCATTTGGCTGCACATTTCCCTGGGAAATGGGGACTTTTAGGGGAAAAAAAAAACTAATAAAAAAATCCGACCACTGCATTGCAGTGCCTCTGAGATTGGTGCAGGCTGCTCAGCTGCTGTCTGAGGCACACACACGCCACACATACTCACAGCCTGCACCTAGGCCCCCGGTCTTCTTACCCCCTCTGGCAGCTGCTGTCATAGCCTGGGGGCCAGAGGCAGGGAGGGGGCCCCAGCCATCCTGCCACCCAGCTCTGGACTGGCCCAGGACAGGATCCAAGAGGCATCAGTAGAGGCAAAGGTGGGGATTTCTGACCCAGGGAGGGGACATGTGGCCAGGCCTGGCTGGCTTCCTGGTCTGTGGCTCTGCTGCCTCTACTGCCCTTGCCACACACTCTGGTTATTGCCACCATTCAGGGCACTTTTAGCTGAAACCTGCACAGTCCCATTCCTGGCACCATCCAGTGCAGATGCCCTCATCATTTTTTCCTTTTTCTCTCCAAAAAAGGGGCCAGGAAGCTTTGTCATCCACCCACTCCAGTCTCCCAGCTTACAGAGCCATGGAATATCAGAGTCGAAAGGGCCCTAAGAGATCATCTAGTCCAATCCTTTTAGTTTATTAATAAGGAACCTCAGACCCAGAGAGGAAAGGTGACTTGCCCAAGGTCACTCAGTGAGCTCTGGGCAGAGCTGATCCTACAGTGTGGGCCCTGAGGTGGCACAGAAAGTGCTTTGAAACATGCTGAGTGAACCCAAGTGAGAGGGTCCCCAGGAAGGGGCTAGTGACTTCCTGCTGATTGAATAATGAATTCATTGATTAGCTGTTCAAGGCGGCCAAGGAGATGCAGGATCAGCATTACGTCCCCAGCAAACATACCCTGAGCTCCCCCCAGGGCCCTGGCCCCACTGTACCCCTCTGCTTTCACCCTCCAGGAGCCCTCTACCCACCTGCTGGCTTCCAGTGCTTGTCAAGGACAGTGAGAGGATCCCAGAGCTGTTGTCTGTGCTGACTGCACTCAGTTTCTGGACCCAGGTGCTGACACCAGGGGAGGGAGGAGGCCAAGCAAGGGGGGATCCCTTATATCTCTCACCCCAGGAGCCAGGATCCCCAAGGCAATCTCACAGCTCTCCAGTGTGAGGGAGGAGAGGGGAAATGCAGTGATTGCCACATCAACATTTTCCAAGTCACAGAGCTGCTCCCTGACTGCTCCCTCCCTGACTTCTCCCAGAGCCTTGTGGTAGCCCCCAGTCACTGCATGCCTTCCCTTCAAATGCCTGAGAAGCCAGGAGCAGCTTCTGTCCAGGGTCCTGACCCCACCTCCCAGGGAAATGGACTTCAGGTCTCACTGGGAGGAGAGAGAATCATAGGTGGAGAAAGAGGCCCACTTTGGATCTTGGGCATCTCTTCTAAAGGCTGCCCTGGGGACTCTTCTGGTGGGTTGCTCTAAAGACCATGGTGAACGTGGCTCTTGTGTGGGTGTGTTTGGACTGGCTGTGCCAGAGATCAGACCCAATGAAAAGGCTTCTGTGCCATGACCATGATGAGGTTGGCCCAGCCTCAGTCTGACCTGGAATTTGGACATTTGGCTCTTATGTAGGGTGTGCTGTACTTCTCTGGACATCCCATTTTAAAAAGGACACAGACAAACTGAGCCTTGCCTGGAAGAATTTGGCCAGGAGGGCAGAGGCAGTGGAAAACACTGGAACAAAAGTGGAGAGATCAGTTTGGATTAGACAAAGGCACCCAGGGAAGCCATGGTGGCTGCTTCCAGAGAGCTGGAGAGTGGTCCTGTCTTCTGAAGGGCTGGACTCTGGCAGTGGAAGCCACAGGGAGAGAGATTTTAGTTCAAGATAAGGAAGTCCACTGTAACTCTTAAAGATGTCCAAACAGTGGGAAGAGCGTAATGTGGTGGGTTGCCTGTTGCTGGAATGTTCTAGCAGAAGCTGGTTAGGGAATTCCTGCATGAAGCAGGAGGTTGGGCTGGGGATAGCTAAGTGGAAACACCAAGGAAACTTACTATGTCATGGCTGTGGCACGGGGTTGGGCCCTCCACGTATGTGTGGTATGTCAAACTTAACATGTGGTCCAGCGCATCTAAGCTTCACACCATCCTTGCCAAAAAGGGCATTATTTCCTGCTTTTATAGATGACACAATGAGCCTTAGAGAGGTTAAAGACATTTTCCTAAGGCTGTCCACTTGGGAAGCAGCAGTTGGGACTTGAACCCAGGTCTGTCTGGCTCCCGATCCCTTGGTCTTTGCACTCTACTATTCTTGGCTCCAAGTTTCAGGCTCACAGGGCCCAGACAGAGGCTTGCACCACTCCTGCTTTGAGTCTAAAATCAAGAAGATAGGGGAGCCAAAGCCCTCGGGGGCTGAGGATCTGGAGTTTTGAGAAATTTCTATTTACTTTGCAGTCCAACAGCAATGACCAGCAGGGGACCCCAGAGTTCAGCCTCTGGGTTACCCTGACCAGGCTGATGCTCCATGGCTGACTGTTCTGATTGGAGCATGTGAGCGTTTGTGCCTGTGTGCATGCATGCAAGTGTGCATATTTGCACGTGTGTGTGTGCGTTCCAAAGCCCACTCTCCCACCAGTGCTGCATGCTCACTCTTCACCCCCTTTCTCACAGGCATGGCCTGTTCACCCCCTCCTCTCTGCACACAATAAGCCACACTTTCTGGTCCTTGTTTCTTGGCCTGGGGTCACACCTGTTGCTGCTCAGACAGGGAAGCCCCCCTCTTCTACCTGGCCCAGCACTTTCTGCCCCAAGCAGGCCCACTTACTCCATGGTCACCTTGCATGTGATCACCCTTCCCTGTGTTCCTCCTGCCAGCATCACAGTGCAGCCCTGGACCAGTGGGAGGACATCAGAGATCCACATCTTCTAGTCTTTGCCACCCATGACACAGATGAAAGGTGACTGGTACTCCTGGGGTCCCTCAGACCCTCCCTTAGCCTCACAAACACATGACCATTTCTTTTAGAGAGACAGCACCTGGAAGTGAGAACATGCCAAGCAGGATTGTGCAACCCCTGCCACTCACTGCAGGACCCTAGGGACACTGTTTAACTTCTCTGAGCCCCAGTGTCCTGTTCTGGAAAATAAGGATAGGAACACCTCTCCCGCAAGGGTCACGTAGGTTTGGCACATAAAGACCCAGCACAGTGCGTAGCTAAATGGTGGTGTTCCCTTGTGCCTGAATTAATGGTCGTGTCCCCTTGTCCCTGAAGACTCTCAGGCAGTTGATCAGCTGTCGTCTCAACAGTAGATAAAGAAAATGGAAGGAACTTAAATGACTCTGAGATTAAAAAAAAAAAAAAAAAAAACCAGAACAAAATGACATTGTAAAAATGAGGTATGTTTCAAGTCTGCTAGGGATGAGCCTGCAGTGAATAATTCTGGGCTTCCTCAAGGCCTGTCCTGGGCTCACATCTCCGGCTGTCCGAAATGGCCACACCCTTCAGCTTCAACTGCCTCCTCTAAGCAGATAACTCACAAATGTGAATCTTCAGCCCAGACCCCTCCTCTAAGCCCGCTTGCTCACCGATCTGCATGTTCAGTGACTCCACTTTGACACTTCTAAGGCATCTCAACACCCAATTCATGCTCTTACCCTCTTGTTCACACCTGGTCTGACTCTAGGGAATTATATCGCAGTGAGTGACACCCCCATTCGGCCCATAGTACAAGCCAGGAGCTTAGGAGTTGCTCTTAGTGCCCTTTCATCCTCTCCGCTCACATCCAACCCAATACCAAAGCCAGTCACTTTCTTCTCTTCTTTCTTGAACGCTCTGCCTCTTCTCCAGCAGCCTGGGCCAGCCATTAGCATCTCTCACCTGGATTATGCAGAAGCTGGTCACTCTGCCTGGAATGCACTTCCCTCCTCGCTGCCTAGTTAATTTTGACCCAGCCTTCAAGCCTCAGTTCAAGGGCCACTCCCTCCAGGAAGCGGTCCTTGAACTCCCTGAGAGGTCTGAGTCCGTCTATTTTAGAGCACCGTCCCACACTCCATAGTGCTGGTTGTAGCACAGATCTGATGTGTGTGTGTGTGCGTGTGTGTGTGTGTGTGTGTTGGGCGGGGGCAGGGGTCAATGATGAGTGTCACCTCTCCAAGTAGGAGGAACACCCCATGAGGTCACAAGCTTGTCTGCTTTTGTTCATCATTAACTCCCTGATGGATGCTGAGAACAGCATTTGACACATGAATTAAAAAAAGATTGTTGAATGGATGAATGAATTGGCAGGAGTGAGTCTGGAGTCAGGTTTTGCACTTGGGCGGAGAGGCTGGAGGAGGGCGTTCTGGTGCCTTCAAAGAAACAGGGCTGGCCTAAGTGCAGGCGCTGCAGGTGGAGGCAGCTATCACAGGCTCAGAAAGTGGGTCTGCCAGGGAGTATGGGCAGCAGAGTTGCAGTGGAGAATGTGCCTTCTTGGGTCATGTGACTAGGAAACTATTAGTCCTCGGGAGCAATTAGTTAAGTTAATTAGCCCATCCATTTAAGCAGCAGCTAAAGCAACGGGGCCTGAAGACCGTTTGGGGAAAGACACTCAATTATTTGCACCAATGTCACCCTAATTTCCCCAGTAAGCTCAGCTGTGGCTAGGCAAGGGAAGAGACTTGAACACTCAATTAATTTCCTCTGTTTGGGGCCTGGAGTGGGAGGGGTAGAGGGACCTGGGCAGGAGGGTTGGCTGAAAGCAGGCTGCCAGGGCCCTTGAAGCCCCAGTGGCCACCTTCAGACTCTGCATCTCTCATTGACCCTTCTGATCAAGACATAAGTTTTTCAGGCCCCAGGGATGTCACTCCAGAGAGAGGATAACTTAGTCAAGGTCACACAGCAAATTAGTTCTAGGGACAGACCTAGAACCCAGGCTCCCAGCCTCTTCAACCAGGACCTCCTCTTCAAGGAAAGAAAAGAAGAGGTACAGAAATCACTGTGGTGACTCACAGAGGTCCAGCGGGTTGCAGCCATGTAGTCACACAGCATAGCTCTCCTAGAGAAGCATGCAGTGGTACTTGCCTCCATCGCGGGACACCAGCGCCCAGTCTCTGTTTCCCTGTCTGGAAAATGAGGCCAGTGTTTGTGGGGAGTGGACTTGGAGATACCACCATTCCCTATTCCCAATCTCTGGGGATGGTCTGTGGGCATACAGGTTCTGGTCTCTTTTTGACCCCCATATGAGGTCAGCAGTTAAGACAGGCATCTACTATGTGCACAGACTGTGCTTGATGCTTGGGGTGGGGTGGAGTGGGGGTAACTGCCAAGGTATGGGACAAGTCCCCTGTGGTAGTACAAGCAAAGTGACTGGAGAACAGTACCAGCCGGTGCATAGTGACATGCTGAGCTGTGTGTCTGTGAGGACACGTCAGTCAGGTGATGAGTGAGGAGATGGATTTAGGGGGCTTCGAGGGAGAACTAAAGACTCTAGGTAAGTGTGTGAACCTATAGGGAAGTATGAATCTATGCAGGAATATGAGGATGCAGATGGGCTGGAGGGTTCGGGGGTTCCATGTTGGGGACAGAGGCACGAGAGTTGAGTGATCAGGTGAGGCCATTTGGAGAAGGGCCTTTTGTCTGGGTGCAGCTGGAAAAGGTGACAATCGAGATTTTCAATGAAAATTGTGGCATGAGATGTCAAGCCGCTCATGCAAAAAGACAAGGAAAAACTTACGCCATCAGGGAGGGGCATTCTTTCCATGGGCTGCTGAGCTGGGGGACTTGCGTGAAAGGCTGGGTTGGGAGGAAATCCAAACTGTAAGGGGCGGGGCAGGGGTGGGAAGGAAAATGATATGCATCAAAGGCCAACTCAGGCTCTAGGCACTGTGCTTTAAATGGGTTATCTTAGGTGAATTGGTGATGAATGTTCCTTAAGAAAATGAAACTGGAGCTCATCTGGAGCTCAGAGAGTTTAAGTAATTAATCCAAGTCACACAGTTAGCACAAGGCAGAGCCACGATTCTGGGTCTGATTTTGAATCCAGGGTCTTTCCACCAAAGCGGTCCCCTCACCCTTGGCTACATGGAGAACGACTGATGCCTGGACCCATCCCAGGATAGCTGAGGGAGTCTCTGGGAGATGGGGCTGGGCACCTTTCCTTTAAGCTCCTCAAGTGTCTCTGTTGGGCAGAGAAGTTGAGAGGGCCCAGCAGCAAGCTGCCTCCTGCTTTGGTCCCCAGCTTCCAGCTGTTGCATCACAGGGGACTGAGTTCCTGTCGCTGTGTACTAACTCCATTACTGTCAAAGATGCAGGAGGTAGGGAAGACACATTGGTGCTCTAAAGTTGATCTGGGACAGGCCTCCTGTCCTCCTACAGAAAGGCAGGTGCCCAAATTCAAAGGGAGAGGTGAGAGATGAAGAACAGTGAGGACAGAGGCTGAATCCACTGACCCCTGCTTGTCACCCCCACCCCAGATCCATGCATGACCCCAGGAGTTCCTCTTCTACCATCACCACAAGCCTTGACGTATGTTTATTTCTCCCCAGGGAGCCATCCTCAGATGCCACTCACCCAAGGCAAAGGGACGATGGCTGTTCCCTCAACAGATGCACATGCGGCTCCTCAGGCCCCTTCCACTGGCATCAGCCACCACCAACTCTCTACAGAGGAAACAACTCTCCCAGAGATAGTTGAATGGTTGGCTGTGATAGGCACCATTTCAGACTTGCTGTGTGACTTATTTAGACGGAGTCTCGCTCTGTCACCCAGACTGGAGTGCAGTGGCACGATCTCGGCTCACTGCAACCTCTACCTCCCGGGTTCAAGCGATTCTCCTGCCTCAGCCTCCCAAGTAGCTGGGACTACAGGCGCACGCCACCATGCCCGGCTAATTTTGTATTTTTTGTAGAGATGGAGTTTCTTCGTGTCGTCCAGGATGGTCTCGATTTCTTGACCTCGTGATCCGCCTGCCTCGGCCTCCCAAGGTGCTGGGATTACAGGCGTGAGCCACCGCACCCGGCCGCTGTGTGACTGATTTAAATATATTCTTCAGCTTTCCAATTCTGTAAACTGGGTAGAATAATATCTGAATGGAAACTTATACCTGAAGGCTTTAGGAAAAAGAAAGATTGTTTAGGAGCCTTTTGTAACTTCTTAGCTGTGAGGTAATAACTATTGATAGATAGGAATGTGCTGAGGTGGAAAGAATGAACCAGCATGTGAGTCCAATAGTCTGGAATCAAATCCAGTCACTGCCATGTGTGAGGTTCTTAACATCTTCAGAGCAAGTTTTCCTGTATGATTTATGAGTCAATGAATTCCATGTCTTCTGTCCAACCTCCTTTCTGAGCTCCAGGCCCACAATTCTAGGGGCCTGCTGGACATTTCCTCCTGGATGTGGCTCAGGCTCCCAAACTGATCATGTCCCAGGCTGATCTCCTCACTCCCACCCGCCGCTGTGCTTCCTCTCTTGGTGACTGACGTCCCCATCCTTCCCGTTTCACAAGCCAGAGATCCAGAAGTCACCCTGAACTCCTCTCTATTCCTCACGCCCACCCCCAATTAGCCACATGGTGTGGAGTCTTGTTTCTAGATGAGCACATCCATCCCTTCCTTCCCACTCCTATGGCTCCTCCATGGTGCAGACTGGTATTAGCTTTCCCTTGACTTACCGCAACACCCCCTCTCTGCCAGCGCCCTGCTTCAGGCCTTCCACTGTGCCCATTGCCTGTGTGGGCAGAAGCCCCACCCCCTTAGCCCGGCTTGCAAGGCCCTTCGCATCCAGGCTCCAATGCCCCTCCCACCCCACTCCCGGCCCCTCCTTCCCACTCTGCCCGGTGCCTCCAGGCGACGTGCCCAGTGTCCTCCTGCTTCCATGCTGGAGCACTAGATGTTCCCTTTGCCAGGAACACCGCCTTTCCTTGGGATCGGATCAGAGGTGTACTTACTTCAAGAGCCACTCAGAAGCCATCTTCTCCGACTGTTCCTTCATCCTCACCCCCGTGGAGGCTCCAAGGGCTGTGGCTCCACGGGCTTTTGTGCATACCTGCTATTTTCCCCATGCTGCACTGTTATCTGCTTATGTGCCTGTCTCCCCCAGCAAACTTCCAAACTCTTGTGGGCAGGGATTGTGTCCTACAGAACTCTGTATCCCAGGGCCAGGCAGAGTGCAGGGCACATAGTATGTATTCAGTAAAAAACATACCATAGCCAGGTATGGTGGTGTGTGCCTGTAATCCCAGCTACTCAGGAGGCTGAGGTAGGAGAATCACTTGAACCCAGGAGGCAGGGGTTGCAGTGAGCCAAGAGTGTGCCCCTGCACTCCAGCCTGGGAGATAGAGTGAAACTATGTCTCCAAAAAAAAAAAAAAAAAGCATATGAAATGAGTGTTTGGCAGAGGGATCTTTGCTGGATCCTCTCTCCCGCAAAGACCCAGCTACTCTGGAAGAAATGTACACATAGGGTCTGCCCCTTATATATGTGCCCAGCCAGTAGGTGGCAGTGGAAGTGTCACTGCATGCAAGCACATGACCCTTTCTGGGGTCCTCTGAGGCAGGCTGGAAACCCTGGCTCGCAGGTGGGCAGGAGTACCTGGAACACGGGGCTCACCCAGGTAGATTCCTCAGACTACAGTCTACATACCCACAGATAGGGGAGTTGATTATTTGGGCTTCTTGGATTCTCTGGGAAGATCCTCTGAACCCAACCACAATTTTCTTTTCCTCTTCCGGGGCCCTCTGCCAAACATCTGTTCTTAGATGGCCTACATGTCTGGCTTGAATCTAGAGAGGACTTGGAATCGCTCCCTATGTCCGGAAAAAGCCCTTACAGAGGGGATGGAGAAGATCTGTGCTTTTGTGCAGGGAAGTCTGGAGCTGGACTGACAGCAGCCTGGGAGACTGAAGTTAGCTGTGTGGTCTTGGGCAGGTCACATCACTCCCCAGAGGGTGGATGGGTTTTAGCGCCCCCACAGACCAGCGCTTGAATCCTGGCTCTGGCATTTCCCAGCTATGCAGACTAGGGCAAGTCATTTGCATTTTGGGGGCCTCAGTTTTCCCAGCTGTGATATGGGGACAAATACCAGTTTCATGAAGTAGTTACAGGGATGAGGTAGGACCCAAATGTCTACAATGCTGTTCGGTTTATGGCTGAGAAAGGAGGGCACCTGTATCAACTGGCAAGGCATATAGCACAGGGGTTTGGAGTGCGGCTTCAGGAGGCAACGATGAGGTTCAGATCCTGCATCTTCCCATCTCTAGCTGTGTGACCTTGGACAAGATATTATATCTCTCTTTACCTCAGTTTTCCCATCTTGAAAATAGAAATAAGAATAATCCTCTCTCCTAGAGTTGTTGTAAGTACGAAGTAAATTCATGTGAAACCCTTAAAATAGTACCTAGCACATAGTAAGCATGAATGTGTGCTTCCTGTCACCATTGCTGTCAGCCTCATCAATATCATCATCTCAACACTTGAATTGCATTAACTCTAGGCACCTACCTGCTCTTGCAGGAAATCTTGTCTCCTCTGGATCTGCTTCATACCAGCATGTGATCTGGGAGACCCGCAAAGCTCACGTACACACCCTCATACTGTCTGGGCTGCCACTTGATGCTGGTTTCAATGTCCCCAGTTCCTCTGGCACCGCCACTGTCCAAAGCTGCTGCATGGCCTCTGATGCCTGGGGCCTGCTCCTCCTGCTGATGTGCCTGGCTGTCAAGGCTTTCAATCTTCTGCAGCCTTAGCCGCTCAGCACCTTCTTTCAAAGAGAGAATGAGAACAGTCCCTCCCTAGGTGATGTGATTATTGGAGGGGCAGAGTCTCACAGCAGGTTGCTTGGGCCTTGAAGTGTTAGATTTAGTGAGCTTGCTCTCGAGACAGCTCTTTCATTCTACACATAGCTACTCCTCTTCCCAGGATCGCTGGGTCAGACAAGGTCAAGAGCCAGCCACTCTGCCCAAGCTGGAGGGTCTCACTGTCTGACCTCAAGCCCTGTTGTGCAGACTCACTTGTTTTGTCAGCTTAATTCTTTCTTTTTGACAATAACCCCTACTTAACAACTGCCAGAAACCTCTCTATATGTCTGGAGCCTGGCTGTGAAAACACTTCAAGCTTTTCCCCCCAGGGACTCCTCTTTAGCTCCCAGGTAACCCAGTGGATGCAAATCCATACTCTGGAAGATGGATGCCAGCAGACGCCTTGGGTTTGAGGTATGCATCTCAGTCTCAGCTGCAACCCATCCTGGATGCCTTGCCCCATGCAACATGTATAAACTGCCTGGTACATAGCAGGCACAAAATAACCAGTAGGTATTTTTTTTTATCAGTTTCCTCATCTGCAAAGCAGAGATAATAGAAGTTATAGGCTCACACCTGTAATCCCAGCACTTTGAAAGGCCAAGGTGGGCAGATGGCTTGAGGTCAGGAGTTCAAGACCAGCCTGGCCAATATGGTGAAACCCCATCTCTAGTAAAAAATACAAAAATTAGCCAGGCATGGTGGTGCATGCCTGTAGTCCCAGCTACTTGGAAGGCTGAGGCATGAAAATCGCTTGAACCCAGGAGGTAGAGGTTGCGGTGAGCCGAGATCACACCTCTGCACTCCAGCCTGGGCAACAGAGCAAGACTCCGTCTCAAAACAAATAAGCAAACAAACAAAACAGCTAACATTTACTGTGCCCTTATTATGTCCAGATGATGTTCTAAGTTTTTTACATGTATTAACTCATACTGTTTCTGTTCCATTTTATGGATGAGGCATAGGGTGTGAAGTGCCTTGACCAAGGTTGCACAGCTGCTAAATGGCAGAACCAGGATTCTACTCCCAGTGGTCTGGCTGCAGAGCCTGTATTTGAACCATCATGGTATCCATGCTAATGCTCAGAATTACTGTGAGATCCAATGATTCCATGTCTTATGGCTCTATACAAGCACTAAGAGCTGCTGCTCCCATGGCTCAGTGATTTGGAGGGGGTGGGAGGAGGGGGAGGAGGAGCAGGGAGACGGTCTCTCTTAGCACTAGTGATGGTCACGGTAGTGACTGCAGGATTTAGAGGCTCTTTGCAGAAATCTAGTTGCTGCGTTTCTAGAAGGGAATACTGAGAGCCATTATTTTGTTTGGACAGGTCTGAAGTGGGGAGGGAACTCGGTCAAGGTGAAGAACTACATCAACTTCTCAAGCATCCTCTTCTCTCCCTTCCCCTCTTCCTCTCTCACTCCTCATTCAGCTAGGGCCTGGGGGCAGGGCTGGGGTTTCCAGGAAGGCTGCCTTCACACTGCCCAGGTGGTCTGCCTCAGCTACTGTTGTAGGGTTCGGCTGCTGGGGGTGCTCATGGAATATGGCTGGGGGGAAGGGGCCGCCAGCCTCCCAAGCAGCAGCCTTCACTAAGGCCTAGATCGCTGAGAGAGAAAGGAGGACACCTGAACAGCCACAGAAAACTGGCCCAGGAGACTGCAAAAGTACTCTTTGAGGCACCTCTTCCTAACATGAGCCTTCCCTCTACAGGCCCTGGAAACATATGGGCAACAGGAGCCTGATCCTGCAGCGCTGGCTTAGAGCCCAGAGTTCCAGGGCAGCTCCAGCATTTCTGTAGAGGAGGGGTTTAGGAGTTGCCATCTCATTGGAAGGGAGGTAAGGGGCCTTTATTTTAGTCTGTGGACTTATTTGGAGGTGACTTTGGGGAGGATGCTGATAGAGATCATGAAGGAGGGTAAAGTCTTCCCAACCCTACCCTGGCCGCCATGGTTCTGCCAGTGCCTGCTACCACAACTCCAGGCCTGGGGTTTGTTCGTGCTGACACCTGAGGCCAACCCAGGGACAGTGCAGAGAATCCTGTGCTTGGACTACGGACCTGGAGAGGCAAAGCCTCGGTGGGGACGAACTGGCTTCAGCTGCTGTCCACCTTGTCCAGTAAGCCTAGAGGGAGAAGTTAGGATTTCAGGAGCCACTAAGTGAGGTGAGGCTATGGAGGAGACAGAGTTGGGGGTCAGGGAGGGGAGGGATAGTTAGAACCCTGGGGGAGAAGGCTGAGGGTGGAGTAAGAGGCTCCTTCCCTTATTCCTTCAGCCCTCTGTCTTCCCCAGCAAGGCCAACACTGCTATGCCAAGAATGGCACTGAACTAGTCTCTTTATATACATTATCCCATTAATCCTTACAAAAAGTCTGTTTTATAATCCAAATCCCCATGTCGCAGGTGAGAAAGTTGAGGCGTAGAGAAGTTATGCAATTTGCCTGTAGTCATACAGCATACAGAGGCAACACAAGGATTTGAGGATGCAGCATTTGCGGTGTTTACTGAATGCCTACCCTGGGCCAGTAGGCTAGGTGAGCAGGGTCCTTGCCCTCCTGGAGCTTACAGTCTAGTGTTGGAGACTAGAACAAGGAAGGATAAGTGTGATGAGGGCTGCAGAGGAGAAGCACAGGGCACACAGGGAGAGGGGTCAGGTAACTGGGACTGGCAGGATGGAGGGGGTTGGCCTGGTGTAGTGGGGTGTGGAGGACAGCATGTACAAAAGCTCCGCAGCAGGAAGGAGCATAGCCCTTTGGGCCCTGCAAGGAGACAGTGAGGGAGTGGGCAGTGCCAGGTGAATTTGGAAGGTGGGTAAGGGCTGCATCTAGAGATGCTGGTGCAGGAAGCCTGAAAAGGTAGGATGGACAGTCAGGACCTAAGGAGCACCTGGGGAGGAGGGTGGAGGTCGAGATATACACCCAGCCTATGTAGACTCACAAGACCCAGCTCCATGCCCTAGCCTACGTCAGGACCTTGGGTGAGTCATCCACCCTTTGGGGTCTCCCTGTGCCTCAATGGAGTGAAGAATTACCCCTTCCTCACCCTGCTGCCTCCTGGGGAAGTCAATAAGAATCCAGTGAAATTAAGACTGTCAGGCTGTCATTGTCATCCCTATCAGGGGAAGGGTCCTCTGAGGCCTGAGGGGGCTCTGAGTGAAGCACAGCTGTGTTTTCTCCAGGGACCCACCGTGTTTCCATCCTCCCCCATTCTGGCCCAGCCTCTGCCTGTGCAAATGTCACCCGATCCTTCCATATGCCATCAGAATTCCACTTCTGCCCAAGAGGGGAAGGGGCACATTGGAGGCAGCATAGACATTAAACACGGTATTTTCAGAAGGGGCAGACATAACCTTAGATAACTGCTTTATTTTCTGTAATTAGACTTTATTTTACTGGAGGCAGCTTTGCGTAAGGCTCAGGCATCTCTTGGTCCATTTTATCAGAAGGAACCCTGAGGGTCATTTCATCCATCCCTTTTCATCCAGCAGCACTACATTCCAATCGTGAAGGCATAAGCTTTCCCTGTCAAGCAGGATGCTGCCCCAGACCCTTAGCATCAGGAAATCCCAAAGTCAAACCTGCATCCAGCCTGCTGAATGAAATTTCAGTCCCATCCTCCCTCCCTCCTAGCAAAAGAAGCTTTGGGGGAGATTTCACAAAAGAAGCACTTCTCTCCCCAGGGAGAAACCGAAGAGGAGCAGCAGGTGCTGCTCTTCAGTCTGCATACTCATCTCAGGTGACAGGTCCCCTCCTCGGTGTGAGGTGGCATGATGGGAGTAGGTTACGGGAGTGTACCAGAGTAGGGGGAAAACCCTGGTGCCCTCCTGCTGAGCATCTGACCTTGAGCCCTTTACCCCAGGTCCCCTTTTCCATTTGAAGAACAGTGAGGGGTCAGCAGACCTGACTAGAGGGTCTCAGGCATGGGTCCTCTCCCCCAGCCCACACATGAACACACACACACACCCTTCCCAACACCCAGGTATGCAGATGCACACTCCCCCACAGGACCAGCAGCCCGGAAATCCCTGAATCAGCTTTTCTGCAGTCCAGGGTCTGTGACAAGCGAGCTGCTGCCATTCTGAAGAGAGGCTCCAGCCCAGCTAGGAGCAGCGGGTGCTGCAACACTGCAGTCCCAGGCTTCGGGAGTGAGGTGTATGTCCTGGGGCGGGGGATGCCTAGAGGAGGGGAGGAAGGGGGATTCACTGCGGGTATTGGGAATTTCCCAGTTCCCCAGACTCTGTGGGGATGAGAAGCCGTGGAAAGCCCTGAATGACTGTCCCCCCAACACACATGCACACAGGATTTTTGTGTGTTGGGGGTGGGGGGGTGAGGAATGTCACCTCCTGGGTCAAACACCAAACTCGAGTCCTGGTCCTGAGTGTGCAGAGCAGAAGGCAAACAGAAAGCAGCGGCATGGAGGGTGAAGGAGAGGTTGAGGGGAGAGGGCGAGGGTAGGGTGGAGCTGGGAAGGTCAGGGGTGGTTAATGGCCAGACAGCAGCAGAAATTCCACCTGGCCAGCTGGGGCCCCGAGGTGAGGTTGAGGGGACTGAGGGTGCGGCCCAAGGGTGAGACTGAGGCACAGGAGTGCTGCCCGGGCTCGCCGTCCTCCCTGCCCCTTTCTGGTGCTCACAGTGGGTGTCAGCCTCGCCTTCCCAAGTGGGAAAAAGCAGAGCTGCGGAGGTGGGAGGTGTTGGGTCCATGGCAGAGCCCTTCTGCTGGGTTCCTATCTGGGAGCAGGCAGAGGGTCCTGTGCCAGCAGACGCTCTTCCTCCTCTCCCCCAACCCCGTACCCCTCCATCCCCCTTTCTCCCCTCTCCAGGTGGCCCGTGAAGAGCCCTGGCACCAGCCTTGACCTCACCCTCTGGGACAGACTGAGGCTGGGGACCGCGGGCTGCCGGAGTCCTCCGGGCGAACTCCCCAGCTCCCCTTCCCCTCCAGCGTCTGCCTTTTGTTCCATCTCTCTTCTTCTCCCTCCCTTCTCTCCCTTGACTCAGGAAAACCTTCATCCGTATCTCCTGAAGCAAATCGTTTCCCTCCCACCCCCGCCCGCACGCCATTCCCTACAGCCAGGGGGTCCCCTCCCTGGTGTCCCCTCCCCCCAGCCAATTCCCGGACCTGAGAGGCTGTAAACTCAAGGCTGGCGGGTGGGGTGGGGAGTGTCGCAGGAGTGCACGGAGCTGGCGGGGACTCCTCCGCAGAATCGGGGGAGTCCCGTAGGGCTCCGGGGGCGCGGAGCCGGCCCCGCCCTCCCCAAACTTCTGTAGGGCCGCGCCAGTTTAAACCCCTCTCCCCCAGCCTAGTCCCTCCCGCACACACCTCCCCTTCCCCTGTCGCCCGTTTCCTCCTCCGCTGGCAGTCCGGACTGGAGAAGGGGGGTGTGGGCGCGCGGAGGCGGCCTCTCCCGCAGCGGGGATTGCCTGGGGCGGGGGGCCCTGCGTCGCGGTTTGCGGGGATCGCCCTCGGAGGGGCCGCGCGCGCTGTGTGCAGGCGGATGTGAGGAGCATCTCAATTGGCGGGCGGGGGAAGCGGGATCAGGTTGTTACTACTGCAGAGAGAGAGGAAGAGAAGAGAGAGAGAGGGAGAGAGAGGAAGAGAAGAGAGAGAGGGAGAGAATCGCGGGAGCGAGGGCCGCAGCGGCAGGGCCGGCGGGGAAGTGGGAAGAGGGACCTGGACTTCAGGACCCCAGGCGTCCCCGCCCCCGCCCTCTCCACCAGCGCAGGCTGAACGCGCCCGGAACGTCCCAGGGTAAGAGGGAACCCCAGGCAGGGCACCCCACGAGGGCAGCCAGTAGTCCCGAGCGAAGCCGCGCCTCGACCGACAGTGGTCATCCTTAGGGCCTGGGGCGTGGGCAGACGCGGGGTCGCCAGACAGGGACACTCCGACTTTTGGGGCTTGGCGCTCACGGCGGGATAAACTAAGTACAGGACTGAGCCCTTGGTTGGAACTGTAATCCGGAAATCCATGGGCGTCGGAATTACCTGGCTAGATCCGGGGGAGGTGTCCTGAATTATCTCGGGAACCCCTCGCCCCCAACCAGTTTCTCCCCTCGGAGAGCCAGGGTCCAACGCGGAGAGAAGGCAAGAGAAGCCGCGGTGTCTTAGTGCTGGGACCGGGGACCTGCGGGGAAGCGAAGGCGCCTCGCCGCAGAGAAACCGTGGGAAGGGCGTGGGGAGGTGCATGAAGTGGGCGTGCGGGGAGAAGTGGGTGCGGGGCGCGTGGGACCCCGCCGCGCCTGCTTCGCTGAGGAGCTGGAAGACCACGCTTGCGCAACACTGGGGAGCCCCTGGCGCAGAGTGGGGTGTGCCGGAGGCATCCGCGGTGCGCAGGGCTGGCTGCCTTTCTGAGCCCCCCGCCTTGCCGCAGCCGTCCAGAGTTGGGATGCGCGGCTGCATTTTCCACCCCTTCCTCTCCCAGGAACTTTCCCACACTTTGACACGCACCACGGCTCTGTGCATTGGAGGAAGCAGGCTCCCGGGGATCCTGGCAAGCTTGCAGAGACCCGGGCGGGCGATGGGAGGGGGCAGCTAGGCAGTGGAAACAGCGTCCTACTCAGTTTGCAGTGTGACCTTGGACAAGCCGCTGCACCTCTCTGATCTGAATCTCAAGATGATGGAGGCGCATGGTGCCCAAGACAGGAATGGGGACGAGGTGGGGGAGGGTGCGTGGGGGACAAGCTCATGGGCATGCCTGCCCGAGCCTCTACCTGGGAATCGCTGCCTTTGGTCACTGGCCTTTCTTAAGTGAGTTCAGTGCTCACTTCCTGAGCAGGGGGTGGCAAGGTGGAGCTGTGAACCCAGCGCCCCAGGGAGAGTCCGAAAGCTTCCATTCTGACCTGTCCTGTGACCTTGGGCAACTCACTGACCCGCTCTGGTCTCAGTATCTTCATCTGGAAAATGGAGTTTGGAATTTAAGGTATCTGAGGTTTTTCCCAGCCCCAACACCCTGCCGGTGTCACCCACTGAAAGGTTGGGGGTGGGGTGTAGCTGGGTAGAATGACCTAGCCTCTGGGAAGACTGTAGCTCCCCTACTGCACCCCCTATCCCAAAGTAGCAGGGCTGTGACACCCTCAGCCTGTTCATTGGTCATCTCTCCCCACTCTCAGAATTCAGCTGATGGGGAGAAAGGCTGGCTTTCCAGTATTACACATCCTCTTTGCAGAGGACGGATTCCTCCCTGGGGAAAGGTTCGCTGTGACAGATAGATGACCATAGGTTAAAGGGTGATGTCAAGGACCTCACAAGGTCATGCTGTCTGCTCTCTACCTCCAGACAGGGCTGCATCCACCTCAGATAAGGAAGATCTGAAGGAATCCTCTCGTTTTAGAAAGATCTCCACTGCAATAGCCTAGAGCACCTCATTGTGCAATGTGACAGTCCTTGCCATAGGAAAGTCTAATCTAACTCCTTTTTGGGATGAACTCTGGTTCTGTCTTCAGTTGAGATGAGACAATGGCTTCTTACTGGGCATTGGGGTGTTGTGGATGAGTCCCAGTTTGAGACAAGAGAGCTGAGTTTAATTCACAGGCTCAGCCTCCAATTTGTGTGACCTTGTGTGACCTTGGGTCAAGGCCCTTTCTTGCTTTCCTCCCCTGTACATTGAGAAGGTAGAACTAGATAACTTCTCAGGCCCTTGCAACCGCACAGTTTTGTGGCTGCAGTTCTGGGCTGGTGTCTGAGTAGCAGGAAGTAGGCTTGGCTGGGTGATGGGAGCAGGTGGACTCCAGGAATTTCCAGTGCATTGCCCTCCCACTTCTGTCACCAGAGTTGAGACAACTTGAGACAAATACTGTGTATGAATTTCAAAGCCCGGCACACCCCTGGAGGGACTCCCCAGGAGACCTTGGCTCTACTGGTTATTGGCTGTGTGACCTTGAGCAAATTACTTCATATCTTTGAGCTTCAGTTACTAAGTAGTCAAAACAAAATGAGAATAGTGGTGGTATTTTAGGGTTTTTATGAGGATTAAACAAGAAGCATATGTAAATACTTGGTCCAGTGCTGAGCTGTCTAAGTCCTCAATGAGTGGTAGCTATTGTTAATAATAATACAAGCTATGTAGCAAGCAGGTGGCAGGGCAGCTGTGAGCAGTGGCCATGGGGAGCAGGGAAAGATTGTGGACTTGCAGTGTGATCCTCCCCTAACATCTTCAAAGCTTCGCTACAGAATAGGAATGTCAGCACTGTCTCTCTGTCTCTGACCAGTAGGACCGTTCTGCAGTAGAAGCTCCATGGGAAACAGAGAGACTGCTTGACTTTCCAATAAGCTCACACCAGTTTTCCTTTGGTTCTTCCTTCCCCACTCTCTGCCACACCTCTGTGGTTACGACAAAATGGGCCTTTTACTCCATTGCCTGAACCTTCTAGAAATGGACCAACTGAGAAGCAGAGAGGGATAAGGCTGGATGTCCCTGGAGTGAGTGGCTGAAGGCATGTCTACACCCAGGTGGAAGGAGTGGCAAAGGGACTGGCTCAACCTGGAGGAGGATTCCCAGGACCCCATGGCCGGGACTGAGGTTTACCGTAGACTTGCTGTGTGACCTTAGGCAAGTCGCACACCACTGTGGACCTCAGTTTTCTCATATGTGAAGCGAAAGCTTGGTTTAGATGACCCAAAGTCCTTCTGGCCTTGTTGATCCACGGCCCTTCTGGCTCTGCCTTTGCCGAGGCTGGGTGGGGAGGGGTGGGGTGGCGTGGGGTGAGGTGGGAGGTTTGTTGGAGTCGTTCAGGCTTTGGGTGTTCTCTGCTCTTTGATTCCAGTCCTATAAGTCAGCTTGGGGAGAGGTGATGACCTCACCTTCTCAGTAAGAGTGCTGATGGTTAAAAGCAAAGGCTTTGCAGATAGATATATCTAGGTCCCCATCTTGGCTTGCTCCTTAATATCTTTGTGAATTCAGGCAAATTATCAACCTCTCTGAGCCTCAATTATCTCACCTGTGAAAAGGGAATATTACCAACCTGGAATAGGAAGTCCCTAGTGTGATATTGACTAATGTACAAGGAATGGGTTTTTGAGGTTCTATGTTATCACAGAGAGGGCTCAAGTTAGAGGAGCAGGGATACAGTTCACAGTCCTGCAGTTGTCACCATGCACACGCTCTCCCAAAATGCCCCAGTGTTCTGTGTTGTCCTTCTGCTGTGCACTGGCCTCAGGCTCCAGGAGTTTGCATGTGCTGGTCTTTGTCATGGGGCCTGGAGAAAGGAAGAGCTCATCCACAGAGGCCAAAGGCCAAGCAAGCATGAGTCTGAGGGAAGTGTGGCTGACAAAAGGCTCCTGATGATGAGGGAACACGAGCCAGCAGCGTGGCATCCCTCCATTCAAGGTTAGTCATGAGGAAAGGCTGTGAGATGCAGCCTTGGAGAAAAGGCTGAAGGAGGGGGGGACATCGCCTTCCACAGGGATGTGTTAGATGAGTGGCATGGCAGGACGAGGCACTGAAAGGGGCTGTGGGATCATCTCATCCAGCCCTCTGTTTTGATTATGGGGAAACTGAGGCTTAGAGAGGGGAGCTCCTTGCCCAGGACCACACAGCAGGTTAGCACCAGCGATGGAGCTTGCCGGCCCTTGTAGACCGTCAGTCCAATGCTCTTTCCTTCCTCCCTGTTAAGCACCAAGCAGTTATTTTCCATCTTTTCTAAAATCAGAGCACAAGGTAAAATGCTTTGACTGCAGCAGAAAGGACATGAGTCCTGACAGGAAGGAACTTCCTGATCTAGATACTGAAATCATGGGATCCAACCTTCCCATTTTGCAGAATAGAACACGGAAGCCCAAGAAAATTAAACAACTAGCATAAGGTGACCCAGTATCAGACACTTGCATTCCCAAGCCTGAGCTCTCTCAGTTATGCCAGCTATGCCACGCTGCTGCTCTTGAGCCAGACAGGGCAGCAGGATAGCCAAATGTGAAAAAAATAAACCCAGATGGGCTTGGGGAAGGGAGGGAGGACAGAAAGACAAAAGACCAAAAGACAGAAATATTACTTCCAAGACCACGCTTTGCTTTCTCAGCTTGTCTCAGTTGGCCCCTGCTCAGAGCTGTTGAGGCTGACAGCCTGCTTTGCCCTCTGAGAGGAGAGAGGAGGGAGACAATAGCCAGCCCCAGTGGTCTCACTTCCATTGACAAGGCTGAGTGAAAGAAAGTCAATATTTGCCCAGTGGCAAAGGATAGGGAGTAAGTCTGACTTGGGATGGGGTGGGTAGGGGCTAACAGGGTAGGGTGGTGGGGAGTCATTCTGAAAAGGAAGACTGCGGCGTGTAGGGCCTTGGTTGTGAGGATTTGACTTCTAAAGGAGCCTTTGGATGTTCCACATTGAATAACCCTTTGTATCTCGGAGTGCATCCGGCCCCATTCACAGGCACCATCCTCCCAGAAGCCCTGATCCCTAATAAATTTCCCTTATTGTTTGGAGCTGACACCTCCCCAGCTTCCAGCTCCCTGGAGAAATGGAACTTTTGAAGCTTTTGCAGAAAGGCCTCCGAGCAGATGGCCCATTGAGCGGGTCTCTCAGGCAGAAGCTGCAGAAGCTGTGAGAAAGGCTCGCTTCCTTATCTGGGTCCCCGAGCCTAGGGAAAGATGTGGAAAAAGTCCTTGGCAGGTCAAGAGAGGCTGTGAATTTTTTTTTTCTGCTTTTGTTTTGTTATCTTTCCATTTTTCTTCTCCACATCTTGCTCCTCTTTTCTGTCTGTCCTGAGATTGGGGAGGGGCTGGGAGGGAGGAGAGGAGGGGCAAAGCCCACAGCCTTCCCCAGCCGGAGTGGAATTCTTGAACCCTGTAGCAGCTGCCGTCTGCTTCAGTGGCTTTTGTGATGGCTGCGTTGCTCATGGAATCACAGCTTAGCAGTTTAACAAAGGGTGCATTTGGAAGCAGAAGGGTTTCTAGTAGAAGGTACTGGGGCTATACTGCAGCAGGAAGGGCTCATGTGAGGTACAAGAAGGACTTCCTACCAGGGGAATTGCCCGCTGTTGGCAAATCTACTAGGTGGACAACTGTGGGAGCTGATCCACTGGACCTCCTTACTGTCTTGGGAATGAGCCAGGTTTGTTACCTGTCCCTGAAGGGGCCACAGTGACATTCCTGGAGGTCAGTGCTGCCACCCAAGCCTAAACCTGGTCCCACAGCCACCAAATTGATCATCAGGGCTGGCAGTCCTTGGAGACCAGAAAGCCAGAGTAGCTTCCTAAGCCCTTAGTTTGGCCCTGGGCACTGAGGGAGGGACAGAAGGTGGAAGGGGACAAGGAGGGCCCTTGGCCTTGCCTTAACCCAGCCAGCCCTACAGCCAGGAGAGATACTGCAGCACCTATGAGCAGCCGGCAGGAGAGTCTCTCAACGCTGCCGCTCACAGCGGGGCAGACGGAGCCTGCCAGCTCCAAGCCTGCCTTCAACCTGCTCCCCACTGCTGGGCTGGGCTGGGCTGGGACTTGAGGGCAGCCGGCTGCTCAGAGACAGATTGCAGCCTGTCCCCCGTCCCCGCCCCCAGCACATGGTTGCCTGGGTGAGAGCACAGTCCAGCTCCTGGACTTATGTGGACTTCCTGCATGTGTACTTTGTCCTGAGCTGCGCCCCAGTCCATGGTTTTTGGTTTGGTTTTCAGGTTTTTTGAGACAGGGTCTCACTCTGTCGCCCAAGCTGGAGTGCAGTGGTGTGATCATGGCTCACTGCAGCCTCCACCTCCTGAGGCTCAAGTGATCCTCCCACCTCAGCCTCCCACATAGCTTGTGGTGTGCACCACCATGCCTGGATAATTTTTGTTTTGGGAGGTGTTTCTTTTTTTTTTTTTTTAATTATTTTTTGGTAGAGACAGAGTTTCACCATGTTTCCCAGGCTGGGCTCGAACTCCTGGGCTCAAGTAATCCTCCTATCTCAGCCTCCAAAAAGTGCTGGGATTACAGGTGTGAACCATCTGCCCAGCCCCTAGTCCATGTCTTAGTGTGACTTGGAACATGTGGAGCCTTGTACTTGTATGTGCTTGGCACTGTTGTACAGTGGTTAAACCTCAGGTGCTAGGGCTAGGTTGCCTGTATTCAAATGCCAGCTCCTCCAGTTTTTTATCTGTGGGACTTTGGCTAAGTTATTTAAACACTTGTTACCTCAGTTTCCTCATCTGTAAAATGGAAATGAAATAGCTTGCCATCAGGTTGGCATGAGGATTTGATGTATGACTATTTACATATAGCTCTAAGAATAGGCAGTGCCTGACACACTGTGTTATACAGATTTCACTATCAAGTGCTATAAAGAGTGTTGTTATGGTGTTTCTGAAAACTGACGGATATTTTGTAGGTAAGCTTAGCAGCAGAGCTGGGAGTGGGCAAGGCAGGGATATGATTGGCTTTAATGAGGAGAATGTACAACCCAGTGAACCCACTATTAAGTTACTGCACATCGCCCCAGGCGAGCGGGTTTTCCCTATCTCTTGGACTTCAGTGGTCCCCATTAAAAAATGTGGAGAGGGATGCCTGTCTTCCTCACTTCTCCCAAGATGTCCTGGAATCAAATGAGGTGGATGATGGTCTGAAAAAGCCAGTGAGCATAGCGGATGCACAGGTTGGCCTCTTCCTGCCCCTGCTCTGGAGTACATGCTGGCTTTCTGGCTGAGGTCCTGGCATGTTGGGCTTTCTCCCAATGGCACCAGACCCAGTGGACTGCTCTCCCAGTGAGGCCACTTGGACTCTGGGTGGCTCTGAGCTGAATATGGCCCTCCTCGTTTTCTCTTCTTCCTTATTTCACCTGGAAAAAGGATGGTGGTTTTGCATGTCCTAATGCTCCTTAGCAAGGGAGAAGGCGTGTTTCTGAATGCAGTCTATAGTTGTACAAGCAGAGAAGGGGGCAGGAGAACCTCTCCTTCAAGCTGGGACACCCTGGCCATGAGCCCCAGACAGACGGAGGTGATACCTTCCCTGGGTTGTGAAAAGTGGGAGCTCCTTCCCCTACCACCTGCAACCAGACTATCCACAGTGCAGGGAGGCAGGCAGGGGCTGACCAGAAGCAGCACATTGAGTCAATATCACAGTCAGCATGTTTCCTGCCAGGTAAGACAAGGACCCTGACTGTTAGTGCCCTTGTCGCTTCCTCCTCTTGCCTCCTTCCTGACTGGGAGGAAGAGCCAGTCTGACCTGCTCACAGTATTGGATTGATGGTTAGGTTAGGGCCTCATGGTTTGGCCCCAGTATCCTCTGCCAAGAACCATGGGAGTGGCCAGCCTGTGTATAGCCAAGCAAGCAACCAAGTGATGCCCACTGCCCTACAGACTTCCCACCTGGTCATCTGGGGTGAGTTGTGAATATGCAGAGGGAAGGCCACTTTAGAAATGGCCTTAGAAATGTCTGCTTCTGGAGCTTTCCCCAGAGATTCTTCCTGAATATCATTTTACCAAGAACCCCAGAGCTGAGATTTTTTGGCCAAGGTCACCCCCAAAATCAACTGTGGGCTCATGTCTTGAAGTCCACTATATTTCATCAGCCCCCTTCCCCAGGCTTCCCTAAAGAAGACATCCAGAATTGGCTAGAAATGTAGGTTTCCCTTCCAGTGCCTGTCTCCTGTGACCCTGTTCCTGACCTCAAATCCCCCTGAACATCATCCCTTGTAAGTTGAATGGGTTTAGATTAGAGGGCGGGGAGAACTTCTTGAATGGCCTCATTGGGACAGGGAATGGAGGCTTTCCCCAAGATACATAAGGGCAGACCTGCTCTCCATGAGTCTGGGCTGGATCAGGTCTTAGGAACTTGACAGGAGTCAAGCTTTGTGTTGTCAGACTCCTGACAAGGAGTCCAAACAACACAAAGTCCAAAGTCAGGTCCTGCAGCCTACTAGCCATGGGGCTTTGGGCAAGTTACTGACTCGCTCTGAGCCTTATCATTAAATTGGAATGGATATGATTTACTATCTTATTTATGAAAGTTCCTAAATATATATTTACTTTTTAAAAACAGCTTTATTAAGATATAATTCACATACTATACAATTCACCCATGTAAGTGCACAATTCAATAGTTTTTAATATATTCACAGAATTGCACAACCATCACCACAATCTAATTTCAGAACATTTTTTCACCCCTAAAAAAGAACTCCATACATATTAGCAGTCACCCTTGATTCTTCCGTTCCTCCCAGCCTTAGCCAACTAATCATCTACCTTCTGTCTCTATGAAATTGCACCTTCTGGATATTTTATTTAGATGGAACTATATAATACATGGTCTTTTGTGACTGGCTTCCTTCACTCACATAATGCTTTCAAGGTTTAGCCACGTTGAAGCATGTATCGGTACTTTATTTCTTTTTATTTCCAAATAACATTCCATTGTGTGGATATACTGCGTTTTATTTCTCCATTCATCAGTTGATGGACATTTAGTTGATTCCATTTTTCAGCTACTCTGAATAACGCTGCTATGAACATTTGTGGAAGGATTTTCATAAGGATATGTGTTTTCATTTCTCTTGGGTATATGCCTAGGATTGTCAAATGGTATACTTTTTCTTTTTTTTTTTTTTTTTTTTGAGATAGAGTTTCACTCTTATTGCCCAGGCTGGAGTGCAATAGCACGATCTTGGCTCACCACAACTTCCGCCTCCCAGGTTCAAGTGATTCTCCTGCCTCAGCCTCCCAAGTAACTGGAATTACAGGCATGTGCCACCGTGCCCAACTAATTTTGTATTTTTAGTAGAGACAGGGTTTCTTCATGTTGGTCAGGCTGGTCTCGAACTCCCGACCTCAGGTGATCCACCTGCCTTGGCCTCCCAAAGTGCTGGAATTACAGGCATGAGCCACCATGCCTGGCTGGTATACTTATTTTTAAATGGCATATTTATATTATGAGGCTCTGTTCTAAGTATTTTGTGTGGATAATCTCCTTTAATTATCACTATACTCTATGAGGTAGGTACTATTATGTATCTCCCTCTTAAAAAGTGAAGAAATGGAGGCATCATTTGAAGGACATCAAGGGACTTGTCCAAGGAGACTCAGCTAAGAGAGCCAGGATTTGGACCCTGGCCTCTGGCCCTTCACTCTGCCACCAGCTTGCTCCCACATGGGAGGTTTAAGTGAGAGAATGTCTGAAAGTGCTCCCAGCCTGACTGTAGTAGGTGCCCAAGAAAATTTTGTTGGATGCTGGGAAAGGACCAGACACTTTGCATTTCGATGTCTGACTCACCATGTGGCTTTAGGGAATTTGTGTCCCTTTGAGCCTCAGTTAAATTTCCCCAATATCTAAAGCTTCAACATGGCATTTCCTAAGAGACAGGGCTGAGATGGGAGGTGCAATATCATGGAAAGAGCCCTGGATTCTAGCTCTGGCTCTCTCACTGGTTTGGAAGGGGTAGTAATTTCCTTTCTCTGTCTCTGGGTTTCCCCAGTGTTCATTTAGGGGCTGGAACAATTGATCCTAAGTTTCCTTCCAGCTCTCCCATCCTATACAAGTTCTATATTCTTCCTCAGCATCCGGAGCCCCCTGGGGAGCTAAGCTGGGTTGGGTGCCCAGGGCCTCAGGTCACTGCTGTGCTCAGCAACACTTCTCCTACCCAGTGTGCTCAAGGCCAGGTAGGGGCTGAGTGGGATGAAGACGGGGAGAGGGGAGAACCCACTCTAGGCCTCCCTTCTATTATAGAGCCCTTGGTGTGGGCTGAGGACCGTCTATTCTCTGAGCCAGAAGAGAGCCACTTCACCTACACATCCCCTCAGTCTTCCCCGGCTCCCCTTCTCTGGAGTCCTGCTCCCTCTGGAGTCCCTGCAGCCCTCATTCCATTGAACTACCCAGCCGCCTTTGGAGGCTTGGCCTACCTAGATCCTGGTTTGGGATCATTGATGGGAAAGTGCTGGGCAACCACTGGGTGCCCAGCGTATGTTAGTTGACTTAAATAGGGATCAGTATTTGACCTAGTGGCTTCCCCTAGGTCATGATTCCCCAGTTCACTTTTCCGCATCCTTAGTCAGCAAGAGCATTCATTGCATTCTGCAAACCCAACCTGGCAGCACCAAGCAAGGCGCGTCTGCATCTTCCAACTGCAAGGCCACATCCTGTAAACTTTTCCTTGGCCCTCCCTTTAGTCCATATTCCTTACTTCCTGGATCCCACCGGTCAGAGTGCCTCCTGCACCGCAGGTCCTGTGCCAAGCACATAACATACAGGATGGTGCATTTACCCCTCTGTGGTGGGAATTTGTAGTGTCTCTGCTTTATAGAAGAGGAAGCACATCCAGGACAGGGAAATAATACCTCCAAGGCCACCAAGCCGGGAGATAACAGTGGAAGGATTTGAGCAAAGGCTGTCTGGTCCCAAAGCCTGTGTCACTTGACTGAAAGGAAAGATGGCATAAAGGGCTTTTAAGGGGGTGCCCAGACCCAGGGAAATCAGGTGGAGCCTCTCTGGGCAGCTGGGCTCTGGATTCCTCGGGGCAGGTCTGTGTCTCTGGGTCTTCTCTCTTCCCCTGCATGGAGAACAGTGGAGCCTGTTGGATAATGCCTGGGAACGCCCTCCTCTGGGCTTAGTCTTCTCATCGACAGAACAGGGTCTGACATTTCCAGTAGGCCTGGGCTCCAGGCTTACCCAGGGATCCGGCGATGGCTACACAGCCTTTCTTCCACTGGTTGTAGAGTCGGTTTCTCCCAGGTTTGCTGTTCTTGCCTGTAGTGTGATGAGCTGGAGTCTCAGCCCCAGCTCTCCATCCCCCAATGCCTGTGTGTCTCACTATTTTTAAGCTCCGTGGGCTTAATGAGCTGCCTGCCATGACACGTCTTCAACATTCACCTTTTTCTCTAACGAACCTCAGAGAGCTAGGTTGGGCTCATTTTTCCCTTGACAGTCCCCCACCCCAGTCAGGAGGCCAGAACTGGGCTGTTTCCCTTCTGGGCCCAGATGTGGCTTCCTCAGACCCCTACAGCAGTGTGCCCCACAAATTACCTAGTGGTGGCAACACTGCAGATTCCAGGCCCTCGGGAGCTGGCCCCTTCTCCGGTGCCGCCTTCTGTCTTGTTTCTCCCCTCTTATCCCACCTCAGCCCCTTCCTGCAGGGTGGTGATGTCATAAAGGAAACTCTTGTGGTCCCCATGTAATTGGCAGCTACTTCTCCTTGAGGACAAACTGCCTGGCAAACCAGCAGGGCCTGGCGAATGAGGCCAGTCGGCAGCAAGGACTGGGATAGAGATGTCAGAGATTTAGATGTATTTTTAGTAGAGACAGGGTTTCTTCTCAGGGTTGGAAGGGGGACCTCAAGTTTCATCTAGGCCAACGCTGTGTCCCCTTACCTGAGTCCTGTCTATAACATCCCTCCCAATAGTGTGCTAACCTCAGCTTGAATGCTCCCAATGATGGAGCACTCATTACCTCCTGGGACCATGAACCCATCAATGGGTGGTGCTGACTGTGCAAAAACCCTCCTTCGGTTTGAGCCTAAATCTATTTTCTCACATGAAGAGACGAGACCCCAGCAGTGGGTTCGTCCATCTTCCGCCTCCAGCCCGCACTGCTGCGAAGGAGCCACAAGTCACTCTTCATGAGGAACCACGCGTGGTGTCGTGGGTAGGGGCAGAGGCACCGCTGATCCACAAAGATGTGGTGTGATTTTTTCTTCTCAGGGGACTTTGCTTGGGGGAGGGGCCACTGGGAAGAGCTGAGAAGCTGCTAGAAAAAAACTGAAGTCGTTCCTGCTTCTCAAGTGCGAAGTGAGCCTGCGGCAGAACATCAGAAACCCTGCTGCACGCTAGCTCCGTCTACAGGGACGGTTATATGCCGGCCCTCTGTTGCCAGCTCCAGGGAGTCAGCGTCTGATGGGAGCTACCCCGGGAATTCCACTTATAGTCACAGCTCCGAGCAGGGGTCATCCGCAGGGTGATGGGAACTCCGTGCGGTTCCAGAGAGCCACAGATGCTCACCCATGCCGGCTTTGGTAGGCAGGCAGCTCGTTAAGCCTCTCCGAGGCTCAGGATTTTGCCAGCTTGGAAGAGCACTGGATTGGGAGGCAGGCTTCTTACTCTGTCACTTCGGACAAGTCCCTTCCTCTCTCTGACTGTCAGTTTCCTCGGCTGTGATATGTGCTGTGTGTCGACCTTCAGAAATGGTGTGGGGCTGGGCCCTGCAGCTGCCGAATGCTGTGTGTGTGGGTGGAGGTGCTTTATTCTGGGCCGTGCTCTGCAGGACACAGTGTTTGTCACCAGTGGTCATATGAAGGACAGTCCTCTGCCCACTTCTATTCCCCCTCTCCTCTGGCCCAGAGCAGGGAGGCCAGAGCCCTGTGTATTTTACTGCTAGGCAGGGCAGTGGCCCCTTCTCAAATGTTTGTTGGGGCCCGTGGTGGGGAATGATGCTTCTGCTCCTATGAGGAAAAGCCTAGAGGCCTCTGGCGTCCTGGACCAGGGAGGCTCTCCTGCGCTAGGTCAGGCTCTGTGGAGGGCTTCTCTGGAGCCAGGAGTGTGTTCGGCTGTGTCATCACCTTCCCAAGTCAGCTGTCATCCCTGCGCTTTCCAGGGTGGTGGCTGTGAGGAGTCCCATCATGGTCTGTGGTTGTCAGACACCCACCCAGGTGGACGTCTGTTGCCTGGAGACTGGACAGCCTCTTCCAAGCCCACCTCATCTCCTCCTAAACCTTGGCCCCTGCTGCTCTTTCAGGAAGCCTTTCCTCAGGGGCCGCCTGGTTCTAGGTGCCTTTGCCCTGTGGTTCTCAGCAGAAGCGCCTGTGCATCATGGGAAAGCCGGCTGGCGATGGGATGCACGGCGCTCCATTAGGATCTATGTTCCCTCTCTCCATGGTGTCCTCCAGCACCTGCTCAAGCCAGAGTGTGTGGGAGCCAGGGGTCAGCCCCCAGCTCTTTCTGCTGTGCACATTCGTTTTTCTTTTGATGGAGTTATAACCTAGATTCAGCAAAGTGCACAACTTATGGGTATATGCACCTGTATAATCACCAAAGAAATTCCCCAGAAGGATCCCTGTCCCCTCCCAGCCCCTGCCTGCCCCTCCAGTGTAACAGCTGTATGGCCATGGAGTCCTTTTCTGTTCTTCAGAGCTTTCCTCCCATTCCTGGTCATTCCCCAATCTCCCTGGCTTTCCTCTTTCTCTACAAATCCTCCAAATGCTGATATTTCTAGAAGCCCATCTCTAGATTTCTTCTGATGCCCACACTCTCCCCAGTGGATTATTCTTTTGTGCTAGTGACTTCTGGCGTCACTTCTGAGCAATTCACCTGCCCGCCCAGCTGCCTGCTGGGTATGGCCGCTTGGCTGGCCCGCTGGCATGGCTCGGTCTCACCTAATGTCAAACTCCTGGGCTCCAGTGATTCTCCCACCTCAGCCTCCTGAGCAGCTGGGACTACAGGCACGCACCACCATGCCTGCTGAATTTTTAAATTTTTTGTAGAGATGGGGTTTCACTGTGCTGCCCAGGCTGGCCTCAACCTCCCAAAGTGCCAGGATTACAGGCGTGAGCCACCACACTAGGGGCAGGTTTTGGCTGGGACATCCTTGGGGAGTCTGGGCAACCTCACCTCTTCACATCCCAGTGTTGTCATCTATAGGATGGGAGTGGCAGCTAGAGGAAGAACAGCTAGACTCTGCTGACTTCTGAGAGGAGGATGCGGTCAGATACCCACAAATGAGAACTTGAAAACTTGAGCAACCAAAATATAGACTCAGGAGCCACGGTTGGAGAAGCCGTGGCTGCTGAGAGGCCTGAGTATTGGGGAAGGGGGGCTGGAGGAGGGGGAAAGGCTTGGCAGTGTCTGGACACAGGGGTAGGAAAGAAGCCGGGGATAGTGCAGTGTCCTGGCTTGCACTCCAGTGCAGACCCTAACGGAGCGCCGTGCATCCCATCGCCAGCTGGCTTTCCCATGATGCACAGGCGCTTCTGCTGAGAACCACACGGCAAAGGCGCCTAGAGCCAGGCGGCCCCTGAGGAAAGGCTTCCTGGAAGAGCAGCAGGGGCCAAAGTTTAGGAGGAGGAGATGAGGTGGGCTTGGAAGAGGCTGTCCAGTCTCCAGGCAAGAGACGTCCACCTGGGTGGGTGTCTGACAACCACAGACCAGGAAAGAAGCCAGGGATAGTGCAACATAGTTGCCCAGGATGGTCTCAGAAGAGAGGACTTGGCCCAGAGGTGGGTATCAAGAAGGCTGTCTGGGCTGGAGCTAAAGGCATGGGTAGAAGGAGGACCATTTATTAAGAGAGACCTGAATTATCCCAGGAAATTAAAAAAAAAAAAAGGGTGTTGGCTTAACCTGGTCCTTAATAGGAGGTTAGCAGAGAGGCTGCCCCACCACTTCACTGGAGCCATCCCCGTGTGCTTCTGACAGGCCCATGCCCAGCCTGGCTCAGGAACCAGCCATGGACATAATGCCATACAGTGCTCCTAAGCCTCGCAGCCCTGTGCGGCAGCTTCCGTTATCATTCCCATTTTGCAGATGGAGTGCTGAGGCCCAGAAAGGTTAAGCAACCTGCTCAAGTTCCCATGGCTAAAAGTGGGAGAGCCGAGACTCCAATCCAGGTCAGTCTGCCCAGAGCCCAGGTGCTAATTCACTCCACTTGGCTGCACCTGGTGTTTCACTTGCTCCTTTTCCTCAGCAGAGCTGTCTTCTAGGTTTGGATCCACATAGAATTCCAAGTTGAGACTTTCCAATTTGGAATTCTCCCCCTCATTGCTCCCCTCCTCCAGCCCATGGGTGCTTTGAGGTGATGGTTCATCCCTCCTGGCCCCTATCTCCCATGTCTGTCCCAGCCCCCGGTCAGGCAGGAGAGAGCTGGCTTCTTCGGAGCACCTAATTGTGCCCCCGGGACTTGCATGCTCCACTTTAGTTTCTGGAGACCATGAGCTGTCAGAGGTGTTGGTGATAATGGGCATCTCTGTCTGAAGAGTGATGGGCACATCTCTGTCCCTGGGGCCTGGCCAGCATCTGGAAGGATGGAGGTGCTCTTGGAAATGGGAGGACCAGACCGCACCTTCCTTGGCCGGCTCCCTGCCTGGGTGCTGGCTCCCAGCTCCCACCGAGAGCAGGCTGGGCTTCCCAGATGTCTCATGACCTCTCCCAGGTCCCGGTGTGGCCCAAAGCGAGCTACTCTGCTACCTTCGAGTACAGTTCTTTCCATCCTCTGGGGAAGGGTGCTGTGAGCGAACCACCTGTTTCACTCCCCCTGAGGCCCAGTTTCCTCAATTACAAAATGGGAATCACAGTCCCCACCTCACAGGGCGCGGATGAAATGAATACGCTGCTGGCACGGAGTGGGCACCGTGGCCTCCCTCCCTGCCTCCGGCACCTACCTCTGAGCCCAGTGCCTTTGTGATCTTCCCGTTAGACCCACCTTCCCAGTGTGCTTGAGGAGCTCGCTGGGGCTCTTTGTTGGGAAGGAAAGAGCCCTGGGCTGGGTGCTAGGAAGTCAGGGTTCAAGTGCACCGTGAGGCCTTGGGCAAGCTGATCTCTGAGCCTTAGTTGTCTCCTCTGTCAAGGGGCAGAACCACATCTGCTGCACCTCCCAAAGGCCTGAGCTCTGTCATCTCCCCGTGAGCTGCTTCGGAATGGGGTTGGGTTTTATTCATCTTGTATTCCCAGCACTTAGCATGGAGCTTGCCACAGGATTTGGAGGAAAGGAAAGTGAAGATCAGATGAGAGTGGATTTTTAAGCAATTAAACAGGCTCGGGGTTATTTTCAAGGTTGGGTAAGGCAGACAATTCTTGGTGAGCCCCTCATTAACCAGGGAAGTGGTCTTCATACCCTTCCTTTGCGCATTACTCTCTGGAGAACCTGAGCTGCACTGGACCTCCTTTCCCCTTGGGGAGCCATGGGCCCGCCTGCCTATAGTGGAGTCCCGCAAGGCAGTGCACCTGCCTGTTCACACCCCGCCCCATGACCACTCAGGCCCTGGGTGTCAGGGTCTGACCTAGACAGGGTGCCTTTTTCACCTTTGGGGTTTCTCTTCTGTCCTTTGGCAGGGAGCTTGATGGGACGGAGGTTGCCAGAGTTGGGGGGCAGTGCCTGGTGAGATCCCCCACCTCCTCTGTGACCTGCTGCCAGGCTCGGCAATCAAGCTGCTGCTCTGGGAGCTGGCAGGAAATGCAGTCATAAACAAGACATGTTCCCACCTCACAGCCCTAGTGGTCCTCTGGGAGCTGAGCTGCTTATACAAGTACCTTTGACACCAGGCAGAAGTGGCACAGTCTCTGCGAGAGGAACACACAGAGCCAGGGAAGAGAATTCTGGGCCTCAGGCTCCCCAGCCGCACAACCTCTGCAGCAACCCTTGCCCTCCTGGGCTGGCTCAGAACCCCTGGCTTGGTGACCACTGCAGCCCTCGTTGTGGGGAACACAAGGTCTGTCCTTGAGTCCACGGTCAGCATGGACTCAGCCTAGCCCCACTGAGAGGAGAACCGAGGAAAGGAAATGAGTATTTATTTAGGGTGCACTTTGTGCCAGCACACGTGGCCTCTTCAATCCTCATAACATCCCTGTGAGACAGGCACTTGACCCTTGGTTTGTAGCTAAGAAATGATCCCAGGGAAATGAACTCATCTCCCAGGGCTGCAGAGCTGCTAAGTGTCAGGTTGGAAAGCAGCCCCAGCTGTTCTAAAGCCTGCATTCTCTCATGACCCCACCACCCTTTGTGCCACTCACCTTCAGAGGTAGAACTCTCCAAGCATCTCAGAACGCTGGGTTTTAAAAGCTGAGAGGCTATCTAGGCTGCCTGCAGTGGCTCAGGCATGTAATCTCAGCCCTTTGGGAGGCTGAGGCAGGTGGATTGCTTAAGCCCAGGAGTTTGAGACCATCCTGGGCAACATAGTGAGACCCCTTCTCTATAAAAAATAGCCAGGCATGGTGGTGCCCCTATAGTCCCAGCTACTCATGGGGGTTGGAGCAGGAGGATCCCTTGAGCCTGGGAGGTGGAGGCTGCAGTGAGCTGTGATTGCATCCCTGCTCTCCAGCCTGGGCAACAGAGTGAGACCCTGTCTCAAAAACATAAAAATGAAAGCTGAGAGGCTATCTTGGGAGATGCAAAGCCACTTTCCAAAGGATGGAAAGAAGGGGAGAGAAACCAGGTCTCCTGATACCTCTTTCAGGTCCCCGACCTCGTGCCACCTTTGGAGACAGAGGGTCTGGCAAGAGACGCCGCTGCTGCAGAGGGAGGGTGGGGGCTGGTGACCCTGTGGTCTCTTCCACCCCCGAGGCTGTAAGTTGACCCGCACCGTAGTCCACCCCCTCCCATTACCCACATACAGGGCCTGTAGCTATCACCTCAGCTTCCTGGACAAGTGGTGTGGCCCGAGACCTCCAGCCCTCCCTTCCCTAGGGCTTCTCACATTCCCACATATGGCAGTGTAACGCACTTGCACACAATGTTTGCTTGCATTCATGTTCACAGTGCCAGTTCATGCATGTTTATACATTCAGAGATGGTGTTCATACACATACACAGCCTTTCTGGCATTCTCTGCCATGTCCCTGCACTGGCTGCTGTCACCCATCTCAGCTGGGCCTGAGAGATGGAAACAGGACCCCCTTCCCGGTGCTGCCAGCTAGCAGATGCCACGGTGCTGATGTCCTGCTCCATTACTGGGTTAATGGAGCCTCCTTCTGCCTTCAGCCTCCCACCGGTTGCCCACCTCCTCCTTTCCAGGGTGTGAGCATTGACTGGGCCTGGGAGGCAGTGAAGCCTGGCTGTGGTGCGGCTGTGTGCGGAGGGCGTGGGCCTGGCTTGGGTGGAGATGGGGCTGGAGGCAGGCGGCAGGCTCCTGGACGCACAGCAGGGGGCACCACTAGGTCTCCTCGCCCCGCCGGGGCCGGGCTGTGGGGAGGAAGTGGGCTGGGGAGGAAGTGGGCTGGGGAGGAAGTGGGCTGGGGAGGAAGTGGGCTGGGGAGGAGGCGGTGGTCTCTCCAGCTACTTTCCTGCAGCTTGAGCCGGGGCACCTGCCACCCAGCCAGGGCTCCTGCTCCTGCCCCTGCTCCTGCCCGCGCCCCTGTCCTCCTCCCCGCACACTGGCAATGCCCCCTCCCCTTACACTCCCAGCCCATGCCACACACACACCCTACTACACACAACACATACCACACAGACACACACCCTACTACATGCCACACACACCACACAGACACACACCACACATACACACCTCACAGACACACCACACACCCTACTACATGCCACACACGAACCACACACCCTACTACACACCACACACCCCACACAGACACCACACACACAACCTACTACATGCCATACACACCACAAAGACGCCACACTACACACACCACACATGCCACACACACACACTACACAGACACACATCACACACACCACACATCCTACTGCACGCCACACACACCACACACAAACCACACACACACCCACACACCCTACTACACACCACACACCCCACACACATACCACACACACAACCTACTACATGCCATACACACCACAAATACACCACACTATACACACCACACATGCCACACAGACACACACACTACACAGATACACATCACACACACCACACACCCTACTACATGCCACACACCACACAGGCACACATCACACACACACCACACACACACCCTACTACACACCACACACACCCTAATACACACCACACACACACCCTACTACACACCACACACAGCCTAATACACACCAGACACCACACACACCGTGCTACGTGCCATACACACCACACACAGCACACAGACACACACCACACACCCTACTACACACCACACACCCTACTACACATCACACAGACCATACACACACCACACACACAACCTACTACACACCACACACACCCTAATACACACCAGACACACCATACAGACACACCAGACACACCATACAGACACACCACACACAACCTACATGCCACACACCCCACAAAGACACACACCACACTACACAGACACACACCATGCAGACACACATCACACAGACACACCACACACCCTACTACATGCCACACACACCACAAAGACACACACCACACACACCACACAGACACACCACACACACCCTACTACCACACACACCCTACTACACACCACACAGATACCACACACACGCTGTGCTACATGCCATACACACCACACACACACCACACACACCACAGATACACACCACACACACCCTATTACACATGACACACATCACACAAACACACCACACACACCCTACTACACGCCACACACACCCTACTACACGCCACACACACCCTACTACACACCACACAGACACCACACATACACCCTACTACACACACCACACACATTGCACACACCCTACTACACACCACACACATGCACACCACATGCATGCCCTACTACACACCACACATCCCGCATACCATACTACACATCACACATACCATATGCACACACCACACACAACACACACTGCTGCACACCACACACACACCCTACTACACATCACACACACACCCTACTACACATCACACACACCATACACACATACCACACAGTACTACACACCACACACACACCCTACTACACATCACACAGACACACACCACACACACCCTACTACACATCACACACACACACCAAACACCCTATTACCCATCACACACACTGTACACACACCACACACAACACACTACTACACACCACACACCACACACACACACCACATACATCTTATATTCCCTACTACTCACCACACCCACACACCACACACACTCTATGACACACCATACACACACAACACGCACACACCCTACTACACACCACACACACTACTAAACACCACACACCAGACACACACCACATAGATACACACCACACATACCCTACTACATGCCACACACCACACCACATAAACACCCTACCACACACCACACAGATACACACCACACATACCCTACCACAACCACACACACCACAGAGACACACACCACACACACACCCTACTACACACCACACATGCCCCACAGACATACACCACGCACACACTCTACTGCACACCACATACACCACATGCACACACCACACATATACACCCTACTACACACTAGACACACCACACACACACCACACACACCCTATTACATACCACACACACCCTATTACACACCACACACATACCTCACTACACACAACACACCACAACACATACACATATTACACACACCACAGACGCACTGACACACATCCCACACTAACTATACCCCCATACCACACATAGGTACACACCACACATATGCCACTACCCACCACTACCCACATACCCCCTGACACCCCACTAGACCCTCCACCCCAACCCACACCACCCCTACATCACACACACCTCTCACACTATATACACACACCCCACTGTCCCCCACACCCTAGCCCCCACATTACACACTATACATGCAGCACACACATCTTACGCACACACACCACCACATACACCGCTACCCACCACACACATGCACACACCACGTATGCACACATCACACACACACAACCACACTCACGCACTCCTAGTAAAAGGCTAGTTTGCTTTCGTGCCAAACCTCTAACCCCGTCCCTTAGAGGGGCGGTGCTCGGCAGAGCTAGTGTGTTCAAACCTTGTAACATTTAATCAGAAAGAAAATGCATCAATTTGTAATGGTTTGTAGCTGAAATTGAAGATGTGCATCTGGCATGAAGGGTATCGGGACTGTGCTGGAAGGTGCTTTGTGTCTCACATGAGGCAGAGCTGCTCACACTGTGGCCGGAGGATCCATTGATTGTGTGGGTTCATCACTGCTAAGCCACAGAGAGCTCCCCTTTCCCCTGGTGAGCGCTCCCCCGGCTGGCAGTTGCCCACGCGCCCAGCACCTCTCTTGGGAGCACGACCCGGGCAGACCCCCACGGTCCCACCTGTCCTCCCTCACACTCAGAGCATGTGCACAGCAGACCTCCTGGGACTCACGGGTGCAGCCCCCCCGGACACACACTTTCCATATCCTACACCAGGCAGCCCAGGGCTTGCTGGTCCCCAAACCTCCATCTGTCCACACTCAGTCACTCATTCGGGGTCCCCCACCCTTCCCAGCCTGCTCCCAAGCATCTTGACACCCAACCAGTGGAAGACCCTCTCCTCTGCCCCAGGACAGCTGCCTGTGGGTTTGGGAGATGTGGGGTGCTAGGGAGTGGGGAACCCTGGAGGCCCAAGATTCTGAGTCTCTGGTGAAGGAGGTGGGAAGGCAGCCTGTCTGGGGGCCAGAGGCAGCCCCCTGGGCTGGGAGCAGCTGGGGGCCCCCGCAGGCCTTCAGAGCTGGCCAGGCGGCTGGACTGTGACTCAGCAACTCCTCCGCCTTGGCTAGAGTGCGCCTCGCTGCAGTGTTAACTCCCTCTCCAGGGAGCCCGGCTCCAGCTCCTCTCCCAGGGGGATGGCGGACTCCTCTGTCCTGTTTCAAGTCGTGATCCTGGCTGGGGTGGCAGAGCAGAGGGTGTGCTGAGGGGCTTGGCCTGGCCAGGGCATCCCTCTGCCCCCTCACCACTGCTACCCCTGCACCCTAAGAGTTAGCCAAGGATCAAATGGAGTCAGGGCTTGGCGGCGTGGCCTGAGGGATGACAAAGGCCTGGATTCCAGGAAGTGACAACGCAGGCAGTTCCACTACCATTTAGCGGTGTTGTTTGTGTGATGGAGGTAAGCCACCTCCCTTTGGGGCCTCGGTTTGTTTTTGAAAAGTGGCTGTGGACTGCGTTGTCTGTAAGAGTCCCTCTGCCCTCACGGGCTGGGTTTTATTAATATTTATTAATATTTGCCTGTGATTTAAGGGTATCCATGCCTGGGGTCTAGGTTCAGAGAGAAATAATCCGAGGCAGGTGTGAGACGCTGCAGGTTTGCAGAGCCTTATTCAGGAACCTTCACCTTTGATCATGGAAGCCGTCCTTAAGGCAGGCAGGGCAGGGATGCTTAACCCTCACTTAACACACAGCCGCACACGCACAGGGAGGCTAACAGGCCAGCCCAAGATTGGTGCAGGAAGGGCTCAATCCTCAGCCATTGGATTCTGAGGCGCCCATCAGGTGGCCTGGGATTGCTGATCTCAGCATAGATGCGAGGGAAGGAAAATGAGTGTTGACGCAGCAGGAGAGATTGAAGTTAGACTCTAGAAGGACGTTCCAACTCTCAGGAACCCAGCAGTTGTTAGCTTCCCCAGGGCCAGTCAAGAACAGACTCTGCTTCTGTGCGTGCGGAATGACAACCTTGCTCCAAAGTGGAGGAGTGCGTGGACTGACCAAGAAGGCTCATCAGGCCTCTGTACACAAGGAACTCAAAGAAATGGGTAATTTATTTTCAGAATGAGCTAGAAAATTAATTCATTAAAACTTTATCCTCAGCCTCCCAGGACCAAACGTTGGACTGAAGCATTGGTGCAAAACATAAAGACATACATTTCTCCTTAAGTATTGATCTTTTTAGCCTGTGAGCTTCGGTGAGAAGTGTCTTGCTGGTTAACCTATTTCCATCTCATTACTTTGGCTTCTGCAAATACAATGCCAGGAAAGATTAAATACTGTAAGCTGTATCCAGTCAGATCTCCATTATCTGTATTAATCGAGGCCAGTACTGAGTGGGATAATCCACAGAAGTGCCTAGTCCCCAGATCATATTTAATTGGTTTGGGTTGGCAGTTGATGGTGAGTGTGTGTGTGTGTACACGCGTGCACACACACACACTTTTGGTGAGGGTGAGGATCGAACTTACCCATCTTTGATGTGGCATCAGGATCCCATTTTGGAGGCAGTCTCATTTAGGGGCACATGAAGGGATCCCAGAAGCCTGCTAGAGGAGAGAGCAGGGCTTCTGGTCTCCTGACTTTTTGTAGGGAAGAAGAGAGGCAAGGTGAGAGCCCAGGTATTCTCTGAGGGTGAGGGGGGCAGGTCCTGGTGGCATTCTCCCTGCAGCATGCCTCCCACCTGGAGCAGGTTGGGTGATTCCTGGGTGAGCAACACAAACCCACTTGTTTGTTCTCTCTTTTGGCTGGGTGCAGTGGCTCACGCCTATAATCCCAGCACTTTGGGAGGTTAAGACAGCAAGATCGTATGAGGCCAGGAGTTCAAGACCAGCCTGGGCAACATAGTGGTACCCTGTCTCTACAAAAAATTTTAAAAAGTAGCCAGGCATGGTGGCGCACGTGTGTGGTCCTAGCTCCTTGGGAGGCTGAGGTGGGAGGATTGCTTGGGCCCAGGAGTTTGAAGGCTGCAGTGAGCTATGATCACGCCCCTGTATTCCAGCCTGAGCAACAGAGTGAGACGCTGTCTCAAAAAAATAAAATAAAATAAATTTAAAAATACACAAACCCCCTCATTTGTTTTCTCCTTCGCAAGGCTGAGGATCCAGCTCCAGGGTTCTGAGGTACCAGAGGGTGGAAGAGACGGGCAGATTTTCATGGGATTCAAAATTTTAAAGATACAGAAAGATACCCAGTGAAATATTTTCTAGTTCCTCCTTTCCCAACTCCCCTCCCCAGAAGCAACTACAACTAATGTCATGAATTCCTTATGCACCTTTCCAGAGCTGTGCTGTGAATATAGAAGCATACAATCGTACATATACTTCTCCCTCACCCTTTTACGCAGGTACCATGCTCACTCCCCTTCATGCCGATTCTTTCACTATCTCCCTTGGAGATCATTCCCTGTTCGCCCACACAGAGTGAAGCTCTGGGGCATCTGGGCCTTCTGTGATTCTCCCACATGGGCTGACCATGGGCAGAATGAAGACCCTCAAAGCAGAACATCCCAGAATTACTGAGAGTGTGAGTGTGAGTGTGCGAGGTCGTCTCACCCCACCTTCCTCCTCCAGCCTAGCTCCCCTTCCCTCCTACTCAACTTGATTGTCAATCAAGTCTCCCTTTAGTTTAGGTACAAGAACTGCGGCTGAGCTCTGAGCACATCTGGGCCCTTGGAGTTAAGGGAAAAAGAGCCTTCAGACATGTTGTTTCTGCTTGTAATAAGAGGGCTCATAATGGAGGGAGAGATGGCAGCCCCTTCCCCCTGACTCCCCATCCCGGTGTATCCCTAGGCTCTGTTGAGAGCATTCTTCTTGATACTCACCTGAAGTCCTGCTTTCTGCCCTGACAGCTCTCTACATGATAGAAAAAAAGGATAAGATAAAGGATAAGCCAACCAGGTTGTCACCTGCTCCCCAACTCCTCTCCTACCCCAGGCCAAATGTGGCTGTTCTCCCTAGCAAAGGGGACCAGAGGCAGTTAACTAGTACCCCGAGACCCCAGTGTGTTCTAGGGTCTGTGCAGGGACATGCATGCCAAGCATGGTTCCTCCTGGACCCATTGCTCCCAACCCTGGGGCCACTTGGAAAGGCCTGAGTGCTTGGGACTGACACCGTCACAGGGGCCAAGTGGCCATCCTGGGCAGACAGGACAGCGGCCAGTGGACCAGGGGGAGAAGGGAATTCCTGTGTGGATTCTGTTTAGTGGCCTTGCTTCTGGTCTACCCCTGTTTTTCCAGCATCATTTCCCACTATTGGAGACTCCCCCTTCCTGAGCTTTCCCTGAGGACTGGGCCCCCTACCTTGCTCCTGAGCAGGAGACCTGGCCTCAGTCAAATTTAGACCTGGATCTTTACTCTGACCAACTGTGTGACCTTGGGCAGGTCACTTACTACCTGTCTGAGCAGAATTTGCCTTTGAAATGATGGTGGTAATCGTGCCCTCCCCCGCGGTGGGTTAGATGAGAACATCTCTGTCCTCACCAAAGAGAGCTATGGTGATTGAACCTGTTGTTGCCACCAGTGTCTTCCTGCCCGCTCTGCCCTGATGCCCTCCAGGTCCGCAGTGCCTTTGAGGCTTATTTTACTTCCAGCAACTGGGCTTGGACTTTGACCTCTCTGGCAAATCTTTCTTAATTACTTAGAACCTCATGTTTTCAAAGTGTGGTGCCCAGATCACCTGCCTCAGAGGAAATGGGGGTGCTTGTTATAATGCAGATCCCTGGGCACATTCCAGTCCACTGAATTTTCTGTGTTAGGCTCTGGGGGACAGGGTGCAATGGCAGAGGGTCTGCATTTTAACAAACTCCCCAGGGGGTCTTGATGCAGGCCAAGCCTGAGCGACCCTTCCTCAGTCCCTTCCCTTGTATGTCTTCTCCCTTGATGGGGCCTCCCAGGCCCCTCCCTCTTCAGACCTTGACCTGTGGCCCAGCAGGCTGGGAGCAGGCATCTCTCCCCACCCCCAGCCTCCCTCCCCGGACAGCTGCAGCCTTCACCTAATGGCGCCATTTCATGCTTTCCTGCTTGGGTGATTCTGACCAGGCAGAGGAGTTCACTCTGTCCTGGGAGCCCTGGCACCCTGATCCATTTATCATCCTCAAGTCTTCCAGCTGGCTGCTTTCCCCAGGACTGCAGCTCCCAGCCATGCAGGAGCCGGGGCAGCTGTGAGTCCCTGAGGATTTGGCTCTCCCTCACACCGTTCTCGCTGCCATTCCTCCCCAGCCACGGGAGCTCTGCCTCCTAGAGTGGGGGAAATAGTCCTGGAGGCGGAGGAGGCTGCTGGGCTGTGGAAGGAAGCACTGGACTGGGGGTCCAGGAACTTAGATTCTTCCTCCACCAAATGCCTGTGCGACCTTGGACAACTGGCTTCACTTCTCTGGGCCTCCAGGAGTCTCAGGTGGCATGTGGGGTATGAACGGGCTCTTGCTGTTTTCTTTTTTTTTTTCTCCTCTGACTCTAGAAGGGACAGCAGAGCCAGGCGGTAAGGGGTCACATCAGAAGGAGAGTCTGCCAAGGGAATCTTGGTCTCTCAGCTACTGGAGTGTCTTCCAGGGAAAATGAAATGCAACCCAAGGGCAGCCTTGGAAAAATAAGCAGTGGTTCTCTACATGCTGCCCAGACTGTAGGCTGGGCAGACTGAAGGACATGTGGTCACTACCCATGCAACATCTCATTTAATCCCAGCCTCACCTCGAGGGTTTAGGAATAAAAGCTGCGTTCCAATAGTTAAAAAGTCTGACACTCAGAGAGGTGAAAGAAACCACCTGAGGTGAAATGGCTCAGAAGGGGGTATGTCTGACTCTCTATGGTCCCAGGCCTGCTGCAAGAGGAGAGGAAGGGTGGGCAGTTCCCAGAGCTGTGTGCAATGCCCCCACTTCCCATGCCAGCTTTGGGGTTTCACTGTACACACACACACTCTCTTTCACACCAGGCCTTGGTTCCTTCCCAATCTATGCTTGGGTGTGTGTTCCTGGATATAGCCTGATGACAAATGAGTCTTAACATGGTTTGTGGAAAGAGCCCTGGGCCCAGAGCCAGCCTGTACTGCCGGGGGTACCCTGGGAAGGCCACTTCCCCACAGAATTCAGTGTCTTCTGTGAAATGACATAATGTGACCCAATCTCAAAGTCTGTCTTGCTTGATCATTTACAGACCCACATATTTATTGAATGGACAGATTACTTGAGGTCAGGAGTTCGAGACCAGCCTGGCCAACATGGTGAAACCCCATCTCTACGAAACTACAACAAATTAGTTGGGCATGGTGGTGGGCACCTGTAATCCAGCTACTTGGGAGACTGAGGCAGGAGAATCACTTGAACCCGGGAGGCAGAGGTTGCAGTGAGCCAAGATTGTGCCACTGCACTCCAGCCTGGCAGACAGAGCGAGACTCGGTCTCAACAACAACAACAAATGAACAAAAAAAAATGCATAAACAAGTGAGTGTCCCAACAAAATTTTATTTACAAAAATTAGGTGTGGGACTGGATTTAGCACCTGGACCACTGTTGGCCAATGCCTGCACTAGAGTGACAACAGTGAGCAAGACAAATGAGGTGGCTGCTTATACAGTCACAAGCTGCATGAGTACCATGGGGATGAGAATGGAGAGCCGGGAAAGCAGGTGGTTGGGGCCTTGATGCAGGGTAGGGGAGGAGGGAGCCATGGGTGTGGGGAGGAAGGCGTCCTTGGAAGTGCTGTTTGAGCTGAGAAAGATGTGTAGACTGTATTAGTCTGATCTTGCACTGCTATAAAGAAACAAGACTGGGTAATTTATAAAGAAAAGAAGTTTAATTGGCTCGAAGTTCCACAGGCTGTACAGGAAGCATGATGCTGGCATCTGCTTGGCTTCTGGAGAGGCCTCAGGAAGCTTACAATCATGGGAGAAGGTGAAGAGGGAGCCAGCCCTTCACATGGCCAGAGCAGGAAGAAGAGGCAGGGGAGCGGGGTTTGGGGGGCGCTACACACTTTTAAATGACCAGATCTTATGAGAACTCACTATCACTAGATCTGACCCTGTGATCCAATCACCTCTCACCAGGCCCCACCTCCAACATGAGGGGTTACAATTTGACATGAGATTTGGGCAGGGACACAGATCCAAACTGTATCACAGGCTTTGGCTCCGTGAAGGGGGCACAGCATGTGCAAAGGCCCCGAGGAGGGTAATACAGTGTATGAGGGGAAACAAGGAGTGTGGGCTGGTGTTAGCAACCCAGGGAGGGAAAGCCGAGGTGCTGCTGGATGGAGAGCATGAGGGGCTGTAGGCCATGCTAGGGCTTTTGGCCTGTCTCCCTTGGGTGGCTTTTCATTATGGTGACATGACCAGCTTTGCATTTTATGAAGATTGCCTTGGTGGCAAATATGGAACTGACTGGAGGTGAGCAAGAGGAGACTCAGGAGATCAGGCGGCTATGTTGGGGGCTGATTGACCTGTGGGCCTGGAGCTCAGAAGTGGTTTGACTCTGACAGAAGAGGATGGCACTGATGCCAGGGTGCGGAAGGAACCACACAGGGAGACACCATAGCTGAGGAGGACCTTGAAGGACCTCAAGAGCAAGCCTGAGGCAACAGAAGGAGGAGTAGTCACAGTTATGACGAAAGCAGGCAGTGGCCAGCTGGTGACCACAGCTCAGGGGTCCAGCTCAAGGAAAATGAAAATGTGCCCTGGGTTTAGTGACCTTGTGGTCCTCATCCTGACTTTACAAAGAACTACTTCAGCAGAGGGATGGGGCAGAAGCCACAACGGAGGGGCTGACGAGTCAGGTGAACGTGAAGAAAGGGGGACCATGTGTGCGTGTGTGTGTGCACACGTGTGTATGTGTGTATGCACACGTGTGTATGTGTGTGTGCATATGTGTATGTGTGTGCAAGTGTGTGTGGTCACAAAGGGAAGGGAAGAACAAGGTAGCAGGTGAGGCTCATTTTTGGTGGGTAATGTGATAAACTGGACTGATCCAGCCTCAGCCGAGGGAAGGGGGAAGTGTCAGGCACAAGAAACGGCGGGGATGGAAAAGACTTCCTGAGAAGTCAGGAGGGCTCCTGCGCAGGAGTGGGAACTGGCTTAACCAGAGGAAAAGCCCTCGACTGAGAAGGGGTCAGGAGGAAAGGTCTGTGGTTTGACCCGAGGTTGGGACATTTTGAGAGATTTCTCACTTCTATTTTTCCTTAAAATAACAGCAAAGAGAGAGGAGGGGTGTGAAGGAGCCACAGGCCTGCGGAGACTGGAGGAGGAGGCAAAGCTGGTGGGGAGGCGTTTCCCGCAGTTTCTGTGCAATGCAGAGGGCCTGGGTGATCCTGAGGGCTGATGGGACACGGGCTGCCCTCGTACTGTAGGCGGATCTCACCAGGGGGCTCAACAGTTGGGGGTAGCCATGGAGAAGGAGAAAGCTGTCAGTGGGATTTCTCCAGGGCTGGCACTTTGCCAGACGAGTACCACAAAAATGCCAAGGGAGTGTAGGGAATTGGGAAGAAGTTGTAGGCACCACGGACCATGGTGGGAAAAGAAGACTAGAGGGGTGATGGTGTCCCGGGGAGGTCAGGGAGATTTCTCCAGGAACAGTATTCTAGGCTGAGGGAGAGTAAGTACCGAGGCTGGGGGATGGGGGTCTGTTTGGTGGGTTTGTGGCTGGTGGCAAGAGGCCAGCATGGCAGGAACTGAGTGACTGACAGCAGGGACAGGAAATGCCTGTGGGAGCCAGCCAGGGGCCAGGCCAGGCAGGGATCTTACTCTAAATGTGACAAGAAGCCACAGGAGGGTTTAAAATAGATCAGTCTGGCTGCAGTGTGGAGATCAGCCTGAGTGGAGGGGAGTGGAAGCTTCCAGATAGGAGGCTACTGTGGTACTCCAGGTAGAGGGTAGAAAGTGGCCAGGTTTGGAAAGCATTGTGGGTTGTTGATGAATTTGCAGACACCTGGGATGTGGGGGGTGACCCCACATGGATGGGAGGATGGCCCCAAGGCTTCTGGTCCCAGCACCTGGTGCCATGTACTGGGTGCATAATTGAGAGGTGGGCCCTGAATCCACCCCATCCACTCTCTGGGCCCACTGGCCATGCCTGCCTTTGACCAAGAGGCTCCTTCTCAGGCATCTTCTATTCCCTTGCTGTCTGGGCAGCTATAGCTTCCTGGTTGTGTTGGAGTCTGGAAGAGCCTCCAATCTGCTGCTTCATGGACTCCCCACATTCCCTCTCTGAAGCTCTAAGTCATTTTCCTCTGGTGGATTCCCCGGGAACACTGTCTGTCTGTCATAAGAGCTCAGGGATGATAAGACATTTGTTATTGGTTGTTTTCAACCCTTTCCCCCCTTTCCTCTGGAGTTATGCTCCATCCTAGTCTTTTTACTCACTACAGCCAAAGTGAAACTTTCAAAATATACATTTGTACATGTTACCCCTGCCCCCACCCTTAAAGGCCTCCCACAGCTTCTCATTCCTCTTTGGGAAAGACAAAACTCCTTGATGCAGCCTATGGTGCCCCTGATCCTGCCCTGCCCGGCCTGCCAACCTCACCCTGAACCATCCTCCATCCACTCCAGCTGCCCTGGCCTTCTCTCAGGCTTTGGACTCACCACACTGCATCCCACCTCTGGGCCTTTGCACAGGCTGTGCTCTCTGCCTAGGCCGCCCTTGCATCTGCTCTTTACCTGGATAAATACTCACCCTTCAGGTCTCAGTTCACTCATCAATTTTTCAAGAAAGCACTTTTGCTTTCCCAGATTAGTTCAGGTATGCCCCATTATAGATGCTCACCACCACCAGATGGCTCTCCTTTCCTGCACTTCTCATAATTACAATTTTATATGCACTTATGTGAAGTGCATGGTAAGTTCCATGAGGGAAGCATGATATGAGCTCAATAAATACTTGAGTGAGTGAGTGAATGAATGAATGCATGCATGTGTCTCTCACATCTGTTCTCTCTACTCCATTCCCTACCTTCCCACCCTAGTGCAGATCCTTACCATTTCTGGTCTGTGGAACCAGCCTCCCTGCTCCACTACCCATGGAGCTAACTTTACAAACCCCCACTTACAACTGCTCAGCACCCTTCAGTGGTCCCTGCTGGGTATAGGGGGAGGTCTAATCTCCTTTTCTTGGACTCCAACACTCCTGAGATGCAGTTCTCCCCCTTCATTCCTGGCCTGCAGGTTCCCTGAACCTCTGGAGCATTCAGCATCTTCATTCCTGGCAGGTTTATTTCACTCCCAAGCAGCTTTACTTTGCTACAGGACCATTTCTGGATGGTCAGTCTTAGAGAGAAAGCCCGCATCCGCCATGAACCTTGGGTCCCTGTACTGTGCCAAGGCCACTTCCAGGTGCCTCAGACAGGGTTCAGTGAACACTTCTCAGATTCACATCCAACCCACATTTATTGAATGCTCTCTATGTGCCAGACACAACCAAATTTGTTTTTAAACTTTTCACAGCAGTTCTGAAAAGTAGGTATTATTTTCCACAATTTTATATTAAGGAAATCAAGTTTCACAAAGGGATTTATTTGGAGTCAAATGACAAGTGGTTGGCATTCTTGGGACTACATTCAGCCTCTTCCCCCAGCCTGTGCTGCCTCCTGCCCGCCCCACAGTGGAGAGTGAGAGGGTGGGGTGCTGTAGGGACTGTGCACCGGCTGTGGGGAGCTGTCTGCAGAAAGGGGAGGAGGACTGCAATCCAGGGGCAAGGGTAGAATGGAGGAGCTAGGCTCAACCTGATAAATGGCATCTACAAAAAGCCCACAGCTAACATTATATTAAATGGAGAAAGATTGAAAGATTTTCCCCCAAAGATCAGGAAAAAGACAAGAATTCCCACCGTCACCACTTCTGTTCAACAGTGGACTGGAAGTTCTAGCCACGGCAATTAGGGAAGAAAAAGAAAATGGGAAACTATCTTCATTTGCATGATTCTATATATAGAAAATCCTAAGGAATCCACCAACACACACACACATGCACACACACACACGCACACACACAAATTATTAGAACAAATGATTTCTGGCTGAACGCAGTGCCTCATGCCTGTAATCCCAGCACTTTGGGAGGTGGAGGCAGGTGGATCACCTGAGGTTAGGAGTTCAAGACCAGCCTGGCCAACACGGTGGAACCCCATCTCTACTAAAAATGCAAAAATTAGCCGGACATGGTGGCACACACCTATAATCACAGCTACTCGAGAGACTGAGGCATGAGAATTGCTGGAGCCCAGGAGGCGGAAGTTGCAGTGAGCCGAGATCACACCACTGCTCTCCAGCCTGGGCGATAGAGCAAGACTCTGTCTCAAAAACAAAAACAAAAGAGAGTTCGGCAATGTGGCAGGGTACAAAACTGAGCTACGAAAATCTATTATATTTCTATACACTAGCAGTGAACAATCTGAAAGTGAAATTAAGAAAACAATTCCATTGATAATGACATCAAAAAGAATAAGATACCGAGGAACAAAAGAAGTGCAAGATTTGTATGTTGAAAACTACAAAACAATCTTGAAAGAAATTAAAGGTCTAAATAAGTGGAAAAATAATGTAAAACTCAATATTGTTGATATCCCTGAGCTGATCTACAGATTCAACACAATACCTATCAAAATTCCAGCTATTTTGTAGAAATTAACAAGCTGGTCCTAAAGTTCATATGGAAATGCAAGGAACCCAGAATAGCCAAAACAATCCTGATTAAGGAAGAACAAGGCCTGGTGCAGTAGTTCATGCCTGTAGTACCAGCATTTTGGGAGGCCAAGTGGATTGCATGAGCCCAGAAGTTGGAGACCAGCCTGGGCAGCATGGTGAAACCCCGTCTCTACAAAAATACAAAAATTAGCCAGTTGTGGCAGCACGGGGCTGTAGTCCCAGCTACTCAGAAGGCTGAGGTGGGAGGATCAACTGAGCCCGGGAGGTCAAGGCTGCAGTGAGCCATGTTCACGCCACTGTACTCTGGCCTGGGTGACAAAGTGAGACCTTGGCTAAAAAAAAAAAAAAAAAGTTGGAAGACCCATTCTACCTGATTTCAAAACTTACTACAAAGCTACAGTAATCAAGACAGTATGGTCAAGAGTAGGCAAGTGCTATTAAAAAAAGTAATAAAAAATAAAACCAGTGTGGTATTGCCATGAGGTTAGACATACAGATAGAATTGAGAGTCCAGAAATAAACCCTCATATTTATGGTCAGTTGATATTTTACAAGGGAACTAAGACAATTGGATGGAGGAAAGAATAGTCTTTTCAACAAATGTTACTATACCAAATGGATATCCACATACAAATGAATAAATGTGAACCCCTTCCTTATGCCATATTCAAAGTGGATTGTAGAAACATAGTGGAACCTAATTTCTAGAAGAAAATTAAAAATTAGCCAGGTGTAATGGCACATGGCTATAGTCCTAGCTACTCAGGAGGCTGAGGCTGGAGGATCACTTGAGCTCAGGAGGCCATGGCTGCAGTGAGCCATGATCATGCCACCGCACTTCAGCCTGGGTGACAGAGTGAGACCCTGTATCAAAAAATAAGTAGATTGTAGACTTGAATGTGAGAGCTAAAACTATACAACTCCCATAAGAAAACATAGGAGTAAATCTTAGTGCCCTTAGATTTAGTGATGGTTTCTTATATATAGCACCAAAAATATGGCAACAAAAGAAATAGCTAAATTGGACATCATCAAAATTGAAAACCTTTTTGCTTCAAAGGACATCATTAAAAACTGAAAATATGACAGGGCACAGTGGCTCATGCCTGTCATCCCAGCACTTTGGGAGGCCAAGGAGGCCGGATCAACTGAGGTCAGGAGTTTGAGATCAGCCTGGCCAACATGGTGAAACCCTGTCTCTACTAAAAATACACAAATTAGCCAGGCATGGTGGTAAGCACCTATAATAATCCCAGCTACTTGGGAGGCTGAGGCAGGAGAATCGCTTGAACCTGGGAGGCGGAGTTCGCAGTGAACTGAGATTGTGCCATTGCACTCTAGCCTGGGCAACAAGAGTGAAACTCCATCTCAAAAACAACAACAAAAAACCACCACACACACAAAATGAAAATATAACCCCAGAATGGGAGAAAATGTTTGCAAAGTATATGTTCAACAAGGAACTGGTATGCAGAATATATAAAAATTCTTACAACTCAATAATAAAAAGACAAAATATTTTAAGATGACCAAAGGATTTGAATAGGTATTTCTCCATGGAAGACATACAAAGGGCCCATAACCACATGAAAAGATATGCAACATCATTAGTCATCAGGGAAATGCAAATCAAAACTACAATGAAATGCCACTTCACCTCCACTAGGATTACTATAAACAAAAAGACATAATAACAAGTGTTGTCTGGGATGTGGAGAGCTTGGAACCCTCATACATTGCTGGTGGGAACACAAATTGGTGCCAGCACCTTAAAATGTCAAACATAGTTATGAACCAGCAATTCCATACCTACATATATACCCAAGAGAAATGAAAACATATGTCCACGCAAAAACTTATACATGGATGTTCTTAGCAGCATTATTCATAATATCTTGCAAGTGGGATATTATTAGCTATATTTAGTTATAAAATAGCCCAAAGTGGAAATAACCCAAATATTTATAAATTGATGAATGGATAAATATAAAATATGTTCTAGGCAAGGTGCAGTGGCTCATGCCTGTAATGCCAATGTTTCAGGAGGCTGAAGTGGGAGGACTGCTTGAGTCCAGGAGCTCGAGACCAGCCTGGGCAATATAGGGAGACTCCGTATCTACAAAAAATTCAAAAATTAGCCTGGTGTGATGGCATGCACCTGTAGTTCCAGCTACTCAGGAAGCTGAGGTGGGAGGATCACTTGAGCCCTGCAGGTGAAGGCTATAGTAAGCCATGGTTGCACCACTGCACTCCAGCCTGGGTGACAGAGTGAGACCCTGTCAAAAACAAACAAACAAACAAACAAAAAAACAAAAAAACACCTGTTCTACCTACACAATGGAATATTATGTGGCAATAAAAAGGGAATGAGATACTGATACTACAACATGGATGAACCTTGAAAACATCATACTAAATGAAAGAAGCCAGTCACAAAGACCACATATTTTATAATTCCATCGATAGGAAATGTTTAGGATAGACAAATCTATAGAGTCAGAAAGTAGATTAGTGGTTGCTGGAGCTGGGAAGAGGATGGGAATGGAGAGTGACTGCTAATGGGACTGGGTGTCTTTTTGAGGTGGCAAAAATGTTTTAACTTAGATTGTGCTAATTGTTCCACCATTCTGTGAATACAATAAAATGCACTGAACTGTATACTTTAATGGGTGACTTATAAGATATATGAATTACATCTCAATAAAGCTGTTTTTTTTTTTTTAAAAAAAAAGGCCACAGAGGCCTTCACAGTGTGGTAGAAGTGAGGGGAGATGGACACGGCGGAAGGCTCTGGACACAGATCTTGATCCCCTGGTGTGGCTACTTGCAGTTCCTGCCAGACCAGACCCATCTCTTTGCCCCCAGAGGTGAAGTGTCCAGTGGACCTTGGTTTTTCACTTCAAGACCAGTTTTGGGGTCAAGGCTATTTCAGCATGGCATGTAGTAAGAGTTTAATAAATGCTTGGTGAATGAACCTACATTGCATCAATGTGCAGGTCACTAGAAGTACTTAGGGCTGGAGCAGTCTCTAGGGCTGGGGAGGGGATCTCAGCAGGTTTTTAAAGGAAGGGACAGAACTTAAGAGCTCCTAAAACGTTCCTTCAGAAGAACCCTGAGTCCAGAGGAGAGTTAACTCATCCCTTACATGCAATGAGAAAAGTCTCACATTTTTTCTTTAAATTCTTGTGCTGTATGCATCCTACTCTGTATTTCCAGCTTGTTTTAATTTTAAAATACTGTAAATTGCCATTCAGTAAAACAGATGCTTCAGGGAGTTGTGCTGTTTATTCTTGCATCCTGGAATACCTGTGGGTGTATGCTGCTATGTTCTTTCAGAGGAGCTCAGTCAACAAATATCCCCCGAGTGCCCACTGTGTGCTTGGCACGAGGGGTGCTGTTGCCAACACAGGATCTGCCCTCATGGGACTTTCAGTTGAGAAATGAGTGCATAGCCCCGAGCTTGGAGGAGAGGACAGAATTGTGGGGGGTAGAGTTTGGAAGCTCGTTAAGAACATTGCCTTAAATGAAGACCAACATTTATGCTCAGTGTTTTACTAGCAAAAGGTTGAAAACTGCCTAATCTAATAGTGGAATGGCTAAGCAAATTATGGTGTTACCATGTAGTAGGATATTATGTAACTATTTAATAATAAAAAACAATACAGGAAAAGGCTTATGAAATTTTATGTAAAAAATCTTCCAAAAAAACTATATATAGTATGGTCTCAACATGTAAAACATATTCAGAAAAAATGCCAGCATAGAATGCCCCAAATGCTAGTTGATTTGGAAGGTAGAATTATGGGGGGGATTTCTCTCTCTCCCCAAATTGTCTACAGTAGGTCGGGGTTCTGTTATTAATAAACATTACATCTTTGATGCGGGAAAGCTAATGTGCATCTGCATGTGGGGCAGGGCTAGAGATGAAACTGGAGTAGTGGCTACACAGTAGACCAGGGAGGAAGGGCTAGAGATGAACCTGGAGTAGGGGCTACAGAGTAGACCGGGGAGGAAGGGCTAGAGATGGAGATGTGGGTCTTCCTACAGGAGAGGTCAAAACAAACCCTGAGTGAGCACTGAGGGAGCCGGTGAAGAAACCACAGAGGGCTGAGGAGTCTCGGAGGGCAGGAGGAGGAATTGGAGTCAGGGATGAGGAGAGTTCAAGCGTCATGGAGCTGGGCAGAGAATCTAGGCAGAGCAGTATCTGGAAATCCTTGGAATTCAAGGAGAGAGGTTGAAAGAGGAGCCCTTAGTGTAAAACCTTATCTCCTTCCTAGAGGGTTAGATTTAAATGAGACATAGGAGAGTGATTTAGCTATATGGGCTCTGGAGTTGGGCAGACCAGTTCAAATCTCAGTTTCAGAACTGACAGCTAAGTGACCTTGGAAAAACCGTCTAACCTCTCTGAACCTGTTTCCCCATCTGTTAAATGGAAACAATAAAAACCATTAGGGTATTTTTTGGATTAGATGAATAATGCACAGAAACTGCTTTGCATAGTGCCTGACACATATATGTACTATTTTTTTTTTTTTTAAGAGACAGAACCTTAGTCACCCATAGCTCATGCAACCTCAAACTCCTGGACTCAAGTGATCCTCTGTCACTTCAGCCTCCACCATGCCTAATTTAAGAAAAAAAAAATTTCTGGCCGGGCACGGTGGCTCAAGCCTGTAATCCCAGCACTTTGGGAGGCCGAGATGGGCGGATCACGAGGTCAGGAGATCGAGACCATCCTGGCTAACACAGTGAAACCCCGTCTCTACTAAAAAATACAAAAAAAACTAGCCGGGCGAGGTGGTGGGCGCCTGTAGTCCTAGCTACTCAGGAGGCTGAGGCAGGAGAATGGTGTGAACCCGGGAGGCAGAGCTTGTAGTGAGCTGAGATCCGGCCACTGCACTCCAGCCTGGGCGACCGAGCGAGACTCCATCTCAAAAAAAAAAAAAAAAAAAAAAAAAAAAATTTCTAAAGACAGGGTCTTGCTATGGTGCCCAGACTGACCATGTACTAATTGGATGATGTCTATTATTATTGGTTTACTAGAGTTGTTAATATTGTACAAAATATCTTTGATCTATAAAGAGCTTCTCCTGGTCCTTTGGGCAGGGCTTTCTGAGGGGAAGACGGCCTCCGGGATGCTCACCCTGCCCTCTTCCCCTCTCGTCCCCAGCTGTTCCCTCTGCCACCATGAGGAACATTTTCAAGAGGAACCAGGAGCCTATTGTGGCTCCTGCCACCACCACCGCCACGATGCCCATTGGACCCGTGGATAACTCCACCGAGAGTGGGGGTCCTGCGGAGAGCCAGGAGGACATGTTTGCCAAATTGAAGGAAAAGTTCTTCAATGAGATCAACAAGATTCCCTGTGAGTGTTCCTGGTGGCTGAGAGGGTGGGGCAAGGCTAGAGTCTGGGAGAGGTGAAGAAGCGTTGGGGATACCACTGAGATGTGATTGACTGGGCTCTTTCCTAATGCTTAGATTTCAGGCTGGGTTTTTGGAGAGCCCTTGCAGGAATCAGGGAGGGGGAAGTAGGGTCTGCCATTAATGTGGCAAACAAGGGGGTTTATGCACTTCAACTTCTCAGGGGAAGAAAAGTTCTTATAAAACTGTCCAAAGATGAAACCAAAAGGCAATGAAAAATTATGAAACAGAAGTCACTTTCAAGTTTGCCAATAATACTTTGAAATTTATGTTGGAAGATAGAAAATAAAAGCCCTCGCTGCTTTTGAATTTCTGGCAGAAGCTGTATAGGAGACACCAGAGATGTAGATTAAGGGGCAGCAGTCACACTGGTGGGAGATGGTACTTCAGAACCATGGAGAGCAGCTCAGGACCTATCCCCAAACAGCTGGGTTTTGCAAAGCCCAGCAGTGGTCTAGGTCCAGACTCAATCTTACGGAGCTTGGCCTGCCTATCCAGCTATGCATCACGCCTCTCAAGACTTGGCAAAAGGGGTGGAGGCCAAGGGACTGATAAGCATCATCCCATCCTCTCCAGTGTGAGACAGTACTCCACAGATCACACTAGTAAAACTCAATAGAGCTAAACTGATATTCTTCCATGCATGCACCTACTTGCTACCTCTCAGCTAACGGGCTATGCCAACAAGGGCAGTAGGCAAAATCAATCAATCAATAAATAATAAATAAAAAAGCAAGGTATTAATGAAAAGGCATGCAAAGTATATGCAACTTACATACAAATCACTCATGGGTGTGTGGCTTTTAAAATGTGGGGTGTGGGCATTGTGGGAGGGCAGTCACATTCCTCACCCATTTTTGCCAATGCTACGGGGTCAGGGGCTGCAAGACATGGCACTGCTGACCCCGGGATCTTCTCTGTGTGGGCAGTACCACCCTGGGCACTGATTGCCATTGCTGTGGTTGCTGGGCTCCTGCTTCTCACCTGCTGCTTCTGCATCTGCAAGAAGTGCTGCTGCAAGAAGAAGAAGAACAAAAAGGAAAAGGGCAAAGGCATGAAGAATGCCATGAACATGAAGGACATGAAAGGGGGTCAGGTAGGGCACATTGGTTGTGAGGGGGACTGGAAGGGGCTCAGCCCAGGCTTTCCTGATGCTGAAAGGGTAAGCAAAAGCTCCTGGGCTTCCACAACCAAACCTCCTCCCCTCCTTAAAACTTGGCTCTCTCAGTTACATCTCTAGTATAACACCATCTACCTAGAGGTCCCTGGGAGGGGGTGCCTTATTCCTGTGTTAGCATGAACTCATCCCTGGAAAGACAGTGAAGAACAATATGTTGACCCCCCCAGTGAGGCTACTAGGACAAAATGTTGGAAAGAGACACCCCCCCACCAGCAAGACACCATTGGGTAACCCTGTGTTTTCCTGCCAGAGAGACTGAAGGACAATATCTCATGGGAGGCATCTAACTGGGCATGGGGCAGGAATCAAATGAGGCAGAAGAGTGGCCCTGAGGCACTAAGACAGAGCCAAGTAGAATCCATCATTAATCATATCATAATTTAATTTATTTTCCCCTGTCTTTTGGTGTTGGTCAGCCTAGAAAGCTCCTTTTCTTGTTTTAAGTTTGCAGAGGCCCCTGCGTGCTTCCCTTTCCCCCATGTTTGTTTGGGGGTGACTAGGAGGAATCTTTTGCTCAAGGAATCCATATGGAGGATGGAGGGAAGGGCTTGATCTCAGAAGCCAGGGATCTAAATGGCCTTTGAGTGCACGTGTGTGTGTATATGTCTGTGCACATGCAGGTATGTGTGTGTATGTGGGCCCAAAAGGAACCTGCAGTGTGTGTGAGTGTGTGTTGGGAGGGGTTCCAGGATGACTTGGGTGTAGCCCTTCCTGGTCTTGATGAGTGGCTGTGGTGACTTTAGGGGCTGGTTTGAGCTGCAGGATTTTCTCTTATATCACTTTCTTCTTTCTCTCTCCACGTCTGTGGGCTCACTCTGCTCCTGTCTGCCTGGACCGTACTTCTGGTATGTCTTGCCCAGGATACGTGGGGCCTGAGCTGGGGAAAGTGTTTGGGAGAGGGCTTACAAGGGAAGCAAATCCCACCCCCACCCCAGCCTCCAGAAGCTATGAAGCACTTGGCACGGGGCCTGGTCCCTTGGCGCACTGTGCCTCAGAGGCAGGAGAGTGGTGCCCAAACCAGTCATGTCTCAAACACAGGGCTGGGGGTAGAGGAGCTGCCTAGGGGTTCTGATGGGCCATGAAGGAGGGTCCCATGGCAGGGCCACATTCCCTCTTTTACCCCCACCACACACAGCTCTGAGTCAGGGTCTACCACAGAGGGGCTGGTTTCCCATCACCCTGCGCCAAGCCAGGCTCCTCTGTCCTCCCCTTTTAACTTGTTCCCTCTCTCCCCCAGCTCCCACAGGATGACGACGATGCAGAGACAGGCCTGACTGAGGGGGAAGGTGAAGGGGAGGAGGAGAAAGAGCCAGAGAACCTGGGCAAACTGCAGTTTTCCCTGGACTATGATTTTCAGGCTAATCAGGTATGCAGGGCTGTGGGGGCAGAGTGGGGAATGGGGAGAGACCTGAGAGTTGGGTGGAAGGGGGATAGAAACAGCTCCCTCGGAGATGTGTGGGCGCTGCTCTTCCCTTAGAATGAAGCAGGCTGGAAATGGCAGGGCCTATAGCTCTGGACATTGATGCTGGCTTGGCCACCAGCCTGCTTTGCGAAAGGTTCCAAGTTGATTATGCTATTAACCTGCCCACCAACCTTGGGCAAAGCAATTTCTCTTTCAACTTCAGGTTCCCTAAATGCCATTCCAAATTCCTTGGGGTGGAAATGGAGACCAATTTTCCTCTCTAGCACCAGCCTGCCTCCCCTCATTCCCCTGCCCCAACTGCCTCCTCTGGGAAGGAATTGGTAGGAACTGGGTCTGGGGCCAGTTGTGGTATTGGAACTGTCCTGAGACTCAGGCCCCTTCTCCCCTCTCTCTCCACAGCTTACTGTGGGCGTTCTGCAGGCTGCTGAACTGCCTGCCCTGGACATGGGAGGCACCTCAGACCCTTATGTCAAAGTCTTCCTCCTTCCTGACAAGAAGAAGAAATATGAGACCAAAGTCCATCGGAAGACACTGAACCCTGCCTTCAATGAAACCTTCACCTTCAAGGTGCTGAGGGCTGGAAGGGTGACTCCAGCTCCCTCCCTGATCCCAATTCTCCGCTGAGTTCTACAGACCTTTCCTTGGTCTTTAGCCATTGCTCAGCCTGGAACAATGGCAGCCTGGACTGCAGGGCCCCCCTGGCCTCTTTGGAGGATGGGGATCCCTCCCACCCCACCCTCACACTCTGCTCCCCAAAAGCCCTGGGTCTTTCTCTGTCTCCACACACTAACTGGGACCCTGTGGGCTGGAATAGAGGCCTCTGCCCATAGCACCCCTGGAGGTGCGTGAATCGCTCCGGCCCCCTCTGATTCTGCTTGTGCCCTGCAGGTGCCATACCAGGAGCTCGGGGGCAAAACTCTGGTGATGGCCATCTATGACTTTGACCGCTTCTCCAAACATGACATCATTGGAGAGGTAAAGGTGCCTATGAACACAGTGGACCTCGGCCAGCCCATTGAGGAGTGGAGAGACCTGCAAGGCGGGGAAAAGGAGGAGGTAAGAGCAGAGATGAGGCCAGGTCGGGCAAAAACACGAATGTACAAGTGGGCTTCCACCTCTTGGCGTGATGGAAATAGGATGGGCTTTGGAGGCAGGCGACCTGGGTTAGAATCCCAGCTCCACACTGCCTGGCTGTGTGAACCTGGGCAAGTTGCTTACACTGTTTGGATTCGGGTTCCCTCCTTTAGTCTTTTTTTACAGATGAGGATTCACTACCTGCATAAAGTGCCTAGCGCAGTGACTGGTATTTGGTAGGTACTCAAATAAATACAAACGCCATTATTATTGTTACTCCTAAGCTTCTGCTATTACCTAAGGCCTGTGATTCATGCCTCTGTGCCTCAGTTTACCCATAAGGAAACTCATGTTTGTTCTAAAGGATACTCAGCAGAGGGACTTGTCCTCCCAGAACTGCTACAGCATCCATTCACTCAGTAAATATTTGCTGAGCAATTGCTATGTACCTAAAACTCCATTTTAACCATTCCTCCTTCTGGGCATCAATCATTTGTTTTGGCCAGGGCCCTGCTACCCAGCACACTCTAGGCAGTGATGGAGGGCTGAGTAGAGAAGCTTAAGACATCCTTTTGTCCTTTTTGTCCCCTGTGCCTGGGAGGAAGTCCAGCACACCTGAACCAGGACCTGTGTGATGTGGTCAGTCTTGCCCTGGGTGGCTTTGACTTTGAGCAGCTTTGACTCTGCAGTGTGGTGTTGGCCTTAGGAATTAGGAGCCCTGGGTCCTTGGCCTGCCTGCAGTGCTAAATTGTTGTGTGACTTTGAGCAAACCATGGCCTCTGGGAACCTCAGTTTCTCATTGGTTACGAAGAATTCTTGTCTTGTTTACATGAAAGAGTTCAGTGATAGTAACAAAAGAAGGGATGCAAATTGCTCCGAAAACCACAAATCATACTACAAGTGGAATGGTCCACAAGGAGAGACCTTGGTGGGTGAGAGTGTTCAGGGAAAGAAGGCTTCTGAGACATTCAGTCCCTCAGGGCCCTTGGAGGTGGACATGTGGCTAACCCCTGGGCTTCTTGCACCCCTTTCCACCTTACCAGAGCCTGGGGTAGGAGCCCAAATATACTGCCAACCTCCCAGATCTCAGATCCACCCAGGGATCCACAGCTGTCCTCTACCCCCCTCATCCTCAGCCCATGGCTCCTGAGGTCCCAACCTGTCACTTTCAGGGACTTTGTTGCACTGCATCAGGGGGCCCCAAGATCAGATGCTGGAAGACCTTCTCAGCCATCACATATATGGGGACTGGTGATGAGGGAGGCAGGGACACGTCACTGCCTTGCTAATTTTGGCAAGAAAGAGGCCAGCCATGAGAGAGGCACTAGGATGGCTGAGATGACCCAAGTCCTGCTTTTCCCCCGGATAGCCAGAGAAGCTGGGCGACATCTGTACCTCCCTGCGCTATGTGCCCACGGCTGGGAAGCTCACTGTCTGCATCCTGGAGGCCAAGAACCTCAAGAAGATGGATGTGGGTGGCCTTTCAGGTATGTGGAGAGCTTCTGGCTGCCATTGGGTGGCACCAGCGAGCCAGTTAGCAGAGTTTGCACACTCCAGTGAACAGGAACAGTTTGCTGCCCTGGGACTGAGATGTCTCCTCGAGGAGCGGTGGAGCCTTGGCTTCCCAGCCCCTCCTTTTCTCCAAGGGCCCGTTGTCCCCGTCAGAACTGCCTTCCCAGTGCTCTCTGGCCTTGCACTGTGGGCTACAGAGAAAAGGATCAGAGAAATTTCATCCCCAGATAAGTTCATGACTTACGATTTTACTTCTCCCAGGGAAATGGGCAGGGCTTCGCCTAAAACGTGATACCACAATCGGGACATGTTTCCAGAAGAAGCTGTAGGCTCTGCTGGCTCTGCCTTGGAAAGGGGAGGGTGAGGGAAAGGGGTGGAAGATGCTCTGAATATCACATTTACCTGGCAGTGAATGGGGCTGGCCATGGCACAGGGCTCTGGAGAATGAAGCCTGCTGCTTCAGCCGCCCTCCCAGAGAATCAGCCCTGGGCATGGGCTCCAACCAGCATGTTTCAATGCCAGCTCTGGCTCTGTCACTGACCTGCTGTGTGACCTAGGGCAGGTCATTTCTGTTCTTTGGCCTCAGTTTCTCGTCTGCAAGATTAGGAGGATTGGACTGGGATCATGACCCAGCAGATGTGTGTCCTGACTTTAGCACTCCCCACCCCCTCCCCAGCACAGGATCACAGATGAATCCCCATACCCTTTCTCACAAGGCCTTAGATTCAGAAATGCCCCCCACCCAATGCTTCAGGAAGCCACAACCAACTGGTCAGAGTTGGTCCTTGAGGTGAAGTCTTTTGCCACCTTTGAACTGGATGGCGTGACTTGGGGCTTTCTGAGGGCCTGGTCTCAGCGGAATGAAGACCCCATCTTGACCGATGCTCTGGGCAGGCCTTGGTACATTCGGCAGGAGGGCTGGGGGCTAAGGGGAACCTCTCTGGGGTTGGGATTCTCCCTCCGCAGACCCCTATGTGAAGATCCACCTGATGCAGAATGGCAAGCGGCTCAAGAAGAAGAAGACAACCGTGAAGAAGAAGACCCTGAACCCATACTTCAACGAGTCCTTCAGCTTTGAGATCCCCTTCGAGCAGATTCAGGTGCTGGAGCCCTGGGGTCCTAGGCATGGAGCAGGGTTTGGGGAGGCAAATATGTATGGGGAGGTTGAAGAGCGGGAACTCATCCAGAGACCACGGAATAGCCTTTCTTGGTGGGGGAAGGCTCGAGGTCTAATGGTGCCTAGGTGGGATCTCCTTCCCAAGTGCTTCAGGGATCCCCCTTTTCTGATGAGATAAACATGAACTAATTCAAAAAATTCTGCAAATCATTCCTTTAGGACTTGCAGGACCATGGTCATGCGCACAGGTGTATGGGGGTGTAGCAAAGGTGCCAGAGGTGTTGGGAGCTGGCTGAGAGGGTGGGACTGGCCGCTGCCACCTCCATCCTCTCCAGCCACATCCTGTCTTGGTCATCCCTGCCCCACTTCTACTGCTCTCTAGGTCCTTTCCATCTACTCCTCTGATTTGCTTCCTCTCCTCTTTCCCGCCACCCTTCCAGCCTTCTCCACTCTTCCTTCCTTCTCACCAGCAAGCTCTGTAAATATTGGAGATGAGGTCTGGTTTTTACCATTTCCGGGTATGAGTGGGATCTGGATATGGTAGGACAAGAGGCCGACCCACCCATTTGGGCGGGGAGTCAGGCTCAGCTGGGGGCTTGCAGAGTGGTCGATTATCATGGAGTCTTGGTCTCTCCTTCTTTGTAGTAAACTGATCCCACCCCCTCTCCTCCCCATAGGAGGGCTGGGGGCAAGGGTGCAAGAGAATCTTCAGAGTTGGTACTGTCATCTATGGAGATGTGTATGATGTTATTGATGGAATACTTCAAGGGAACATTGGGCAGCCCAGTGATAACGTTAATCCAAGAGAAGTCCTCATTACAGAGAATTTTACATCTAGAGCATCCTGACCCAGGCATCTCAAATTCAACATTTCTAAAACCAATGTAATGTTCTTCTCCCTACCTCTTCCCAGCCAAGCCTGTTTCATCTGAATTCTGTTTTCAATGAATGACCCCAGAGTCCCTCATCTACCCAGTGGCCCAAGTCAGAAACCTGGACATCACCTTAGACTGACTGTTTCCTTTTTCCTTTCTCATTTATCCAACATACTTTACTGAGCATTTCCTAAGTGCTAGGCACTTGCTAGGGGATGAGGAAATAAGTGTGTAATCGACACGGTCCTTGCTGTCAAGGACCTCACAGCAGGAGGGCACCAGTAAACAGTCTAGTAAAGCACAATGAGACGACAGCTTCAATGTCCATGAAGTGGAGGACTGTAGTGAGGCTTCCCAGAGAAAGCTTGGTCCTGAAGGATGAATCTGAATTGGCTGGAGTCACAGGAGAAAAAGGCATCAACCATTCAGCAAATCCAGCTGATCATCAAGTCCTCTTGATTGTCTCTCTAAATACCCCTCCAACCTGGTTTTGACTTCCCATCCCCATTGTGCCTGCCTTGGTTCAGGTATTTGGGATCCATCCTCCTAGACCCTCCAGCATTCTCCGACGGGTCTCTTCCCTGCCATCAGGCCCACTCCTCCTTGAGTGAATCTTCCACCTCAATGCCAGGGCTCTCTCTCTCAAATGTCCACCACACTCCTTTACTTAAAGTCGTCAGGAGTCCCCTACTGCTTGCCTGAAAGACAAAATGCAAACTCCTCAGCTGACCCCAACCTACTCTACCAGCCTCATTTCCTGCCCCACTGCTTCTCACCCTGTACCTCAATGACTGATTATCTAATGTTTCTCAGATGCCAAATGTACTCTCAGGTCTCTATGCCTCTACGCAAGATAATCTGTTTTCCTGGAATCCTCTTCCTTCTTTTGTCCTCCTAGAGAAATTCTCAGACTTCATGTCCCAGTCACCTCTTCTGTGAAGCCTTTTCTGATTGGCCCTAGCAGGACTGTCACCTCCTCTGAGTTTCCACAGTACCTTGTGCCTATCTCTCTAGCATAACCTTTATCACTTCATGTTGTAAGTTTTCAGTTACATGTCTGCTGATCTCATTGAGGTGAAATTCATCTTTTCATTTTTCCTTCCCTCTTCTCCCCCTACAAGTGCTTAACAGTGTCTAGAGCACAGTACACCCTCAATAAATGCCCAGTGGTAGAAACAAAGGCTGCCAAAGGCGTGGCCTCTGCTTCCATGTCAATTCAGTCTTCACTGGAGCACAGATGAAACCAAGGAGCCTCAGGAGGCCTTTCCTTCCCAATCATTTGGAGTAGAGGTTGATGGAGGATAAATTTGGTCATGGGATCCCACGTCTCTGTCTGCCAACTCCCTCCCTCCTTTGTCTTCCTTGCAGAAAGTCCAGGTAGTGGTCACCGTGCTGGACTACGACAAGCTGGGCAAGAACGAAGCCATAGGCAAGATCTTTGTGGGCAGCAACGCCACAGGCACAGAGCTGCGGCACTGGTCTGACATGTTGGCCAACCCCCGGAGGCCCATCGCCCAGTGGCACTCGCTCAAGCCTGAGGAGGAGGTGGATGCACTCCTGGGCAAGAACAAGTAGACAGCAGCGGCTGGGACCCCACACCTTTCACGGACACTGACAAGATCCAGAGCTATCAATACCTCAGTTATGCAACCTTAGAGGTTTTCTTTTTTCTTTCATTTGTTGGTGGTTGTGTCCTTGTTTTTCCTTGTTTTTCTCTTTTTAAAGACCAACTTCCCTTTGATGGCTGTGTGAGGAGAGTCCCCTAAGAGGTGAAAGAGAAGCCTGGCTCTGTTCATGGTCCCAGGAGCTGCCCTTGCTGCATGCCATCACAGTTCCCCCGACTCTTTCAAAGCTTCACATCTGCCTCACCCCAAGCGAGGTCCTCTACTGGCGCAAGCTTGCAGCACTTCCTGTTTTTTGAGCCTTTTGGACCAACAAAATGGCAGCACATCCTGCTTCCTGACAGGGAAGGCATCACAGTGGCTAATGATCCGTGTGTGTGTGTGTGTGTATGTGTGTGTGTCGTGTGTGGTGTGTGGTGTGTGGTGTGTGTGTGTCTTTGAGCATCTCTCTTCATTCCTGGAATGAGCCATGGACAGTAAAGTTGTGTGGGAAAAGAAGGCTCTTCGGGGACCCTGACATGAAGAAGTCCACTAAGTGGGAGATCTTCTCTCATCTATGGCAAAGTCTCAGGATCCTGTTCAGATGCTGGGGCTTTCATACTCTTCTTGGTGGCTATTTGGGAGACAGCAAGATGTGAAGACTGGATGTGTTCAGAACTAGGACCAAACGATGCCATCAAAGACTTCCTCCTGCCAGTCATGGTTTCCCCAGAAGTGTGGTTCCGGGGACATTCATGGATATGAGCTATTCACTAGTTGGGTCAGACTCTAACAGGGACTCTCAGTCCCAAAATCTCACTCTTATTGACAATAAATATCAAACTATGAAGAAACAGAAGTCCTATTACCAGAAAGACCAAAATTAAACTCCTGGATCGTCACCCCATCCAGTGGGAAACACAGATGCTTTCTCCCTTTCCAGAATATAAGCAGCCCAGTTCATTTGCATTTATTCCCCACTGTGCTTTTGCTTCTGTTTCTCTTTTAAGTGGAGCAACACTGTCTGAAGACACGTTATCTGTGCAGAGCCAGAGAACTTTAAAAGGAAAGTTTAAATATTCTTAGTTCCCCTGAGGTCCAGGTAAGAAGGGGGTGGTAAGAAGAGGATGGGGGACAGATGGCTGAGATTTCCTGGGTGGAGATATAGGGGAGCACTGGAATTCCCCCCAGACTCCCACTCCTTGCTTCCTTGGCCTTCTGCCCTCCATGCTGGAGGGCTGATAGGTAGCTGGAGTGGCCCAGGGAGACCTATAGGGAGGACTCGTCCTACCATTAGGGGGCTTCTCTTTATGAATACTAAGAAACAAAGGGCATCCATTCCAAATAAGTAGCAGAGGAGACCTTCTGGGGTTTCTACCCATGCTCAGTTGTGTCCCACTCCCTGTTCACCTTCTGTCCCCAGCACTGATATAAAAGCCATATATATGTTAGTCAGGTTTGCACTGAGTCTTCTTCCAAACCTTCAGCCTGGACAACAGAGTGAGGTCCCCTTGTGACCAGAGGCCATCCTTCCTTGCCTCCCTTCCTTTGGCCTCTCTCTTCCATCCATGAAGCCCTCAGGCCCTTGCCATTTTTTCACCACAGAAAACTCATGGCTTCTCCAGAAGCCTGAGTATCTCTCTTTCCCAGTACAAATGGCAGCATTTCTATCCTGCCCCATCTGGGCCACTTCAGCTTCCTGTAGACACCCGAGACAGATGGACAGTGTTGGAGGGAATCAGGCTTTGGGGATCCAGCGTGAAGAAGTTGCAGAGTGTCTTTTTATTTTATTTTAAAAAGGGAGAAGGAGCTTTTGGTTTTGCTTTGTGTTTTGGATGAAGGAGTGGGGGAAATGAGGGAATACCCCCACCAGAAACAGACTGGAAAGCCTCCCTGTCTCTCGGAGATCCTTCTTTGTCTTGTTAGTGGTACATGGGAAGTTATATTTTTACTGGTGTGTGTGTGTGTGTGTGTGTGTGTGTGTGTGTGTGTGTACTTAACGATGGGAAGGTAAGACTCTGATCAGGATTATGAACTGTGGTCCTTGGGACCAAAGGTGTGGTCATGGTAGAGAGTTGTAGGACAATAGGGTGCTTTCAGAATCTGGGTGGCCACAGAGTGGGATTTCCTGGTATGGACATCAGAAGTCACTGGACTCTTCTCCCATCCCCAGAGTTGTGGGATTTTGGTGCTTTCTCAGGGTCTCTCCCCAGACTCATTCTCCTCACCCATATCCCACAGACTCATTCATGGAGACCCCCTTGTCAATATTCCCTCTACCTTTACTCCTTTGCCCTTTCCCAATTCACCTTCTACCACCTGGGATTCTTTTCCATTCATGAACTTCATTCAGCCCTTCCAAAGCCCAAGATTTGCACTCCCTTGACAGGGAGGAAAGGCAATGGTAGGAACCTCTGGTGGTCTAAGTGTCCATGTGCCTGGTGACCAGGGCTGGATTTTATTACTCTGAGCCCACTGCTAGTGAGCAGCCTTGAGGGGTGGGGACAGGTTGCTGAGTGACTTTGAATCTTGGCACCAGTGTGGAGCCAGTGTGGGTGTGGGGAGCAGTGCCTTCCCCAGGTCCCAGCTGGTCGTGATGTGCCATCTAGCGGATGGCATCTGTCTTGGTCCATAGGCTTGGTGGGAACATGCTTCTGCTTGTGTGTTTTCCATACCTAAGGACTGACATAGCTGAAACCACAGGGCATCATGCCAAACACTCACTGCTGGGCAGGTTTATTTCTGGGGATGTCAGGGTACTGGGGTGTAGGCACTAAGCAGGATAGAGTTAGGGTGTTTGGCTAGTAAGGCGTTCTGGACGCCTCTGGGGCTATAAGTTTTCATCTCAAAGTCTGTTCCAGAGAAAGGAAAGTAGTATAGAGGTGATTTTTAGAGAAGCTGAGACCATGAAAATCCAAGCCTAATCCCACCCAGAAACTGGGATAAGGTCTGAAAGCTTGTTTTCTTCTTCCTCCCTGAATAATTGTTCCAGAAGGGATGCTAATTCTGTCAGAGCTACAGACAGGTTTTTGGACTTTGGAAGTGGAAGCTGAGGCCTGGGGAAGGCTGGGTAAGGAATGCTGGGGCAATCCCAGACAGTAGGCAGGTGCTCGGCATGAATGAGAAGTGACTTTCCTGGAGTCCCTCAGCTGGAGGATGAGACAGCAGGGATTAGGCCACAGTCTCAGATCCTGATCTTTCTTCCTAGGAAAGCATACATAACTTGTGTCTCTGCGGAATCAGTATGGGATGATTTTGCTGGCCCAAGGCTTCAGCGAGAGGGAGAAGAGGGGTCGCTACAGCCCTCCTGCGGGTAAAAGCAGCTCTCTTATAAACCTGCCTCCATGCAGTGGGGTGGGGGGGTAAGGGCGGGTGATAGCAAAGAGGTTGATGAACCTCCCTGGGTTTGGGGAGTAACAGTTTCCATGTTCCCTTAATGTCCTAGGTTAATTCATAAGGCATCTGAGTCCTGGGTCTCACCCAACCTCATAGAGAAAATGCCTGTTCCTGAGGGCATCCCCTCCCACTCAAAGGTACAAAGAGATTGAGCCAGGAACTGCCCTCATATCCTCTGCTCTGCCTCTTCCCTTCCCTTTCCTCTGCCCCTCCCACTTAAAGCTGTTTGGGGCCCTTTCTCGGAGCCCTGGGTGGTGGCAGGCAGGGAGGAGTCCCAAGATCCTGGTGGCCCAGAGCCCCATTCTGTGGTTGCCAAATAAAAATATGGATGCCCAGTTACATTTGAATTTCAGTTCAACAACAAACAATTTTTAAGTGTAAGTATGTCCTAGGCAATAGTTGGGACATATTATACTAAAAAATAATTCGTTGTTTATCTGAAATTCAAATGTAACTGGCCATCCTGCATTGTGTCTGGGAACCCTGCCCTATGACTTTTCCCCTCTCCCTTTGGTCCCAGGGGGCCAGGAACCCCAAGGATTTGACTTAACCAGTTTTTTGAACTGCAATATTGAGAAGGGGACACTGTGACTTGAAGACACATGAATTACTTTATTTTTTAAGCAACAACAAAATAAGAACCTTCTGAAGCCATTTGAGCCTCATCTGCCCCCATCCATGTATATTTAATTATATATAAAAGAAGATAATTACCTAGAAACATATGAACAGAATCTTGTTTAATCAAGATGCATGTCTATAACTTTCTGTAAATAGCCGCATGGCAATGCTGAGAGTCCCCTTGATCCCCAACCTCAGACCCATTTTACAGAACTGGTTGAGGCTGCTCCTTTGATTTTATGTTGTGTAAAGTCTTTGTCCCCCAGCCCCACCCCTGCCTCCTCCCATCGGGAAACCTCCCCATGGGAGTCATCAGTGGGCGGGAGTCGGTGCCTGCCCCAGTCCAGCCCTGCCTCGGGAGATGCTGGAGGTCGCCCTGAAGGCCTGTTTGCTGCACATCTGTCTGCAGAGCCAACCCTTGGGGCCCGGTGCAGTGTCCAGCCTGGTATCTGGCATCCCAGTAGCTTCCGTGTTCTGTGTATGTGTGTGGTGTGCCCCTTCCTCCCACTGTCTGAATTCACTGAAAAGCCATAAAGGGGACCTCCTGCTGGAGACTTGGCCTCCCTTGGCTCCTCCCAGGAGCCCCCGTGTCCCTCCAACTGGCTCCCCACAGAACACTTGTGAAGGGCTCACCTGTTGTCACCCCCTCCTGCTCCCTCAATCCTGTGTCATGAGAATGGATGGTGTCCAGGGCTTCCGGTGGGGCCTTAGGCGATGCCCATGATGGCCCTGCCTGAGCTGGCTTCCTCGGCCTGGGTTCACAGTTCAGCTCCATCTCTATGCTGGGCGAGGAGCAAGCAGCAGTGGGACTCCATGGTTCTGGATACCTTTCCTGGGGTCCCTGTGGAGGCAACCAGGATTTTCAGGAGCAGCCAGTCAGTGGCTCAACCAGGGGCTCAGTCAGGGATGACAGAACCATCCCTGCTTACTCACCTCTGTGGTGTGAGGGTCGTGGGTGGTGATGGAGGAGGGACTCAGGGAGAGGCTGGTGAATACAGGGGCTGATGCTCTTTTCTCGTGTGTCCTCCTGCAGTCTGACAGAAAGCAGCCCAATAGCAGGGCGACCTCAGGGCTACCAGGGCTCCCCTGAGAGTGGGGTGGGCAGGTCCAGCTGTGAGGGAGGCTCAGAGGCTCAGGCAGAGCAGGTGTGGACTAAGCCCGCTGACCTTCACACCTGCTCCCCAGTGAAGCCCCAGTCAATTGCACCAAGTAGCAGAGAGGTGAGTAGAGGGGCCTGGGGGCTTCCGAGGCCTCAGGTCATCCTGTTGAACTGAGACGGACAGGTAGCCCCCCTGCCTGCCGCCCCTGGCCCCATGGGCACCTGAGGGCAGTACTGCATGGGAAGGGTCCAGGATGCCTCAGGCCTGACAACTGGGACGAGTATGAGGAAGGATGGAGAGAATGGGAGGGTAATCAGGCAGGGCACATTCGATGAGGCCAGAGGTGGCGAGGCAGGCTTGCCCTGCACAAACCACAACACATGAGCACAAAGAAGTCCCAGGGACTTTTGTGCTGGGACATGAAAGAGTGAGGAAGGTGGAGGGGACCATTTCAGAGCAGGCTGGAATCAGGTGTTTGGACGAGTGAAGACATGTCTTGCTTCCTCCAGCTCTCTCTGGGGCCCTCCCACTCTCCACACCCATAGCAGAGACAGAAATTGAGGCAGGAGTTGAGAGAGTGTCTGTCTGGTGAGGTGATGGGAGCAGTGTGCGTGGGGCACCAGGAGTTCCTCCATCCTGCCTGCCTTAGCGATCAGGACTGTAGTGGGGCCTCTTCAAAGATGCTGACCTTTCTGCCCTGACTCCTGCCCATCTAAGGACTTGATTTGTTGCTTTCTGAAAACCCTGGGGCTGAAAACTTCAAAATCAGGGCCTGGCAGAGCCTAGCTTCCCCCAGGTCAGCCCACCAGGAGCCCTGACTTTGTCTCCATAGGAAGGACACATGTACAGCCCGGCCCCCGGCCCATTCCCCACCTCTGCTTGGCAATGCTCTCCATCTCCCTTATGTGGACTCTTGTTCTTGTCTGATCTCTTGTCAAATTGTTATTTTGTAATGAGCTGCGTCTCCTTATTAAAGAAATGAGCTGAAAGAAACCTGGGGGTGGGGGGTGTCTCTGGTTGTTTTTGCTGCGCTGAGGTGGGGGTGAGGGTGTGGGAGCTGCCTGTGAGGGTCAGTATGGTGGGTGAAGGTGGTGAGATGGTCCTGAGGCTCTGGCCTCTAACCCAGAATCTCCCTTCAGGGAAGCACCAAAAGGGGCTGAGGTCCCCTCTCTCCTGGGGTTGGGGGAAGACCAGATTGGCACTCTCGTGGGTGCTGGGGCCCACACATCTCCTGAGGACACATGCCAGGCCTGTGGAATTGTGGGGAGCATGGTGGTGCCGGGGAACATTGTCTGGGAAGCTGCGTGGGGTGATGGTGGGGACTATATTCTTGAATTCCCTTCCAGTAGAGCTGGGCTTAGGGAATAGCCACAGTCTGACCCCAATGACAAGAGGGAGGCTGGCCCTGGGAAATGGGAATTTGAAAAGAAAGAATTTCTACAAAGTCCTCAATTGTCTCTTTGCAAAGAACTTGAAATGTCTTTAACTTCTAAAGCAAAGGTGTTAGGGACCAGGGATAGGGTTTCAGAATTTTAGGGAAAGGGAGAGTAGGGCAGCATTGCTCCCAAAGACCAGGGAAGAGTAAAACTCTTTCTTCAGTTCCCACTTCCACCTGTCTCATCTCCTTCAGGATAGACCAGCGGCTACCGTTTTCAGTTTACACCAGCACCTGTCCTCCAGGAACACCATTGGCTAGATGTGTGTTTGTCCATCAGGTCCAACAGCATGGGGGCAGTGAAGGCAAGCCAGGGACGGGAGCTGCCCACCTGAGGGAGCATGAGCCCAGATCCTTTAACATCTATCCTGTCTTGCTGCTTCAGTCCCTGAGGCTGGGTAGGGTGAGGGGCATGAGCCTTTCAGCAGGACCGGGATTGATCACCTGAGGGTCTCCTGGCTGAGAATGTGAGCTTTTTACTCTGCTAATAGGCTGTGGCCTTCTCCTTTCCCTTGAAGAGGGCTGGACCACGTGACAGCTAGGTGATACTGTCTCTGCAGACCTTACTACAACCAGCGGGGGTCAGAAAGAGAAACATTTGCAGTCTAGGAACCCTTTGCATCGGTCATGCTTCTTTGCCTCTGTTTTGCGCCCCAGGACAGGACTGAATTCTTCAACCATGACATCAAGTGTGTTTGTTCTGCTGCTGCTTGGGTTGCAAACAGCTGGGTGACAGCAGGGGAAAAGAATCTTCCCTCCCTGACCTCTCACCAAGTCAGTGACCAGGGATTTCCGCTTGGCAGGAAACACAAGGCTGAGCAAAGCCAGAGGCAGGGCTTGCTGGATGGAGAAACCAGACCCAGATCCTGGCTGCCTGGGGTCAGACCTGGCCACCTACGTACAAACCCTGCCAGCGGGCCTGAACAGCTCCTTTCTGGGCATGGCTCCTTCATTTTGAGTTTAGATTTAACCTTCAATAACCCCCAAGTTAACTACATTTGTAGTTTGGAACTACAGAATAGTTCTGGATCTCCCGACTTAAACAATGACCTCATGAAGACTGTTATGTATACAGCAGATGACTAAGGGTGGTGGCAGGAGACTTCCATGAGCCCGAGGAAATCACCACCTAGACCTCAGCTTTCCCAGGTGCTAGTAGTCACCTGGATGGCCTCCTCACCCTTGTCACTTAAACCTGGTGTCTTCCAAGAACTAACCACACACTTAGTTACTTGAAGCTTGGAACCTTGATATCTTCTTTTATGGTTCTTTTGAACTCCAATCTAGGCTTCTCCTTGGCCTGACTCCATTTAGGAAATTCCTTGATTCTACCAGAGACCCTTATCAGTGGCCATGACTCACTGTGGCTGTCCCTGGGGAAGGGGCCTCTATGTGGACAGGAGTTGTAGCAGGCTGGTGGGCAAGGCCCCCACCAATGGTAAAGAGGATGTAAAATCACAAGAGGCTGCCCCAGATGTGAGATTCTATAAATCCCATGCTCTGAACTGTGGAGACAGTCACAAAGTTAAAACACAGTTTTATTTACTCATTTATAAATACTGTTGTGTTTACAGGCATCATATAGATGTGAATATTATTATTCCCAAACTTTGAAACACAGAATACTCAATACTATATAATAACAACCAGTAAAACAAAACCATTCATCTTAGGGTTGAAAGGCCACTCAAAATTGCATAAAAATACATTCAGTTCACAAAGCAAGTCTGGCTTCTTCTCCCTAAACACCCCCCAACCCCACCCCATCCCAGGTGTATTTACAGTGGACTGAAGTTAATCCATACAACTCAGCTGAAAAACAGTTATATCTGGTGCGTTAACCTTGGTGGAAATAGGGTGAAGGGTGGAGTAAAGACACAAAATGCTACCACTAAAATGGGAGAGGCATGAAGACACCAGGGTGATTCTTTTCACCCCTGTTGATCAAAGTCAGGGCAAAGACAAGAAGAAAGGAAAACCATAAAGCCAAAGTCTTGAGTGTGAACTACTCAACTGAGCATAGGCTGTATCTTCACCAAGAAGGATGCAAGGGTGAAACATTCTTTCCTTCCTTCTGCAGAGAAATCATTGCCTGGTGTGCCAGCCAGTGGTAGGCACAACCTTTCAAAAGTTCAAGGGATGCTGGCTAGAAAAGGAGGTATTCTGGATTGCTGCATCCTCTCAGAACCTTCTCCTACTCCGCAGCCTGCCTCCTGGTGTCTTTTTTCCTCCAAACTCTCTTTATGTGGCCTCTCTTCATCAGAAGGCAAGCAGGACTCGGTTCCAGGTTTCAGTAGAATGGGAGAAAGGACAGGCAAAGGCACAGATATTAGGCGAGAGTCAAGCTACTTCTGGCCCTAGCGTGTCCCTTGTTCAGGAACAGTGGGCCCAGGGGACCGGCACTCTGACTCTCAACTCTGATTTTGGGAGAACATTAGCGGCTCTTAAGAGGCTCCCCACCATCAGTGTGCCTTTCCTGAATCCTTGCTCTTTGAATGGGCTGAGCTGTTGCCACCAGATGCACTGATACACTGATTAGGTTTGTGCTGGGAAGACACACTTCTGTTTTAAGCTATAAACAGTCTCAGGACAAAGAGTAAACCAGATATGGCTACTCATGGTCTCCTTGGCCAGGCTATGGAGGAGTCATACGGGCCTACAAGTCAAACCTCATCTCTGAGGGGACATTAGCATAGCCAGGGAGCTTTGAAACTGGGAAGAGGGGACAGTGGTGGTGGTGGTGGTAGTTGGTATATCCAACTTCTCCGGGAATCTTGGCTGATTCATGGAAAACCACCTCGCTAAAGCACCCTCGGCTCCAAGTGAGAAAAGCAAGGAATTAAGAATGTGGAGGGAGGTGAGAGGGAGAGGAGTGAAGTGTATGTTTATCCTGGAAGGACATAAGAGCATCCTGATGTCACCTTAAGGGGCCACCCAAGCAAATCTTTATTGGAAACATCAGGGAAAAATTTGGAGGAGAAATAACAGAAAATATCACTCTGGCAGATTCACAGTCCAAAATGATAAGCAGATGAATTGGGGAACGGCTCAAATAGGTCCTTTGGGGGATTAGAAGGGAGGGGGAAAAAACAAAAGATAGGATTTAGTAATATACTTGGATAAAATTGGTTTCTGAGTTCTCATTTGTAATCAAGTATATGCCAGACCTCATTTTAAAAGCTCCGGGCTAGCAAATGTGCATGTGAACACACATAAGCTAGATGCAAGAGTTATCCCCAAATTGCTAAACCTTTTTAGGTAAGGCCAAAACATTCATTAATGGTATTGTCTTTAGACACACCCACCTCTTACTTACAGTTCTCCCGAAGGAGGGCTTCCGGGACACTGGGTTGTAAGCCAAACCTGGGTTCTATGTTTGCCCTCAACCCCAACTCTCCAAGGAGAAGTGAATGCATCTTCTTTTACCATGCAGCTGCTGGCTGATGGTCAAGATTCTGTGTTTTTTCTTAGGCCTCAGAAATCACCTCATTTCTAATAGCTGTGACCAACAGTTCCTGGACTACAATGAAGTTGAAGTTCATCTATTTTCCAATCTAATCAGAACATAAGAGATCAGTAGCTGTCCCTGATAGGGTCTACTACTTCCTGAGCAGTGTCAATACCCATTAAGGAAGCTGATTAAAATCTCTGCTCAGCTGGAGCCTGAGGGATGAAGTCACCAGTGAGACAGAACTCATCTCTGTGTGCCAAAGCTTTGGTTCTGTGAAACTCTCTTCCTTCCCAGTACTTGCAGCTTCCACCCTGCTCTATGTCCAAAGCCCCTGGGCCTTCTGCCTTCTTCCCATCGCAGCACACAGCCACCTCCACTTCCAGGGTCTCTGCCCTTTCACTCCAATTACACCAGGTCCTGTAGGAGGCTTGCAAAAGCCAAGTGCTGTTCCATGCAATGTGGTTGTGTGGACTCTGGGTTTGTAAACACTTACTGCTTTGGTAGTCTCCTCTTCAGACCTGCTTTGAAGGAAAGATCATCTTGAATGGTATCAGAACCTCCTACTTCTGATAGTCCAAAATCCAGAGGGGGAGCTCAATGGAACTAAAGATTGAGGTTCTTATCGAGGAAAATTTTCTTGCTGCTGTAACGCAGAGTTCAAGACAATGAACCAGATGGTGCTAAGCAGAAAAACTATTAGTCTGCTATTTGGGTGTGAAGAGCCAATGTAGATCACATTTTGAGAAAGCTGAGGAAAGGTGGTTGAGGAAACCTATGAAGCAGCGGGTCTGTTTCCTATTAAAACAACTTGTCCAAAGGCTGCCTGCAACAAATTGCTTTCTATCCATTTCTCCATGAGCTCCAATTTCCACCTCTGCAGGCTTTAATATTCTTACCAAGCCATCAGGAGGGAAAGCCATTGCAACATCATTCAATTACCCTCAATATTAAATTCACTTCCCAACAAGGATGAGAAGTCAACCTTGATGTGCTCATGTTAAACAGTTTAAATCCAGAAGAAAACAAAAAATGTGGACTTGGATATTTGAGATTAGAATTTTTGAAGCAGAAATCCCAATAAATGTTCTGATCTTCCTAAGAATGAATAAATCACAGAATTTTAAGCCAAAAGGAAAGGGCACATAAAGATTATCCAGTCCAACCTCATTTTACAGACAGGGAGGGTGACGTGCCCAAAGTCACATGACTAAAAGGAGAAGGTGTAGTAGCCTTGGAATACAGATGTTCTGACTTCTAGGGTCTTATCTTTTTCTGTTGCCTTTTTCTGTCCTCAAAGCTGCCTTTCTTATTGGGTTGGAAGAACTCACATCTTATGAGGGGTTAGACCCTGCCTTGAAAATCAGTATGGTGGGCTGGGCATGGTGCCTTAATCCTGTAATCCTATCACTTTGGGAGGCCCAGCTAGGTGGATTGCTTGACCAGCAGTTCAAGACCAGCGTAGGCAACATGGCAAAACCCCATCTCTATAAAAAAATACAAAAATTAGCTGGGCATGGTGGTGCATACCTGCGGTCCTAGCCGCTCGGGAGGCTGAGGTGAGAGGATCCCTTGAGCCTGGGAGGTGGAGGTTGCAGTGAGCTGAGATCACACCACTGCAATCCAGCCTGGGCAACAGAGTATGGTGACTAAGATCTGCAATAATAACTGGGCCTAGATTTAGGCCACTTGCACCACCTCTGATTGGTAAGTGTGTGCTTAAAGTGCGGTCAGTGCTGGCATAAACAATGGGGTTTGAGGGCCCCTGATGATATCTCTGAGAGAAGGATATCAGGGCTCCTGCAGTGTTACTTCACTGAAAAGCTCCAGTGGAACCAGTGGCTTATCCGGTAGAGTAGAATTTCCCTTTCCTTTTTGCTTAAATGCTGAATCCTTTCTGCTTTCTTTTTCCTTTTTGCACCTTTGGAGGTGCAAAGCCACCTGGAAGCTGAATAACTGGCAACACTTTAAATAGTTCTCTCTTCTTCAGGCTTCTTCTGCTCACTCCATGCCCACCTCAAGGGTGCCGACACTCACCAGTGGCCTGGACTGAAACACTGGCCTTTCTCTGAGAGGAGACAGTGTCTGTCTGTCGCTAGGAGAGGCTGCAAAGGGGCCAAAAATCCAGACACCTAACAAAGTACATGCCTTTGAGAGTTTCTTCTTCCATCATCTTTGGCTCAATTAAATGCCTCTAATGGAGAAATGGTCAGTAGTTCACACACACTTTCATGGGATCCACAGACTATTAAGTTGAGTTTTAGCTTCCTTGCTTCCTGAGTGGAACCATCTAATAAGCACATGGTTTGAGGAAGGGAAATGGGTAAAATGTTGCAAAACAGTGATCTGAAATCTCACTAGTGGCCTCAGATAGCAATATATGAATCTAAGTCTTCTTAAACTTGGGGTGGGAACTAGCACAGAAACCACAGAAAACCCAGAAGAGAAGCAAACACATCCTGCAGTTGGAAGACAAGGAGGTTCTAGTGAACATCAAATGAGAATGGCCCACTAGAGAATCTAGTGCACTAAGTAAGCCCAAAGCAAGTCTATTCTTTAGATTCTTTAGTGGCAACACCCTGAGATTTGCGTAACCCTTTCGCTAGAGACTGGGATGGGGCTAGGGGTCATCACACTCTGGAGCTATCTGGAAAGGGATCAGCAGCCCTAGAAAAACAAACTTTAGCCACAGAATCTCTGGAATGGCCAAATCATTACTTTCAAAGGTGTGGCTCGGTTTTTGAAAAATAACAAATTAATGAAAACAGAGTTGTGCCAAGAACATTCTCTTTCCCATTCTGATATTTCATGTAAAGACTCTAAGTTAAGTGATAAACCTGTGCCACATGTTGTTGGCCAAGTCTGCAGCTATTGATTCAGCTTGAGCTGTTTGGACATGAGTGTCCAAACCAGCAGGTGAGGACTGAGGATTATGGCCACTGAAGAGGCCAGTGGTAGGTACCTGTCCAAGCAGCACAAGAAAAGGGAGACCTGCTGATGCCAGTATCCAGAGAGAATTGCTGGCTAGTAGAAGGCCTATAACTACCACCTCATGGGGCTTCCAGACAATACAGTTGTGAAGGAATGGTATTTTATTTCTGGAGATAGACCAGAAATCAGTTCATCTAATAAAATTAAATGCGTAAGAGAAAGTACCTGAAATTACCTAGGACAGTTTACACTTACTTTCATGAGTTCCTGGCCATAGAATCCGGTATTCCTGAGATTGAAAAGCTTGCAAATTTCTTGTCACAAGGAAAACTTTCTGGCAAGAAAAGTTAGCTTTAACATGAAAGGGCCATGTGAAGTGGCAGGGGTGCAACACCAATCTAAGAGTTTTGAGAATCTGCCCCCAGTGCTTTTGAAAGGCACAAACAGATCTGAGGGGACTCTCTGTAACCCCTTTCCCTGGTCTATTGAGTGGAAAAGGGTCAAGATGTATTCCCAATAATCCAATTTTCTTTTCTTGAGAAAGCAGTATCATCTTCCTTCCCCAATATTCAAAATGTTCCAGGATAATCAATAAGTCAATACCTTATGTTGATTTCCTCTCCCAGAATGAAGGAAATGCTTATAGTGAAAGATATAAAACTTATTACTCTAATTTAGCATTCCCTGAGAACTGAACTTACAGTACTCCCATGATAATCCAAAGTCCCAAGATAGTAGCAGCTTCTCTTGAAAAATGGTTGGAAATGGAAGACAGAATTTTATATACTCTAAAAATGGGGTTTTGTCAGAGGAAACATATCTCCTGTTATGGAACTGGGATCTTGAATTACAGCTTCTAGTTTAAAGAGCATGTGATGTTTCAGAGGGAGGGCCATGGACAGCTACACGTCATGTCAGGAAAGGAATCAACAGGCAGAGGTAGTGTATGTTAAGGGAATGAACCACTCTAAACACTGAATATCATTGGTAACCCTAAAATGATGAGGATTTAATGACTTGCACACTCAAGTGAACCAAGGGATAAAGCTCCTACAAAAGGAAAATACTGTAAGTATTAATGCTAGGTTATCATCAAGAACTAATGGTTTAATTTTGCACTGGATGTGTAGAGTATTCTTTCCAGGCCTGGGCATGATATTTTAAAGGCTGGTTTTGTCTAGAGGAGGATGGCCAAGATGTGACAGGTAAGAAAAGCATGCCATATGAGGAATGACTGAAAGGACTAGGGTAACAGCAGCTCAAAGTAAGACTGAGGGGGAGACCACCCACTGCACATATCTGAAGAGCTGTTAAAGAGTTGCAGATAGTAGATCTGGACTACAAGGAGAATCCACAGGCAGACTTCAGCTGATATCAGGAAAAACTCTCTCGATTAGAGTTGCCCAACTTTTGAGTAATAAATGCATAGCCACCAGAGGCTACCTGACCATGCCCATGGGTCAAAACTGTGGTAGCAGGGGTCCCTGTGACACAATAATAGAAAGCTGGACCTAATGACCTCTGGGCCTTGCCACTCTAAACTTCCATGACTCTCATCAATGGGCTGAAAGTACTTCATTCCATTAAACCTCTATTAAGTGCCATTTCCCTATTAATTTCCAAGAAAGTAAATCTCTCCGCTAAATCTAACCACTGGAAATAATCAAATTCACCACTATTCTCACAGTCCAGTGGGCTGCTATCTTCTACCTTCTTTGCCACAATGTTGCAAGTGGCCTCAGATACTTGACCTTCACCATATGTGTCTTTCCAGCCTGCTTCCACTTCCTAGTCCATCTCCCAACAATCTCCCCTCCCCACCTCTCATTCCTCCCTGCACTGACTTCATTTCTCATTAGAAGCAGGTGTCAGAGCGAAGAGAGGAAAACAAGGTCAAGGAAGTGAGGCAGAATGGGGTATTCAGAGCCAGATTTTCTTATAAAGAAAATCACTTTGAAGGGGAAAGTGGGAGATGAAAACAATGAGCTGACACTTATGCCATAGTCTAGCTTTCAGGGCAGTGGTGCTGCCACCAAGGCACCAGAGTGATGATTTTCTTGTCTCCAGAATAATGATTCCCCACAACGGCCAAAGACAACTGAGGTCAGGTGCTCTGTCCTAGCTTTTATACCATTGAGTGAGGGGGTGGGGGAGGGAAAAAAATAAAAGGATAGAAAGGAAAGGAATAAATGAAGCCAGGGCCATTTGAGCCTTGAGGAAAGGGCTAGGTATGAGGGAGGAATAAAGGTTAAAACTAGTTAGGGAGATTACTGGGTGTTGATAGAAAAAATAAAAGTTCCTGAGAGGTGAAGAAGAATAGAGCACCTCAATGCAGTCACTGTCACCTTGGATGCTAACAGCTCTGGAGGCCATCTGATGATCAATTCAACATCCTGCTGTTTCTCTTGGCACCCCAATCAGGATCCTGGGTGGCTACCACAAGACTCACCTATATCAGAGGACACTGGGTCAATGTAAAAAGCTGAAGGATACTGATTTGGGTAGAAGCCTTACATGTTTGGACCAAATCCAATGTGGACAAAGTAGCTGAGCAGCAGGAAGTTGAGGGGTCCACAGCTGAGCCTAGTGTACTCCCCAGAGCATTCTCCAGATGGCTCGAATTATCACAATCATGCTTCAATTGAAACTGTCATAAAACTTGGGATAGGGGTTTTGGAAGAACAGGGCATTGAAAGTGCAGAGAAAATGTAAAGTGTATAGAAGTGACTGAAGAGGGTGTTAGAAAGAAGTGTCCTTCCACCAAAACATCCATTTCTTTTGGTTGGAAGGCAAGGACTGGAAAAGAGGGGTGGGGGCAGCAAATACTGTCCCTTTGTTTCCTCATAAATCTGGAGCCTAGCCTATTTGGACAGTTTGCTGATGACTCTGATGAGGGCACCATTTTCATCTTTCAGCCTCTGGTTGTCGGATTTCAGTTCTGTTAACACCTGTAGGGTGACAGAGGGAAAGGGAAAGGTGAGTTAGAGCCTGGCAGGATCCTCCTTTGCCCTCCCTGACCAGGCCAGGCCAACCTGGTGATCAGGGCCTTTTGAGACAATGTGTCTCATGGTCCCTTGTCCAGGGATAAAATTCCTTTCAATCTTCCTATTTATTGAGTTGGTATTGTTAATCTTCAGGGAGATTATAGCCCCTCCATCTTTTGAGCTGGCATATTTAGCAGTAATATCTTATTTCTTCATAGGCAGACCTCACATTTCACACTGTATATCCTTTCATTCTATTGAATCAGTAACCACTTTCAATTTCTCCTGCCCTTAAACTCATCCCTAGTCTAAAGAAATTGGGGAGAGAGCCAAAATGGGCTAGTGAGGACATAGGGAAAGAATTCAGAAAGGGGGTGGTGGTCAACTAGAAGAGTTAAAGGAGGATACTGCTTCACATCTCATCAAAAACAAGAGCAAAGGCCACAGAGGCAGCACTCAGCTTTCCTGCCATATGCACAAAGGGTCCTCCACTTGGTGCCTTCAGTGAATAATCCTCCAAATTCTCACTGGCCATACTATACATATCCACTTTCAATCATTAAAACTCAGAAAACTTACAGTCACAGAGCTGTCAGGCACAGTGAACACTAGGCATGTATTTAATCCTTGCCAAAGCTCTCCACTGACAGTCACCAAAGGATACCCAGAGGCCTTATCAGCAGTTTTAGGGCATTGTAATTCACAGAAATAGATGCTTGTCAGGCAGGGGAGGGAGTAGAAACTCAATCTTATCAGTTCTGCCATCTTGGAACATTACACATACTGTTGTCTAACTTGTGAAAAAAAGGAAAACTAATAGCCTCAAGTCCCATCCTGGAAGTCCAAGTCTTTGTTACATGATCAGGCACTTTTGACAAGTACACTGTGCATCTGAAAAATCCTAATGGGATGTTGATAAGGGTACAGTTTATGTGTGGGTCCCACTGGCAGCAAGAGCGATTTAGGACAGCGGGTAAATGTATCACCACTATGCAGGCTACAGAAAGCTACATTTGTATCTGTTCAATACAGGTGTCCTTTGACTAGTCATTTAAACTTACAGGACCCCAGGGGCAGGTAATGCCCCCAGTAAAGGGTACCTGGGCTGAGGTGTTATGAGGCCTATTTAGTTCTAGCTCTGGCTCTGCTATTAACCACTTAGGAGATCTAACTGTGCCTTAAGGAATATAATCTGTTTCCTTGATCTCTCAGGGAATATACAGGTTAAATTATATAAATATATGTGTATGTACACAAATATGCATCACAGATACATAATTTGTATCAGGGAAATAAAAGGAAAATTACAGAATATCTATAATGTGGACGGCACTGTGCTAGAGGGTCTCCCTAGTGCCTCATGAGACTATGATACAGTTGTTATCCCGATTTCTACAAATGAGGAAATGAAAAGTGCCAGAACTAGTTCAAGGCACCCAGCAAAGCTAATACTGAATCCCAATGTGCCTGACTCCAAAGATCCTTCTTTTATTACACGTGGGATGGAAAACAAAACACCAAAAATGTTTGACGCCTAGAAACTGAAATTCCAGCATTGTCTTTGTCACTAGTGATCTATTACTTTAGGCAGATCACTCACCTTCTCTGCATTTCTATTTTTGTACTTCTATAAGAACAACAGTCCCTGTCCTACTCTCTCCTACGGTAGGGACTCTACGAGGCTCACAGGAGGTAACAGATGTGGAAGTGTGTTGACATACATACTCAGCTTTGCGATATTGAGTGTTCCTACAATCACTGTGAGTCTTCTCATGACTGTGGGAGGGCAGGCAAATAATCTGCAAACTTCATTAAGAAGACTCTGATCCAGAAAATATAAAAATAAAGTTGCAGTCCTTTGACCCTGGTCTCCTACCTCTGATTTAATCAAAGCAGGTCTGGCTGCCCTCTCCTTCATTCCTCTATCCCTGTAGCCTTGTCTACCAGATTGAATGCTTGGAAACTCATTTCAATGAGATTTTTAGAAAAAATCCAGGGTGGCCTCATGTTTCTGTGTTCAATCTGCTCTATAATGCCCCATCCTGGGGCTGCAGCTTGGGTATAAGTGAGACTGTGAAAGCCACATTTCCAAAATAGGATTCCATAGGTAGGAAGAAGCTATATATGGCAATGGATTACATTTCCCTGCTTAGCAGCTCATCAAATCAGAACTGAGCTGCCTTAAAAAATGTATAAACAACTTGTAGAGTCTTGTAGAGTTTTAGTGATTTATTTCCACATTAAGAACTCAATTCCTTGAAAAAAAATTTGGACAAGGCAGTTTTGCAGCTGCAACATGCTACAATTGACATCTAAAGGGAGTGGCAAAAAGTGTAAGAGGTGGAATGTAGAAATCAAGGCAGGGCAAAAGCCTCACAAAGTTCAAACTCAGAGGAGGGGGAAATGAATAGTGTTATCTGATATCCACTTGAAGTTAAATAATGGTTAAATAAGAACATATGTGAAAGTACGATATAAGTATGAAGTTTAACAAAGCTTTATCATTTTAAATCTCTGGATCTTTGTTTCTTAATTTGTAAGTTCCGAGCTTACCACAATTTGGTGTTAAAGATACCCTGGGCAAATAAAATTAAGTACACATTTCTCAACTATTACTTCTTACAGTCTTTGAGGAATGTGTTAAAGAGGAAAGGGCTATAGGGGTCCTAAAGCTTCAGAGACATAGGGCAAGGTTAGCCATAGGTTGAGAGGGACTCAGGATGAGTCTTACATGAGCTGTCTTGCTTTTAACTACAAGGAAAGTGGGAAGGGAGTTCCCTCTGGTATTTTGTTGGTAAGTGGTTTGCTCTACATGCTGAGATAAGATGATTTTTCCAGGGAACTATTAAAAAAAAAAAAAAAAGGTAGAGCAAAATCTCTCGATTGCACTGCCAGTTTGGCTTAGTTATCTCATCCTTCCTTCTGGCAAGAATCGGCAAGCTTTTTTTGTAAAATGCCAGACAACAAGTATCTTAGGATTTGCAGGTCAAACAGTCTCTGTTGCTACTCTTCAGCTCTGCTGTTGTAGCACAAAAGCACCCACAGACATAACGATAATATGTAAACAAAGGAGTATGGTTCAGTTCCAATAAAACTTTTATTTTGGACATTGAAATTTGAATTCCATATAATGTTTGTGTTCATATGTTGTAAAATATTATTCTTCTTTTGATTTCTTTTTTGACTATTTGTATGGCTTATGGGCCATACTGGTGGGTCACAGTTTGCTAACCCTTGCTATGGTCATATACCAGGCAATGGCTTTCTTCACGGCAGCAAAATCTTTTGCTAGGTAAATGGCTCTTCAGAAGTTAGGCTTTGACAAGGAAGTCACAGTGCTGAGAAAGCAGAATGCTGCCCTTCCTCCCTCAGCTGTAATACCGGGGGCACAGCGTAGTCGCTCAATAGATCCTTCTCGCATTGTTTGGGCCGTATGCTTAACAAATGGTGAAAACTGTGCCAAATATGCAGACAGCTTATATTACAGTGGTGAAAAGTTTGCACTCTGGAACCTGACATGTTTGGTTTGAATTTTGGTTCTATCACTTACTCTCGGAGTGACCTTGGACAAGTTATTTAATCTGTGACTCAGTTTTTTTTTTTTCATTTTTACAATAATGGTTTTGGAGAAAAAATGAGAAAAACTATATAAAGTATTCAGCACAGGCCTTAATAAATGACAACTGTTAACGTTATTAACTACTGAAAGCATGAGATCTAGTTTTGCCCCATATCCTATACGATCTTGCAACAAAGGGATACTAAAAATAACTGGGACATTTTTTTGTGGGGGGGTCCCTAGTTTGCCCTAAGTAAAAATTTCCAGGAATCTTGAGGCTAACGTTAAAGCATGGAGTCTGGACCTAACAGTGGCTGCTTACAGCCAGGCCATAGTAGGACTTCCCTTTCAATTTTTTTTCTGCCTATGACAGCATCTACAGCGGGATATTAGCTCAGTCCTATGATAATTCGGGTGATTCAGTTCTAGTGGATATTAGTTGCCAGCTACTAACCCTGAAGGCAAAAGCAAATAGGCTGAAAGAAAGAACAGGCTCTGGCCAGGACTAATTAGGTTGTTGCTGACAATTAAAAATTCATCTCAGAGGAGTGGTGACCCCATCATACCATCTTGAGACAGAAAAACCAGTTGTCTGTGAGCTTGTCTTTCAGATCCATAGCCAGGGAAAGGCTCTAGTTTGCCAAGCACAGTTTTGGTTCTCAGTTGAAAATAAATCTCTGATCTCTGCTCCACTGCCTGCCATCTCCTTTGCAAAGCTGGCCCCATTAGGGAGGGCCTGGCTCCATGAGGGTCTCATTTACATAGGCTGTGATCTGCCTCACAGCCCACACACTAAGGACAGGGAGGGGCACATCTCTAGGGCCCAAAGATTTGTGACAGGAATGAGAGATATGCCTCCTAAGGAGGGAGAAGAAAGCAAAGACTACCGCAGAAGGAGGCAAAGAATGCTTATCCAATTATGCTTGAATAGTGGGATGGAGAGTGTTTTTGCTGGTAGTGGAGCTGGGCAGGAACAGTTCCAACCTTGAGTTTTAGTCCTCTCCATCAGTAATGTTGTCACCCATGAGGACCGTCTGGTATCCAAAGGGTTATGATTCTTAACCATGGCTGTACAAAGAATCAACAGGAGAGCTTTGAAAAAACACTGATGCCTGGGTCTCAACCCAGACCATTGATTATTTGGGGATGGACCCAGACACCCCTATGTGTATATGTTAAAAGCTATGTATATGTTTAAAATATACCCATAGATATATGTTAAAAGCTCCTAGATGTTTCTTGCAGCCAAGACTGAGAGCCCCTGACGTTGGTTACCCAAGGCCCAACCCCAACTGCTCCAGGGGAGCGGGTTGCACTTGGGTTACTATTGTCTAAGAAAGATCAATCTCCATTTGGCAATGACCCTGTCAATGAAATATGTACATGTGTATGTACATAGGTATATGCACATACTGTGTATACCTATATGTAGCTGAGTGAACAAATTCATACTCAGTCTCTAGGGGAAGAGAAGGTAATGTGGTGACCTTACCAAATGAATATACTGGTAGCCCAGTTGAGGTCTCACTGCCTCCCTTGACCTAGGCTGTTAAGTCCCATTCTATGATCTCAGTCCTGGCTGCTTCCATCTGCAGATAAACAAGCCTTACAGGAACCTGCATATGGAGGCTCGGATGGAGGGGATGAGCACAGAGCTTCTGGGACTAACAAGAAGACTGAACCTGCCTGGAGTAGTGGAGGAGGGAAGTGAGTTGGAGAGGAGGGACAAGAACTAGAGCTCCTGGGTGTCCGAGGACTCGACGGACTCCGAGAGTCTGGCCACCACTCGGGTCAGGGCCCTGTTCTCAGCCTGCAGTTGCTCGTTCATCTGCTTCAAGGTTTGAATCTGTTTTAGCTGGTGGAGGTTCTGTAGAGAGTGAGACATGAAAAGGACAGACAGACAAGACAGAGAGAGACAAGACAGACCAGAGGAGAGAAAAGTAGGACAAAGAAATCACGTGACTTTTTGTTTTTGTTTTTAATTTGCATGCAAGAAAGGAAATGAGAAAGGCAGCAGTCATGGAGCAAATGGGGGGCAGGTGGAAGGATGATGGAGAAAAGCAACAGGGAAGGAGAGCTGTGTCTGATGCTTGGCTAAGATCTAAATATGCCATATGAATATAACCGCCAGGCTCTCAAAAGGCACATATGGATTGCTTTTGAGAATGAAAGCCCAGCATGTGGTTTGGAGCCTTCTGAACCAAATTGACATGGTTTAGGCATAACTTCAGGGACCCTTCATCATGACTGAGATTAGAGATGAGGACTTGGTGTGTTCTTAAATCTAGCTGCTGCCCCTTTCTCTCTCCCTTCCTCTAACCTTCCCCCCATACTCAGCTCCTTACCCTCACTTTGTTTGTTTATTTATCTGAGATAGGGTCCGACTCTGTCACATCAGCTGGAGTGCAGTGGCACAAAACTGAAACATCTGCCTCCCAGGCTTAAGCCATCTTCCCACCTCAGCCTCCTAAAGTAGCTGGGACTACAGGCATGCACCACCATACATGGCTAATTTTTATATTTTTTGTAGAGACAGGAGTTCGCCATGTAGCCCAAGCTGGTCCCAAATTCCTGAGGTCAAGCAATCCTCCTGCCTTAGCCTCCCAAAGTGCTAGGATTACAGGTGTGGGCCACTGCACTTGGCCTCACTTATTTAAAAAAAATAAAACAAGGAAAATAAAAGAGAGGCCTATTATTTAAGCACTTTTTTTTTTTTTTTTTTTGGCCAGGGCATGTACTGTTTAGAAGGTTAAAGTGACACATACCCAAATAAGAAAGAACTGTCAGCTCTCTGGATCGTCCTCTAACCTGCTTTGTAGGAAGCTTCATTAACCCTGCTAGTTTTCCTCTGCAGTCCAGAGAGATTGTTTCAGGATCCAATAACTGCTAACCTGTCTCTGACCTGCTATATGATTATATGCATCACTAAATTCACAGCTAACTGTGCTTTCTTTGTCTCAGTTCAAGCAGTTTGGGAGCTGCTTAAAGGTGTTCATAAACAGACTCATACTCTGGAAATTATAGCTGTGCAAAAAAGCTGGAGAAATCATAAATGTCCAATGATAATGAAACTAGTTGGACCAATGTGCTAGTCCAGCCCTGTCTGTCTGTCAGTGTTGCAAGTGGAACAGAATAACCAGTCCACAGACATTCTTCCTGATACCCCATATTCCATAAGACATTTAAAGACTTTAATAAATGGAATTATATCAAAGGCCTGCCGACTCTGCTACTGTCCTTCCTAAGTAGTCATCTGCACTGCCCTGAAACTGAGACCATCAACTCTTTGGGAGGAGAATAATGATTTTTTATGCAAATAGGGTTTCATGTATGAGGATGGACAATCCTGTGGGTTATAATGACTACAGAAAGGTGGCCAGGTATCAGAGAAAAGTCTCTCATATCTATAAGTGGGAAGGATAGAAATGAAAGATTAGTGGAGTTATAGTTGTTTGGGAGTGAAGAAGCAAGAAAATGAATGGTAGCATGAAGGGGAAAAACAGTGAAAAGGAAAAACAAGCAGAGACAAACTGCTGAATCTCTCTTTTCCCAAAGAGAAAGAATGACCACCTTGGAATAAAGGTAGGCTAGCCAAACTGTCTCATGTAGCCATTGGAGGGTGAGGACTGGGCAATCTTCTTTGCTCACTGTAAGCATCTTGGCCATGGTGAGGATAGAGGAGGGAGATCATGGTACAGCATATGGAAAAGATTAAAGCAATGGGCAGGGACCAAATTTAAAAACCAATGGAAAGTCCCTGGCTCTCACCCTTCTTTGATGTTGACACTGGAACAAAGCTTTCAATATAATCATTGTCAAACAATTGTCATTGTATGAAGTGGTACTTGCCTCCCAGGGAATAACATTAAAGACATGAATGATGAAAGTGACTCAATTTAACAAGTGAGTATAAGCAGATCAAGGTGAAAGACTTTGGAAGTTATCAAGCATGAGGGAGAGATGCAGGAAACAATCTGGTGGAATGTTCTATGGGAAGCAGTATTGAAAACAAGGCAAGGCAAGGAGGAGAGGAGAAGGGGCAGGGCCCAGCACAGAATGGGCAAGGGCAGGGCTAAGGAGCAGGGTCAGCTAGTCATCTTTCCAAATAAAAATAAAAATTCCAGGATCAATCTAAAAGGGAATTGGTTGCTGGGTCCCTCTCATGCAAGGACCTAGGAAAGGAAGGGGAGATCTGACAAGGAGGCTGATGCTGAATGGAGGATGCAGTAGAGAAGTAATCACATCTGATGTGGGCCAAGACCAGGTGCAGGCCTGGCACAGCTCACACTGACATGCACACCTGTCAGAAGTTGGCATATAATCCTACTCCAATCGAGGATCTGGGTGGAGTTTCTCCTGACAAGAATTCATAAATACTTACCTTTCCAATAAAAGTCAAGAAAGATACAACACACCTCATAACCACAGAGCCGCATATACATCTGGGTTAGCCCATCTCATGGTTCCCCCATTTCACCTGGCCTTTGTACTTTATTTGGTAGAGTTAGAAAAATAGGACTGAAGTCACTTTCTTTCCTTGAGTAACCTACTGTATTTTTAAGGGTTCACTGGATATTAGCCCCCTCTACTGTTCCCTACTGATTGCTCCAAGGAGGATTGAGCATCTGTGCAAAATGAACATGCAACAAACATGACCAACTGGCCCCAAGCTCTACTGGGTCCCAGTTCAGCAAGAAAGTCACCTGTACCTTTGTTTGCCTAGTACAGAGAGATTTTGGCCATTAATCACTCTAGCAATGTTGGTCACCATAAACCATAGTCTGAATGAAGAGCGTGATAGCTAAACAAGTATTTTCTTCGACTCATTTAGGGCCAGTGATACCAATTTTATATTTATATATCTGTGTCTTTGAAGGTTTTGCCTTCAAGTAGGTACAGACAGAAACATAAAACTGGTGAGAATGCAAAGGCACAGATGCTTCTCCCCCTTAGTCCTCTAGGGGGTGCTGGACGAGCTGCAAATCTGGCATTGGGCTTTGATTTGAGCAGTGTTTAGGGGCTTTAGAGTTTACAGGCATTTCTTCTTCATTTGGCTCTGTAATGGATAATGGAGAATAATGGACACTGACTGACTGAATCAGTGAATGTTTTAACTAAAAAAATGTCAGTCTTGGCCGGGCGTGGTGGCTCACGCCTGTAATCACAGCACTTTGGGAGGCCAAGGCAGGTGGATCACCTGAGCTCAGCAGTTCGAGACCACCCAGGGCAACATGGTAAAACCCTGTCTCTACTAAAAATACAAAAAAATTAACTGGGTGTGGTGGTACACACCTCTAGTCCCAGCTCCTTGGGAGGTTGAGACAGGAGAATTGCTTGAGCAATTGAATCTGCCTAGAGGCAAAGGTTGCAGTAAGCCAACACTGAGCCACTGCACTCAGGTTTGGGTTACAGAATGAGGCTCCATCTCAAAAAAAAAATAAATAAATAAAATAAAAAGAAAAAGAAAAAAAATCAGTCTCAAAACAGCTTACCTATTGGTTTGGGGACTAAACATTCATGATCTGGCTCCACTTGATAATTTAAATAATTGATTCTAGAGTTGCTGGAAAATGGCTTATGGCTGGGGAAAGCAAACACTTTCATATGTTATAATCTCTTGAGGAAACGAAGTAACTCATGATCTAGTTGAGGAAATCATAGACTGATAATATAAAGAGACAGAGAAAAAATGTAAGCCTATCTCAACCTACAGAATTGAGAGCAACTAGAACCACTGAAGGGGCTTCCATAATTCCCAATTTAGAATTGGAACAGAAATAAGAAAGGGCCTCAATTTCTCTAATTTGACCACTTTCTGGATTATTGTGTGTGGGTCTGCTTGGATGTGACACAGAGCCCCATGACTGGTGGGTGGAGGCTGGCTTTGGGCTCCCAGGTACTCCTTGGAAGGCTCTAGCTCTGGCCTCAATTATATGCTCTAGATCAGCATTTAGGCCATTTCTTAATAAGCAACACTGACAGCTGCCTAACAGCAGAGTACAGATGGTATAACTCAGGAGGTTTCAAAAATGGAGAAGCGGCCGGGCGCGGTGGCTCAAGCCTGTAATCCCAGCACTTTGGGAGGCCGAGACGGGCGGATCACGAGGTCAGGAGATCGAGACCATCCTGGCTAACACGGTGAAACCCCGTCTCTACTAAAAAATACAAAAAACTAGCCGGACGCGGTGGCGGGCGCCTGTAGTCCCAACTACTCGGGAGGCTGAGGCAGGAGAATGGCGTGAACCCGGGAGGCGGAGCTTGCAGTGAGCTGAGATCCGGCCACTGCACTCCAGCCTGGGCGGCAGAGCGAGACTCCGTCTCAAAAAAAAAAAAAAAAAAAAAAAAAAAATGGAGAAGCCTCCATGCAACAAGGAGCTGTGGATATTCACTCGTGAAGAAACGGTTAGCTCAGCTGAGTGTGGCGGCATGTGCCTGTAGTCCCAGCTACTCGGCAGGATGAGATGGGAGGATCGTTTGAGCCCAGGAGTTCAAGTCCAGGGCAACATAGCGAGACTCCATCTCTTAAAAATTAAAAGAACTGGTTATCTCTAATAAGTCACTGCTCTAAGTGGGAGAGAATACTTCTGTGTGGTAGTAAGGTGTGTTTGAAAAAAATCACAAGATGGAGAAGTTTAGGTGCTAGGGCATACTGTTCCACCATTTCAGGAGAATCAATTACTTATGATTTCTATTTCTTGCTGCTTTGAATCAACTTGGAAGATTTAAAATGTTTGAGATACAAGCAGGTATTGCTTATAATTCTATGTGAATGTTACAGTTACAGCCTTGGGATAGTGGTAGGAAATGCAGGGGCAAGGCTCAAGATTTCTCCTTCATTCTGGAATTATAGAGTAACAGGATTGATTATGAGCACTGGATCTGGTGTAAACTAAAACCTCAACGGATCTTAAAAAGTTTTTTTTTTTTTTTCAACAAATAACCAATCCATTTAGGCCACTGGAACAATAAACGTCTCTCCCAAATTGCATACTAGGGATGCTTGCTCATAGAAAGACATTTGGGGATCTGCCTAATACTATCCCAGTGCTTCAGCTTCCTAGCTGAAGAAACATGTCTCACCAAATGAATGCTTGGCATCATGTATCTGGTAAAATAAGATGCCTGAAGAAAGAAAAATGCTGAGCAGGTGCTAAGTGATTATGGGCATGTGGCATCATGCACTGCAGGAATCAGATGTTTCAAAATCATCTCCAGGTGGCTACCCTGACCAGCTCTATATTCCCTGCAGCTCTGTATCCATCTTCCCCCTTTCACCCTCCTCCCCTCCCACTGCCTCACTGCCTCCCATGGCAGCAAATTGACTCCTTTGGGTAGATTTCCAGTTCTTAGCACTCAAAACTGCCCAGGATGGCAGTCGTCCATTAAAGTGGCTAATAGAGGTGATGGTCACTGCAGGTCATGGTGAGGAGAGAAAGGAAAGTAGTGAGCTGTGAGGTGTATCTGGTGGCATGAGCTTACTCCAGTGGGAGAGTGCCAAGCATCCCTGAATATTTCAGAGGAAATGGACTGGGGCAGGAAATCAATATGTGAATACATTTTTATTCTATTGCAGAATGATTCAAACTGTGTTCTTCCCAGCAAAGGGATGGGCTGGGAGGGGCACCAGGGAGGAAAGCTTATGGCCATGCTCAGGCTTCCCCAGACACCTAATGGGAGGTTCCCAGAGCTGGAGAACTTGTTCTAGTCTTTCATTTCTCCTCTAGAGGGCAAAGATACTGCTTGAAAAGCCTTAAAAGTTCAACTCAAGTTTGTTTCAAGCCTGCCAAGATCTCTCCTTAAACCAAAGGCATCATTTTTTCCTAGAACGCCTTTAAGGTGGCCTCAATGGATGTTGTGTGAGCTGAGAGAGCCTACAAAATGGCTGAAGAGAGATGCTCACTTTTTTACACATCATTTCTTCTTGCAGGTATTGCGTTTGTAGTGAAATCTGGAGGGGGCAGGCCTATGCTCAAATATCCAGTCTTGGCAGGCATTCAGAGAATAGGCATACAAAGAGAAAGAAAATCTTTTCATACCTTCATTTCTTCCTCCATTTCTGACATTTTGCGCTCCAAGGCTCGCCTCTCCTGTTTTGGAACAATGAGACTGTTGAGCATTTATTGAATTCAGAAGGGAGTAAAAATGCTGCCTCCCAGCTGCTGTGTGATCAGCAGATTCATGGTCAAAGGTTTGTCTACTGACTCAGGCAAACCTTACGCAGGAGATCTGAGCACTATCTGATCCTGCCATTTGTGAGATGGAGCTACCTCACTGATAAAAATCACATTATCTAAATCTCCTATCATAAAATCAGTACATACATGGAGAAGCAACTTGCTAATATGCAAACAGACCAGGACATTCAGTTACTCTGTGCAGGTTGAAGATTTCATAGAATTTCAAATGTCTGCAAGTGACTAGGGCCCTTGCTCTCTATGATCAAAAGACATCATTATCTTCTTTCTTTCATGATGGAGAGCAGATGGTGAGCGGGGAAGTAGACATCATTGTCTAAGAAACAGCATCTCTCCCCCTAGTTTCTTCCCTCCCCCTGTAGTTGCTCCTCTCCCACTCCATTTCTCTTTCCCAGCAACTGACTCTTGGTTTAGCCTAAACCCAATGAGGAGTTTTTGATCAGATGGGATACCAAGGAGGTTTGGTTACAGGCCAAAGGAATAAAATGTAAAATTTAGCTACTTTCCAAATTAAACAGAAAACAACAGGACAGATGGGAACATATTATATCTCTAGGGCCAAATCAAAGCTAGAGTCCCTCAATAAATCTAATTGAATTTTCCCAATCCAAGAACGTAAAATCCCAGAATAATATTCTGAGTACAGTTGGGAGGAGATCAGTAATTGAACCAGAAATCCTCCCCTCAGTCAAAATGAGTGAAAGACTGTGTTGGCTCATGTTTCAAGTCGTAAGACCTAAATGGCAGAGGGTCCCACTGAAAGCTTCCTTTCTGTTCAAGGTGATGAAAAGGGTAAAGAGACCTTGGACTTGTGTATGTGTGTGTGTGTGTGTATGCAATGATTTACAGTAAACCAAAATTTTATAGGTTGTGTGTGTATGCAGTTCTGCCCACAGTCAGAACAGTGTATGATATGACCTTCCAAGGACCCTTCCCACCCTAAGGCTAAATATGTGGAAAGTACTGACCATCTGAGGAAATCAAAAGGACTAGCAATCATATTACTGCCTAGAGTCAGACAAAAAGAATTTATCATCAAGCTGGGAATGGAATGTGGCAGAACTCCCTCCTTCTTAAGATGGACTTTTTCCATTGGCATGAACAACAAAGTGGGAGAGAGTCAGAAAGAAGAGATGAAACGGGGTGTGGGGGGGAAACAGACATGCACATACCCGTTTCTCCATCTCCAGCACTGATGATCGGTCAGAGGTCTTTTCTTGTTTCTGCTGGTGCAAATGGAAGGAAAACAGTTGTTATTTAAGTTGTCTCAGGGCCAACAGAACGCCTAGTCTAGTTCAGCTTCACTACTGGACATCTAGAAATAAACAGTAAAACTTTGGACTTCCCCTATAGCAGGGATCCCCAGCAAGCAGGTTCTGATAGATCTCTAGGCCTAACATTATCACCTCTCTGAAGTTTGCAGGATTCCCTCTGGGGAGGGGAAGGCAGTAGTAGTATTCCCTGAAATTACAAAGACATTACTTACAACACACAATCTCTCTTTCTCTCTCTAGGTCTTCGATGCTAATTACAATTTTACATCTCACCATTCTTCTCCTCTCTTCATTCTATGAGTAATATCACAATCCAGAGGAAATTTTTTTAAAAAAAGGCTTTTCTTTAAAAGGCTGGCAACTTCTGAGGGTGAAAGTCTAAGGCCAATGGCACTTGCCTAAATAATCCCCTTTCCCCTCTTCTTTCTGTTTTGGGAATTGATACCATTTTTCTTTTAGAGCAGCAGTTTTCATATGTGGGTGGGCTTTCAGGGGTTGTTAGGAGTCCATTCATGGCATCTGCCCTGCTTTGAACTGAGGTAGTCCACTTTTATCTGTCTTATATATTGGGCTTCCAGATAAGGTAATTTTATTTGAATAAAAGATTTAGAATGTTTATTTTAGATCATCTTTGACTTAAATTTTGCAGAGGGTCTGAAAAGATTTAGCCTCATGGCAAAAAAACCAGAATAACCTCAGATAATGATCCTTTTTTAAAAGGGGAATAAAAAACCCCTTAAGTCCCTTTTGGCCTTAGGGTCATAGAACTCACCCGAATTTCTTACATTCAGTAGACATTTAATAACTGGTGGGTGATTATTTTTATTTTGCTTAGTGTCATGCAGAGACAACAATAAATATAGAAATTATGCTGGTCTTCTTGCAGCAGTTTCTTTTTTTTTTAAAAAAAATAAGGAATGGCCAGAACTAACAGTGAAACTCAGAATTCTGGCTCCTGTCCTGGGCTTTCGCCTTCTGTTTGGAAGGGCATGGCTGTATGCCTTTATCCTGCATCTACTATGAAGCAGAAGGAAAATAAAAAAATGCAAAAATAGATCCTATCCTACAGCTTGTTCATATCCTCATAAGTCTTTCTTCCTAAGCCTGAGGAGTTGTAGAAGTTGTGATGATTTCATGATTTTCAAGGTTTATATACACAAAGAACTAGTTTTTTTGTTTGTTCTGTTTTTAATTTTGACTCCCTTAGAGTTGGGGTGGATCTTTTATGTAGAAATATTGTGTATGTTCATGTGGTAACTGTCTCCATACAAATGTGCGAGGCTGAGAAGCCCTCCCTCCACTGTCCTGCCAAACAACTCCATTTTTGGTAAACATCAGAGACTTGGTTTGTAGCAGCACCATTTCTTCTGAATTTCAATAACTTGTATTTGGCAAAACTAAGTATATTTTGACACACCCAGCAAAGCAGTTGGCCGGAGAGTAAATGCTTTTCCCCAGCAACTGGAAAGGTTGATTTTACATTCAGCGCCCTCTGTGCAAGTCAATGTCAGCAGCTTGTTAGACTGCTCACTGTTCTAAGGCACGGGCTGGTGGAAACGCTGAGAACCCCTAAAGGTCAAGACATATGCTGTCATAAGCTTCCGCTGAGAAGAGTGGGGAGCAGGTGAAACTGCTCTTCCTGTGGTTCCTCACATGACTGCTCCTTAATTTTCTGTAAAACAATCCTAGTAATAACTGATGAGAACCAGCGTAAGATCTGTATTTATAAACCACTGCCAATATGTGGTGCCATTCAGAATAAAAAATTAGCCCGAGATTTCTTCTGAGGGTCTACTGTGAATGAGACTTTTTTTTTTTTTTTTTTTTTTTTTTTGCCTGGCTCTATAATGTTGGAGTGAGAAGAGACCTTAAGATTTATTCAGTCTAACCCCCTGCCCTATGGCAGGGCTATAGCTATGTGTATATTTTTCTCTTTTAGATTTAGAAACCTACTTTTCTTATTCCACAAAATCACTTTAAGCCTAGTTATTATCTATCTGTGTTGCAGTAAGTCTCAGAAATTCCCAGTAGAGCCATGTTGGGCTACTACAATCAGGAAAAAGGGGGTGGCTCTTCTAAACTGACAGGCAGTTCACATTTTGCACCTGAGCAAGCCCTTCTCCAGAAAGTGAGGGTCCTGGCTGTCCTGCTGGAGTCCTACACAGCTCTGTAGGGCCGTCTTCCAAGTGTTGGCACCCTCCTGCTCATCCAATTCCAGAGTGGTTACAATAGGATGTTTAGAGGGTAATCAACACCCCTGCCCTCCAAACTCCATGTATTTGGTACCGTACAACCCTAGCATTTTAGTCTTTGCTTTTGGATAGTCAATCATATTGCCAGAATGACTAGCCACCTCTGGTTTTCATTTCAAGCGTTCCTGGTAAAGAGTCATTTTTACTTCAGTTCAGCTTTCGAAATTCTAAGTCCCCAGGCATTCTAGAAGGGAAATAACTCAATAGGTTTCCTGATAACTCAGCAATAACCTAAGGTAGTGCTTGATTTAGCTTTCAGCTACAGAGTTTGTTTCACTGGTGATGAGGTTATTACCTCCAGCATCCTCTAAAGCATCATCTAATTAAATCAAACCTAGCAGTGAGAGGAAATAGTTTATCAGTCTTTCTGCCACTAATATTCCTTATTTGTAGGCTGAAAAAGAGTGATGGCTTGGGGAGATAACATATGCTACAGAATCTTTGCTTTGGGACTTAATCCTCTGTTGTGGCGCCACCTTTGCCCTTGATTTGTTATATGGCCTAAGCAAACCACTTACTTCTCTAGGTTTAATTTGTTACCTCTCTGCCCTAGGTTTAATAGTGTCTTGCTTATCTCTCTCCAAGAGGTGAAGTGTAGATAAACTGAACTGAAACATAATGAACAGGACAAGAGGAACTGTCTAGGACTAGCTTTGTAGTGCTGGTTTATGCTTTTCTACTAATAAATAAGTAGATGATGATCCATAGTATTAATTATTAGCATTCAGACCATCAGGAATTGTTCACTAAATTATCAGTTTTCCATTTTAAGTTCACTGATTGAAACCTAAAATCAAATTAGAATCTAAGAAGCTTCCATCTCATCGCCCACGAGAAGGCCCGATCTTGACTCTATCTTGCTTCTTATCCCTTAGATCCCTAGTCCAGTTTGCTTCCTTACATCAACCCTTGGTTTCCATCTTTTTTCTTCTTCTTCCCTCTTACCTGGGTCACCTTCTCAAGCTTGGATTTTATATCTGCTAGCTCTAGCTGGGCTTCCTGAAGTTTTGTTTTCAGTTTTTGGTTTTCAGTCAGAGCACTCTCATAGAGCTAGAGGAGGGGGAAAAAGAGGATCAGGGTTCATGTTAGAACTCACACCATTTCATCACACGAGAATGCCCAGGGCTCTGTGCCCCAAGCCACCACTATATGGTAGATAGAGAAGATGAAGGAAGTAGGGAGCAGAGTACATTCAGCCAACTAGTCTCTTGCTTTTTCAAAGTGATGAACAGAAAGAGAATGATGATGCTCCAACTTCAATAATGTTAATCTTTGGGGGAAAAAACAGTCGGTACATTTTATCCTATGGGACATTTTCATTGCTTAAAAGAGCAATGAGAAACAGAATTTTTTTTTTGGAACCAGCCTACTGTGTATATTGATTTTAGTCAAGTTCTGTTTAACAAAACATTAACAGAATAAGCACTCTTTATGCCCTTTTGAGACAGGGTCTTGCTCTGTCATCCAGGGTGGAGTGCAGTAGCATGATCACCTCTCACTGCAGCCTTGAACTCCCAGGCTCAAGCAACCCTCCTACCTTAGCCTCCTGAGTAGCTGGGACTACTATGAGCCACCATGCCCAGCTAATTTTTCTATTTTTTGTAGAGATGGGGGACTCACTATGTTGCCCAGGCTGGTCTCGAACTCCTGGGCTCAAGTGATCATCCCACCTCACCCTCCCAATGTGCTGAGATTACAGGCATGAACCACCATGCCCATCCTAAATATTTTCTTTACAAAAATATTTTTTTCTGGCATCTCAAACACCTGAACGGGAAAGTTTTTAAGTCTACTCTTGGAGCTAGGTACTATTCTATAAGAACAAAGGAAATAAACTGTAAAGTGATGACTTAAATCTTAGAGCTTTTCAATGATGATGATTTTTTCTTTTTTTTACTAACACAAAGTAGTATTTAGTTGATATTCACAGGACCTTATTAGAAGCATATGTTTGTTAAAAATAACAGTCTACCAAATGATTCTCAGGGGCTCAGAGAGACAGAGTTAGGTTTTTCACCCTTTTTATATTCTTAATTTCTTACTTTTCCCTACACTTCTAAATATCTGATTCTAACTATATACTTACTGTACTAAAAGCAATATATGGCTGGGCATGGTGGCTCACGTCTGTAATCCCAGCACTTTGGGATGCTGAGGTGGGAAGATTGCTTGTGGCCAGGAATTCAAGACCAGTCTGGGCAATATAGTGAGACCCAATCTCCATAAAAAATAAAAAATGTAGCCGTGTGTGGTGGCATGGCTATAGTTCTAGCTACGTGGGAGGCTATGGTAGGAGGACCCTATGAATCCAGGAGTTTGAGAGGGCAGTTAGCTATGATGGCACCACTGCACTTCAGCCTGGATAACAATGAGACCTTGTCTCAAAAAAACAAAAAACAAAAAACAAAACACCTCAATATATGAAGGGGTCTTTATCTAGCTTTTTGGAGAGGTGAAGTAAACCCAGAAAACTGCAAGGAATTATTATTACTTAAGTGCCTTTTCTTCTGTTTATTCAGAGCTATGGGAATTTTTCTGGGTGTGGTGGAGGAAGGCTGAGAGGTTTACATGTCACCCAAGAACCAGAAAATTGAATAAAGACCCTACTTTTTTATAATCTCTGTTGCTGTCTTCTTCTACACGACTGGTCAGGGTGGCTAGACGGGCCTCCCGGGCCTCCCGACGGGCTCTTGCTGAAGCCCGGTCACCGTAAGAATCACTGGTTGTAGGATTACTACCTCCTGATTCCAACCTGTGGGAGATAATATTAAAGATAAAAATTGATTTTGAGAACAAAGTAGTGGCGGGAAGGTAATGCTCAGGGGTAGTTAGAGCCTTTTCTAAGAAGTATTTCGGAGCCCTGGCCAGAAACAACTCATAACATTCTTTCCTTCAATCTCTCTGCCAGCATTCCCAGACCTCAGGACTAAACTGCACGAGCTTGGAGAGGGAGGCTGACCATCATTTGCCAAGAATGAAGCTTATTGAAAAATTAGTGGTTTGGACCTATGTGCTGACTTAAATCTTAGAGCTTTTCAAATTAGTTTAGCATTGAACAGCTTCCCTCAAAAGTGTGCTTTTAAAATTAAAGATTTCTTGAATTTCAATGGCTCTTGGAAAAATGATTACAATGAACTGTCAATGAATCAGAAACATATGGACTTAGAGCTGGAGGTTGAATAGGAATGAAACAGCCACTAGGGCATGGTACGTATGCCATGGTAAGGTGCTCTACAGGTTTGCTGGAATCCCAAACATTTTAGGGATACCAACACAGTGCCCAAACAGCTAGTTTTCTACCATCTTATCCATATTCCACATCGAGACTGCTGTGCCTGTGATTAGAATTTCTACATATTTTAGCAACTGAGCTCTCAGAGTTGATAGTGGTTTTATTTCCAGTATTGGTAAGTTCATTAAGGGAAGGATCTCTCAGCTGATTACCTGCTTAAGTGTACAACTATCACCGTAAATCCTTAACGCTGGTTTATATTTTTCTCAGACTTTGCTCTTTCCAAATTAAAAGGCAGCACATATGAAACTGAAATCAGCCCTGCAGAGTGCCATATCCTGAACTGGGATGGTTTGAAGAGTCACAATTGTGAAAATTGCATCTGATGTGTCTGTCCTGTGGTAGCTATTTGCCATAGCTGGGGGTGGGGAAGCTGAAATAAGTATTAGAAGAGATAGAGAAGCAATAAGGATGACACAGAGAAAGCAGAGGCAAAGTAATTAGCTTCTAATGACAATAGTGGCCACTTTTCATTTACAGAGATGCTAAGTCCCACATTCTTCAAAACATTTTTTCTTTTTTCTTTTTTTTTTTGTTAATAGAAATCTCGATTGAGTTTACTGATTATAAAAGCAATATATGGTTGTAGAAAAAGTTAATACTGAAGTATGTAAAGTAGAAAGTGAAAAGGTCACCTCATAATCCTGCCTAAGAAATAACTACTTTTAACTGTTTAGTTCATATCCTTGCAGAATGTCAAGCATATAAATATGTTAAAATACATAGTTCTATAAATAAATGCAGATAACATATATTGTTGTCTAACTCCTCCTCCTCTCTATACTTACCACTATGATTGTGGACATCTTGCCATCCAAGTAAAAATAGATTTGCCTCATTTAAAAAAAAAAAAAAAGACTGCAGTCTTCTCCATTACATGCCTGTAAGATAATTTAACTAATCTTCTATTGATAGACACTTAAATTTTTCAAATTTTTTAGCTATTATAAACAACGCTAAAATGAGCAGACTTATCTATAAACCTTAGTGCCTTTGTCCAGTTACCTTATGATAGAAATATTTCTTATGATGACAGAAATATATCTGTCATTAATTTTAATATTTTAAAATCATTATGAACAATCAATATCTTTGGTTATTTTTCCTTTTTTTGGGTGTCTGAATTGCCAATTCATAGCCTTTGTTCAGTAGGGTAATCATCTTTTTCTTAGAGTAGTGGGGGAACCTCCTATAGAGTAGGGCTTTCAAAACTAATATAGGCAGCAAATATTTTTTTCCCACTTCACTTTCTGTCTCTGTTTATAGTGTCTTTTACTTAGAGATTTTCAATTTTATATTATTAAATTTGATGATTTTTATCTTTATGGTATTGTCAGAGACATTCAAACCACAGCAACTCCATATTGAATAGGGGTTGGGTAAAATGAGGCTGAGACCTACTGGGCTGCATTCCCAGACGGTTAAGGCATTTTAAGTCACAGGATGAGACAGGAGGTTGACACAAGATACAGGTCATAAAGACCTTGCTGATAAAGCAGGTTGCAGTGAAGAAGCTGGCTAAAACCCACAAAGCCAAAATGGCCGTGAGTGTCCTCTGGTCATCCTCACTCCTACACTCCCACCAACACCACGACAGTTTACAAATGCCATGGCAAAGTCACGAAGTTACAAGATATGGCCTAAAAAGGGGAGGCATGAATAATCCACCCCTTGTTTAGCATATAAACAAGAAATAACCATAAAAATGGGCAACCAGTTGCTCTGTCTATGGAGTAGCTATTCTTTTATTCCTTTACTTTCTTAATAAACTTGCTTTCACTTTATGGACTCTCCTTGAATTCTTTCTTGCATGAGATCCAAGAACCCTCTCTTGGGGTCTGAATCAGGACCCCTTTCGGTAACGGTATCACACTTGGAAAGGCTTTTCCTATATAAAGATTATAAAATATTCTCTCCTGCTAACTTTTATGGTAAAACACTTTTCTCTTAAAAATTGTAATCCAACTGAAATCTATCTGTTTTTGGTATTGCTGAAGGGAAAGATATAATTGCTCAAACAGATAATTAACTGTCCCAATGATCACTTATTGAATAATTATTTCCTCACTTATTGAATAATTATTTCCTTACTGAGATGAAGTCACCTTATACATGTGATTTTTGGGGGGCTATGGATTGTGTCCCACAGGTCTCTTTTTTTATTCTTGAGCTGGTGCTTCACTGTTTTAATTGGTAGTTGCACAGCATATTTTGAAGTCTGTGGGAAAAAGTTTCCTTTCACAAATGGCTATTATAATACAAGAGAGTTCACAAAAGATTAACTACAACAAAATACCACTCTCCAACAATTTTGCAAAACTAAGTAATTTTCTGCTAGGTTAGAAGTAAATGACTTGTCCTCAGCTGCTGCCTGGTGAGAGGACAAGCAGAGGAAGAACATACATAAAATTTAGAATATATTAATAAGGCAGAACCAGCTCAATACTAAACAAATTATAAGGAAACTCATTTGCTCTATGGTCCCATAACTATATCTTCTCCCAATCTCTTACTTTCTCCATCAGAGCAACAGTAGAAAAAGAAAGATTCCAACTTTTGGCTCCATAGTGTATTATTTTTTATTTAGTTTCTTCTTTCAGAAGATCAGTTTTGTACTTTTAGATACTAGGTGAAAAACTGCAGAGGGTCATTCCCCCAACTTTGATATCCTTTTTAAATTTTTCAGCAGTTGCAAAACAGGTCTTTAGTTTGTTCATTCAACAAACTACTAATGAGCACCATCTAGGTACCAGGTATTTGGCTGGATGCACTATTAAATAACAGTATCTAACCTCAATTTGAACATCAGGTTAGGTTAATTGCTCTTCTCTGTGCTCAGAATACCTGTCTGTACTTCTAATGGGCACTTATTACGTTCTATTGAAATGATCTGTCTCTCCAGGGGCTTGTTAGCTAATTGAAGGTAAGGATACTATCTTATTCATGTTGTTTCTCTAATACCTAGCATGGTGCCTGGTACACTGGTGCTTTAAAAAAATTAATCTAGAAGAAGTCTACAAGGTGAACTGGAAAGAGGAGAATTTGGAAGCAGGAAGGTAAATTGAAAAGCTTGTTCCATTGCTTTGGGCAGGAGGTAATAAAAGTCTGAATTATTGTGATGGCTGTGGAAAAGGAAAAGGAAGGAAAGGATGTGAGAAATATTACTGAATTACTATATAACACTAAGTTTAATTAGACATGCATTCACTCACAAGTATTAAGCATGCATATATAACAGGGAGAGTTCTTACCTAGAAAGTCTTTCATGCTAGAGAAAGGAGACAAAAACAAAAACAAAAAAGAAAAAAGAAAAGAAAACAGCATTAGCAAGAGACTGATTTGTATTATTTCCATCTATAAATGCACTTTTCAAATCAGATGGCTGAACTTCACAGCTGGAGATGGGGGTGACATTTAAGAAAAGCAATCAAATTGACTACACAAAGGTGACTTAGCCCTAGTTCACACTTCTTTGTATGCCATGACTCACTAGATTTGAGGTATTAGGGATAGCATCTTTTTAAACTAGAAGTTAGCAAAATGTAAAATGATCAAAAACTGCTCCAACTCCCCACCCAACTAACTAACCAAGCTTGTGTTCTAGGAATGACTATCACTGACTTTCTATGTGACATTTGGCCTCCCTGGATCTCAACATTCATTCTATTAATTTCCTTCAGTTCACAAACTCCCAACCTTGCCCTGAGTGAATACTGCAACTACAAATAAACTACAAATATGAAAACTCAGGAGACTTCCTCAGTTTCTCCCAGATCGCTAGTGAAAGCAGAAGAGTAAGGGAGAGGGGAGAAAGTCCCATCCTAGTCCCTAGGATGCTGGTTTAAAAACAAAAAAAAGTAGGTACTCTTGAGGTCTCAAAAGAAAGGAGTTTTATAGATACAACCAGTATGCTTGGTCATTGTAAACAAATCAAACAACAAAAAGTGCTTATGTCTGTGTTTGACATTTACTTTTTACTGTAGATGACCTTTACCCTCCTATCCCTTCTTCTTCTTCTTTTTTTTTTTTTTAAAGAACTCTGGCAAATAAAAATTCAATTGGTTTAAATAAACTTAATTATTTCCTTTTATGAAGTGTTACAGAACAACAAAATCTTCAAGACAGACAAGAGGAGGAAGAGAAACAAAGGTCCAATAATCTACAAAATGGATAATGAATTCTTGAACTTCTGAGGAGTCACTCAATGACACTGTTTTGCATTAAACAGTCCCTGGAAGCCACTGGTTTGTCAAACAACATAGCAGGACAACCCAACACACCACACCCTACAGCTGTCCAGGAGAAGTATACAGTGACAGCACATGTGACTAAAGAGGACTGAATAGAGTCACCCTGATAAATGATGACATTTCCTCATGGAATCTGTCTTTAAATCAGGGGTTATACTCATCAGAATAATCCTGCACACTTTTGCAAACTGTACATATCCTAACCTTAGTACTGGAGATTCTGTTTCAGTAGGTCTAGAATGCAGCCTTCCTATATGTATTTTTAAAAAGTACCCCAGGTGATTCTGCTGTACAGCCCTGGTTAAATACCACTGGACTAAATGAAGGTTTTTGAACATGGAGATATGCCCCCATTTGAGGTAGGGGAATCATTAGGACTCATTAAGAAAAGTATATGGTATATTCTCATACAGTGAGTTGAGAATCCTGAAAGTTGGAAATCTAAAATTCAGGACAATTCCAGGCATTTTTTCTGTTCCACATTTATATATCTAATCTCTAGTGGCACTCATATGTATACCCCACACTATCAATGCCTACTTTCTCAACTTTACCTGAAGTTTTTTTTTCTTGATGTCTTTTTTCAAAAAAGAAACTACATTTTAATCACCTCTCAAGAACTAACACATATATAGGGCTGGGTGCAGAGGCTCACACCTGTAATCCCAGCACTTTGGAGGCAGGAGGATCACTTGAGCCCAGAAGTTCAAGACCAGTCTGGGCAACATGGCAGGACCGCATCTCTACAAAATAATTTTTTAAAAGTTAGCTGGGCATGGTGGTGTGCACCTGTGATCCATGCTACATGGAAAGCCGAGGCAGGAGGATCACTTGAGCACAAGAGGTCAAGGCTGCAGTGAGCTGTGTTTGTGCCACTGCACTTGAGCCTGAGTGACAGAGTGAGGCCTTATCTGAAAACAAAACAAACAAACAAAAAGTATGCAAGTGAAGCTGAGATCCTGGGCTATGGGCTACTCATTAGCTTTGTGAGAAGACCTAGCATCTGGGTGAATTAAAATTCATGGTCCAGGAAAACTATTTATTGTGACATGTCAAATACTTGTGAATAATTGAGCCTGAACTCCATACCAGCAAATGCAAAACATTTTATTGTATTTAAGAACCCACTGTGTGCAGAGCCCTGTAGAGGAGGCACTGAGGAAGAAGCAGAACAAGTTGCATGACAGAACCAGGAGAGCACTGTGAACGTAATTAACAAGTTCACCTGAAGCAATGCTGTATACGGAGATAACAGTGGTAACCCATTGGCCCCAACTAAGAAAACCTCCTAAAAGATATGAGTTTTGGGAGGATCATATTAGAGAAACACACACAAACACACATTTTTTTTTCTGATAACAAAGACCCAGAAGAGATACACACGTTTTTTTAAAAACCATATTGTTATGGAGGGAACGTTTCACTAAAATTCCATCTTATTCCTAATTATATTTTTAGTACCTACAGGGCCAGAACACGATAGGCGTTCAATAAACACTCACTGAACTGAATTGCTAATGCTCTGAGAAGTGTGATGGTCTTGGCTAGACCTGAGTTCTAATTTCTGCTCTGACATCTAGCAATATGACCTTGGCAAGTTACCACTTATTCTAACAGTAAGAATCAACTGTGATAACTACAAGGAAGTGAACTCTTAAAATGTCAGCTTCCCCCTCACCATTCCTCTGCTTTCATTTTTTAAATTGTAAGAATATTGTATTACGCCAGGTGCAATGGTTCACGCCTGTAATACCAGCACTTTAGGAGGCTGAGGCAGGTGGATCACTTGAGGTCAGGAGTTTGAGACCAGCCTGGCCAACATGGCAAAACCACATCTCTACGAAAAATACAAAAATTAGCTGGGTGTGGTGGCACATGCCTGTAGTCCCAGCTACTTGGGAAGCTGAGGCAGGAGAATTGCTTGAGCCCAGGAGGTGGAGGTTGCAGTGAGCCGAGATAGCGTCACTGTACTCCAGCCTGGGTGACAGAGTGAGACTCTGTCTCAAAAATAAATAAATAAATAAAATATTATATTGGCTATTGACGCTGGTTAGAGTACCAAGTTAAAACTTTGTACCTTTGGTTCAGGGAATTGAGTCCACATGTAACCAAATGGAACAATAATTTAGAAGACCATTTAGCTTCTCTCAGTGTTTCTGAGTAGAACAGCCTTCAAACTATACCCTTCATATGGGGGTAGCATTCTTGACACTCTCTTCAAAGATATACTTTCCGCATCATCTTAGGTATGGAAAAATGACCTGTTTACAATCATACTGGTCCCTTGGGCCTTCTTTATCTTCCTCCTATTGAACTAGGAGCCCATTTCTCCATGGTGTGCACAGACTGAGGCCTAACTTTCTGACAATTAAATCATGCTTTTTTGCTGACTTTTTCTTGAAATGTGAAACCTCACTTGAGTTTTTTTGTTTGTTTGTTTGTTTGTTTTTAGTTTCTTCTTTGTAAATATCCTATTTGTTGGGTAAGATTTTACTATATCTTTAGATTTAAATTCTGCTGTGTAGACTCTGGTAGCTGCCTCTATGGTGACGAAACAAGTTTTTGTTTTTGTTTTTTTTTCCATTAAAACAGGGAAATTAGGATTTTACCAGGCATCAATCTTAGCCATTATCTATAAATCAATGCATGCTAATAATTTCCATTACTTTACTTTTTTAATGACATTAATGCTTTTCATTTAAAATGTTCTGGAAGCACAATTAAGCCAAGAAAGTTCTCAGATATATGGCTGCATAGTATGGCTGTGTATACCATATGACCTTCACTGAGGAGGCTGACATAAAACACAAACATTTAAAAATTGAAAAACACAAAAAACAGGTTAGCACTATCAAGCAGCAATCAGAAAAAGCCCAGAGGGTTCCTGGATATGAAACGGCAGATTCCACAGGGTTTTCAAGAGGCCTAGATTAATTTTTCCACAAATGACAGCACATGCAGGAAGATAATGATAACACTGCTCACACTTGTGATTGCCATACCAGTTTTTGTCCCTATTGGCTTACTGTAGGAGGTGTTCCCTACAGCCACCTAGGAAGTTGATGACCTACACTCTTACTTCTGCTTGCCAGGAGTAAGTGAAAGCAAACATCATAGTCTGTTGTTTATTAGCTTTTAAAGGCTTGTTAACATCCCTTGTTAACAATTTACTTTTGGGTAACCTTTTATAAAATGTGTAGGTGATGAGTGATCCAGCAGACAAGGTGGTAGACAATTTACCTAGATCCAGATATTAGAGAAAACAGAGCTTGCGAGTTAGTCCTCGATCTTTCCTCACTACCTCTAATTCCCTCCAGCTTTTACCAGACTTTTGGAGCTATGTGGAATCCTTTTTTTTTTTTTTTTTTTTTTTTTAAATATTATTGCCTTCAGGGGCTAACCTTAGCAATGTCCTAGGAAAATCAACCTACCAATTAAAGGAGAGCATATAAACCTCCTAAAACCTCAGAGATTAGTGAGATTTGGATGCAGCAGAGGAAACACAGTTACCTTAATACAAACAATATTATTTCAAAAAAGGAAGAAAACTGGACTTCTAAGGGTGAATTATTCTCATTGTAATTGAAATGGTTTCCTTTCAGGTTTTTAGTCTAAAAAGAGTAAGGCAAGATAGCTTAAAAGTATATAGGGTTTAATGTTTAATTCCCCCAATTCTGATAAAATGGCTTGGGTTTTTAGATCATACTTCCTAATTTTCACTGGTGGAATACCTCTAGAAACTATTGTTTTGCTTGGCTTCTTGATACCCTAGATAATCCGGGGTTTGATGAAAAACACTAGTTGGATTTAGGGAGAGAGAAGTTGGGGTTTCTTGGGTAAAGAAGCAGAGTGGCTGGATTGATGCAGAAGACTTAACTTTAATTTTTTCTCTTCATCCTCCTGTCATTCAAACTAAGCACAGATCAAATCAACTGTTAGGCTAACACGACTTCATTCAAGAAAGCTGACTGCCAATCCTGCAGGGAGACTACTGAGTAAATCTAGAGGAGATAAGACAGAGTGGTAGTTTGCCTAAGTAATCTCAGGGGAACAGTGAGCCAGGAAGTGACATCAGAAGAGGCAAGCAAAACATAGGGTAGGGAAATGAACACTGAAGCTTCTCCCAGAGAAGAGGATTCTAAGAGGTCAGCTGAGTGGGCAGGAAATAAGGGGAAGTCCTAGAACACAGGGCCAAGGGACTCCAGCCAAATCAATGATCCTTTAGAGGCTAGGAATGTGGACTCATCTTATCTATGCTCTGGCAATGGTCCCATCCTTCCATTCTCTCTCCTCTGTACACTCCCTCTCTCTTCTCAAAAACAGAAGTTAGTCTGCTCTGTAAGTAGAGTCTGAATAGCTTATCTGCACATGATGATATCATATATTTTAGAAAAGGCATGAATCTTTTCTCTAATTGGTAGGTTAATTCACAAATTTATTATGCTGTATGCTCTAATCTGGAAGTCTTAGAACTTCTATAAGTATTTTTGTTAAAGATTGTTTTGCTCTACCTTCTACTGAAGACAAATCATGGCCACTAAAATGAGACTGTCTGGTGTGTCTGAACTAGATAGACTGTTCAAAGAAGGAATTACTTTCACAGCTTTTATGGTCCTACTGGGGACAACAGATAATGTGAATGAGACTCTGGAGAAGAGACTAAAAGCTGCTCAGAAACCAATATGAATACAGAGAGTAGAGGTAAAAAGAATGATTAGCTAGATAGACCATAGTTTTAAAAATGTCCCAAAACTAAGAAGCAGACTTCTTCCTTTCATACCTCTTGAAATTCTCCCATAATAATCTCATTGCTTGGACCTGTTTCTAATAAAAGAACAGAATGAAGATCATCATTAATTCAGATGGCAATCTTAGAAAGGGACAGAAACCAGACTGGTTTTCATTTGTGAAATGTATAGGGCCCTTAAAACACCAGAGACTGGCTTAGAAAAATCCCCACAAAAGCTTTCAACTTGAAAGTTATCAGGAGTTCAGGAAGGCACATAATTAAAACCAAACTCCTTCTACCAAGTTTAAAATAAAATTGTGGCTCAGGAAAGCTGGGCCCAAGGGAAAGGAATGAGACCAAGTCACATGTCTGCTGCCAAGGCTGAAACTGGTTTAACTCATGTTCCTTTTGGAGTCATGGCTTGACCCCACAGTGATGGGAAAAAACTTCTATTTACATTTTCTCCCAAAGAGGGACTAAGCAGAAGGAACATTTTATATTATGTTCTTGTGTACTAGCTGAGCCAGGGGAAACAATTTGAGCTATTCTGGGACGGCCTACAGAGAACCATCTTCTTTCCCTTCAGTGTTCTCAGAATATTGACTGATGATGAACAAGCCAATGATGTGAGTGTGGCTGCAGCAAGGACCCTTCAAATTTTCAGAGGTACTGCAAACCTAATCACAGTCTGAGTTAATTGCAAAATAGTATAATTTTGTAACTTTTAAGAATCATTCTGGTTTCATACATACGTCCAAGAGAGACTAAAGTTTTCCAGCCTTCTATCTTAAGGGAAAATATTTCTTCATAATTCAAACAGACAAGATTCTTAGGAAACTTGAAATAAAGAGAATCTACCACTTTCTAACTTTGAAGTGAAGCCTGAACTGTTCTAGTAATTTATCTGGGGATCCTGCATAATCTGGAAATAAATGTGAGGGTGGAACAAGAACTTCCAAGATTTATGCAAAGATGTGACAGTAGAGGACAATGATAATGAGGCCTATGCTGTTTTTCTACATCAAAAAAATTAATACCATCAAATTTTCAATTTCATTAGTTTCCTATTGCTGCCAAAACAAAATTTAGTGGCTTAAAAACCCATTTATTATCTCACAGTTTTGTAGGTCAGAAGTCTGCACAGTTCTGCTGGGTTCCCTCAAGTTTTCAATGGTCTGAAATCAAGGAGTCTGCTGCTGGCTTTTATCAGGAGCATCTGGGGAAGAATCTGCTTCAAGCTCATCCAGGTTGTTGGCAGGAATCCAGTCCTGTGGGGTTTCAGGTACCCACTGCCTTTCAGGGTACTGGCTGCTTACTGCTTGCAGAAGCTCCTACATTCCTTTTCACATGGCCCTTCTGATTTTCAAACCAGCAATGAAGCATTGAGTTCTTTTCGCACTTCACATTTCTCTGGCTTCCCATTCCATCATCTGCTGAGAAGGCTCTCTGCCTTTCCAGGCTCATGTGATTAGCTCAGGCCCACCCAGGAAAACCTCCCTAACTTAAGGTCAACTGTGCTATGTAACATAACAATCATGGGAGAGCTATCTTGTCATACACGTGGGTTATAGAGATTAGGCGAGGACATTTTGGGGAGGCATTTTAGAAATTCCAACTATCACAAGGATCTCCCTTAAAAAAAATGGTCAAATTTATCTGTAATATCCTAAAAGAAACATCCACAGTACACGGCCTCTCAGCTGCACTAGGTGATTGCATACATTCAGAATCAGGGCAATACCAAAAGCACTGTCTTATACAGGGAAAAAACAGGCGTCCATGTGACCTGCTATACATATGTGTAAGAGAGCACACTTCCACGGACACATTAACTTTTAAAAGCAAATATTAAATCACATATGTCTTCATCATATTATATGTCTTGATTTGTCTTTACCAACTACTTAATACATATAGAACAAAAAGTTAAAATAGTCAAATATAGTACTTACATTCAGTTCATATTATAAATATTTCTGAAAAATCTCATATGCCAGATTGTGACTACCCTATCAATTTAAGGCATGTAAAAATGATATCATGTAATGTCACCTCACATATTGCAGTACATGTCACTATATTTTAAAAGAAAAACCATTAAGTTCATTAAATGATAGAAATAGACTCATCTTTTGTTGTCTCTATTGCGCTACCTAATATTATTAGAATTTTAAAGCTCTCAGCATCTATGCAGACCTGTACCTCCCTTTTGTGAATATTCCCAGCTTCTGAAGAATTTCTGGATCTTTTGGGAACTCATAAAATGCACTCATTGTAGAAGGAAATATATGGATATACTAAGGCCTCCATAAAATATCTAAGGCAAACCATTTTATATTTATAATTTATAAACTCTTGTGATTCATAAACGCATTTGCAGGCTCAGGCATATTTTCCATCTAGCCTTTCACATGCTGTGTACTATACGGGATGAAAATGACCAACAGGGGAATGAGGAGCTCTAAAACTTGTGTGGCTCTAGCACATGCGTCACATTTCTTACATTTAATATCTATATTTACTTTCCGCATAGCTTGGAGTTTTAGGTTCACACAGATGTGTATGGCCATCTGAAACTATGAAATACATTAAGATGGTTTTAAAAAAAAACATAGCCTCAGTGAACACCTGAGAAAAGAAGCCTGATCAGTCCCTCAAAATATTGTTAGAATACAGCATAGAGTGTATCGTACATTTTAAAAGTCCTTATTTAGGCCTTAAATCCCACTGTTTGAGTTTTACTCCATTTCTCTAATTGAGATTCCAGGTCTCTCCCCACTAGTCTGTCAAGGCTCTTCAATAGATGACGTTACGGACCACCATTATACCTCTTTAGGAAGTAAGCTTTCCATGAAGCCTGGGAAGAGATGGATTTTTTCATATGGTAAATGTCACAGTCCAGCAGCCTGTTTGAGTAGCAGTCACTTTAATTTTATTTACTAGGCTGTGAATCAAAACTTTTACAAACGAATTAGTGAGGCTCTCCAGACCTCACATTTCATGAGGAAATAAATATTAATACTTGGGACCTAAGTAACATAGGGTGGAACTTTTTATTTCTGAGTAGCTTCCACAGGCTTTTTCTCTTTTGATTCCCACAAAAAACAAAATATTAACTCACACATTTTGGAGCGACAGATATACTAGCAAATTGCAATAAACAGGAATCTGAATTGACTTGGGAAGATCTATGGTTAGCCTTCATGTTAGAAATAAGATTCGCAAGTGTGTGGCCTCTCAGTCCTTTCCAGATGGCTAAATGGGATAGGAGCAGAGAGATCAAATCTCAGGCAGCAGCATTTATTCCCTGCATTTACATTAAGCACCTGTATGTGCCCAGCCTTGTGAGTAGTACTTAGAGAAGTAAAATCGACAATTACAGAATCTAAGACATGGCTCTTTGATCTCAAAGAGCTCTTCTTTGTGGAGGTAAAATACACACACTCATAAAACAAATAAGAGTGTAATTCAAGAAAGTAATTGATTAAATGCAATCAAATGTTAGACCATCTAGTACATGCAGTAAATAAAAAGGGGTAGTTAGGAAAGGGAGAGACCGATACTGACTAGATATTTTCGGCAAGGAGATAATGGAAGGAACAGGAGTTTGAGGCTGCAGTGAGCCATGATGGTGCTACTGCACTCCAGCCTGGGTGACAGAGCGAGACCCTGTCTCCAAAAAAAAAAAAAAAGAAAAAGAAAAAGAAAAAATTCTGACTTTTTACTAATCTAGGTTTGTCTGTTCCTGTTATTCTGTTACATTTTTCCTTGAAATAGCTTTTGTTGTCGCCATCTCTCTTTCCAAGTCAGATTCAATAGTCAGGGATACCGGTAACAATCTAGGAGCTATTTAAAGAAAAGACAGTAGTTTCACTGGAACAGCTACACCCCTTACTGGTTAAGGCTGAGGCTCTTGATCCAGACTGCTGGCTCCAACATTTACTATGTGATCTTACATGATTACTTAACTTCTCTGTTCAGTGTCCTTGTCATTAAAATGAGAAAATGGTACTTGGTGTTTATGGTTATCGAATGTATTAAATAAGACAATACATGTACGTGCTTGGTACAGCACTGACGAAGAGTAAATATTCAATAAATGTTAGCTATTGATATTACTACAGTTCTCCCTATTTTTTTCTGTTCTCTCTCTTGTCCCTCTTTGGTCTTTTGGTTCTCCCAATGCTTGTTGGCTGCAAGAGGAATAAGCTCAAATAAATTCCTCAGCACTCAAAGGGTTTTGATTATTTGTAGATTTTGATTATCCAGGCTAATTCCTACTTCCCTTTCTAATCTACAAACATTTAAGGTCATTATTTTACTGTCTGGATGGATATATGTCCTTTCAGACAACCAACCATGTAAAGTTGATTTTGGAAATCAACGCAAAACATTTTTTAAAATGCTGTAATACACTCCCACATATTTTACAATTTTATTCAAATCTAGAATATTTAACTTTTTACAACTTTTAAAATAGCCACTTGCAATTTTATGCACAACTCCCATATGAAAACGCTGCTTTCATAATGAACTATGAAGGGTTAAAGTCCAGACACACTTTCAGTATCTTTATCTAATCATGTCACTGGTAGAACTCTTTCCATGCTGTGTAACCAAAGAAGGCTGTTGGATTTTGGAACTGTTATGAGAACTAACATCCCAGTTGTGGATAACCATCACCAACTGCATGATAACCAGGTCGAGAATGGAATAAAAAAAGAGGCTTAAAAGAAATAAAAAGCTGATGAAAGCTAACTCTGATTGTTTCCCTTTGGTCTTCTTACTGTAATGAATTGCCAGCTCACCCAAATATTATCAGATTAAGAAAAGAAATTAAAAACCAATGCTGAATAGGAACTATTCCAAACTTTAAAAATAATCCCTTGTCACACAGCTGGTTAGGTACTGAAAACAAAACTAGAACCCAACACAAAACTCATAACCAATTGACCCTTAACTAATCTAAATTTCTGAATCCTTTGAGAACTGAAACTTATCACCGTAACATAAGTTTGACCACAATACCTCTGAACAAAGAAACCAGATACAAGACCTGCTGTTTTCCTCTATGTGATTCCAGTGGTGATGGAATAGGAAAGAACCATTAGAAAAAGAAACATATCTCTTATCTGCTTGTGGTTACTCCTCTCAAGGTTTACTCTCAGCCCTTCCTTATGTTACATCTACTCCTTAGACAAGCTCACCACTCTTAGGGCTTCAATCACAAATATCAGTATTTTTAGCCCATAATTTTCTAAGTGTCAGACCAACTACTTTCTGGAAATCACTATCTGAATGTCCCAAAGTACCTCTAATTCAACATATTAAAAAGTGAAACCATTTCCCCACTCAACAGCATTTAGCCTCCTGTGTTTGCCAACTCAATTTTGTCACACTATTTTTTTTTTCTTTTTGAGACAGGGTCTCGTTCTGTTGCCCAGGTTGGAGTACAGTAGTGCAATCATGGCGCACTGAAACCTCGACCTCCTGAGCTCAAGCTATCCTCCCACTTCAGCCTCCCAAGTAGCTAAGAGTATAGGCACATGCCACAATACCTGGCTAGTTTTACAATTTTTTGAAGAGACAAGTCTTACTCCATTGCCCAGCCTGGTCTCAAACTCTTGGGCTTAAGCAATCCTCCCATCTCTGCCTCCCAAAATGCTGGAATTACAGGTGTGAGCCCCTGCACCTAACCCTTATCATACAATTTTCTAACCAGTCACCTAAACCAGAGACCTGGTAGTCACTCCTGACTCTGCCCTATCTCAGGCTCATCCTTATCCCCATTCTATCAGTCCGTGTCTTGTCAATTCTACCTTCTAAACAACTGAATGCTTCTCTGTACTTCCCAGAAAAAAATCTCTGCCCAGGCCCTTAACATTTCTCACCTGGAATACTGCAATCAAGGGCCAATGACCTGATCACATCCTGACCCTCCCTCCCAATCCAGCTTCCACAGCTGCCAAAGTTATTCTCTAATATGCAATTCTGAGCACAGCAACTTTACTTCAAATCTTCATTCCTTTATTCTTTATCCACAGGATAACTCCCCAAATCCTCAAAATTACATACTAAGCCTCACATGACCTGGGTTTGCTAAGCCTCCTGCCTCATTTCTTATTACATTTCTAAATATATCTTTCGTTCTAGCCACACCGATATGCAGCTCTCAGAATAATGCCATTATGTTCTCATATTCTTTTTCTACCTTTGTAATGTACTGTTTCCTTCTTCTTTGTCCATCTAGCTTCTATTGTTCTCCAAATATCAGGCTAGTGTATTAACCACATGGCTGATCTAAAACACCCTGAACCTATGTCTTTATTAGAAAATTCACCTCCCTGGTGTTCTAATTCTTGATTTTCTTAATCTCCCCAATTAGACTGCCAATCCTTTGAGGGCAGGAACTGTGTCTTTCATTTATGAATTCCGGTGTCCAGTATAAAGCCTACTACAAAGCAGACACTCATAAAATGTGGGAGGATTCACAATAGGGCAGGTGGCTTTGATACACATTTATCATGAAACTAAAAATTAGAGTAGAAGGGCAGGACACTGCTTGCAGGAAAGAGAGCTGATGCCTTCGAAGCTCCCAGTCTCTCTGGTCAACAAACCAAGACTTCAGATGCCATCTCCTCCAGCTCTACGTAGAATATGAGTGAACTAGGCCACTCTCTACCTAGAATTCGTGTAATGGGTCCAAATGAGAAAGCTACTTTTATTCCCACAGGTTTGACTGTTCTAGGAGGATTCCTTGGGCTGAACAATTACTGCTATTGATTTTCCTTGAGTGAAATAAACCCCCCCCCCCAAAAGAATACATTCATGGTTTTAAATAGGCAGAAAAAAATGGTTAACAGATTGTACTCCTAATTAGCATTGTTCAACCAAGTGTTTCTCATTCCATGACAATGGATTATAAAGTGGAGTAAAAATGGATTCCAGATTGGTAGTGCATCAGATGTAGTGTTGGATGTATACAGGATACGATAATATGCTAAATAAATGTTTGGTACTTGTCAGAGGAGGGCACAAAGCACATGCAAAAAATAATTATCAACACTGACAGTCTGGAAGGCAAAGAGGCAGAATGCCTCCAGCCTGCTAACTAAAGTTGCTATGCAGACAAGCTCTCAAGAAGGCAACAATACTTTATCATTCAATTATTTACCAAATGTACCCTAATTAGTTTGTAGGACTGGTTATAAAACAAAGCTAATGGATTAAATGTTCCCTTTATGTACATTAACGGTTGACTGAAAAATATTATGTAAAATCTTTGGGTTTTTTTTGTTTTTCTTTGTCATTTAAAAAAATTGAGATGTTAGAACTGAAGGAATAGCAGTCCAGACTAAATGGGAACATGCTACTGATCTTGCTTTATAAATGCAGGTTAAATCCTATTATAACAAATACCAACACAATGAAAATGTGCCTAATTAAAAGATTCCCAGGGTTCATGTGATGACCCACTTACTTCAAGATTTATTCAATATAATAAATATCAGATAAGCACTACAATTTGGACATCCTCTAGTATTTTCCTTTAACTATGCCCTGTATCAAAAAAATTTTAAATTAGCAAATAATAAAAATTTGAGAATATTGACCAAAGATTACCTGGCTCTTACTTTTAGGATGATTTAAAAATGCAAAATCATCTAAATTGAGTAGTTCCTAATTTACAGAATTTATAAACGTTAGACCCAATAATATAACACAGTGATTAAAAATCAAGAGCTAGAAGTGTCTACTGTATTTGTAGTTCAGAATTTTTTCTTTAACTACAAAGACTAAGAAAAATAATTTTTTTTAACGTTGTAAAATTACTGTCAAAAGAAAGTTTTACTACTAATTGTATGAACCCAGCATCTTATATTAGGGTTGTTTCACGGTATGAGAAAAGAGACTGAGCTTTCAAATACTCATCAATATCTACCTGGTGTGGTTCCCATTAGAAATGCAAGTGAATCTGGAAGTTTTTCCGCCTTTCCTAACAAATCAGAGATGATCAGAGCTGTTACTAAGGGAACTCCTCAACTTTTAGACACAAAAAAGATGCCGAACTAATGGAAACTTCATATGAAAGCCAAAAGTAGCAGTAAAAAAAATTATTTCATTATTTAGGATTAACAGAGACCAAAACAGCAATATTAGGAGCATACCACTTATAATAGTCATTCTTAGTGTCGGTAGGAGCGAGTGAAGGCATGCCAAAAGGATGGATGAAATTCTCTCTAGTGAGGAAGAGGGATGCGTTTGTTTGTTTGTTTATATATATATTTATTTATTTATTTATTGATGGAGTTTCGCTCTTGTTGCCCAGGCTGGAATGCAATGGTGCAGTCTTGGCTCACTGCAACCCCTGCCTTCCGAGTTCAAGCGATTCTCCTGCCTCAGCCTCCCGAGAAGCTGGGATAAGGGATAACAGGTGCCCGCCACCATGCCCAGCTAAGTTTTTGTGTTTTTAGTAGAGATGGGGTTTCACTATGTTGGCCAGGCTCGTCTCGAACTCCTGACCTCGTGGTCCATAAGGCTTCAGCCTTCCAAAGTGCTGGGATTACAGGTGTGAGCCACCGCGCCCAGCCGGGATGTATATTTTAAAAAACCATGTTTAATAGCATAATTTTGTGTTCAGAGAATTAAAAATATTTATTATTTTCAAAATACAAACTAGAGAAGGTAAACAAAAATCTTCTTGGCTGGTGAGAACATGCATTACCTTCCACATATGAGTGATTTTTCATTAGGGAGTATATTGGTATACTCCCTACACATAATCTCAAGGCAAACATTAGATTTTTATATTATTTAAAAGAGTCATAGGTTTACTGAGTATAGAAACACTGAACTATGAAAAGTATCAGCTGCTGTTATTAGTTTAAAAGTAAAGGTATATGATAAAAGTTTGTTTTCTAGTCACTGAAAAATCATCCTGCCTTTTGTTTTCTCAAGTTAAAAATAATAACCTGTTTGACTTACAGTTTATAGTTTGCCTTTACTACTTCTTGAACATTTGACGAAGGGTATGGTGTCCAAAATATTCTCTCCATGTGAATAGCTATTATTTTAAAATTCTCTCTAAGGATATTTTCCTTATATGGGGGCATTTAATATTTAGCCCTGTTAACAACACTCAAAAAAGAATCAAACTTTTAAATGCTGGCTGAAATTTCAATCCTCTGTTTTGAAGAATGTTGGATCAGGGGCTGTCCCTCTGTAACTCTGTGCCATCTCTAGAAGAAACTGTATGTATGTATACAAACAAGTCAAAGAAGTTTGAACGAGGACAGTTAAGAGAGCTCTCCTTAACTCTTAAATGCACTGAACTCTGAAATGCACACAGAAACTCCCCAGTATCTCTACTATAAAGACTCAAGCATTTCCACTTTAAAGAGAAGTATGAAGACCCTGAAGCCCGCAAGATCTCAGGCTCTGAGGGCTCCATGGTCCCAGATGACATGGTCTCAAATGACTGGGATTTGAGAACCAGGCACAGGAGATTCAGTTATGGCCTGTCAATTCCCTCCCTTGGCCTATAAATACAGCTTTCCTCCTTCCTGCAATTTCGGTTTCCTGTGTCTCCATCAAGGATAAATTTTGGACTCCCACAGCTACGTAAGCTTTTAACTGTCATATTTGCCCTAGCATGTTCTTAAACTTGACCTTCAAATATATTTGAGATGTACGCCAATGTTGCTGCGAATATGGGGTTTTAGAGTCACCGAGCGCGGTGCTTTAATCAAGGCTCTGCTGCTTACTAGTTGAGCAATGCTGGGCAAGCCACTTCTTTTCTGTGTATCTCAGTTTCCTCATATGTAGAATAGGGATAGCAATACCCACCTTTCAGGGTGGCTAAGGATCAGCCAGTTACAACCAGGTATCAAAAGGCATATGAGCACAAGAACACCATCACAAAACCAGTTGTTAAAGAACAATCAAAATCAGTTTTTAAAGAGTAGCCTAATTAGTTGGACATGAGAGAAAATGAACTAGGCTAGGGAGATCTTAAGAGATGAAATCTTCATTTTATAATTTTATAACCAGTCCTTAGTGTCAGCAGCCACCAAATGAGTCTTGCATATCTTTCACTCTGACGTTAAAGACATAAGCAACATAATGGAACATGAGTGGTATATGAAAATCAACATTCTCTTTAACATAGTCTCAAGCCATTTGGACACTGGAAGTTGGTTAGAGTAAGTTGATGCTATTGTAGGAATCCACATCCAGTGACCACTAATATTGGGAAGCAGTCTCTTATTAAGCCATCTATGTTTTAGTTTCCTATAATTCAGATTTTCTCCCACTGTGACCTCTGTCTAAAAGGCAGGAATGAGGGGTTGTGAAACAAGGGTAGGGAGGTTGGATGGCAGCTGTTAGAAGTGAGACAAGATGAAAGCAGTACCTAACTCTAAGAAAGCAAAGGAAAAACAGAAAGGGAAAATGGGGGAAGGTCACCAAACAGGTAATTGTTGGTTGCTCACCACATTGCTCTGGGAGCTTTGGTTATAGTGGTGAAGAGACATTAATAAGGGGCTCTTTACAACTAAAGGTACTACTGAGTATATGAGGGAAGGGAGCAAAGATAAACACTAACTGAAGTAAAGTGTCCAGTTTTGTGGACCTCGATTGGTAGCCACCAAAGAATACCCAATAGCTAGTGGGGTGAAAGCATTCTGTGGCTCCTTGGGAAAAAAAGGTACCAGTCTACATGTTGAAGAGACACTCCTGGAACTCGATGACAGTAACATATATATTGGAGCCCCTCTTGGTGCTCTCACAAAAACTTGTGAATAAAATAACTTTGTAACAATATCCTTTGGTATTCTCATCCTTAGCTGAGGTCTTAGACCAACAGAATTACAAATTCTACTACATGGTAATTGATACTGGTAAGACAGACATTGAAAATGGATACAAAATAATTGAAAAACAAAACAAACAAACAAAAAAACAACCCCACACTAATCTATCCAGGCTTCTTGCAAATTTTCTCCCTGTAGCTCCCTAAATAAGGAAGCTATGGCCATCCTTCTTCTTACTCTGTATATACAGCAAAGCACAATCTAGTTCCCGAAAAAGTAACTGCTATATGGCCTGCTACCTAATATGCCCATCAGAACTTCTCGTCACTTGCTATTGGTAGCAGTTCTTGCTTTTGTCAGCTTCCCACAGGGGAAGACACTAAATTAGATGCAAATGCCCATATGCAAATCACTTCATTGAGACATTCATTAGAGAAAATGGAGAAAAGTCTCAAATTGTTCTACCTAGGACATCACAAATACCTCCATAGAAGTAGTTGTCAATGGCCAACAGTTAGTTAGTTCTTGGGCTTTTAAGCAAGAAATTTCCTGAAGGTACTTGGTGATTAAGGAGTAAAGTTTCAAGTGGTCATAACTCCTTGCTCATTTTGGTCTTTCTCACAGACAGACATACAAAATAGGCAAAGACATACTCTACCTCACATACATACATACACACACAAATACACCACGGAACTTTCACAACTGAAGTTTAATGTATATAGTTTTGTGGCCATTTCGGAGGTTTTTCTCTTGAAACATAGTATTGATCCATAAAACACAAGAAAGGCAGTGACTAAAATAGCCGTAGAAATTAAGAAAAGCCTCGTAAGATAAAGTGATAAGGACTGTAAAATCTTACTGTCAAGCAGTTTACAATTGATAGTTAAAAGCTAAAAGGCAGAAACTACAGCCTGACATATTTAAGTCTGCTTTTACTTAAGACTGTATTAAGTATTATGAACCATAACCCCTTGCAGAGAAGCTTACAGGGTCTTTACTTGCAAATTTTCTTTTTTCCTGTACCGATTCCCATATGCTCTGAAATCCCTTTGCTCTAAACCTAACGCCCCAAGTTATATATATATATACACACATACACACACACATCCTCTACCTTTGACCCATCTATGAACATATGTAAATAAAAAATGCTGCTTACTCGGAGTGTCTTGGCAGTCGGGGAAGGAGATGCTGGGGGAGAATCAGACTGAGATTTCCTATTCCGAGTGAATTCTTTACTTCGGGTATATAAAGAGGACATGGTTCCTCAGGATGCAGATAGACACTCAACCACTGGATTCTTCACACAAAGCTGGGAAATTTCCCCTGTAGGTTACCCTCACAGAATCTCTCCTTTTGAGTTGATGCAAGATGACTTTGGATAGAACTAAATAAAGGATAAAAGCAGCCCTGTAAATTATAGTCTTGAGCTCTGAACCAGTCCCCAGTTCCACAGAGTCTGAGTTCCATCAATATTTTCAATTCAGTTTTGACCACAGGTTCTCAGGACTGGTAGCTTACCGTAGAGGGTATTGTGCTGAGCAACACCTTTTATGCCTAGATTGAGTCCTTGATTCTCCTCAAAGGACACTTCTTATTGAGGCTTGCTCTCCAATAAAACCTGAGTCTAGGTTCCTGATGACACCAGATTAAATTCCAGAGGAAAGACGACCTTGGATCCTGCCGACAGCGAGTCTGGGAACAACTACTATCACTTTATCCAGAGGGAAGAAATACAAATCCTGTGGAAACCATGCTGTCTTTCCTTAGCTTGACTCCACTGGACTGTAAGACATTTGGAACTACTATGATAAAATCAGGTCAAACAACTTAAAAAACAAAAACAAAAACAAAAAGATAAATAAGGAACCAAGAGTTTATAAGAAGGAAGCAGTCTGAGGAAGTCAAGTTTCCCTAAGTCCTCCCAGACGAAGCTGCTTTTACATATAAACACTCACAGTCATACACACATCTTTTCCCCTCCCCTCTTCTATTTTCTGACATTCCAAATCCCTATTCGCTCAGTGAGGAATGCTGGAGAGGAGCCAAGGGCAAAGATTCACTTTCAACTCAGAATTCGGGTTGCCACTTGTAGGAGGAAAAGAAAGCCTGCCAGCTTCTAGGAATAAAGGGAGGCTCTTTGGGGGCATGCTGAGGGGCAAACTTCACCAACCTTCCAGTGTGCCCTGCCTCAGAGAAGGCAGAAGTCTCTAAAACTGATTGCTCTGAATACTATGAGAAGGGGGATTTTTCAACTTCTAGATCTCTTAAGTAACAACGCTCAGACAGAAAAATTAGTCAAAGCACCTCCAGGCCTTTAATGTTCCATTTTAATGAGATGCCATTCCTGTTGCACCATGAGGAAGCAAACCGAAGCTCTGGCTCACTGCAAAGAAAGTTCTCTGTCCATTACAGACCTTACTGGCTGGATCTGTAAGTATAAAGCTTACCAGAGTTTCCTAAGATGCCACAATCAGGGAAAATGACAATGGAAAGGGGTATAAAGGTGAGGGAAAAGAAAGAAGGGTCAGAAATGAAGAGAGAAAATAGACAGTAGTGCAACTGCAAGACTACAGGACTCAGAAGTACAGGAAAATGAAATTAAAAAGAGAGGAATTTATTTGCATAGTGTTGAAGGATTTTCGGATTTGACCTGGAAGAAACATCTAAAATTTAATCTTTTGCACTCTGTTGTTACCACTACACTAACCAAAATTTCTAGGCCAAATGCTTTCTAAGCCAACGGGTTTATCCCCGAAGTAACAACTCTCTTTTCTCTGGACTCTTGGAAACTCTATCCTGCTTTCCCTTCTTTCACATGAAATTTATACTTTTTACTTCAAACTTTCTCAACATGCTATTCTTTTCCCTCTAATTGCTTTGACAACTTCTTTATTCCTGGGATCAATTTTGTGAAATTAAATCAAGGGAAGTGATCAGCTACTTGGAAGTTGGTCTGAGGAATATAGGTTGAAAAGAGTTTTACAAACTCATTCTTTTAGGTTGGGAATGAATCAGAACCCCTTTATTAGGGGTCCTGGAAATTATTTAGTCTTCCTTAAGAAGACTGATCAATTCTATCATAAACCAGAATACACTATGTCTCAAAGGCCAACTGTTGCCAGGCGCAGTGGCTCATGCCTATAATCCCAGCATTTTGGGAGGCTGAGGTGGGTGGATCACATGAGGTCAGGATTTCGAGACCAGCCTGACCAACATAGTGAAACCCTGTCTCTACTAAAAATACAAAAAATTAGCCAGGTGTCATGGGGGGCACCTGTAGTCCCAGCTACTCGGGAGGCTGAGGCAGGAGAATTGCTTGAAACATTGAGGCAGAGGTTGCAGTGAGCCGAGATAGTGCCATTGCACTCCAGCCTGGGCAACAAGAACAAAAAAAAAAAAAAGTGCCAATTATCTTGGGAATTCAGATCTTATATGATGTATATTAAGGATATAGCTTATATAACTAATCTCATCAGATAAGGTGAGTCTCCATTAGATCTTTTCACTTAAAGAAATACTGTTGTAAACCTAAATACTAACATTCCCATGCTTGGTAGCATGATTGGCTAGGGAAAGCTTAGTGATACTTTTTTGTTATGGTGAATGAAACTCACCGGTTTACATTATTCTTTAAAGACATGGCAAGAACAACTTGATCAGACACAGTTTCCTGACCTGTTTCTGTAAGGTTCATATAGTGATTTCACACTCCCTGGCAATTAGAGAGGGATGTAAACCTCTTTTACTCCAAACTGGCCTCTCTGTCTTTTTTTTTACTTCTATCTTACGTCCACTTCTAGAAAGTAGTAACAATAACAAACTCTTTTATATTTTATGAAGTGTTTTAACATATATTATCTCACCTGATCCTCTCAACCACACTGAAAAGTATACCACCATACAGTCATGCCTTACATAACTGATGTTTCGGTCAACAAACCACATATACAATGGTGGCTGCATAAGACTATAATGGAACTGAAAAATTCTTATCACCCGGTATTTACTATACTATATTTTTAGTCATTATTTTAGAGTGTACTTCTCCTTCTACTTATATATATAAAAGTTAACTGTAAAACTGCCTTAGGCAGGTTCTTCAGGAGATATTCTGAAGAAGGCATTGTTATGATAGGAAGTGACAGCTCCATGCATGAAGACCTTCCAATGGGATAAGATATGGAAGTTAAAGACAGTGATACTGATAATTCTGACCCTGCATAGGCCTAAGTTAACATGTGTGTGTCTTAGTTTTTAACAAGAAAGTTTTAAAGTTAAAAAGAAAAAAACAGATAAAAGCTTATAGATTAAGAATATAAAGAAATATTTTTGTAGACCTGTATAATGTGTTTGTGTTTTAAGCTAAGTATTACTGCAAAAGGGTCAAAATGTTAAAAAATTTTAAAAATGTATAAAGTAAAAAAAGTATAGTAAGCTAAGGTTATTTATTATTGAAGAAAGAAAAAACTTTTTTATAACTTTAGTATAACCTAAGTATACAGTGTTAATAGTCTATAGTTGTGCACAGTAATGCCCTAGGCCTTCACTCACCACTTGCTCACTGACTCACCCAAAGCAACTTCCAGTCCTGTAAGGTGCATTCATGGTAAGTGCCCTATACAGGTATATCATTTTTAATCCTTTACACAGTATTTTTATAATACCTTTTCTCCGTTTAGACACACAAATACTTATCATGTTCCAGCTCTACAGTACTCAATATAGTAACATGCTGTACAGGTTTGTAGCCTAGGAGCAATAGGCTCTACAAAATAGCCGAGGTGTATAGTAGGCTGTACCATCTAGGTTTGTATTAAATTCACTCTTTGATGTTTGCTCAGGGACGAAATTGCCTAACAACTCATTTCTCAGAATGTATCCCTGTCGTTAAGGGACTTGTGACTATATTACTATCTTACAGATGAAGAAAGTGAAGTTCTGAAAGGTTAAGTGTCTTGGCCAAAGGCACACAGCCAATAAAAGGGGAGCAAAACACAACTGCCTGAAGAATAAACTTTGGTTGATTAAAGTAAAGTAAAAACAGATCTGAAAAGATTTACCAATTCAAATCCTTCAGTAAAATTCTGGGTATTTGAGACACTTGCAGGAACACATCATATATACAGAGGAACATAGATAAATTCTCCAGAAAGCTGAATGTAAGCTCTTTTTTTCTTCATTTGTCTTTTTGTAGATTTAATTTTTTTTCAACACAGCCAACAAGCATTTATTGTTCCTTGCTGACTGAAAAGACATTAATTCCCCTGTGAAAACAAGAACTGAATGGAAATATTCTTGACCACAGACTTCTACAGGATGAGCTTTGCAAACAGCCACTTGTTTAGAAAATAACTCATTCCAGATAAGCAGGATAGGATGTTGAGTTCATCTATTTTATTTCTTGTGGGTAAAAAAGAGGGAGGAAAAAAGTCTATAAACTTTAGGGTGAAGGCCGGGCGCGGTGGCTCAAGCCTGTAATCCCAGCACTTTGGGAGGCCGAGGCGGGCGGATCACAAGGTCAGGAGATCGAGACCACAGTGAAACCCCGTCTCTACTAAAAATACAAAAAATTAGCCGGGCGCGGTGGCGGGCGCCTGTAGTCCCAGCTACTCAGGAGGCTGAGGCAGGAGAATGGCGGGAACCCGGGAGGCGGAGCTTGCAGTGAGCCGAGATCGCGCCACTGCACTCCAGCCTGGGCGACAGAGCGAGACTCCGTCTCAAAAAAAAAAAAAAAAAACAAAAAACAAAAAACAAACAAACAAAAAAAAAAACTTTAGGGTGTTATTATAACTGAATTAAGAGCCCCAGGTAGTCAGCTCAACAGAGTTTCCAAAAAATATAAGAACTATCAAACAGAAGAACTGCATATGTTTGTTTTTGAGATGGGACACATCTAATGTGTGAATAAGCCAATAAAATGCCTCATGATGTGAATCCTAATCATTGACTCTCATTGATTCAATTCTCCCAAAAGTTAGTAAAGGAAGAAATTAATGAACCAGTTAAGTAATTTCTACTTTTTCCTCTTTTTATTTTTTAAATTGAAAAATCCTAAATGGCATGGTTTAAGGGTGATGTTAGATAAAATGCTCCCCAGTGATGATTTCCAATGTTAGCAATATAGCACAGTACAGTACACATGGTTTGGGAAGGGTATGGATTTGAGGTCAGATATCCTGGGTTGAAATTCTAACCCCTGCTTAACTGACTGGTATGATCAAGTTCTTCAGCCTTATTGAATCTTATTTGGTTCATCACCCAAAATAGTGATAAGGATGCTTATTTACAGAATTGTTATATGGTTTAGGACACACATACACACACACACACACACACACACACAAAATCATCCATCACAGTGCCTAGCATGTGGTCATGTTCAATACATGGTCATTATCACAAAAAATGCTTGGTTAACACGCACATGCATGTATAAAATATATGTAAGAATCTAAATGAAACCCTGAAGCAAAGAGCTTAAATATCAATTTTTATATTCTATGCACTTATTTTCCTTGTGATTATGTAAAAGGTTACTGAAAAAGACGTCAGAATCTCCTTTTCAAATGCTTTAAGAAAAAACTTATCTCTACCTATCTTTCTCCTTATCTCTTCCCAACTTTCCTTATTTCTTAGAAGGCAAAGCCCTGGCAATAAGAGGAGGGTACAGTGGTGAGGCAGTAGCCTGGTCTACTTGGGTTTAGTTAGAGGATTGGCTTTACACAAGGGACTGAGCAAATAAGTAAACATATTGAAAACGGCAACTAGGTTTCTCATTGTTGGAGAAGGCAGGCATAAATACAAAAAAAAAAAAAAAAGGAAAGCTAGAAAGAACCCTATGTTGGTATGTAGGAATTGAAGGTATTGGTATGAACTTATGATTTTCAATATAGATAGATAAAGAAATAAAGATGTAAACATACGTGTATATTAAGCAAATGCATCCATACATATGTCTTTCCTAGCTCTGTCCACTGAAAGGGGCCTGGGAAGAGCAACACTCCAGCAGCATTTAGCATGCCTAGTGCCCAGATTATTGTTTCTAAATGCCACTTTCTACTAAGAGGAACAGGGCTCCCTGGAGAAATGGCTAATTCCAGAGCTGGGGCAAGGAAACAAAATGAGCCCGATATCTTGTGCTAGAAGGTGAGAAAGTTCTCAAACAACACTTAAATGATATGACATAAGGACACAGAAGCCTGCTTAAAAAGCCAAACCTGGGATAATAAGAGCATCAAAATGAATAATGATAGCAACGAATTATAACCCACTGACTAGGAACCCCTGAGTAGACATTGATATAAATAAATGAATGAAAAGAATAAATGGGAGGAGAACAGGTTCTTGCTTACAATAGAATGCCTACTAATAAATATAGAAGGAGTAATAAAGTTAGAAAAATTACCATTTGGCAACCATGACTATAAAATCAATCCAAGAAAGAAGTATTAATGATATTCAAAGTAGTGGGTAAAAGTAGAGACTCTAGTACTTACTAGAGTCTACTTACTAGACTCCAAAAGTTGGAGTTTACATAATCTCAAAGTATCACATCACACAACATTTACTAATCACAAAGGAGGAAAAACTAACTACCATGGAGAAACCTGGCAGATGTCATCTCAATTCAGCGATCAAAGACAAGACCACTAGTAACATGACAAACTGATAGCATGAAATGAGAAGAGTATAGTATCACTTCTATGACATTGTGGCCAAAAATGCATAAACTGGGTCTAATCATGAGAAAACATTGAATAAACCTAAACTGAGGGACATATATGACTGGCCTGCTATCTTCAAAAATACCAAGGTCGGCCAGGCGTGATGGCTCATGTCTGTAATCTCAGCACTTTGGGAGGCTAAGGAAAGCAAATCTCTTGAGCCCAGGCGTTCAAGATTAGCCTGGGCAATGTCACAAAACCCCATCTCTATCAAACAAACAAACAAACAAACAAAACAAAACAAAAAATCCAAAATTAGCAAGGCAAGGTGGCGCCCACCTGTAGTCCCAGCTACTCAAGATGCTGAGGTGGGAGGATCCTCTGAGCACAAGAGGCAGAGGATGCAGTGAACTAAGATCACACTACTGCACTTCAGCCTGGGCAACATAAAACAAAACAAAACAAAACAAAAAAAACAAGGTCATATAAGTCGAGGAAAGTCTAACTAGAGATACACAAAAATTGGGTATAAATAGTGATCCTGGATTGGATCTGTCTGCTCCAATGGACTTTATTAGGACAACTGGTAAAAATGTGAATGTGTCGCGCCTGTAATCCCAGCACTTTGGGAGGCCAAGGCGGGCAGATCACCTGAGGTCGGGAGTTCGAGACCAGCCTGACCAACATGGAGAAACCCCATCTCTACTAAAAATACAAAATTAGTGGGGTGTGGTGGTGCATGCCTATAATACCAGCTACTCAGGAGGCTGAGGCAGGAGAATCGCTTGAACCTGGGAGGCAGAGGTTGCGGTGAGCCGAGATCACGCCATTGCACTCCAGCCTGGAAAACAAGAGTGGAACTCCATCTCAAAAAAAAAAAAAAGTGAATGTGATCTCTACATAAAGGATATACAGCAATTCTTTAATCTATTCTTGAAATATTTCTATAAGTTTAACAGTGTTTAAAAAAAAACAGAGTTTTTTCATCTCACTACAGTGAGAAAGGGGCATAAGGAAGTGACTTTCTTTTTTAATTCCTAACAACTTTTGAAAGATAGTCTCTCATTACAGAGGACTCTAAGATTATATGTTCACCAAAGAATTGGGTTTGCTAATGGAAGCAGGTAGTCACTTGAGCTAAAGGTACAATGAAACTCATTGTTAGGTTATGAATCAATTTAGTGGCCACAACCAGATCAATAAAAAGTGAATAAACAGAATAGCAAATGCTGGAATGCATTACACATAGTAGACTAAGGTATAGGTATGTTTTTGTCAAAGGTATTTGAACCAGAGGCACTCCATCTTGAATGGGGGCTGGGTAAATAAGGTTGAGACTTACTAGGCTGCATTCCCAAGAGGTTAAGGCATTCTCAGTCACAGGATGAGATAGGAGGTTGGCACAAGATACAGCTCACAAAGACCTTGCTGATAAAACAGGTTGCGATAAAGAAGCCAGCCAAAACCCACCAAAACTAAGATGGTGACGAGAGTGACCTCTGGTCGTCCTCATGACTATTATACACTAATTATAATACATCAGCATGCTAAGAGACACTTCCACCAGTGACAAGACAGTTTACAAATGTCATGGCAACATCAAGAAGTTACCCTATATGGTCTAAAAAGGGGAGGAACCCTCAGTTCTGGAAATTGACCACCTCTCTCCTGGAAAACTCATGAATAATCCATCCCTTGTTTAGCATGTAATCAAGAAGTAACCATAAAACCAGCAGCCCTTTGGGCTGCTCTGTCTATGGAGTAGTCATTCTTTTATTCCTTCACTTTCTAAATAAAGTTGCTTTCACTTTACTCTAGGGACTTGCCCTGAATTCTTTCTCGTGTGAGATCTAAGAACTCTTTCTTGGGGTCCAGACTGAACTCCCTTCCTGGTAACAAAACCACAAGATCCTTCAAGGCCCAAAGGATATCAATAGTTAGGTGGACATTACCTAGTCTTTCAAAAATGTCTCTGCCTCTTCCTCTAAGCAATTTTTTGGTAGGTTAGTTTTATAAACTTCTGAGTAGGTACAACACACAGTATTTTAGTTCAGATTTAGGTAAGAAGGTGATGAGTCAAGTATTACCAGTTAAGAAGTACAGTTTAAGTTCTCTGCTCCTCCTTTTGGAACAGGGCAGTCATTTTCAGTCCGTTTATGAATATAAGATCCAAAGAAAATATTTTTATTTTCAACTGATACTTTTCTTCCATCAACTAACAACTATTAAGTTCTTATTCTATGCAAGGTACTATTAGGGATAGGGATATACAAAGTTCTGTTAAGACATGATTGGTGTCTTCAAAGAGATTATAGGAAATCTCAAAATTTGTATCACTACAAAGATCTCCATACTGTTAAAATTAATATCAAGCCCTACTCTTCCATATATTTTTATATAAATAATTTTGATCTCATACTAAACAAACAATTTGTTTTTAAAGGAGACCATCAATAGCACACAGCCAAGTTGGAAGATAGTCTAGAATTCATAATAGCTTCATTTACTACTCTACTCTTTTATAGGGACGTTTTATTACTGGGTACTTAGAAGGGCCACAATGTTACTTGGGGGCAGGAAATAAGAAGTTCTAAAGGAAATAGGAGGTTCTTAGTCATTTCTTCTCTTTTGATTTTTCCATCTCAATCCTGTTTTAATTTATGTGATGTGAAAATCCTCCCCTTTTGGGGGTGATGGAAAAGACCAATAATGATAACGCACATTTAATGTTGACTCCTGTACAGATGCTCCTGAGTGAGGGAGACATATTAGGGACTTTACCACAAAATGAATCACTTACTATCACTTCTCCTTTTGTGATGGTAATCATCTAAAATGACTTTAAAGAGTCAGCCTTCATTCCACTTGTAAGGAAATGCAGAATACAGAAAAGTCACGCAATTCTTTTAGTGTAATAAAGGGCCTTTGACACTTTGTGAACAAGCAAAAAAAGCTAAAAATCAGACCAACAAAATATATCCACTAACGGCTTATGCATACTCTAGTGGGTTGCTAGGAGTAGGGGGAAGAGATGGTGCTATTTTGGAGTACAAGGCAGCAACAGAGAGGCAAAGCAAGACAGGATCTACAAGTTGCACAGCATGGAGCTCACAATAACTTACTAGCCGACAAAATGTTCCCAATCTTGTTCCCATATATTTAAATAATCATGCCCTAGTGTCATGAATGTTTAAGTCTCAGAAACTCATTTAAGGGTAAGAGATTATAAAGGTCCTTTAAGAAAATCATTCTGCAAACCTGTCCTAGAATTGGTTCATGAGTTTAATATTTTGAAATTAAATTTAATTTTAGCAATGGCTTACAAAAAGCAGAAATGAAAACCTACCTCTTTTTAATGTGAACAACATAGCTTCTCCCCCTTCACACTTTTTTTGTAGGCCATATAGGCTAGAAACATCAGTAAAGGTATAAGGGGCAGAGGTTTGTCACAGGGAGGGGAAGGGGCAACACTTATCACAAGAGCTTTTGAAAATATGTGGGGACACTGATTGGCACAATGATTGGAGAGTGCTATTGGTGTTTCAAATGCCAGGCTGAGGGATGCTGAATGCTTGCTATTCTGGAAATAGACCCACATAGTGAAGAATTACCCTGCCAAATGCTCACAGCACCTTGATGAGAAAAAAAAAAATGCTTGAACTGATTAGAAGCAGTAACAGGGTATATTATATATTTTTTGATTAGCTTAAAAGTAGCAAAAGGGTTCTATATAGTGTCAGTTAAACACTGAATAAGTAGCTTTAAAGCATATGATTTATCTGAAATTTTTGTTAAGACTATAAATATTTAGTGCAGTTAAGAGTTAGGGAGAATTGGGGAGATAGTTTCCTCAAATTAATCAGATATTACAATTTAAATATGTGTAGTCGTACAGAAATTTTATGTCAAGAAAGGTGTTTTAAAAACTTAAGGAGAAAGGTACGGAGGAGAAAGGTATGGAATTAATTTTAGAATAACTTTTAAAATAAATAAATCCATTCAGTTCTCAAAGGTATCTATGATAGTTAAGTTGTGCTTATAATCTGTATGCCAGGCAAAACATATTACTGCCTGGTAGCAACATACTTAAATTTAAGCTCACATGTTTGATAACGATCAGTTTCTTGAAAATGTAACCTATAACTTAAAGAAGGTTCAGAAATTCTATGTAAGTTTTTAAATTGTCATCAACTTGATTTTAAAAAATATTTTGTTAGTTTTCTTTAAAGCCTATAAATGAGGGTGAACGGTGCATCAGGTGTTAAGAAAAATAATTATTTCCCATTTTTAGTTAACTGCAGAGTTTTAAGGAAAAAGCCCTAAGAAAAGCAATCTATGTATGATTCATCTAGAACTTTAAACATTTCAACTAGTCTTCAGAGTTGTGAATTTGCAGTTGATCCAGAAATAAAAGCTGCTCTGTTCATCTGGGTTTACTAAAAATACTCCCAAACTTAACATCTAACTACTTCTTCTTCTTTTTTTTTTTTTTTTTAAATAACATAGATCCTGGAAGAGTATACAAAAGACTCTTCCTGGTCAACAATGAACTGACATGCACCATTTTTGCTTTGCAGATACTTCTGACATATACAGTGTAAATGTTTATTCATTTATCAGTTGTCTATGTGTCATCTATACACACTTTATCTTCATGTTTTCAGGTAAAAATACTTTAAAATAGTTGAAGATGAAAGATGTCATTGTACTACCAGGTTTATCCTCTCATTTCCTTTATCCTCAACTTATTTTCTTTTGTGTCATCTGAATCCTCCAGATATCGAACTTTTCGTTTTTATACCTTTCACATTTTCACTGGAGATCACTTTGTCCCCTTCATTAGGGTTCTGTCAGGAGAGATTTAAGATTTGGTCCTAGCTAAAAAATATGGCTGTAGCTCTGAAGATGACATAAAAGTTTTTTCCCATGCCTAAGATTTCAAATATATATATACGTTTGAAAGAAAAAACAGGGAGAGCATTATTTTTTTGTCCAGATTATTTTTGCTCACTGTAGGTAAAAAACAGTCTGTACATACATGTAAAAAAAAAAAAAAACAAACCAAAAAAAAAAAATCAAAAACCTTTCAGTCCCTACATAATAACTCAGAAATAAAGTTTCTTCAGCCAGCTATGGGGATGAGGGAAATAATTCCCAGGGTATACACATTAATGGTCCTATCAACTCTGTCATTCTCACATTGCAATGCCAATGCAATTCCACATAAACACAATTATGCTGAGGCAAACACTGTTGCAGAGTATAAGAACTACATATGCACTGTTCTAAGAAACACAACTTGTGAGGTTCATGAGGCATGGCAATGTTTGTGGCAAACAGGACCAATGTGAGAATCAAATTAATTAGATTCCTAGAGTCTACTGCTTAGCATGCAATACAGTAAACAACTAAGCTCCATGATAACTGAGTTGACTGGCATACAACCACAAATTGTTCTCTTTGAGCACAAAGGGCATGTAAGAGCTAACAGCTGAGTGTCCCAGGCATGGTTCTAGGTAGTTTGTATGATACCACATATGATGTTACTAACTAGGCTGGTCAGTTTGGGTGGTGATAACAGTGTGTTGCTGGAGTTAAAGTTACAGAGTCAACCCCTGTATGCTTAGTTAGCACCATATTAAAACAAAAATTTTTCCATGCCACAGACTATTAGTGACCTAGCTATCTTACAAATATATGCTGTTGGTCATAATACAGACTGAGTGTGTCCAAAACCCATCATTACAACTGGAACTAAAATAACTGGAATCAAAGAGCAAAGCTGATCCACACAGAAGGATGAGCACAAAGTCAAAGGTCCAATCCTTAAAACCTGTACCACCTGGGTATTATCAAATGTATTTTTCTAATGCTGTTTGTGGGAAGTATTCAGACTTTATTTTGGTTTTTCTTTGCCTCAGTTCTTAGCCTCTTTTTGTTGTTACTAAACAAGTTGGAGGCAAAACAATCTAGATTTTGGCTTCCTTCTTTTTATTCTCTGAAGCAGTTTATGTAAGACAAGTATTATTATACTCGTTCCTTGACAGTTTGATGAAATTCATCCCCCAAATTACTCTAGGCTTGGTGTCTTTGGCAGCAGGTTGGGGAGGTGGTGGTGAAGTATGATTAAATTTCTTTAAAGGTTACTGGACTTCTTTGTTTTGCCATTTCTTCCTAAGTCATTTTGATATTTTATATTTTCCCAGAAGGGTGTCCACTTAAATCAGGTTTTCAAGCTTATTGTCATAAAGTTGCTCAAAATAATCTTATATTTTAAATACGTTTATCTTAACTTTGTCCCTATTTCTCTTCCTAATACTATTTGTTCACACCTAGTTTTTTTTGTTTGTTTGTTTGTTTGTTTTTTTGAGACGGAGTCTCGCTCTGTCCCCCAGGCTGGAGTGCAGTGGCGCGATCTCGGCTCACTGCAAGTTCTGCCTCCCGGGTTCACGCCATTCTCCTGCCTCAGCCTCCTGAGTAGCTGGGACTACAGGCGCCCACTACCGCGCCCAGCTAATTTTTTGTATTTTTAGTAGAGATGGGGTTTCACCGTGGTCTCGATCTCCTGACCTTGTGATCCGCCCGCCTCGGCCTCCCAAAGTGCTAGGATTACAGGCGTGAGCCACCGCGCCCGGCCCACACCTAGTTTTTCTCTAGTTCAGCTTGTCAAAGATTTACTGCATCTTAACCTCCCTAATGGGGCTCAGTGTGCAGTGGCTGGAAAAAGTAGATTCCCGGGTTATGTATGCAGCTCAATTGTTATACGTGTTGCTTTAAGGGACCTTGAAGACTTTTCCCTCTCCCTGTTGTTGCCAAAATAACTGCCTCTGATCTGTTTTTGTTTGCATCCCAGGCCCCAGACTAGCATATAAGATGCCTTTGAGTCCTAGAACACTGCAGTCAAGGTGGACATTGCAAAATAAAAAGGTTTATTGAATTTTATATCTTTTCAAAGAATCAGCTTCTGGTATTAACACTATTCTACTGCTATTCTGTTTTCTGTTCATTAATTTCTGCTTTTATCTTTATTTCATTCCTTCTACTTAATTTGGGCTTACTCTGTTTTCAACTTCTTGAGTTTAAAGCTTAGCTCATTTATTTTCACTTATTCAAAATTTTTAACCTTAAACATGTATTTAAGGTTATAGCTTTCTCTCTTTAGCTACTCTACAAGATCTAATGTGAAGTAATCTCATTGTTGTTTAACTCTAAATATTTTGTATTTCTCATTATAATTACCTCCTTACCCATGCAGTATCTACAAGGAAGTTTATACTTTTCAGAAGTGTTCTTTTCTTCTCCAGCTAACTTTTTGTTGCCATTACAAAAAAACTATAACCCCTCCATAATCTCAATTCTGTATCTCCAGATCCCATCTTTCCAGCTTATTCTTTCTACTAGGGTGACCCTGAACTATCATTCAACCTCATGGAATCTCCACTGTCTCTCATGCACTTGATGTTCCTTCACTCTACTCTTTATCGAGCTTACATTCCATGATTTATCATTATTATCATCACTCACCCCTCTCTCCCCTCATAGTGCTTGGCAAAACTACAACCTTGTTTAAATCAAATTTTCTGCCTACTCCACACCTGCACCTGTGCAACTAAATGTGGCTGAAAAAAAAAAAACAACCATGCTCATTGGTCTCAATTTAAATTCATTACTTTGAACCTTTAGTGGACTCTAATGCACACACAGATACTTCTCTACTCCATTTACTTTCCTAGATAAATACTTCACCCCTTTCCCTTTTAACTCAAACACCCATCACTTCCTTCCTCATATTCTTTCTTGGCTGCTGGTCTTGCTTTCTATTTCACTAAGAAAACTGAAGCAATTAGAAAAGAACTTCCACAGACTATCACCACATTTAACCACCATTTACCATCTTCTCACTTGTTACCATTGATGAACCTAACATGCTTCTATTTGAAGTCAAATCCTTCAACTTGTACTCTAGACCCTACTCAAGGACCTCATTACAGCAGCTCTCCATTCTTCCTCCTACATCATCTTTTGTTGTTGCTGTTGTTCTCCATTGGGATCATTCTCAGGAGCAAACATGTAGCTTAAAAAACACCCTTTTACGGCACGGTGCAGTAGCTCACCCCTGTGATCCCAGCACTCTGGAAGGCCGAGGTGGGAGGATTACCCGAGGCCAGGAGTTTGAGATGAGCCTGGCAAAAGCCTGTCAACATGGCAAAAGCCTGTCTCTCCTAAAACTACAAAAAATTAGCCAGGTGTGGTGGTGGGCGCCTGTGATCCCAGCTACTCAGGAGACTGAGGCAGGAGAATCACTTGAACCTGGGAGGTGGAGGCTGCAATGAGCCAAGATTGTGCCATTGCACTACTCTAGCCTGAGCAACAGAGCAAGACTCCGTCTCAAAACAAAAAAACACCCTTTTCTTGACTCTATCTCCCCAAAAGCTGCCACTCCATTTCCTTGCCAACTCCCCTTCCTGAAAAACTTATCTTAAAAAAAAAAATAACTTTTCTCAATGTTTCCAATTCCTCTCTTCTCAATGTGGCTTAAAATTACTTCAGTCAGGCTTTCTGTCTCACTATTCCAACAAAACCACTCTTATCAAGGTCATAATGTTATCAAAATCAATGGTCGTTCTTAGTCTTCATCTTACATGACGCTATCAGCAACATTTAACACTGTTGACAACTATCTCTTTCCTGATACTTTTTTTTTTTTTTCACTCACACTGGAAAGGACACCAGATACTTCTTGGGCCCTCTTCCCTTTTCTATATTTTCTTTCTGTTATCTGATACAGTCTCATTGCTTTAAATATCATCTAAATACTCCACAGCAATTTGGCAGATCTGTATAACCAAACTGCCAAAATTTCCAGTGGAAATCTAATAGGTATCTCAAACCATCATACCTAAAATTGGATTCTGGCCGGGTGCAGTGGCTCACACCTGAATCCCAGCACTTTGGGAGGCCAAGGTGGGCGGATCACTTGAGGTCAGGAGTTCTAGACCAGTCTGGCTAACACCGTGAAACCCCAACTCTACTAAAAATACAAAAATTAGCTGGGTGTGGTGGCGGGCACCTGTAATCCCAGCTACTCGGGAGGCTGAGACAGAGGAATCACTTGAACTCAGGAGGCAGAGGTTGCAGTGAGCCAAGATGGCACCACTGCACTGCAACCTGGGTGACAGAGCAAGACTCCATCCAAAAAAATAAAAAATAAAATTGGATTCCTAAGAAGTCATTATATGAAAAAAATACTTGCACATGCATGTTTACAGCAGCACAATCTGCAATTGCAAAAATTTGGAACCAGCCCAAATGCCCATCAATCAATGAGTGGATAAAGAAACTGTGGTATATATATATACTGTGGAATACTACTCAACCATAAAAAGGAATGAAATAATGGCATTTGCAGTGACTTGGATGGAACTGGAGACCATTATTCTAAGTGAAGTAACTCAGGAACTGAAAACCAAACATCGTATGTTCTCACTTATAAGAGGGAGCTAAGCTATGAGGATGCAAAGGTGTTAAGAATGATACAATGGACTTTGGGGGCTCAGGGGAAAGGGTGGGAGGGGGGTAAGGGATAAAAGACTACACATTAGGTACGGTGTACACTGCTTGGATGATGGGTGCACCAAAATCTCAGAAATCACACTAAAGAACTTTTTCATATAACCAAAGATTACCTGTTCCTCAAAAACCTATGGAAATAAAAAAAATTAAATAAATAAATAAATAAGACTGGCTTCCTAGTTTTCCTCCTCAACCTGCTTCATTTTTAGCCTCCCCCATGCCAGTTGATGGTAACTCTATCCTATCAGTTGCCTAGGTAAAAAACCCTGGAATCATCTAAAATTCCTCCCTCTGTCTGCCACATCCCACAAGCCCTTCCAGGAAATGTTGGCTCTACCTTCAAATATATCCAGAATCTTACCAATTTTCAACAACTCTATTGCTGCCATGTGATCCAAGCCCCTATCATCATTTCTTGCCTGGATTACTGTAATAGCTGCTCAGCTGCTACCTCTGTCTGAAGTCTAATCTCAACACAGCAGCTTGAATGATTGTTTTAAAACTTAAGTCAGATCACATCACTCCTTTACTCAAAATCCTGCAATGGCTCCTCATTTTGTGCATAGTAAATGGCCTATGATGCTCTACATTCAGATGATCTGATTCTCTTTCCTGCTACTCTCACCTGTCATTTCTTTCATGTGCCAGTACTTTCCCACCATATGGCCTTTGCTCTAGTTGTACCCTCTTGCTAGAGGACCTCACTACAGTACATCTGAAGAAATGTTCTTCCTTCAGATATCTTTGTGGCTAACTCCTTCAGTTTCTTCAAATCTCAACCTGTCAATAAGATTTACTCAGACCCACTGTTTATATTACAACCTGTACTTTCTCCACCCAATCCTCTTTATTCAATTCTCCTTTCTAGTTTTTTTTTTTTTTTCCAAACTGCATCAGTGTCTAACATATTATACACTTTATTATGTTTGTTGTTTATGGTCTGCCTTTTCATCTTACTCCCTGCTAGAATGTACACTTCAGCAGGTCAGGATCTTTGTCTACATTGTTGACTAAAGGATTCCAAGAGCCTTGAACAATATCTGGCAAATATTGGACAAATAAGTATTTGTTGAATGAATGAGTGTTGATTTTTTCATTTAGCATGGTCACAATACACATGCCCTACATGTGCTATATATCTGTTACATTAAGCTGGTGTATTATGTTGTTCAACTCCTTTATGTTCTTGAGTATTTTTGTCTGTTCGATATATTGGTTTCTAAGAGAGGTGTGTTAAAATCTGCAACACTGACTGTGGATATGCCATTTCTTGGTAATTCTGTCAGTTTTGTTTTATATATTTTGAGAGTATATTTTCAGTATCTAGAGTCATTTTATATCATCTTCGTGGATTGTTCCCTATTTATAAGTAGGACATATATTTCTGTCATTTGATGTTTTTAAGCAAAAACATGTTCATGTTTCAAATGATATGCATGTTGCCAGCTTTCAATTGGTGGTAACCAAGAGAAAATTTTTCCTATACTTTTATTTTTTGTCTTTCAGTGTTACTCTGAAAACAGCATATGGAAGGATAATCTGAGTATCTCTCTGGCTTTGTAGATTAATTTATATTATGATTACTTACACATTTTATTTTGTATTTCCTATTTCCATGTTTTTCCTTTGCTTCTTTTTATCTTCTTTCCTGCCCTTTATTGAATGGAGTGAAAGCATTTAAAATATTACCTATCTTTTCTCTTTCCTCTACTGATTTAGAATTTGCACCTTCTATTTCTATACTTCTATTACTGTACTGAATATCCTTATATTTAACATACTTAAATATATTTTTTCTTTAAATGTCTATAAAATTAATCTGTGTCTTTTCTACTCCAAACAAGGACTTTAGTACACATTTACATCTTTTAATACCATATTATTGCTAATATTTAGTCCTAACTTTTGAAGCATATTAGCTTTATCTCATATTTTAACACTCTTTGCTTTTGTATTCCACTTCTTTCTGCATTTATTTTTTTCTTTGCTGAAGAACATCCTTTAGTTCTTTTATCACCAAGAGTTTGTGAGTTGAAAACTTAGCTCTGTGTATCTTGAAGATGTGTTTATTTTGGTCCCACTCTGTATATAAACCACTGTATGAAACTATAAGCTCATACTTATTTTTCTACAGCACTTTGAAGATACTAGTCAGTTTTCTAGTATCTACTGTTGCCAGAGCCTACTGCCAATTCAACTACCATTCCATTATTCAGAATTTTTTGTTATATCTGTATTCAGAATTTCAGATTTTCTCTTCATCGTTAATTTCCTACAATTTTATTATCATATATGTAGTTGTGGATTTATCTATCCTGTGTTACACATGGCAGCATTTTCTATTTTGAAGACTCAGCGTCACTTCTGAAAAAATTCTTAGCTGCAGTTATTGTTATTACTAATGTCACTTTTTTATTCATTCTTTTTTCTCCTTTGCAACTCCTAGCACATGCATGTTAGAGCTCCTCAGGTCATCTTTCATGTCCATCTTTCTCTTTCATTTTCTTCTAACTTTCTCTAAACTGCATTCTGAAAGATTTTCTCAGTTCTATTTCCTAATTCTCTTATTTTCTCTTAAGCTATATAAAGTATGTACAGTATAACTGTTCTTTTACTTCAATATTGTATTTTTACATTTCAATATATTTTTCACTTCAAGATGTCTAAATGCTCCTTTCTCACAGCTTTCTCTTCTTGTTTCATTATCTGCTCTTCATTCTGTAAAATCTAGTTTCTTCTGTACATATATTGAGACTTTTAACTTATTTTTAAATCTCTTCAGAGTGTTCTTTTTTCCTCAGATATAACTTCTCTCACTTGTTGGGTTCTCTTGACTGCTTTTTCATGATCTTAGGTTTTACTGAGTTCTTTGTAAAGTTTTGAGGGCTCAATTTTTAATGATGACTAAAAAATGTAAGTATCTGTAACTATATATACAGTTTTAAGTATCTATAGGGCAGTTCTAAGTTGCCTCAGCTTAAATCTGATAATGTGGCAACCTTGAACTAGACCTTAAGTTGGTAGCTCTGGGCTTTCTTTCCTCCTAGGTAGCCCAGTTCTGAATTTTTAGCCCAAAAGTATTTTGGGTCCAAGTTCTATCTTGAGTGGTTTCCTGTGCTTGTTTGTGTCTGCCAATTCTTCTTTACTTCTGGTCAGGAACAAGCAGCTTATTCCTGGCTGTGACACTGCTGGGATAAGTTAGACTAACCCAGCTCCCATTTGCATTGTGCTCTTGGGTCCTGGGTTCATGCACAGACAGGATCATTGCAAAAACCCTGGTCCCAATTGCCCATATCCATTCATAGCACCACCCCCTGCCATCACAGTGGCTTTTCTATTACTGGTCCAAAGAGACTTTTTTCTCTTATTTTTAAGAATAACTATGTATTTTTAAAAACCTTTAAAAATATTTATGTATAATTTCTCTGTTTTTGAATGAGAGGAATTAAGATTCAAGAGTATTCACTCTGCCACCCTGACCTAGAAGTCCCAGAGTAGCTTTCACTTTTGAAATAATAGCAGTTTAATTTTCCTTACCTCACCAGTCTGTAAATATTAGCATATATACCCAAAGCTCAAACTTGAATAAGCTGTAGTAGAGACATATTTCCATTATTTGGAATTTGTTTACATTGAAATAAGTAATAGATGTACTAGGAAATCAGAAGTAGAAGGAAGATGACTTTTAAAAGGTTAAGAAACTTGGGACAGCAGCAGACTTTACTGTAAATCTTATGTACAAACTTCGTCACTGCTTCCCATAAATGGAATCAGACTGAGCAAAGAAGAGGGTACTTTCCACAGCACCAGGAAGAGCCACTGCAGCCAGCAGTCCTGTAATAAGCACCAACCTGCACTCCCGCACCTGGAAGACAGCCATCAGCTTAGTGGAAAGAATGTTGGACTGGGAATTCAGAAATATTCTAGTTCATTTTCTAACACTAAGTCATAATACAGCTTAGGCTAAGCCAGGCCCTCTTCTGGGCCCCAGGTTTTCCATCTGTAAAATCAGAGAGTTGGGCTAGAACAACTTCTAATGTACCTTCCAGAAATAATTTTCTGTGACCTTAACAGTTTGGTACTTTATAAGTAGGCTGAGTCCTCCATTCTTCAGCTTGCTCAGTAATAACCTGCCAGGTAAAAGAAGAAAATCATGTATTTCTGAAATCAGTCTTCAAATCAAATGAAAGAATCACTAGATGCATATTTTTGTTTGATCACCACTCTGCAAAGGAACAGCCTAGTAGCTGGATGAAGTTTCTGTGTGGGTGTACACACAATCTAAGTTTTAAATAGAAAAAGCAAACCAACCCAGACCAAAACAAAAACCCTCCACACAAGTCCCAGACACAACAAATGGTGAGAGTTCTTTTCTACAAACACGTCTGTTTCTAATAGCTGAGAAGACCAAAAAAGAAAGTATCACCCTGACCAGATATAAGTGTAGATAAAGAAAAAACTAAGGAGCATGCAGCAAAGTTACAGGATATGAGAGATTTGACTCTGCACACTGCAAAGTCTGTACAATTAGAAATTTCATGTGAACAGAAATGTAGAGAAGACAATGAGAAAGGAAAGGATAAAACTGGAGTTCCACTAAATGGAAGTTAAGAGTGGATTAAGAATTTTTAAATTGAAGCCAGGCACAGTGGTTCATGCCTGTAATCCCAGCACTTTGGGAGGCAGAGGCGGGCGGATCACTTGAGGCCAGGAGTTTGAGATCGGCCTGGCCAACATAGCAAAACCCCATCTTCACTAAAAAAAAAAAAATTAGCTAGGTGTAGTGGTGAACACCTATAATCCCAGCTACTCAGGAGGTTGAGGCATGAGAATCGCTTGAACTCTAGAGGCAGAGATTGCAGTGAGTCAAGATCACACAACTGTACTCCAGCCCGGGTGACAGAGTGAGACCCTGTCTCAAAAGAAAAAGAAAAAAAAATATTTAAAATTGGGTTAAGTGGCAAGGAAAACTCAAGATTAAATCTCAGAGCTTCCTAGAACCTTAACTATGGGCCACAATAAAAATTTATGTGAATTGTTTAATTTCACCACAATACAGTAAAAAATCAAACTGATTCAGACTTTATAGGTCTGAAGGATGGAAAGTTGGCACACAGCTAGCCATAATCCCGATTCTTCAAGTAACATACTAAAGATATACTGTTTTCTAAAAAAAACAACAAAAAGCATCTTATCATCTACATTGCTATTTGTGAGGCACAGTGTATTGCATTGACATTGCCATATATGTATAGACAGACTATATTAAGGGTGGGTGTCCAGCAGATTCTATCCACTATTGCATACTTCCACCACAGCTGAAATAGCCCATCAGTCAAAAGAAAGGGATAAAGTTCCCTGACAAAATTCCCACTCAGTTCACAAAATAGCCACTGAGCAGTCTTCACTTTCATGCAAACTTTTTGTAAGTGTGTTATCAAAGCATTTAAGGCAGGAAAAAATTACACAAATAACAAGGCCTCATTAAAGAAAATTTGGGAAATAAAGAAAAGTAGAAAAAAAGTCACATTTAGTCTCATCACAGAAATACAACCACTGCTAACACTTTGCTCACTTTCTCCCTGGTCTCTTTACCTGGGCCTGAGTGACCACTTCGCCCTTATGGTTGTAATCATATGACATATACAATTGTGTATCTAGTTCATTTAGTAATACTATACTATAAGCATTTATCCAAGTTATTATACTATCTTTGTAATTCACTTTTAAATGGCTGCTTTATACTCCACTCTATTTTAAAGAAACACCCTAAATGGCTAGTTGGTGGGGAATGGTAAAGCAAACTATGATTCATAGTGTTCCATTAGATGGATGAATCATAGTTTACTTAACTGCTGCCAGAATACTGGACAGTAGGCTGTTTCCAATAAGTCTGTTTTGTTCAATAGTGCATAATAGCCTTCCACATAGTAGGTACTCAAGTATTTGTTGAATGGATGTTTACAGAGCTGCCTATATATAACATACCTTGTGATAACAATTTCTGTGCATAAACTCCCCCTCCTTCCCATATTTAGAACTGTTTCCCAGAGATACATTTTTATAGGGGGCTATTTTGGGTCAATTTGGGACTTTTGTCAATCTAGCCATTTGCTTCTCAGAAAATAATGACTAATTTGCATTCCCAACAGCAAAATATGGGAAGGCCCATTTCACTACATTCTTAGCTAAATTGGGCATTATCTTTTCAAAGTCTTTGCCTTTGGTAAAAAAAAAATGTTACTTTGGCTGGGTGTGATGGCTTACGCCTGTAATCCCAGCACTTTGGGGGCTGAGGCAGGCAGATCACCCAAGGTCAGGAGTTCAGGACCAGCCTGGTCAACGTGATAAAACCCTGTCTCTACTGAAAATACCAAAATTAGAGGGGCGTGGTGGTAGGCACTTCTAATCCCAGCTACTTGGGAGGCTGAGACAGGAGAACTGCTCACACCTGGGAGGCGGAGGTTGCAGTGAGCTGAGATTACGCCATGGCACTCCAGCCTGGGTGGCAGAGCAAGACTCTGTCTCAAAAAAAAAAAAAAAAAAAAGAGTTACTTCATTATAATTTTAGTTTTGAACAACAGTAAGGTTATACACTTTTTCTTTTTTTTTTTTTCTTTTTTTTTTCTTTCTTTTTTTTTTTTTCTTTTGAGACGGAGTCTAGCTCTGTTGCCCAGGCTGGAGTGCAGTGGCCGGATCTCAGCTCACTGCAAGCCCCGCCTCCCGGGTTCACGCCATTCTCCTGCCTCAGCCTCCCGAGTAGCTGGGAGTACAGGCGCCCGCCACCTCGCCCGGCTAATTTTTTTTGTATTTTAGTAGAGACAGGGTTTCACCGTGTTAGCCAGGATGGTCTCGATCTCCTGAACTCGTGATCCGCCCGTCTCGGCCTCCCAAAGTGCTGGGATTACAGGCTTCAGCCACCGCGCCCGGCCGGTTATACACTTTTTCTTATGCTTGTTATTGTCTATTTTGAAATAGCTTTCTAATAATCACTTATCTAAATCTAAATTATTCCTGGAAGGTCAGTTGTGGGTTGAAGTAACAACAAAAGCCCCAATATTTTTAGGAAATAAATTCTGGAAGGAACCTAAGGAACTAACATAAATATATAGCTGAGAACAGCTTATTCACAGAGCAAGTCTGGAACACTGTAATGTGCTTTTATTAATAGTAAAGTTGGAGGCTAGAGTTGTCGGTTCCTGATTCTTTCCTCATATTTATCTGTTATACAGTTTGGTTTTACATGTGATATTTGTCTGTGGGTGCTGCTGTAATTTGGGAGGGGAGAGCTGGGAGGAAAAGATTCCTTTAATAATTCTTCTAAAACTTTTCTTTTAGGAAATCATTCTAGATTAACCCAGAAACTCTTAAGAGCTGTTTCCCACAACTGTACTCTGTAAAAACTTCTTTAGCCAAGATAATCTTGGGGTGGCTTAGCAGAACTTTGTCAACCCTGAATTAGGCTTTCTCTATGAAAACATTTTGTAAACAAGTAACTAGACACAGAAAAGGCAGAAGCACATTCAGAGAAAAAATGTAGGTCTGGGCAACATTACCAGTAATGAGAACCTGATGAAGACTGACAATCACACCTCACTGACTAATCCAATAACTAGCTCTTTTCATAACATGTGAAAAATGCTCCTCTGCAGCAGAAGTATAACTGCCTTTCATTCCTTCAAGATGCTCTTGCAGGAGTAGGCAAGAATGTTGATCTGCCATCTATTCTTAACAAGGAGAGAAAGCAGAAACATGGACTAAGGATTGTTAGGGGAAAGCAATTTAGATGGAATCAGGTACCACAATGTGCCAAATGATATGACAATTAGATCTGTTTGAACCCTGTTTAAGCCTTTATGAAGATTTTTTTTAGCTGCAAACTATCTTGGAGCTCTGCTCACAAAGCAAATGGCTACTAACCAACGGCTATTAACTTCCAGAAAATCCATCAAAATTGTTCTCATGCAGATGAGTCACAAAGAGAAGATATCATCCTTTCATGCTCCCTAGCCCCACTCCACCAAACTGCTCTCACAAGTCAGCAACATCTCCTTACTGGCAAACCTACGAGATACTCTTCAGCTCTCAAACTACTGGATGTGATTATAGCGGACTATTGGTAGCTATAATTTATCTTTCCAACCCTTTATCTCTTTCTCTTCTTTTGATAACAGAATCCCTATTTCCTATGGGGAATCTATTCCACGTAGCTGACCCTCTGCTAACCCTACCCCTATAACAAGTGGTAGCTGTTGCTCTTGTTTCTTCTTCATCACTGTAACAAGCACTACCACTATTGTTATCATTATCATCATCATGGTGGCTAAGATTTATTGATAATTTACTATGTGCCAGACACTCTTCTGTCCGCTTTATATGTATTATCTCATTTAAAGAAATGACCTACGTGATAAGTACTATGATTTCTCTCATTTTAAAGTTGAGGAAACTGAGACACAGGGAGTATATAATTTGGCCAAGCTTACACAGTAGGTAGCAGAGGAGGGACTTGAATTAAACTTGGTTTTAGAGTTCAGGCTTCACTGCCTCTCTAGCTAAATCTCATCTAATTTCTGGCTATAGAAATTGGTTCAGGGAAGTTCATCTGATCCAGGAAAGGTCAATCAGATACATGACCACTACGAGGCCAGGTGTGGTGGTGCACACCTGTAATCCCAACATTTTGGAAGGCCAAGGTGGGAGGACAACGTAACCCCAGGAGTTTGAGACCAGCCTAGGCAACACAGTGAGACTCCATCTCTACAAAAAATAAAAAGAATTAGCTGGGCATGGTGGCACACGCCTATCGTCTCAGCTACTTGGGAGGCTGAGGTGGGAGGATCGCTTGAGCCTAGGAGGTAGAAGCTGCAGTGACCCGTGAGCATGCCACGCACTCCAGCCTGGGTAACAGAGCAAAATTATGTTTGCAAAAACCAAAACCAAAAACAAAAAAAAAGATATATGGACACTAGGATAGAGGTCTTTCTTCCTCTGAAGTCTATGCAGAGAAGGCAGCAGGGATCTGGTAAGTTTCAGTTTCCTAGATTTAGCTATGCCTGAAGCTAGGCCAGGCTGAATATGCAGATTTTCTAGCTACATAAACCTTTATGCTTGAGCTATATGAAGTTAAGTTTTTGTCACATTGAGTCTTTGAAAGTTTTCATTCCCTTGTTTGGTTGAATACTACTCTTTTTAAAACAAACAAACAAACAAACACTTTTATTTTAGGTTCCGGGGTACATGTGAAGGTTTGTTACATAGCTAAACTTGTGTCACAGGGGATTGTTGCATAGATTAATCACCCAGGTATTATGCCTAGTACCCAAGAGTCATCTTTTCCACTCTTCTCCCTCCTCCCACCCTCCACCCTCAAGTAGACCCCAGTGTCTGTTGTTTCCTTCTTTGTGTTCATAAGTTCTCATCACTTAGCTCCCACTTATAAGTGACAACATGCGGTATTTGGTTTTCTGTTTCTGCATTAGTTTGCTAAGGATGATGGCTTCCAGCTCCATCCTTGTTCCCACAAAAGACATGATCTCACTCTTTTTTATGGCTGCATAGTATTCTATGGTGTGTATGTACCACATTTTCTTCATCTGATCTGTCACTGATGGGCATGTAGGTTGATTCTATGTCTTTGCTATTGTGAATAGTGGTACAATGAACATTCACATGCATGTGTCTTTACGGTAGATGATTTATATTCCTCTGGGTATATACCCAGCACATAGACCAATGGAATAGAATAGATAGCCCTGAAATAAGGCTGCACACATACAACCATCTGATCTTCGACAAAGCTGACAAAAACAAGCAGTGGGGAAAAGACTCCTGTTCAATAAATGGTGCTGGGATAACCGTCTAGCCATATGCAAAAGACTGAAGCTAGACACCTTCCTTAACCATATACCATATACAAAAATCAACTCAGGATGGATTAAAGACTTAAATGTAAAACCCCAAACTATAAAAACCCTGGAGACAACCTAAGTAATACCATCCTGGACATAGAAATGGGCAAAGATTTCATGACAAGGACACCAAAAGCAATCTCAACAAAAGCAAAAATTGACTAGTAGGATCTAATTAAACATACGAGTTTCTGCACAGCAAAAGAAACTATCAACAGAGTACAGACAAACTACAGAATAGGGGAAAATATTTGCAAACTATGCATCTGACAAAGGTCTAATATCTAGCATCTATAAGAAACTTAAATTTACAAGAGAAAAACAAAACCCCATTAAAACATGGGCAAAGGACAGGAACAGAGACTTTTCAAAAGAAGACATATATGCAGTCAACAAGCATATGAAAAAAAGCTCAATAGGCCGGGCGCGGTGGCTCAAGCCTGTAATCCCAGCACTTTGGGAGGCCGAGACGGGCGGATCACGAGGTCAGGAGATCGAGACCATCCTGGCTAACACGGTGAAACCCCGTCTCTACTAAAAAATACAAAAAACTAGCCGGGCGACGTGGCGGGCGCCTGTAGTCCCAGCTACTCGGGAGGCTGAGGCAGGAGAATGGCGTGAACCCGGGAGGCGGAGCTTGCTGTGAGCCGAGATCGTGCCATTGCACTCCAGCCTGGGGGACAGAGCGAGACTCCGTCTCAAAAAAAAAAAAAAAAAGAAAAAAAAGAAAAAGAAAAAAAGCTCAATATCACTGATCATTAGAGAAATGCAAATCAAAACCACAATGAGATACCATCACACACCAGTCAGAATGGCTATTAGTAGAAAGTAAAAAAAAAAAAAAAAAAAAAAGAAAACAACAACAAAAAAAAACAGATGCTGGCAAGGTTGCAGAAAAAGGAAATGATTATACACTATTGGTGGGAGTATTCATTGCGTAAAGCAGTGTTGGCAATTCCTCAAAGAGCTAAAAGCAGAACTCTCCTTTCCAGGCTCTTTTCCTTCTTCTCTGACCATTACCCTGCTGATCTCTTTCATGGGTACCTCTCCCCTTCTGCCTGTCTCAAACAGTGGTGTGCCCTGGCTCTGTTCTCAACTGTGTACTCTTTTCATAGCAGTGGCCCTCCTTAGCATCCCACAATCATTCGGATAGGCCTTCCCTGGGGAACATGCTCCTTTTGCTTGCCCCTGCTTCAGAATCATTGAGACATTGAACCACAGTTACACAGTGAGTACCTTATATCCATCAGAATGCTGGGGAAGAAAAGAAGTTGGGAATCACTGCTCTAAAAGTTAACTTTGGGAAATGTGTTTTTCTTAGCTTAAAACTATTATCAGCAAGCTGATACCTTCCAACTCTCTCTCTCTTTTTTTTTGAGATGGAGTCTTGCTGTGTTCCCCCAGCTGGAGTGCAGTGGCGTGATCTCGGCTCACTGCAACCTCCACCTCCCAGGTTCACGCCATTCTCCTGCCTCAGCTTCCCAAGTAGGTCAGACTACAGGCAACTGCCACCACGCCCGGCTAATTTCTTTTGTATTTTCGTAGAGACGGGGTCTCACCGTGTTAGACAGTATGGTCTCGATCTCCTGACCTCATGATCCACCCGCCTCAGCCTCCTAAAGTGCTGGGATTACAGGCGTGAGCCACCGTGCCTGGCCCCAACTCTTTATCTCTAGCCCTGGAACTTTCCTATACTTCATACCCATGTATCTAATTGCCGATAGGACATTTACTTTCTTACATCTGACAGGTACCTTGAACTCCGTATGTCTAAAATCAAAATCATTATCTTCATCCCCAAACATATTCTTCCTCCTGAATTCTCAATCTTATTAATGGCATATTATCTATGCAGTCATCATAATAAAAAAAAGAGTATCATTTATTGCATTGTTCTCTATTCACGGAAGACATACCTAAATACTAGATATTCTTGTAAATATAATGAACAAGAAACAGGCTGGGCATATTGGCTCACACCTGTAATCCCAGCACTTTGGAAGGCTGAGGCAGGAGGACAACCTGAGGTCAGGAGTTCAAGATCAGCCCGACCAACATGGTGAAACACCATCTCTACTAAAAATACAAAATTCAGCCAAGGATGGTGGCTCATGCCCATAATCCCAGCTACTTGGGAGGTTGAGGCAGTAGAACTGCTTGAACCCAAGAGGTGGAGGTTACAATGATGCAAGATTGCACCACTGCACTTCAGCCTGGGCACTGGAATGAGACTCTATCTCAAAAAGAAATAAAAGAAGAAAAGAAACAGACCCTGCCTTCAAGGAGTTCAGTTAGTTGGCAAATACAACATAGTATGATTACCACTCCATATTAAAAATAAATTCACAGTGCTAGGGGAAACTAGTCTGTGCAATTTAATAAAACCTAGTTCCAGGGAGGGGGTCAAAGGAAAGCTTCTTAGGGGAGGTGGTGCTTAACCTAAAACATGAATATGTTTTTAAAAAGTGGAGTAGGGAGAGGAAGAGGCAGTAAGAGGAAGAGAATTCTAGAGAATGAAAATAACATGTATGAAAGCTCAAAGATGGGAGGAGGGGAGACTGGTGAAATACTACCATATGAGTTGCCTTTATTTATTTAAAAATTTACCAAAGGTAGGCACTGTGCTAAACACTTTACATACATTGTTACTGCTGTTCCTTATATCGAGCCTACAAAACAAGGATAATAATCTCATTTTTACAGATTAAAGAACTTTCAGAGCTCAGAAAGGTTAAATTACTTTTCTAAGACCAGCCAGTTAATAGGAGATGGAACCAGCTTTGAACCTAGGTCTTCTGGCTGCAAAGCCAATTCTATGCATCTTCCCAAATACCTTGGGACTGCTCTTTAGGCTTTTATCATCCACATCTAGTAAAACATCAAATCCTGCCAAGTTTTTCGTATTTCTTACATTGTTCCATTCTCTCCATACCTACCATTAGAAACTTAGCTCATTACCTTTCATCTGGACCCTAGGCTGTAATTGCTTTCTAGGTATAAACGGGTATGTGTGTATGTATCACAATAAGTCAGATCGGCATGATCTCACTTTCACAACAAGAGATTCAACAAGTATCTGTATACGTACCATGGAAGAAATATGCCTGCTCTTTTCTAGGGCTAGCCCTGGAATATCCTAGAGCCTCGTCAGGGGCCTTCTTTTCTGCTTTAATTATGCTTGTTGGTGATCTCACCCAGTCTTCTGACTCTAAATACCATCTCTAAAGTAATGACTTCCACATCTATATTTCTCCAGCTTTAATATCTCCCATAAAGTCCAAATTCTTAGTTGACAATTGTCTACTTGACATCTCAACTTGGATGTCTAATAGAAATATCCCCTGCCCCAGCCGGGCGCGGAGGCTCACGCCTGTAATCCCAGCACTTTGGCAGGCGGAGGCGGGCGGATCACGAGGTCAGGAGATTGAAACCATCCTGGCAAACACGGTGAAACCCCGTCTCTACTAAAAATACAAAAAAATTAGCCGGGCGTGGTGGCGGGCACCTGTAGTCCCAGCTTCTCGGGAGGCTGAGGCAGGAGAATGGCGTGAACCTGGGTGGCAACGGAGCTTGCAGTGAGCGGAGATCGCGCCACTGCACTCCAGCCTGGGAGACAGAGCGGGAAAAAAAAAAAAGAAAAGAAAAAGAAATATCCCCTGCCCCATTAAAATGTGAGTATTATGAGGTCAGGAATTTTGTCTACCTTGTACATTTTTGCATCCCTAATGCATAGTGCCTGACACATAGTGGATCATCAATAAATATATGTAGCCTGAATAAACACATGCTGCTATGAGAGCAAAAGACATCTCAAATGGGACTCAATTGTCCTAGAGGGTCTTTGAGAATTTGGTACTCTGGGTTAAATGTGTATTCTGGGAGGACAGAAAGGAGTAGAGGTTGACTCTAAGTTCCTTTAGTGTGCTACAGTTAATCCTACTCTTTAAGGATTGACCCACCTGGGATGTTAGCAGTCCCTAAACATTATACCTCTAGGAACACTATCCATCAGGCTTGCCTGTTAAGAATCACTTTGGAAGACCTTTACAATATAGATTTCCAGGACTTCCACCCGCTAGCACCATGTCACCTCCTTATCCAGAATCTCAAGGGGAGTGGTCTAAAAATCTACATTGTAAACAACCCCAGTGACTGTTATTGACAGGTTTGAGGGAGACTACTATAGAAGCTTTACCCATTAGGTTATTATAATTGAAAATGGCTCAGCTTGCTAGATATCAATATCTATACATGCCCTTAGCTCTAAGTCAAGAACTCCAGAAATGATACATAAACTGCCCGAATAATATTTCATTAGTTGTATTCCAAAGTACTAGAGGTCACCAGTGATCTAAGAGAGGCCTTCTCACACAACATGTCATATATGGAGCTTTTAAAAGTACATATTCTATTAAGGCACATCTGTGTGAACATTTATTCTCAAGAAAGGATCTGATTTTGTTCACTTGGCACAAAATTAATTATGCCATCCCATGCTCAATTCCCACACCTTATATGAGCCTTTACTGTGACATATTAATGTCAGTTTTCATCACTTTTTTCCCTTAAAATTGCTGAAGAATCAGGATTTCAGCTTCTTTTCCCCCAGATCCACCCCTCTTAACTATCATTTCAAGCAAGCACAGGGTTATCACTGTGAAGATTTCTGTCATCCCCTCCACTAATCCCCAAAATGTTTTTCCCGTACATATTCAGCAGACTAAGTGTTGACAAGGCAAAAAGACTAGTAAATTCCATAATCTACTCCTAACTAAGGAATTCAAATGACAACAAGCTTAAATTAAAGTGAATGACAGCAACTAACAATCTTCTGACAGGCACTCTTCCAAGAACCTGTGAGCTTCAAAGGCAAACTTACTTATGGTCAGTCTACAAAAGCTGAATTTCAAGTATTAAGTGATTATATATTCCCAACTGTAATCTTAGCTAACCTCAAAGATTGGTCCTTGAGAAGTAAGAAGGAATAGGATCAGATGAGAAAAACAGATAGGGACACGCTGGGAGAACCATTTCAGACTTTCTCCTCAAAAGGTAATGAACTGAAACATAACAGACTATATTTAAAAAGACATGGAAGCAACTCCCCTTCTTTCCTTCACTTTCTCATTCAGGAAGCTTTACAGCTTGCTTCCTGCTGCATGACCAAAACTCATTAATGCTGTCCCAAACAACATTTATCCCTCTCAACACATGATGTTCCCCCACAAACTGTTGCTGATAACAAAGAATAAGGGGAATTGGCACAATGCTGAGTTACCAGAGAAGTGCTTGGATGAGAGAAAATTGACATTTGGACATTAGCAAATACTTTCTGTATCAGTAACCTACAGCAGAGGCCAGCAAACTGCAGTGTGGCCTGCAGGCCAAATCCAGTCCACCAGCCTGCTTTTGTAAATAAAGTTTTATTGGAATATAGTCACTCCCATTTAGTTACATATTATCTATGGCTGCTTTCCCATTATGACAGTGGAGTTGAGTCATTGCAACAGATTACGTGGCCAGCAAAGTGGAAAATATTTACTATAACGCCCTTTTCATAAAAAGTTTGCTGACCTAGAGCACTACGTGCCAAAGATGAAGTGAGGCTGCTACCACTGTCCCACCCCCAACACATACTGCTGGAGAATAGGTATAAACATCTGCTTTCTCTATCAGCCTCAGAAAGGCAGAGTGTTGACTCTTCACAACAGCCAGCAAGTAGTAGCTATACCAGACATTTGGAGAAATTAGAAATATAGCATTCAGCCACCATAAACAGCCCCATGTTTCACCCATTTGGCATATCACTTTTGAAAGTCCTCCAACTCCTAAAATGCCATAATAAAGTATACAATGTTTTATTTGGTGATGTAATACTCAAACATGTTGTTTGCCTCTTAAAATGCTTCTGTTACCTGAAAAAACTTTTAGAAACATAACAAGAGCTGTAAGCTCCAAGGCCATAATAAATACTTGTATTATGTATTATGCTACATATTAATTTGCCAACAGATTTTTAAAACTTCCCTGCTTTCCTCTTGGTAGCCAATAATACTGACATAGTTTAAGGTGTAAGAGTTAAGGTTGTAATAAAAGATTTTTAAAAATTTAAAGTATAAAAAAGTCAAGAGTTTTTTAAAAGTACATATTCTATGAAGGCGCATCTGTGTGAACGTTTATGTACCTTAAAGGATCATACTAGGTTACAAAACTATGGTTTCTCTATGAAGAGATTCATGTCACTAAATGGCTGCTATCTGATTCTTGAACTTGCTTTACTGAAGACTGAGACAGTATGGAGAAAAATTAAAACTAGGAGGTTGTGGCCATTCATCTTTACATTTTTACAAGCTTTATACAGGAAGCTTTACAGCTTGGGATAGGTAGTCCAACTATCCTACCTTTGAGATTCTACCAAAATAACACTTTTAAAGGTAATGTCTGTTAGTGCCTTAAGCTCAACGTTCCTGCTGGGGCAAATCTATAAACACTCCATTTGCTGAAAAAGGACTTCAAATCCTTCATCAAGCTTTCTACCTCAATCATGGGGCTAGAACTCTAACATTAACTAAGCCTAAGCCATGGTTAAGGCTCTCCAGCCATGCTATCAACAGGAGAAATGAATACTTCTGTAACCGAGGTAACCCTTAGACTCCAACGGAAAGAGAAACAATTATTCCTGGAGGCTGTCTATGATCAAAGCCATCATAGGACTACTTTGATAAAAGAGTTGAACCCAAGTGCTTTGAAGATAACCTTATAAAATTGTCATCATAGTAATGATGGTGTCCCAGGAATGCTCAAGTTGACAACAATCCTTTTCTAAAGAATGTCATTAGTTGGTTTTGAATATGTTTTTTAAAAAGAAAAACTTTGGAAAAATAACAGCAGGAAATTCACTAGAATGTTAATAATTTCTTCTGAAAAATATGGTTACAGATGGTTATGGACAATTTTTTCTTAGCTTTTATAGCTGAAACAATCCCTTTTCATAACAAATATTTTTAACACCCCCTTACTATCCTGAAATAAAAATCACTGATATAAAACTTACCTAAAATCATTAAAAAATAGTAACATAATATGAAGAAGAAATAAAAGCAAAGCACTTTATAATAAAATATGCATTTTAATGTGTTAATGCTTGGGCCTGTAAACTAGGAGGCATAAAGAATCAGTCAGAGATTTGGATGCATCATATAATTATCATGAAGGCAGAGGTTAAATGCAGATCTACAGAACGTGTAGCATGATGTACTCATAATAAGTGGCATTGCTGTCAGGGATAAATAAAACTAAGAGCAGTTTCTCCTCATTTACATGGTGGTTGAATTTTTAGAACTGTCTTCCTCCCCACCATCAAAAATGAGCTTATACATAAAATCAAGTTTGGTTTTAGACTCAGATAACCGATAGGTTTTCATCTATGACTGTCAAGGGAGACAGTCAAAAGTCAAGCAAGCTTCAGGATACTTGTTTGATATGGGGCATTTTAGGATATCTAGCATCTCTCACGCTTTCCACTTAATACATGTAGAACATCCCCCATCACTGTATTCCCTGAAAGTAGCTCTATGAATTTTTACAAACTCCTCTAGCAATTCTCCTGCTGCTTTTGAGAGCTACTGCTTTATATTTTTCTATACTTCATGAATTTTCTTTAATGAAATTTACTATCTTTTACAATCTTTTTTTTTTTTAAAGCTCCAGCAGAGTTTTAAGCTCATCTGTGTTCCTCTAATAAAAAGACATAAGGTCAAGTCACTAACACAAACTAATATCTTGAAAGCAGTTGGAGGCAGAAGAAGAAATCAAAAAAAGAAAAGGTCAAGAAATTTACTATCCTTAGTAGTCGGATAAACCTTTCACATCTTTGGATGAGATGTATGACAGAAGTCCAAACAGATACCTCAAAGATCAATTTATTCTATCTTAAAAAAGATTTATGATTAAAGCAGAATTCACTGATGTAATGGGACACTAGGTCCAAAAATTACAGGGTCTCAAAGGAATACATGTGAGCTTTGATTACTGAGATTTCCTGGGTAACAGCACGACCTAAAATTAATAGAGTCCATAAAAGGAAGATGCCAAAAGAAACTTTGTTCTTAAGATGGTTTATACAGCTTGGGCTACAGCAAGACACAACCCATATATAGAAAATCACAGCATCTGCAGTATTTTAAGAAACTATAGTTGAAAAGCAAGAGCAAATGTACAGTGAGAGGAAAGATCCTTCGAGGCCAACATGGAGTCAACATCTAGAGAAGATTCTTCAGTGCACGCTGGATAACAGGCAGCTTCCCACATACAGAATTGGTTGGCTGCCATTTCTCAACCTCTGTCTTTTTCCCTGGGACTGCCCATTGTCATAAATTGCAGAAATCCAGGACAGCTTGCTTTTCTACATGTGGAATGCCTGCCAATTCCCAGAGGCTGGCTACCACAGGACTGTTTATAACAGCCATTGCTTATTAAGTTTACCCTTACTTTTATATCCTTATGAACATTATCATGTTATCAAATTTCTCAGACTTCTCAAAACCCTCTCATTCTGGGGAAGAGCTATCTTTTCCTTTCTTTAAAAAAAAAATCTGCCTAAAGATTAAACAGGTTGAGAGGAGAAAAATCTATATTTTATTATCTCTTTAAGTCTGTTAAAAGCAACAGAGGCTTGCTTTAAAAATAGATCTTGGTGGTTATGTAATATACTGCAAAAAAAAAAAATTACTTTACTACATAAATAACTATTAGATAGCTCACCTACCGTGTCTTTAAACTTAGTCAAACTGTTGTTCTAACTCCACAGTGCAATCTTGTCTGGGAAATACCTTACCATATTAGGCAATCGGGCCCCAGAGAGAGAGGAAAACAAAACAGACTTAGGATTTTACCTAAAAGGAGAATGGCAAAAATACTGACTGGTGGTGGAGAGTGGACAGAAAGTTGCTGGATACCCTCCAGCAGATAAACGGGCTTCACAAGATTAAGTAACAAGATTAAAAAATTCTGCTCAACAGAAAGGATCCAGCAAATAGCCAGAAGCAACGCTGTGAAACATTGGAGAAAAAGGGTTGCTATTTACTCAAAGAAAGAAGGTGGGAAAAAATAGTAAAGATCTCTGAAACTAGGACTGTTGGAAGGACTGGCAAAGAAGCATAAATGGGATGGGTTATTTAGGCCATAAAAATGAAAGCCTGCTTGCTTGACAGAGAAGCTGCAGGGACTTGACTTGATCAGATGCTCAACAGGTTCCAAACAGCATTTGAAACATTTAGTTCTTGTTCCTTTCCTTTCTACTCATTTCTTTCTCCCTACTTCAGCAATCTCCTTTAAAATTTATTCCTCAAAATTCTTCAGTTATATGTCAGAACACATGTTGGAGTTATAGAGGATTTGGGGCTACTTCTGTGACTCTCCAAATAATCCACTCTTTAAGGATAAATTAATAACTTCAAAATCACATGATCCTAAGGCCAAAAAAAGTATTCCGAAAGCCTTGCTCTCATCCAGATGTAGGAACTTAGAGATCTGGAAAATAATTTAAATGGATCGTAATTATCTCTATTTAAATGTATTAGCTCATTTTCATTTCACGATGCTAAGAGGCAGACTATCATAATCCCTACTTTACAGATGAGGAAACCGAGGCACAGAAAGGTTAAATAACCTATCCAAAATAGTTAAATGGTTAAGCTGGGGTTAAACGCAGGGAGTCTAGCTCCTGGGTCTGCACTCTTAACTATTATGCCATATTACTTGTCATAACAGTATGTGGTATGATATAAGAGATATAACACATATAAAGATACAAATTTTGAAGGTAGTGCAACAGCTGTGCACTAGGACTACGACTCTGTGATACTAGCAAGGTACTTAACCTCCACACCTCCTGGGCCTCAGCGGTTAACTTCAAAATGACAGTGTTAACTAGGTGGCCTTTAAAGTATTTTTTAGCTTTAAATTTAGTCTATAACTGTCATTCTAGCCACCCCAGAGCTATTAATAAATCAAATTTTAATATACAGTAACATCTCTACGTGTTAGGTGTTTTATTTCTAATAAAAGTTTTTCCAAGAGTCTTTTTTTGTGGGGGGACAGGGTCTTGCTCTGTTGCCCAGGCTGATGTGCAGTGGTGTGATCTTGGCTCACTGCAACCTCCGCCTCCCAGGTTCAAGCGATTCTCATGCCTCAGCCTCCCGAGTAGCTGGGATTACGGGCAGGCGCCATCACACCCAGCTAATTTTTATATTTTTAGTAGAGATGGTGTTTTACTATGTTGGCCAGGCTGGTCTTGAACTCCTGACCTCAATTGGTCCATCTGCCTCGGCCTCCCAAAGTGCTGGGATTACAGGCATGAGTCACCATGGCCGGTCCCAAGAGTCTTCTTAACTGCAAGTGACAGTTATTCAAAGATGTAATAGAGCTGAAGAAAATTTGGCAAAGGAGACCAAGAGGTAAGTTAACAGATCATTTGGAGACATGGTAATCAATAGAATCCCTCTGATGTAGTAAGAAGAGTAAGAAGAGTCTTATGACATCCCTGGACTTCAAAGGCCTCTAGACAACGTTGCAGAAAGGAAGCAATTTCTAGTTCAAAAGACGCCAGAAGATGCTCTGGAATGTCCAGCTCTCCTATACCACTGCATAGCCCATTTAGAAATAGACTGAGCAGATTTCATGGGAAATAGCCCTTGAAAAAAGAAGTAAAATAAGAACAATGATAAAACTGCCTATTGTTCCATTTGTTTTGTTTGATTTTGTTTTGGGAAAAGGCGGAAACTACATCCATATTCACAGGGTCAGGTACCAGGATTGCTCAGTTTCCTTTGCTGATTCTTCCACTTCTCCTCACTTTGAATTTCGGAGTGCACCAGGGCTCTTTCAGCCTCTTCTCTGTCTACGTTCATTCTCTTGGTGGTCACATTCAATCTCATGGTTTTAAAATGCAATCTTTAGGTTTACTGATATCCAAGACATAGTTCCAGCCTGGTCCTTAATCCTGAATTCCAGATTCCTACATCTAACTGTCCTCTTGACATTTCCATGTGGAAACATGTCAATCAGATTTATTAGATTTAACAATTCTAAAACCAAAACCAAATGCCTACTGTCCCCCCACCAAATGTATTCTTCCTATAGTATTCTCCATTTCAGTTAATAAAATTTCATGCTTTTAGTTGCCTTAGCTAAAAAGTCTTAGTGTCAACCTTGACAACCTTCTGTTTTCTCACCTGATATCCAAGAAAATAGCAAATCTCATTGGTTCTAACTTCAAAATACATTCTGAATATGACAACTTCTCAGCATCTTTACTGCCTGCTGTTCTCCTGGTACAAACCACCATCTGTTTTCCCCTGGATTGTTGCATTATAATGGCCTCCTAACTGATGTCCCTGCTTCCGCTAATGTCTTCTCAGAGTACATTCTCCAAAATAGCAGGCAGTGATCCTTTAAAATATAAGTATAATCATGTCACTCTTCTGCTCAAAACTACAAAAGCCAAAGTTCTTATAATAACTTATCAGTCTATGCCATTTGGCCTTCTTGCACATTCCACTTTAGCCACACTGATTTTTTTTCTTTTTTTTAACCTGTCTTCAGGCATGCCAGACACCTGTCTTAGGGTCTTTGCAGTTGTTGTTCCCTCTGTCCATAACACTCTACCCCCACATGTCTACATAGTTTCCCACCTTGCTTCCTTGAAGTCTAGGCTTAAATCATATTTTCTTGGTAAGGCCTATCCTGACCACCCTACTTATAATGTCATCCTCCTTTCATGTTGGCACTTCTGATTCCTCCTTAGTCTACTCTATATGGTTTTTCCATAGTACATATCACCTTTTAACATAATATTTAATTTACATATTTATTTTATAGTCTGTCTCCCCCACTAGAATGTAAATTCCATAAAAGCAGGGCTGTTTGTTCATTGTTGCATCCCCAGAATCTAGAAAAGTGCTTGATCATAATAGGCAGTTAAAAGCACTTGTTGAATTAAGATGCTTATGAAAGTAAAGGCAGGACAAAATGGAAAATGCATTTAGTGGCTTTTGGTATATTTCTAGGGCATCTGTTTTCTGTTAAAGTTCAAAACTCAGCTCTCCTAGCAAATTCCAATTGTGTTCTTTTATTTAGTTTGAAAACCTTGTATTTGATTGCTTACCTCTTTTAGAAGACTTTTACCAAGAGATCTCTCCACTAGCATACCCCCAGTTATCTGAGGCAGGTACCTTGATATCTATGATTCAGTAACTCTTTAGTACTATCTCCTTTACCAATGAGTTTTGAGGGATGATTAGTCATCCAGACCTACTGGTTGCATTCTGGATGGGGACAGCTACATTGCTAACTTTTAGGGTAAGGTTTCAGTGATTTTGTTCAGATTGAGTGCCACCTGTTTCATCTAAAAGCAACAGAGATTCTAGGGGAAAAGAAAAGTATGAAAAGTCTTACTTCCTGACATACATAACTACCCACCTATGTCAAGGACAGCAGAAGAATGCTGATGCTCTACCCACTGAATCTTGATACTCTGAGTAGGCTTTTAAGTTGTCCTTCAAGAAGACGTTCCTTCACTCAAGGAGGTGAGATGCTACTAGCAAGTCAATTCGAACATGTAACCTGCTGAGTAAAAAAACCAAATGGATGAATAGGGAATAAAAAAGGATACAAGTCCTAATTTCAGGTTTGCCTCACTATAGTAAAACAAAGAGGTTCCCTGAAAAAAGGTATAGGTTGCTCACCTAGCAGAGATATCATGCCCAAATAATTCTTAATTTCTCTGGGCCTCAGTTTTCTTAACTGTAAAATGAGGTTCCTAACCCAAGATATCTCTAGATTCTCTTCCAATCCTATGATACCAAAAGCTGGGAGGCAAGTACCTTTACTACATTGAACTGGGTCTTTCAACAATTCCTTTAAAACAAAAGCAATTTGTCTTTTGCTCAGCTTCTTTAGGGCACCATTCTGCCTGTGCACCAACATCTTTTCTGTTGACCACTTGTGCCCTCTAGTGATAAATTCAATTATACAACAGGATTGGCTTGGAAAACAGCTCCAGAGTAAACAGGGAAAACAGTAAGAAAGCAATAGATAAAATTCAATGTAAAGAAAATGGAATCCAGGCCAAAGATGCAGGTTAAAAAAGATGGAAATAATCCAATGGTCATTACCTTCTGTGGTGTACCTATGCTTGTTCCCTCCAGGGCAAACATTCTATGTGATTACTACTATAGTAAAGAAAACAGCAAACACACTGCTGAATATAAAAGCGTTTTCAGATATAATTAGAATAACCCTATTCCTCAAATTAAGATGCAGATTATTTTTTATTTAGAAAGACAAAGGATCTATTAAGATTCTCAGAGACTGTCATATACGTAATGTGGATAAACAAAACAGAATTGTTTTTAAACACATCTGTCAAGCAGGTGCTAAGATGCCAATTTTAAATATTCATGTTAGTTTCACTGGTGCATGGATTTACCAATGGGGATGGGTTCGGACTAAAATTATGTACTATGTTGGGCTTAAGTAGGGTCCCCAGCCTTCTAAGCATGTTCCTTGCTGTCCCCAGCATAGCAATGCATGACTAGTCTATCACATACTCTCTTCTGAAAAATTTTAAATTGATGCATTATAATAGTACGTATTTATGTGGTACAAAGTGATATTTCAATACATATATGCAATATGTAATGATCAAATCAAGGTAATCAGCATATCTATCACCAAAAATAATTTCTTTGTGTTGGAAACATTCAAAATCCTCTCTTCTAAATATTTGAAAATATACAATAAATTATCATTAAGTATATTCACCCTTTAGTGCTACAGAACACTAGAACTTATTCCCCTACCTGTAATTTTATATCTGTTAACCAACCTCTGACTGTCCCCCTTTTCCAGACTCCAGTAACCATAATCCTACTCTCTACTTCCATGAGCTCAACTTTTTAAGATCCTACATATGAGTGAGAACATGAGGTACTTATTTTTCTGTGACTGACTTATTTCACCTAACACAATGGCTTCCAGGATCATTCATGTTGCTGTGAATGATATAATTTCAGTTTTCTTTATGGCTAAATAGTATTCCACTATGTACATATACCACATTTAATTTATCTATTCATTTATTAATGGACATTTAGGTTGATTCCATGTCCTGGCTATTGTGAATAGTGCTGCAATAAACATAGGGGTGCAGATATCTCTTTGAAAGACACAGAGAGAGTGAGACTGAGAGAGAGAAAGAGCGGGAGAGAGACAGAGCATAAGAGAGAGCAAGAGCACCAAATCCTAACCACTAGACCACCAGGGAGCATCATCTCTTTGATATACTGTTTTTCTTTCCTCTGGATAAATACCCAGTAGTGGGACTGCTGAATCATATGGTAGTTCAATTTTTAGTTTTTGAGGAACTTCCATACTGTTTTCCATAATGGCTACAATAATTTATATTCCCACCAATAGTGTATTAAGAGTTTCTTTTTCTCTTCATCCTCACTAGGTTTTGTTATTTTTTGTCTTTTTGATAACAGCCATTCTAAGAGATCAGATGATCTATTTCATTGTGGTTTTGATTTGCATTTCCCTGACCAAATATTCTATTGACAGCAAACATTATGGCCATTCCTGACCATATATCTTACCTGTACATAAATGTTGGTTACATTTTTCTTGTTATATAAAAAAGGAAACGAACTTCAATGACCTCAATAGAGATTCAGTTTAAACAACAGAAAGGTCTCCTAAACCATGCTGTTGTCACTGCTATATAAGTGAAGTATTAAACAATCTTCTTTTGAAATCTTTAAGAAGAGGGTGGAAAAAAACCATAGGTATTTTGAATCATTTAGGTCTAACTCTGACTGGAGGCATAAGATAAAGATAATAACCATTAAAGCTTCCTTTCTAGCATTAAAATTAACTATTATTGGCTGGGCATTGTGGCTCATGCCTATAATCCCAACATTTTGGGAGGCCAAGGCAGGAGGATTGTTTGAGCCCAGGAATTCGAGACCAGCCTGGGCAACATGGTGAAACCCCGTCTCTAGAAAAACTCCAAAAATTAGCTGGGCGTGGTGGCTTGCACCTGTAGTCCCAGCTACTTGGGATGCTGAGGTAGTAGGATCACTTGAGCCTGGGAGGTTGAGGCCACAGTGAGCCATGACTGCACCACTGCATTCCAGCCTGGGTGAAAGAGCAAGACCCTGTCTCAAAAAAAAAAATTAAACATTATTGCTGGTTGATTTCTATCTTTTCCATTCAATTCTCTGTCCTGAGAGGCAACCACTCTTCTGATTTCTATCACCATAAATTAGTATTGCTTATTCTTGAGCATTAATGATGAAATGTTTTAAGGTGATGGAAAAGTTCTGTATCTTGATTTGAGTAGTGGTTATGCTGGTACATAGAAGTGTCAAAACCCAGGAAACACTATATTTAAAATCTGTGCATTAATTGTAAATTATATTTCAGTTAAAAAAAAAAGATATTAGAGTCTTGGGAAGAGATAACTTTAAAAATAATAGATACTATCACTCTTAAGGAGTGGGCTAGGGAAGAGAAGGAAGTCGGCATGACCTCAATAGCAGGTATAGTTTTATTGAACCAAAAACCAAAAAAGGAAAGAGCTGCCCTGGCTTCTCAACTGTATCCATGCTGATTAGTTAACAGCACCATTTCAATAGAATGCCCCCCACTCTGACTGGCTCATTTGTTGTTGCAGAGCTGAGTAAACTATACTGCCTGATGGATGAAAATGGATTTAGGGTAGAGAGGTGGTCATAAGATACTACTGATTGTCTTGAGGTAGAAATGTAGGAATTTACACTGGGTCATGATGAGGCATGTGGCTCTGTAGGCCCATATAGATAACGGCATCATGCCTGCTAGCATTAGGAGAGAGTGCTCAAGGGAGAAAAACAGTTAAGAATTTAACTGAAATAAATGAAACAAGCAAATATAAGACTTTGACAAAAAGGATGCCTCACCCTATGCTGATTCATTATCAGCCTTTCTTTCTGCACTATTGGCAAGGCTGGAGATTGGAACTTGGAATATATTTCTTATAGCAATCCCTAGCTTACCTGCATAAATTCAAATGTACCAGTCCAGAGATACTGGGCTGTTTATTCTTTTTGATTCACATTGTTGTTTTCTTGACACATGGTAAACACTAGTAAATGCCTTATGCAATTGGATGTGTGGAGTATTTTTAGTCTGACAAATGCCTTTCACATCAAACTGCAACAGTCTCTGCTTTTCTTCATACTTTCAAGTCAACAGTCTTAAAGTAAAATTCTCTAGGAAGTACTGCTTCCTAGAGATCAAGATTAAGATCAAGATCATCTTAATTTTCCTTACTTGGTACCCTGTAGGCTAGGATTTTCCACTGCCAAGAAGATTAGAAAAGTAGAGAAAAGAATTTTCACTGGCAAAAGACATTCTTAGACAACAAAAACTTCCCTTTTGCAATTCCCTGGATTTAAATGGCCTATGTAATTCTGTATGGATAATGTTCCATTTCAGTACTCTATAATCTATAACTCAGATCTTCTGAGTTATATTTCCTGAGTTACATATTCTTTAGAGTTATAATTCCCCAAAGGAACTTTCCTGTATTCACTCTTCCTACCTCCAAAAGCCTTTCCAAGCCCCTTGAAGAAACTAAGAATTGCTGTAATTTATACACATACACACATGCACACACTCTTGCTCCAAGGAACCTCTATATACTATTTCCACACCACACAGCTTGCCTTTATGAAGTTGCCCCAGCTTCAACCAAGGACAGGCAATTCTCACCTATGTCACCATTAGTCATTAAAGACACTACTTTCTGGAAGGCTACTATTGTCTGTTTTGGATCTAGACAAAAATATAGGCAGTTAAATGACAGTATATTATTTATATCTTCTCTGCTAATGATGAGTTAGATGTTAATTTTCAGTATAGGTTATTAAATATACTCTGAGAACATACTTCCCATAAGTTGCAGGATACAAAAAGGTCATCTTTTTACTTAATTTCAATAGAAAAGCATGTGTATTTCAAATAATTTAGTCAAAACCAATTTCCTTCCTTCTTGGAAAACAGTACTGAAAAGAAAACCACCACCAATCATGTCTGAGTGGCTTACAGGAGCCTGGAGTATCTTCGGAAAAGGTGAACTTAGGCCTTTCACTGCAGGGAAGAGTTGGATGTCAGGCCTTAAAAGGTCAGAGTTATATAAGATGCCAGATGTTTAATCTTATCTCAAAGTCAAATATAAATGACTTGGGGACTGTCTGATGTTTTACATTCTCCACATTTATGTCCCTCTCTATTAGTGTGGATCCAAAAAGGAACTGGTATCACTTTTCATTCAAAGATTTCAAAGTATTTCATATAATCCAATAACATACTCAGAAGAGAGAAAATGATGGATCCTATAACAGGGTGAAAGATTGGCAGCAGGCAAAGAAAAATGTAGGAAACTGGTTCAAGAGCACAGGCATTGTTACACCACATGAGAAAACAGTACCACAAACTAACACCTGCCCCATCTCTTAGAGGAATGTCTATCTCCAAACTCCCTCTCAACTAAAATCTGCATAAGTCTTGCCCTTTCTTCTACTAAAATTATATACAAGAGCAAGACTATGCTCTCAAGAGACAAGCCTCACTGGTTTGTCACTTACCCATGTTTCTTTGACCTCTTCAGAGCCATCAGTTTCATCCTCCTAAAAAAGAAAAAGGAAGAAAATCAAGAGGCTCATCGTCAGAGACATCCTTGAAAGCAACAAGGTCAGATCCCATCAATTATGCATCTTGGCATTTCAAACATGGGCAATGAGAATTGACTTCCAAGTGATGCTCTGTTACTGCTACTTTTCACAGCCATCACAGGCAGGCAATTTAGAAATGTCACCTGTAGTCTAAAAAGTCAAATAGACCACAATTGGAAAAGGGATTTTTTTTTTTTTTTTTTTGAGACGGAGTCTCACTCTATAGCCCAGGCTGGAGTGCGGTGGCCCGATCTTGGCTCACTGCAAGTTCTGCCTCCTGGGTTCACGCCATTCTCCTGCCTCAGCCTCCTAAGTAGCTGGGACTACAGGCACCTGCCACCACACCTGGCTAATTTTTTGTATTTTTAGTAGAGACAGGGTTTCACCGTATTAGCCAGGATAGTCTCAATCTCCTGACCCGGTGAACCGCCCGCCTCAGCCTCCCAAAGTGCTGGGATTACAGGCGTGAGCCACCGTGCCCGACCGGAAAAGGGATATCTTTAAGACAGATGACAGACAGACAGACTTAATTTCATCTTTGTCAATACTTATCAATTTGGCCCTATAACAATAAAATACTTTTATCTAAAAATAATTTATAATAGATGACTATTACTGTCTCATTTCTTGTCTCACTGAATAAAGTTTGTCCAATTTTCAAATGAGTCATTGGTAGGCAGGTCCTCTTGTCCAAGTTATTGGCCACTTGTTCTTTAAAATGCCAATAACAAGGTTGAATGAGAAGGGTACCAAACAAGATATGGAAGAGGATGAATGGAACTACTGAATGTGTATTTGTAGTTAGTAAACATTGGTATATCTGTCTTTATTTGAAAGCCAAAGTTCATCTATTTTATGTTATTTGTTCTGTTTTTTCTCCAAAAGAGTAAAACTAAGTGACCTTGTATTACTTAGAGGTTTTAAGTTCCTTGAACTTCTTGTAGTACTCCTACAATATTTAGTTAGAATCTCTGCTCATATGTGGCATTAAGATATTGTTGACTCACTACATGACATTCAGGGAATATTAGGAAGGACTACTAAAACTTGACAAGCTTATTCACTTGTTATACTTGTTTATATGGCTGTTGTATATTTCCAGTTTTTTAATTCTTTGCCAATTATTTACTGAGTGCCTGCCATGTGCTTAGCACTGTACTAGATACTGGCAATCTAGCAGGAACATACCAAATGAGTCCCACACTGGTTAGGTCTTTCTTCTCTTTTCCTCAGTAATACTTCCTGAGAATCTGCAAGATTCACGGCACCATGTAGGACTCTTTCTTTTAAACTCAACTGAAAGGATGGTGGCCAAGAGTAATACGATATGCCTCAGCACACACCAATCCACTTACATCCTTTGTCCAGAAATTGATGCCTGTACCTCTTCGTCGTTCCTTGGGCCGCCTCCTCTCTCTGACGGACAGCCTTCTAGAATACTGCTCATCCAAATCTGCTTCTTGATTCTCTGGCCAGAGATAAAATAAAGTATGAACTTTAAGAATCTGGGGGATGTGCACTGTGGAGGGGCCTGTGTCTTTTGAAGCTCTACATACCATTTTTGTCCATTTCCTTTGCAGTTGTAGTATTTGTGGTAGTCTTTGAACTCTCAGAATCAGGGACTGAAAATCTATTTGTCCATAGCAGATGGGAACTGGTGTAGAGTGAGGGTCTTGATGTAGAAGGAGATGCTGGCGTGGTGGGTTTGTCTGGCTGAGTTGGGCACCTCAGGCGATGACAGATAGGCTGGAAATAATCCACAACATGAGATACTAGAAGTCAAGTCCATCTAAAGGATAAGGACAGCAGGATTATACAAAATGCTTTTTTTTCTATATTAAGAGGCTTATGAGTAGATGATGATCAATATTGAGTACCTGGGAATAGGTCCTCAATAAGTGAATAAGCTAAAATCAGTTAATTAGACAGAAAAAAAACAGCTGCTAGACTCCTACTCTGAGAATCCCATCATGTTGAGAGCAGTTCAAGCGAATTACTCATCAATTGACCAAAGGGTACTACACAGCATTAACTGTGTAAAAAAAATTCCTTTGATCTTGTAATGAAAACAAGAATGATGGCCTTTTTAAGATGGAGTGCTGAAAGGCAAGGTTTATGTAGGGAAACAAAAAGATCAGGAGCATTAAGCAGCAGAATGTAGGGATTATCTGAGAACAGAGAAGAAATGTATCCTACCGAGTTCTGAATACTCTACTAGCTTGCCATAACCAGGCTTACTGAAACTTTCTAAAGTTCCCATTTTCCTTTTTGTAGTTTTGTTTTGTTGTTTTCTTTTTCTTTTCTTTTTTTGAGATGGAATCTTGCTCTGTTGCCCAGGCTGGAGTGCAGTGGTGCGATCTTGGTTCATTGCAACCTCTGCCTCCCGGGTTCAAGCAATTGTGTTTTGTTGTCTTTTTTTTTTTCCAACCTGAGAGTTAGGACAGATAGAGCCTAACAATAAGTCTTAACGTGGTTTATGGAAGACTCAGAGATAGATAAATCCTTACTACACATTAAATTTATGACATAGAGATTGTACACATTTTTGTGATTTATAAAGACACATACAATAAAATGTAGTACATTTGGAGTCAGACAGATCTTTGTTCAAATTCTAGCTTCAGCACTTACTAGCTGTGTGACCTTGAGTAAGTTACTTAGCTTCTCTGAGCCATAACATCCTCATCTATAAAACAGAGATAACACCTTCTTCAGAGAGGATTATGAGGATTAAATAAGAAAATGTGCATTAGGTGCTTAGAAGAATAGCTGGTAATAGGTACTCAATAAATAGTAGCTTATAAAACAAACAAAATACAAAATAGAACTTCAGTTTATGGAATCTAGCCATTCAGAGTCAAAGCAAGAAGGAGATTATTTTCCTCTATAACCACAGTGACCATAATATTTATCTGTCCAAACTGGGACACTTTTGAGAGTGCAAAGGAGTGGTAATGATAATTACACAAAGACAACAGTTGTAATTGGAACCATCTTAGATAAACCACGAGTTATGTTCACCCTAAATATAAACTTATACCTTTGACTACCAACTCCACTAGAGAAATGAAACATAAATCAAAATGTCCTTCCCAACGGTGACACTCATGAGTGCTTTGTAAGCCCTTAGGTTATAAGAGTTTGAAAAACAATACACTAGCAGTTAAGAGAGCAAGCTGTGGAGTCAGGCTGCCTATGTTCAAACTCTGGCTTAACCACTTCTTGGCTATGTGAAATGTTGGGCAAATTCCTCAACCTCTGTGATTCAATTTCCTCATATATAAAATAGAAATAGTAATATTTACCTCAGAGGGTTGTTATGAGGATTAAATGCATTAATACATAAGAAGTATACTTAAAATAGTGCCGGCATAAAGTAAGCATGTATTGAGTAAAGTAAACACTCAATACATGCTTATATTTTTATTTGCATTTTGTCATACTATGATCTCTCTTTTTAGAATAGAAGGACATTTATTCAAAAGCATCAGTGAACTCTCAGAAGAAAAAAAAATGGTCATTTAAGGACCAACATCCTCTAAATTTTTGTCACACAGGTTTCCCAACTAAAGACAGCCATACAGAGTAAGTTGTCCATTGCAAGGTAGAACATAGCCTTTGAACTATCAGTGAAGAAGACACTCCCCAAACTAATTACCCTGCTTTTAGCACAGTACATGCCAGCAAAAATGAGCTCACCTCTTCATCCAGACTCCTGCCCCAGGGCTGCTGGCCCTCCCCAGCTTCTGTTGCTGGAACTGCTGAGGGCTCATGCTTCTCAGGGCTCCCCTCAAGCCCTTCAGTGTCTGTGGGCTTCTCACAAGGCTGCTCCTGAGCTTGCCTCTCTGCCCTCGACCGGCTGAAAGTCCTTTCTGCTTCCTGAAGGTCCGTTAGGGTGACACCCTGGGAAAATATCATAAGATCAGGGCTGATTCACACTAACCATGGAATAACTCTTGATTGAGCAGCAGTATTCCCAAAAAGATCTACTAGTTATCAAATACCAAAATGAAGCCCCCCAAAATGCATAATGAGGTCACTTCAAGCAATATATGCTTAAAATAAGCATCTCACTGTACAAAGAACCCAGGCCTGAGTCTAGGTATATTTTGAATGTAATACTTTAGTTTTTCTAGTTTGATCTCCAGAAAATAGGTCAACATTGATGTCTGCCTGTTATAGATGTACTTTTTCCATACCAAATAGTTCTCCTTATCTTTATTTGAAAGGTCCCTACCCTCCCAAGATCAAATGGTTACGAACAGAGATTCTCTAAACAGCAGATACTGGGAAAAAAAATTTCACTTAAAAAAAGAAAAACCTAGCTCAACAAGATGAAAATTCAGAGCTAGGCTAGAATAACAACAACACAACCTCTTAAAACTCCTAGACTAGCTTTTCTCTAACATCAATTCCCAAGTCACTCTAGGAATCATATATGGATATTCCCACAATTAACGTTCGCCCCGCAGGGTCATAGGGGCAGCAAGACAGAAGAAAGGCAAATGATGACAAAACTACAGGAGAAGGGAGAAAAGGAGTTTAGAAAGAGCATGAGTTGATTCCAACTCAAGTAGTTATGTGCGTGAGTCCTCAGAAGAAGGAAGTTCCAAAGCTGGAAGGTAGTTGATCAGGTACTGTATCCACAACTTGCTTCCCCTCCCCACACCTGGCTTTTTTACTATTAATTCATTTACTTACTCATTCTGTTAATAAAGAATTAGGTGTCTTTAGGCACTAGAACTACAAAGACAAATCAAATGATTACTGTCAAGAACCTTTTAGTCTAGCAGAAAAGACATAAGAAAACAGACCAGTATAATAAGAGAATGTAAGTATTAAAACAGAAACACAGGAATATATAAGAGGAATACCTAACACTGGGTTCTAAAGAGTAAAAAGAACTTGGGTAGGGGGAGGGAGAAAAGGCATTATAGGTAGAGGCATCCTGTACAAAGATACAGAAACGAGAGAGGCCATGGATGATTTAGAAATATGTAGGTAACTTAGCAAAGATGAAGCACACAACAAAAAAAGGAAAGTGGGAGGAGAGAGGGAGAATGAGGATAGGTGATTTGAGGAAAGCAGGCAGAGGCTAGGTCATAACAGATTTTGTAAGCTATGCTAAGAAGCTTAGATTTTACTTTCTTTGGGAGTCAGTGGTCCCTTTGAGAATCTCATGAAGACTACTGAGAATCTAATAAAATCTCCTCAAAAATTATGTACACATTTCAAGGAGTTCAAAGATCTATTCAAGTTTTGACATGGACCTTCACTCCCTCTCTACTGAATCTTTCCCTCTAAGACGGTTCTATGTTCCTGTCTCTCCCACCTTCAATTCTATGCCCCTCTCCAGCAACTTCCCCATCTCTTCCCATTCCTTCATAAACAAACTTGAAATCAATCCAGAGCAATTTATCTTCCCATATCATTTATTTCTCACTCATTTATTTACTCAATAAATATATAGTGATTTATTTACTGTATGATGGTGGAAAAGATGAGCAAAAGTATAGTCAGTCTTCTTTTTCACACCCATTAGGATGGTTACTAGCAAAAATACCAGGCTGGGAGTGGTGGCTCACACCTGTAATCCCAGCACTTTGAAAGGCCAAGGTGGGTAGATCACTTGAGGTCAGGAGTTCAAGACAAGCCTGGCTAACATAGTGAAACACCGTCTCTACTAAAAATACAAAAATTAGCCAGGTGTGGTGATGGGCGCCTGTAATCCCAGCTACTTGGGAGGCTGACACAGGTGAATTGCTTGAACCCTGGAGGCAGAGGTTGCAGTGAGCCAAGATCACACCATTGCACCCTGGCCTGCATGACAACAGCGAAACTCCATCTCATAAAAACAAACAAACAAAAAAAACAAATATTGGTGAGGATGTGGAGAAATTAGAACCCTTGTGCACTGCTGATGGGAACATAAAATGGTACAGCCGCTAAGGAAAACAGTATGGGAGTTCCTCAGAAAATTAAAAATTGAATTACTGTATGATCCAGCAAATTCCATTTCTTGGTATATACCCAAAAGAATTGAAAGCAGGGTTTCAGGGAGATATTTGTATAGCCATTCTCATAGTAGCATTAAATAGCCAAAAGGTGGAAGCAACCCAATGTCTACTGACAGATGATGAATGGATACACAAAATGCAGTATCCATAAAAGGCTGAAATATTCAGCCTTTAAAAGGGAGGAACTTTGACACATGCTACAATGTGTCATGTATCATGATGTGTCAGGTATCATGGATGAACCTTGATAACTATGCTAAGTAAAATACAACACAAAAGGACAACTACGATATGATTCTACTTATTTGAGGTTCCTAGCAGTCAAGTTCATAGACAGAAAGTGGAAGCGGGGTTGCCAGAGGGAAATGGGGAGTAATTATTTAATGGATACAGAGCTTCAGTTTGGGAAGAGGAAGAAAGTTCTAGAGATGAATAGTGGTGATAGTTATACAACGATGTAAATGTACTTAATGCCATTAAACTGTGTAAACTTAAAAATGGTAAAACTGGTAAGTTTTATGTTAGATATATTTCACCACAATAAAACAAAACAAAAAAACAGTCAGTCTTGGTCCTCATGGGGATTACATTCTAGCGGATGAAATAGACAATCATCAAGTAAAAATAAAGGAAGAATATATAACCTACTTTGGGAGAGTCAAGGAAGACAACAAGCGTGTTTTTGCTGCCATATATAATGTCTCTTTTCCAGTGATCAAATTTGCTACTTGACCTCTGTAGTATTCAAAACTGTGGAACTTCTCCTTTTCACTGGAAATGGACTTTTCATTTACTTCCATGCTGCTACTATTTTCTGATTTTCTTTTCACCGCTCTTGCTGCTTCTTTTCATCCTGCTTCAGGGGCTCATCTTTCTTTGCTTCTTTAAATAAGAAATTCATAGCCTTCTCTCCATTCTCATTGTCATTACAACTTGATTTCATTGCTTTGTAATTTCCTGGGACTACAATACAGCTTGGACTACAATACAGCTTCCCAGCAAGTCTTCTTGCTTCCAGGCTTGGCAAACGTACCTCTACCTACCATTCCCATCAATTATCTGCAGGGTGATTTTTCTAACACATAATGTAGACTATGTCATATTCCCTTAAACTGCTTCAATGACTCCCTCAGGGATTCCTTTTGTAACATCTTTATTAAAATACAATCCTTATATCATATAACTCACCATTTGAAAGTACACAATTCCTTAGTTTTTAGTTTATTCACAGTTATAAAATTATTACCACATCTAATTTCATAACATTTTCATCACCCCAAAAAGAAACCACACACTCACCATTCTGCCTTCACCCTAGCCCTGGCACTAATCTAATTTCTGTCTCTTTGGATTTGCCTATTTGGGATATTTCATATAAATGGAATCATATAATATATGGAGTGTTTTTGTCTGGCTTCTTTCACTTAGCATAATGTTTTCTCAAGGTTCATCCATGTTGTAACATGTATCAGTACTTCATTTCTTTTTATTGACAAATGGTATTCCATTGTATGGATATATCACATTTTATTTACCCATTCATTAGTTAATAGACATTTGGCTTATTTTTACTTTTTGGCCATTATGAATAATACTATTACAAACACCTATACACAAGTTTTTATATGAATATATGTTTTCATTTCTCTTAAGCAGAACTGCTGAGTCAAATGGTAACTCTATGTTTAAAATTTTGAGGAACTGCCAAACTCTTTTCCCTTAGGGATTCTTAAAATGTAGTAGGGATATAGGGATGTACGGGGGTTCTTAAGGTCTTTGAGCACAAGTGGAATAATTAATCTTGTGAAGGGAAGGAGATAAACCTGTTCTAAGTCTGGAGGAATATTGGTGAGAATGGGTAGATGTAGCTGTAAATTAATTTGGTTCTATGTAGTGTAAGATTCAACACAATGAAAGTTTTTAAGACTGTGGCTGGAATAGGGCAGTCATTTTCATGTATGTGTTTTATTTTGTCTTGTTTTTTTGAGACGGAGTCTTGTTCTGTTGCCTAGGAGGGCTGTGGTATAATCTTGGCTCACTGGAACTTCTGCCTCCCAGGTTCAAGCAATTCTCCTACCTCATCCTCCCGAGTAACTGAAATCACAGGCACTCAACACCATGCCTGGTTAATTTTCATATTTTTAGTAGACACAGGGTTTCACCACATTGGCCAAGCTGGTCTCGAACTCGTACCTCAAGTCAGGAGTGCTCCTGGTCTCAACTCCTTGACTTCCCAAATTGCTGGGATTACAGGCATGAGCCACCATGCCAAGCCGTGTGTGTGTGTGTGTGTGTGTGTGTGTGTGTGTGTGTTTGTGTGTGTTTGTTCAAATCAGCAGATGAACATGGATATTGTAGTGTGTTTTGATCATACCTCCAAAAGAAGGGTAGATAGACAAAATGACATTTAAAAAAAAAAGCCACACTCACTTGAGTAGACCTTCGTGTCTGCCGAGCTTGTCTGGAGCGTGCTTTCCGTAAAGACTCTGCTTCCTCATCCCGTACAGGAGTTAGATAGGACCTGCAGAGAAAAAAGAGTAATAGCAAAAGCAAGATCTTTGCTGCCTGTACTTGAGGAATGACAAAGTGCTTCCACATACTGAAGAGATTTCCACATTCTAGGAATGAACTTAATGACAAGAAATGCTATCAACCATCAGTAAACATTACGGAATCCAAGTCATTACAGTAGTTCCCCCTTATCTGTGGTTTTGCTTTCTGTGGTTTCAGTAGCCCATGGTGAAATGTGGTCTGAAAATATTAAATGAAAATTTCCATCAATAAACAATTCATACATTTTCAATTGTGCACTGCTCTGATTCGTGTGGTAAAATTTCGTGCTGTTCCATTCTGTCCCTCCTGAGATGCAAATCATGCACTGTTGTGATATCACAGTGTTTATATTCAAGTAATACTTATTCTACTTAATAATGGCCCCAAAATGCAAGAGTAGTGATGCTGGCATTTTGTTATAACTGTTCTATTTTATTATTAGTTATTAGTATTATAGTTAATCTCTTACTGTGCCTAATTATAAGTTAAACTTTAGCATAGATATGTATTTATAGGAAAAAAATAGTATTTATATAGGGTTTTACACTATCTGTAGGTTCAGGCATCCACTGAAAGTCTTGAAAGGTATCGCACAGTTGCTCACTCCTGTAATCCCAGCACTTTGGGAGGCCAAGGTGGGTGGATCACCTGAGGTCAGGAGTTTGAGACCAACCTGACCAATATGGTGGAACCCTGTCTCTACTAAAAATATAAAAATTAGCCAGGCATGCTGGCAGGCACCTGTAATCCCAGCTACTCAGGAGGCTGAGACAAGAGAATCACTTGAACTTGGAGGCTGAGGTTGCAGTGAACTGAGATGGCGCCACTGTACTCCAGCCTGGGTGACAAGAGTGAAACTCGGTCTCAAAAGAAAAAAAAAATGAAATGTATCTCTGATGGATAACAGAGGACTATTGTATTTGTAAATGTATTATTATTCACACAGAATCATGTCATCTGTAAAATGAGAATTTTATTTCTTCTTTCCTATCCTTCCAATTTTTATTTCTTTTCTTGCCTTAATGCTTTGGCTAGAATCTCTAGGACATGCTAAAAAGCAGTGATGATAGTAAGCTTTCATTCTCTGTAATCCTGCCATCAAAGAGAATGCTTTCAGCATTTTTTCATTAAGTGTAATTTTTTTTGGTAAGATTTATGCAGATACTACTCATCAAACTAAAGCAACTGCCTTCTATTCCTATAGAAAACAGGCTAAGAGGGTTTCTCATTGCTGTTTTTTAATCATTAGTGTATGTTGAACTTTATCACATGCTATTCTTCCCCATATATTGAGATGATTGCTTTTCTCCTTTTTTCTGTTAGGAAGATGAATTACATTGAATAAGTTTTGAATGATAAAGCAACGTTGAATTCTTGGGACAAGCTCAACTTGGCCAAGATGTATCATCTTTTTATATAGATTTTTAAACATATTCGCTAATATTTAGTTTAGAATTTCTACCACATTCATGAAAGAAATTGGCTTATAATTTTCTCTTCTTGTAATATGCTGGTCAGCTTCATGAATTAAGGTTATATGAATTGCGAGTGTTCTCTACATGTCTATTTCTGTAAGAATTTGTGTAAGATTTGGGTTATTTCCTCCTTAAATGATTGGAAGAGTTCACCAATCAAGTCATCTAGGTTTACAGTGTTCCCTGTGGGAGGGTTTTATTTTTGATTTTTGGTTTTTATTTTTGAGACAGAGTCTTACTTTGTTGCCCATGCTGGAGTACAGTGGCGTGATCATAGCTCACTGAACCCTTGATCTCCTAGACTCAAGCGATTTTCCTGCCTCAGCCTTGCAAGTAGCTGGAACTACAGGTGCACACCACCACACCTGGCTAACTTTTTTTGATATTTAGTAGAGCAGGTCTCGCTATGTTGCCTAGGCTGATCCTGAACTCCTGAGCTCAAGCAATCCTCCCACCTCGACTTCCCAGAGTGCTGGTTTATAGGCGTGAGCCACTGTGCCCAGCCCTCATGGGAAAGTTTTAAATAAAGGGTTCAATTTCTTTAAAAGAGTTAGGCTTATTCAAATTTTCTATTTTGGTTTTTAAAGAAATTTTCCATTTTGTCTATATTATCACATTTAGTGGCATAAAGTTGTTAATAATACCCTTAGACTATATTTAATTGTTATTTTAATATCTAGAGCAGTGGTTCTCAAAATGTTTTGGTCTCAAGATCCTTTAATATTTTTTAAAATTATTGAGAATCCCAGACAGCTTTTGTTTATATGGGGATTAATATTTATCTTACTAGAAATTAAAATTTAAAAATTAAAAAATGTATTTATTAATTTAAAAATAATAGCAGCCAGGAGCTCACGCCTGTAATCCCAGCACTTTGGGAGGCCCAGGCAGGCAGATGGCTTGAGCCCAGGAGTTTGAGACCAGCCTGGGCAACATGGCAAAACCTCGTCTCTTCAAAAAATACAAAAATTAACCGGGCACAGTGGCACGTGCCTGTAGTCCCACCTACTCATGAGGCTGAGATGGGAAGACAGCTTGAGCCTGGGTGGCAGAGGTTGTAGTGAGCTGAGAATGCACCACTGTACTTCAGCCTGGTTGACACAGCCAGACCTTGTCTCAAATAATAATAATAGTAATATTAAAATAGCCCTAGATAAGTTGGAGTGATGTCAGCAGGATGGCCAAATTGAGCTACCTAAAGCCCATCCTCTCCACAAAAAGGGACCAAAACAAAGAATAAACAACTATATTTCAATTAAAATGACCAAAGAAGTACTCTGGAGAGCACCAGGGGAACAGCAAAATCCCTGTGGAAGACAAAAGCCCAGGGCAGCACCATAGAGAGGGGAGCAAGGCATTCTGCTTCTGCCACACTGTCTCCCCTACCAGGATCAGTCTGGAGCCAGAGGGGGCTTCTTAAGGGGAAAAAGTAAGCTGGAGATCACCAGTGATCCCTATTGCTACCATAAATGCCAGAAATTCTTGCTATAGGAGAGTCCCCCAGTCCTCACAGGCCCTGAATCCAGCTTGGAGAGTAGCCAGGAGTTCATGCAGTTACTGTGCCTAGAGTAGGAGCTCACCTTGAGCACGCCCTGCCCCCGACCCTCACATCCTAAGCTGCTGCTACTCAGTACCATCTTGAAACTGGACCTACTACTAGAATGTGCCCTTCCCTGTGGTCCAGTATAGGAATGGACTTTTTCCATTCCTGTAGCCCTGCCATCACTCTACCATGTTTGCATAGGTGCCTGTAGCACTATGATCCTAGCTGCCTGAAGCCTAGCCAGATGGAACAACTGAGACCTCTGCACTTGCACCCATGTGGCACACTACCCTCCCAACCCCAGGAAGAGCCAAACCTGCACAGGGGTGAAACTGCCTAACTGCTGGCCAGTCCCCTCACCAGTACGTACCTGCACTGCACAGCTAGCTGGCCAGTTGAACTCACGCACACCCATATCCAGCCCAACAACCAGTCCTACAGTGGTTCCACCCCTCAGACCACTGCAGAACCACCCAACCCTTCTGTGGCCACATACCACTGCGCCTGACAGCCAGTCTAGCAGCAACCCTGCCCCAAAGACAGACCACTGCAAGGTTGTGTGGCCTTGCTCTACCCATGCTTGGCCTGATAGTTGGTCAAGCAGCAGCCCTGTCCCCTGGGTTTCTCAGGAGAAACCTTGTAGGCCAGGAGAGAATGAGATGATATATAGAAAGTTTTTTGGGAAAAAACCCTAACCTCTTAGCCAAGAATACTATATCCAGCAGAACTATCATCTACCAATGAAGGAAAAATAAAGAGCTTCCCAGACAAGCAAAAGCTGAGAAAAATCCATCACCAATAGACTAGCCTTACAAGAAATATTTAAGAGAATGGTATAACTGGAAACAAAAGATAATTACTTTCATGAAAAGATGTAAAAGTATAAAACCCACCAATAGAGGTAAATTTATAAATCAAATTCAGACTAGCCCAGTGATGTAATGGTGCTATGTAAGTCTCTCAGTCCTCTAGTACGAAGGTTTAAAGTCAAAATGGTCAAAACCCATGACAGTTACAATTAGTAGCTAAGGAACACAATCACAGGTAAAAAAGTAAATTACAGCAACAAAAGAGAGAAGTCTAGAGTATTTTAATGCAACCAAAGTTAAGTTGCTATCAGCTTAAAACATTCTATTATAAGACTTTTAATGTTAGCCCATGGTAGCCACAAAGAAAGAAATTACCGCAGAGGCACAAACAAGAAAGAGAAAGGAAACAAAGCTCAGCACCACAGAAAACCACCAGACCACAGAAATAAATAAAAGAGGAAGAAAGGAATGAAGGATCTATAAAACCACCAGAAAAAAATTAACAAAATGGCAGGAGTAAGACCTTCTGTATCAATAATAACCTTAAATATAAATGGATTAAATTATCCAGTTAAAAGATATAGAGTGGCTGAATGGATTAACAACAAGACCTAACTATATACTGCCTACAACAGACTCACCTAACCATTAAAGACAAACATAGACTAAAAGTGAAGGGAGGGGAAAAGATATTCCATGCAAATGGAAACAAGTGAGCAGGAGTAACCATGTCAGATAAAATAGACTTTAAGTCAAAAACTGTAAAAGAAGACAAAGAAGGTCATTAGACATTGATAAAGGGTATAATTAAACAAGAGGATATAAAAACTATAAAAACATCCATCCATCCAAGATCAGCGCGCCCAGATATATAAAGCAAGTATTATTAGAGGTAAAGGGAGAGATAGACTGCAATACAATAACAGTAGGTGTTAAATGTAGTGAACTCCAAGTTTCTCTTCAAAGAATCAGTATGTCAGTATATTCAGCTCTCTTATTCTCTGTTCTCCATTTTAAAGCTTAACTTCCTGGTTCTCTTTGCCCTCTTGCCTCTAGCTTCAGTAAACAATCCCCTCCTAGCCTCTATCATCTGCTCTGTCCTGAGTCACCCCTGATCACCTGCTCTGACCTGAGTCATCCTGAGTCACCTGTTCTGTAACCGTATTTCCCGCCAAACTACTCACTGGGATTTTGGGCATAGACTTCTTCTGTTCCCTCTGTCAGTCCTTCTCTCTTTTTACATATACTTTTTGGGCTTCTCTTAGAAGCTCTTCTATAGATTTATCTTTCTTGTTCTCTATCTTTTGTAATTTCTTGTTAACATCTTAGCCAAGATTGCACCACTGCATTCTTGCCTGGGCGACACAGCAAGACTCCATAAAACAAAAACAAAAACAAAAACAAAACCACACACACACACACACACACACAAATGGTGTCTTCACAGAAATAAAACAAAATCCTAAAATTCACATGAACCAGAAAAAAAATGAATAGCCAAAAAAGCTGGAGGCATCACACTACATGACTTAAAAATATACTACAAATGTGTAATAACAAAAACAGAATGGTACTGGCATAAAAACAGACACATAGACCAATGGAACAGAATAGGAAGCCCAGAAATAAATTCACACACCTAAAGTCAACTGATTTTTGACAAAGGTGCCAAGAACACACATTAGGGGAGAAACTGTTTCTTCAATAAATGCTGCTGGGAAAGTGGGACATCCACATGCAGAAGAATGAGACTAAATCCCTACCTCTCACCACATACAGGAATCAATTCAAAGTAGATTAAAGACTTAACATGGAAACCCAAAACTATGGAACTACTAGAAGATAACATAGGAGAAATGCTTCATGACATTGGGCTAAACTAGGATATTTTAAATAAGACCTCAAAAGCATAGGAAACAAAAACAAAAATAGACAAATGAGATTGCAACAAACTAAAAAGCTTTTGCATAGCAAAGGAAAGTATTAAACAGAGTAAACAGAAAACCTAAAGGATGGGAAAGAAAATTTGCAAACTATACATCTGACAAGGAGTTAATATCCAGAATATATAAGGAACTCAGCAGCAAACAAAACAAAAAAACAAAAACCTGATTTTAAAAATGGGCAAAAGACCTTAATAGACATTTACTTCTCAAAAGAAGTCATACAAATGGCTAATGAGTATAAGAAAAAATGGTCAACATCACAAACCATCAGGGAAATAAAAATCAAAACCACAATGAGGTACCATTTCACACCACTTGGAATGACTATTATCAAAAAGACAAAAGAAAACCAGTTTTGGCAGGGATGTGAAGAAAAGTGAACACTTACACAAGTTGGTGGGACTGTAAGCTAGTACAGCCATTGTGGAAAACAGTATGGAGGTTCCTTTAAAACTTAAAAATAGAACTACCATATGATTCAACAATCCTGCTACTGTGTATACATCCAAAGGAAAGGAAATTAGTATATTGAAGAGTTATCTGCACTACCATGTTTATGGCAGCACTATTTACATTAACAAAAATATGGAATCGAGTCCTCAAAAATGGAAGAATGTGTAAAGAAAATGTGTATATCCAGAATGGAACAGTATCCATCCATTAAGAAAAAAGAATAAAATTTTGTCATTTGCAACAACATGGATGAATCTGGAGAGTATCAGGTTAAGTGAAATAAGCCAGACACAGAAAAAAATATACCGCATGACCTCACTAACATGTGCAATCTAAAAAAAGGTGGGGGGAGTTGATATCATAAAATCGGAGTAGAACAGTGGTTACCAGAGACTGGGGAGGGAAGAGGTGAGAGAAGGATGGGGAGAGGTTGGTTCATGGTTCAAAGTTATAATTAGGAGGAATAAATTCTGACGTTCTATTGCACAGTGAGGTGACTACGGTTAACAGCAAAATATTGTATATTACAAAATAGGTAAAATAGATGCTTTTGAATTTTTTTTTTTTTTTTTTTGAGACGGAGTCTCGCTCCGTCGTCCAGGCTGGAGTGCAGTGGCTGGATCTCAGCTCACTGCAAGCTCCGCCTCCCGGCTTTACGCCATTCTCCTGCCTCAACCTCCCGAGTAGCTGGGACTACAGGCGCCCGCCACCTCGCCCGCCCGGCTAGTTTTTTTGTATTTCTTAGTAGAGACGGGGTTTCACCGTGTTAGCCAGGATGGTCTCGACTCCTGACCTCGTGATCCGCCCGTCTCGGCCACCCAAAGTGCTGGGATTACAGGCTTGAGCCACCGCGCCCGGCTTGAATGTTCTTACGACGAGAAAATGATAAATGCATGGATGATGAATATACTAACTACTCTGATTAGATCATTATACAGCATAGCTATGTATCAAAACATCAAACTGTACTTCCATAAATATATAGTTATATGTCAAATAAATTTAAAAATAAAAATGAAAATAATAGCCCTAATACATTTTAACATCAATATTATTTTTTATTAAAAAAACTATATCTTCCAAAACAAAAAATTATAAGAGTGGCATTGTTTTACATTTTTATAAATTTCTTCAATGTTGGCTTAATAGAAGACAGTCAATATATTGTTTTGGTTAAAATATATAAAGAATATCTAGTCTTGCACAAATAGTTGGAAAAGCGAGCAGTATTGTGATAGCTTTCTCAGATAATTGAGAGATATTTTTCTTTGATGATACACCAACACAAGTGGTGGTTAGTTACAATGTGTACTATAAAACAGGGGTCCCCAACCCCCGGGCCGCAGACCAGTACCGACCAGGCCGTACAGCAGGAGGTGACCAGCAGACCAGGCCGTACAGCAGGAGGTGAGCGAGTGAGCATTAATGCCTGAGCTCTGCCCCCTGTCAGATCAGCCGTGGCATTAGATTCTCACAGGGACGTGAACCCTATTGTGATCTGCCCGTGCCAGGAATCTAGGTTGTGCATGCCTTATGAGAATCTAACTAATGCCTGATGATCTGCAGTAGAACAGTTTTGTCCCAAAACCATCACCATCCCCGACACCTAATGCTTCCACCAGTCTGTGGAAAAATTGTCTTCCATGAAACCAGTCCCTAGTGCCAAAAAGGTTGGGGAACACTGCTCTAAAACATATTAATAGATTTTTCATATTCTGTTACATTGAAATCCTTTGGTCTATCTGTACTTTCAAAGAATCTTCTTAGTCATGCATGATTTTGTAACATATCTTCATTAGTCATTTGTAAAATATTGGTGCATTTGTAAAATATTGCTGCATTAAGCAGATCTTCCCAGTATTGACATACTACATTATATAATAATAGTAAAAATAAATTATTTAATATCACCTTTGATCTTAGAACTTCAAATATTGGGAAGCTGTCAATAATATTACTCATGGTGGCATATAAGTTTTCTAAAATTCTAATTTCTGCTTGAAAGTTTAAATTTTCAATTGGCAACAAATACTCAACCGGTTGACTTTATTTTCAAGAAAATGTCTGCCAAATTACTCAGGTGTGAATAACCATTGTTTGACCATCAGTAACGCTTTGAAGTAAAAACAGTGTTCTGTGAAAAATGAAGCTAGTTCCTGTCTTCTCTTAGGACTCCAAACACTTATGTTAGAGCTTACTGGCCATGTTCTACTGATTTATCATGCTTTTTCTGTATTTTCCATCCTTTTATCTCTCTGTGCTTCATTCTAGATATTTCCTACTGTCCAATCTTTCAGTTCACTAATCATTTCTTTAGCTGGTCTACTACTGCAAACTCACCAACTGAGTTTCTTGATTTCAGTGATTTTTTGTTTCTAGAATTTCCAGTTGATTGTTTTTAATAGATTGCAGTTCTCTGGTGAAAATCTCCACTTCTTATCTATTTTCTGGAACATATTAATCACAATTATTTTAAAGTCCATGTCTGATAATATCAGTATCCGGACCTGTTCCTATTGTCTGTTTTTCTTTTGGTCTTTTGGTAACTCTTATTTCTTGGTATGTATGCTAATTTTTAAATTAACATCAGGCATATTTAATTAAAAAAAAAAGTAGTGAGTGATAACTCATGACTCTGTTGTTGCTACCCTTCAGAGAGGATATTCTTTCCCCCTGGCAGTGAGGCTAAGGAAGTGGTTCTTAAACTTTCACTTGTATCAGAACCACTTTGAGGGCTTATGCAATACAAATTTCTGAGTACCTCACCACCAGAGGTCCTGATTAAGCAGGTCTGGTGTAGGGGTCTGAGAATTTGCATTTCTAATTAGTTCAGATGATACTGCTGGTCTGGGCACCACACTTTAAGAACCAGGAGACTAAGGCGAAGTACCTTAATCCACTTTGAGACTCAGCTGATTGGAAGCTAGGCTTCAGTCTTTTCAAGGGCTGGTCAATTTCTGGTAAGCCCTTAGAATGTAGCCCTTCAGTGGTTCTAAGTCAAAGTCTGGGGTATCTGCTGGGCTCTCTTTCTGAACTCCGATCGTTCCCCGAGTCCCATGAGATTACCAAAATCTTGTTCAGTTTCTCAGGTTTATAGCCACTGCTTTACTAATCAGCAAATACCTCAAGGGGAAAAGTAGAGCCAAATGTTGTGTTTACCCTTTTAAAGTTTCCTTCTCTCCAGGATCTTGATCTCTCAAGTTCTCACTTGCTTCATAACTCTCAAGTACCTTCAAAAACTTTTTTCTTATATTTATCCAGTTTTTTCAAGTTATTCTCAGTGGCAGATTTTACATAAAACAAAATATGCCACAGACTGAAGCAGAAGTCCCCAACCAGACAATGTTTTTAATACTCATATTTTTTCCCTCAATATAAATTAGTAAATTGGAATTCCAATACATGTGTTAATACACTATAGTCTAAGTAGGTTTGAGTATTTCCTTAATAAATTCCTCTCCTCTGAGTGAACTAAAAAAATTAAGTCCCAAAACTAAAGCTGTAGTCCAGATATTGGAATTGGTGAGAACTAACTTCCCATGAAGTTCTGTCTGGATTACCAGCAAACCTACTTACATGTTATTACTACCTGTAAAACATACAGTATCACTATTATACTGAATTCTTGACCTTTATCTCTTCTTTGCATATAGGATAGAAGGCACAGTGAAAGAAAAAGCATTCAAACTCCCTTATCCTACTGCCTACTCTAGAGTCTTTTTTGAATGAGAGAAATATCCCGTAAAAACCTGGTAGGTAAGATCAGGAGGATTTTACCTGACTTGGAATCTTAAATATTTGAAATCACACATGTGAAATCACACTTTTTCCCAGGGGTAAGAAACAGACAAAAATATGAAAACAAAAATCAACTAAAATTTTATCACATGGAGATAATCCCATTTTTATTTTGCTGCATGTAAGTCCAGATTGTATGTATATACTATACAAACTATATATAGTTTTTCATAAACTATAAAACTATAAAAAAACTATATACTATGAATATCACACATATATTCTGTAACCTGTGTCAATATATGAGAGTTTTACTATTTAAGAAAAAATATATAAAAACAAAACCCATAAATTCCAGTACTTGAACTGTAAATGTTTTTGAAGGAACATTTTCATTAATTTTTCTTTATCTCAGATGGACACTCCAAGGATCATGGAAGTAACGTGCCTAACTTATAACTACGTTGAGGACATACTACGTTTTCAGTAGAGACTAGGTCCTTCTGTAACACTTTCTAAAATCTAGACCAGTGGTCAGCAAACTATGATCTTGGGCCAAATCTGGCCTGCAACATTTTTGTAAATAGAGTTTTATTGGAATCACAGAGCAGAGTTTAGTAACTGCAACAGAGACAACATGGCCTGCAAAGGCCAAAATAATCACTGTGTGGCCCTTTGTAGAAAAATATTGCTGACCCCTAGGTAGAGCAAGCCCACACTCCACACTCCTTGATTTTTCTGAGAAGCATTGCAGCCATCCATGAATCTGAATGCTACAGGATTCTTCATCGCCATGCAAAGACAGATATAGTCTCACAAAACAGAAATAAAAATAATGGAAGCCATGGCTTCTCATCTGTCCCCTCACCTTCTGGCATCCAGATAAAACTAGGCTAACACTCGCAGTCTAGTAGCATGGGAAGGAATTCAGATGCCAAAGTCCTTTTATTACCATCTCTACCTACTATGTTTCCTAGAGGGCAGGAATAATTTTTATTTGTATTTGTTATGATATTGAGATTACACAATCAGTGGCATTCAAATAATTGATTACAGAGAATTAAGCATGACTTCACAGATATACTTTGTACTTTGCCTCTAAAGTTTACACTGCCCCTTCACACACTATAAATGGGCAAATTCTGTCTCAAGAAGTTGTTTTGGGAGAATTACTTAAGCCCAGGAAGTCAAGGCTGCAGTAATCCATGATTATACCACTGCACTCTAACCCAGGGTGACAGAGTAAGAGCCTGTCTCAAAAAAAAAAAAAAAAGAGAAAAAGGAAGTTGTACAAAACATCCAGCAAATCACCAGTGAATATTTTAAAAGTCACAATAAATAATAAAAGACCTAAACTACCTTTTGACAGGTATAATGTAGTGATAAAGTACCCTGGCATAAAAATCATACTGCCTGTTTGTACCATGGCTTCTCAACATACTTGGTAGGTGACTGTGGATAAATTATTTAAGCACTCTACACCTAAGTTTCTTATACAATGAAGATATGAGCAGTTGTAATAGATATATACAGATATATTAATAGAATTGTGAAGATTAAATGCAAACCCATGTAAGGCACTTAGAATAGAACCTGGCACACGTTTGCTGCTACTACCATGACCAGAACTACTATCATCACTACCAACACTCTTACTACTACATTATTTTCATTGTCATATTAAAAGCTCATCAGTAATAACTTGGAAAATAAAGAAAGGATAGGTGTGCTACAATATTCATCACATCTTAATCAAAGAGTTCCCCTTAATTATTTTTACCAGGTATGGCTAATTCATTTGGAAGAGGTCTTAATTCTCTTGAAATATTCTCCATGAAGGTTCATAGGGTTATCTAAGTAAAATAAAACTACTCCAAGTAGAAGAATGAAAAAGAAATAACCATAATTTCCAAGGACAGAACAACGCTGCTTTCTCTAGAATGATAACAAATTTTGTCTGGAATCCAGAAGGAAATTGGGTTTTGAAGTAGCTTTAGAGTTCTATACCTCAAATCTGTTGAGGAGGGAATGGTATTTAAATATGTTCACTCCAAACAGGAAAGGAACTAAGTTGAGTATATAGCTTTTATAGATGTCTCTTATAGTATATATCTTATTTAAAAAAATTTTTTTTTTTTTTTTTTTTTGAGACAGAATCTTGCTATGTCGCCCAGGCTGGAGTGCAACGGCATGATCTCAGCTCACTGCAACCTCTGCCTCCCAGGTTCAAGTGATTCTCCTGCCTCAGCCTCCCGAGTAGCTGGGACTACAGGCATGTGCCACCAGGCCCAGATAATTTTGGTATTTTTAGTAGAGATGGGGTTTCCACCATGTTGGCCAGGCTGATGTCAAACTCCTGACCTCAAGTGATCCCCCTGCCTCAGCCTCCCAAAGTGATGGGATTACAGGGTAAGCCACCACAGCTCAACCATAGAAATTTACTATATTTACATATTATATAGCTTATAATATATAAAAAACATTGTTAAAGACATACTATATAAATATTTTATAGTATATGTCTAATACCGACCACTGAGGATGCTGTGGTCATTAATTACAGAATATCTAATGGTCTTACAAGATAGTTTATCATTCATTGAACTATATCCTTTTTTTTTTTTTTTTTGAGACAGAGTCTCACTCTGTTGCCCAAGCTGGAGTGCAATGGCACGATCTTGGGCTCAACGCAACCTCCACCTCCTGGGTTCAAGCAATCCTCCCGCCTCAGCCTCCCTAGTAGCTGGGACTACAGGCACATGCCACCATACTCAGCTAATTTTTGCATTTTTTAGTAGAGAAGACGGAGTTTCACCATGTTGGCGAGACTGGTCTCGAACTCTTGACCTCAGGTGATCTGCCCGGCTCAGCCTCTCAAAGTGCTACGATTACAGGCATGAGCCACCATGCGCAGCCAATATGTGTGTATTAATATAAGATCACATCAACAGAAGTTTTTCGGAGATCCCAAAAAAACCTTCTTTGATATCAACATGGAAGTATATATGGATAGCTACTGGGGGCGGGGGCAGGGGGGCAGACTTAGGGAGACAATGGGAATCACAGACCTATGCCTACAGACTTTGTGACTTCAAGATGTCATTTGATCTAATTTTAAGACTTCAGGTAGACACAAAAAATGTATTCCTATTTTACAGACGAGTCAACAAAGGCCTAAGGAGATGCTAAAACACCCAAGGTAACAATGTTATATACCTAAAGGGATTTTAACCATGTTCTCCTTCTTCGGGTATAGCTTTTCTTATATTGCACCACAATGAACACTGTTTCCTCCACTCAGTACCATGGTATTCTAGCTATGTAGATTTATGTAGCAAGACATTTCTTCTTCCAAATCCTGCAATATTGGGAACTAATGGATAACAATGTCTTGCAGTAAACTTCTCCTAGCATCCTCTGACATTTCCCAAAAGTCTGTCGTAATCAACACTCCATTCTTGGGAAAGTATGATTTTTACATTTCTAGAAATTTCCATCAACATGCTATAAGACTGCCATGAACAAACTACAAACGTTAAAAATATTAGGGATAAATTCTTCTTTGCAGGATGCAGTTGACTCTACAGTTGCTAGGACCCTATGAGGTAAATTTTAGTTCAAATTTTCCTTGCTGTTTCTAATCGGGAAGGGGAGGCTAATACTATGGTACAATAGAAAGAACAAGTACCTGGGTTCTAGTTTTAGCTCTGTCGTTAATTACTTGTTTGATCTTAAGAGAATCACTTAATCTCTTGGAACTCTAGTTTCTTCATCTGTAAAATAAAGGGGTAAATCTAAAATTTGAAAGACCTCATTTAGCTTTAAACCATGGTGAATCCATATTTATGCTGATTCTGAACAAACAGCCTCTAAGTCTCCTCACTAAAATGTCTATTCCTCAGTCTGGCCAAATACTAAATTTTTTATATTTCATAGGTTACCTTCTTTAGTACTGTCCAACAGAACTTTGTGTGATAATGGAAATGTTGTATACCTGCACAGCCCAATATGGTTGCCACTAGTCACATGTGGTCACTGAGCACTTAAAAGAGGAACTAAATTTTAAATTTAATTTTAATTATTTAAATTTGAGTAGCCACACATGGCTACTGATTACCATACTGCACATCACAGCTCCAGAAGTCCCAATAACCCAATTAAAAGACAGTATTACCAAGCCCTCTCCTCAAACCTGAAAGCCAGATCCAACTCACAAAACATAAACTTAACAAAATTTCATCAAGAATGCAATTTGTGGCTGGGCGCAGTGGCTCATGCCTATAATTCCAGCATTTTAGGAGGCCGAGGTGGGCGGATTACCCGAGACCAGGAGTTCGAGATCATCCTGGCCAACACAGTGAAACTCTGTCTCTACTAAAAATAGAAAAAATTGCATAGTGGCCTACACCTGTAATCCTAGCTACTGGGGAGGTTGAGGCACGAGAATCACTTGAACCTGGGAGGCAGAGGTTGCAGTGAGATCACGCCACTGCACTCCATCCTGGGAGACAGAGTGGGACTCTGTCTCCCAAAAAAAAAAAAAAAGCAATTTGTTAGTCAGCTAAGTTTAAAAGCAATTGATTCCATTTTCTTCTCAAAGTTCTCATTTTTCTCCTATGCTTCCTGGAGGCAGTATTACAGTAATCTTACATTTTTATATGTGGTACTTTAGGTAGTACGATAGTGTTGGGGTTCCCACCTTTACAAACAGTTCTATAGATACAGCAAATAGGAACAAGCTCACAGATACAGCACACTTTAGAGCTACTTTTTCCCAATTGCAGCATTTATACTCTGCTGTCTCTGTATGCCTTACCCTGTACCACCCTACTTTCCCTCTGTCCCCTTTGACAAAGAGAGCTCCAAGAAAACAGGCTGTTACCTCCTCGAGCAGGCCTGCATAGCAGAACGAAGGTCAAGAGACGCGTGGAAACGAATAGCAAGAAAGGTAAGTGGCTGCTGGGAAAGACTGCAGTCTCAGCACCCGGTCTCCCTTGGAAACTGGAAAAGGCTTGCACTGCCACTGCTATACAGCAAGCCAGAGGCAAAGCTTGTAATTTGCTAAGGAGCTGCTACTAAGGAGGAGGAGAAGGAAGGGGAGGAGAAAACGGAAAGAAGGCAAAATCTTGGGCCTCGGCAGAGCCAATGCTGCTAATAGTTCCCAAAATAACATTCCATTAGATGCATGTTTTATACACTGTACCAAACCAATCAATACTACTTCTCATCTGACAGGGACGGGAGAAAGAGAAATTCTTCCTCATGTGAAAGAAGACAGAGCAAAGAGAGATGCAGCATTCTCATTCTGGATCCTATTTCATCTGCCCTTGAGCTACCCTAGTTGCTGCATCCATCCAACTGAGCTGTAAATACTGCCTCACTTGAGGATCAGGCATAGCCAGCTGGCAAATGCCAACAGCTGTGAAGAGATAGATAAAAAAGGAACACCTGACACACAGAAATGCAGGAACAAATTTCATATCTGCTATAAATGGGTTAAACCTAGATAGAGAAAGAGTGTACATACCACTCAATTTGATAAGCTAGCTACAGATCAGGAAGATTTCTAGATCTAATATGTGTCACATATCAAAATATGATCTGATTTCACAGTTTAGGGCAACTGCATTCAAATGCTCATGTGTCATTTTTGGCCTCTCTAATTTAACACTGAGATCAGAGCTGACGTTTAAGCAAGGAATCAAAGCTACAATTCCATTAAGAATTTTTTAAGAAAGAATTTCCCTCAGCCAAACTAAGCATTTCTTGAATTGAGACCTATAATTAACTGGCCCCAAATGTCAAGAGTGCTGAGTTTGCAGAAGTTGAAGTCAGCAAATTTTGTCTGTAAAGGGTCAAACAGTAAATCTTTTAGGTTTTGCAGGCCTACTCAACAGCTCTGTTGTGAGGCCAAAGCAGTTATAGACAACACATAAATGAATGGGCAAGGCTGTATGACTACTGCTTGCTGTGCTACGCCAGCAGAAGGGAGCAGCTGCAACAGAAGCAATGTGGCTTGAAAAGTCTAAAATATTTACTATCTGGTCCTTTGCAGAAAATGTTTGCTGATCCCTGCTCTAGACTCTTAAGTTATATATCACCAAGCTATGGCTCAGAGAAGTCCTTTTGCTTTAGAGAAAGTGTGAGTCTAGTGTTTCTGTGACCTACCTTAGATAACTACTATATCATCTTTAATTCTTTTTTTTTTTTTTTTTTTGAGACGGAGTCTTGCTCTGTCGCCCAGGCTGAAGTGCGGTGGCCGGATCTCAGCTCACTGCAAGCTCTGCCTCCCGGGTTTACGCCATTCTCCTGCCTCGGCCTCCCGAGTTGCTGGGACTACAGGCGCCCGCCACCTCGCCCGGCTAGTTTTTTTGTATTTTTTAGTAGAGACGGGGTTTCACCGTGTTCGCCAGGATGGTCTCGATCTCCTGACCTCGTGATCCGCCCGTCTCGGCCTCCTAAAGTGCTGGGATTACAGGCTTGAGCCACCGCGCCCGGCCTTTAATTCTTTTCCATCTGAATATTTGTTTCATTAAAAACACATCAGCCTCAAGTGCCAAAGCCACTTTCACAATAACAATGTTTTACTTATGTAGGTCACTCTACAGTTAGTTCCTGGTCAGAACAAGTGTTACTGATGGTAAGAATGGCAGATTCAAGCACCAACAAGGCCAGTGAGTGCTGCTTTACTTCATACACATCAGCTGTACCAGGCCAACTGTCTCAAATATTTATCATTTACTGCAAAGCAGACCAAGACAAATTCAGCACCACCACTTATTTTTCTTTAACAAGATAGCCCAAGAAATTAAACATACAAAATGTATATGGAAATAACCTATATATCAAACAATAAGGGGAATGGTTAAATAAATTAAAGAACATTCATGTGATAAAATATTATAGACATTAAAAGACAAACTAAAAAGTACTACATATACATAAGTTCCAAAATATTTATATCTGGAATATATTAAAAAACTTTTACTCATTTTTTAAAAAAGAACCAACCTAATGACAACAACAAAATCAACAAAATACATAATCAGGAAATTCACAAAAAAGGAAACCAGAAAGCATATAAACATAAAAGAAAATGTTGTTTCACTAGTAATAAAAACAAAATGCAAATTAAAATGATAAATGATTTTATCTTCCTTAGATTACCAAAAAAGCAGCAGCAAAAAAAAAAAAAAAAAGAAAATTCAAGTCTAACCTAGCTGTAAAGAATTAGAAAATCATGTACATTGCTGGTGAGAGTAAACAGGAGAGCAATCATGCTCCAATGAAGATGCACTTATCCTATAGACCCGGAAATTCCATTTGGAAATAAATACTGTTGAGAAACTCTTGCATGTTTGTGTCAAGAAACATGAACAAGAATGTAAACAGCAGCATCATTAGTATTAGGGGAAGAAAAAAAAAAAAGATCTAAATACCTAAATGTCCATCAGCACAGGAAAAAAACAAAAACAAACTGTGGTATAATTATATAATGGATTAAAATAAGCATTTAGAATGAACAAACAGAATGCTAAGTGACAAAAGCAAGTTTCAGAATGATGTGTGCTGATTATACCATTTATATAAAGTATTAAAATATGTAAAAGATTATATAAGTATGCAAATGAATAATAGTGATAAAAATTTGAGAATGATAAATAGCAAATTCAGGATAGTGATTAATTTTAGGGAGAGAATCAAAGGATGAGACTGAGGAGAGATACACAGGGGCTTAACTATATTTTATTCTTAATAACGGAAGCAAATATGGCAAAATATTGGGATTTGATCAGACCAGAAGATGGATAGATTGGGTGTTTGTAATATTTAGTAACTTTTTGTTTTCATTTTTTGTTGTTGTTTTTTGAGATGAGGTGTTGCTCTGTCACCCAGGCTGGAGTACAGCTGACATGATCATAGCTCACTACAGCCTCGACCTCCTGGGCTCAAGTGATCCTCCCACATCAGTCACTTGAGTAGCTGGGATTACAGGCACAGGCTACCACGCCTGGCTAGTTCTTTTTTCTTTATAATTCTCTGTAGAGATGAGGTCTCACTATGCTGCCCAGGCTAGTCTCGAACTCCTGAGTGCAAGTGATCCTCCCACCTCTGCCTCCCAAAGTGCTAGTATTATAGGCATAAGCCACCGCACCTGGCCAATAATTTTTTAAAAGAAAAAACTGTATACAGCATGATCTCAAAATAAATAAAATATATAAAGATGTTAGCAGTGATACTGCTGATGGTGAGAATATGTGCAATTTTTATTTTCTATTTAAAATACAGTTATTGTGGAAAATTTTGTAAATTTTTTAAAAGTTAAGGTTAGAAACTTTTAACTTGGAAAAATGATCATTAATATTTAAAGGACTGTTCCAAACAGTAAGATATACATAAAAGAGATGTATTTGTATTTCACACTTTTTTTATTACCATAGTTGATAGTGATACAGAAAGCACAGGTACTCCTCAGTATATGCTAAATACTAAAGGAAGTTAAATATGCCAGAAAATAACTGGTCAGCCATAGGGGGCAAAGAGAGAGAAAAGAGGTCAGAAGTGGTAGAAAAAGGAGTTCTAACTTGTGTAAGTAGGCAATTAGGAAAAGACCTGTGTTAGCATACATGGACTCTCTCTATTACGACCAGTAGATTCAGACTCTTCTACTCTCACCAACTCCTAGAAATTGGTCTCCAGCTCCTATAATCACTAGGATGGCCTCCAGTAGGGAAAAAGGGGGTACCTGGGGAAGCAGAAAAGCTCTTAGACCTGCAGTTCTTAACCTTTATTGAAATCTAACCCATCTTTAACAATCAGATAAGAAATATAATCTCCTACCCCTAAAAAAGCACTTACGTATACACAAAATTTGGCTAGCAATTTCAGGGATTTCTGAACTTTCCATTAGCTCAGATTATGAACGAAAGGATCTAGAAAGAAAGAACTCCCTAATAGACCTAAATTAGATTTATCTTCAGAGAAAGCCTCTAAAATAAGTCTATTATTTTCACTTTCCAATTACCCTACTTTGCAGATGAATCAAATTTCTTTAAGACTCAGTGGCATTTTTTTTTTTTCTTTTTTGAGTCAGGTTTCCTGAGGTAAGTCTACATATGGTAAAATTTGCCCTTTTTAGCATATAGGTCTGTGAGTTTTGACAAAGGCATAAAGTCTTATAACCATCACCATAATCAAGATACAGAACAATTCTGTCACCCTCCAAACCTCACTCATGCTACTCAGTGGTCACCCCAGTCCTAGCCTAAGGAAAATTTTTTTTAACTTTTATTTAAGTTCAGGGGTACACGTGCTGCAGGTTTGTTACACAGGTAAACTCATGTCACAGAGTTTGTTGTACAGATTATTGTATTTCATCACCCAGGTACTAAGCCTAGTACCCAACAGTTATTTTTAAAACTCAGTGTTGAAGAAACACATTGACTTTTTCTCACACTAGAAAGTAATATGTAAACCAGCAACTGTCTTAGCTCATTAAGTCAGATGTTGGCCACTATACTAAACTGTAGATTATAACAAAAAAAGTGCTATTCTACCCACAACTAACCACCATTCTCGAAGTTCTAGGAAGGTAAGAACTACTCTTTATCATTACATCATTAAAATTCAGCATTGTGCCTACTCTTTATTAGGTACTCTAAAACAATTATTGAACTGAATTAACGTTATGGATAAAACTCAGAATCTGAGCTATTCAGTTTTGTTTTAGGGTTGACCCTAATTTCCTACATATTTATTTACCATTTTAAAAGTCTGGTCAATAGTGTATTGGTTCATGCACTTATTTTGTTCATTCTATTCAACCATTTTCCCACTTTACCTTTCTTTTCTTTTTTTTTTGAGACAGAGTCTCGCTCTGTCACCCAGGCTGGAGTGCAATGGTGCGATTTCAGCTCACTGCAATCTCCGCCTCCTGGCTTCAAATGACTCAGCCTCCCAAGTAGCTAGGACTACAGGCGAGCACCACCATGCTTGGCTAATTTTTTGTACTTTTAGTAGAGATGGGGTTTAACCATGTTGGCTAGGCTAGTCTCAAACTCCTGATCTCAGGTGATCCGCCCGCCTCAGCCTCCCAAAGTGCTGGGATTACAGGCATGAACCACCGTGCCCAGTCACCACTTCTTTACCTGTTCCAGATACTACATATGAAAATGAATGTCTGTTCTGAAGCAAGATCTTGTACGGGAGTTGGACATACTAAGTGCTGATAATTAAAATTTAAGACAAAAAAATGCCACAAAGAGATAGCTCTGGAGAGGAAATCTGAGGAGTATCAGGAATAAAATGCTGCAGGGGGCGTGATCTGGGCAGAATCTAAAGAGAATAAGAGACTTTCTAGAAAACAAGGGAGGACAACATTGCTTGCAGGACCATTCTCAGATTTTAAGCAGGAGAGAGTGACTGGATGAGATTTGCATATTAGAAAGATCACTAATGCTTCACTGTAGATGGTGGAATGGTGGGGTGGGGCAGGGGAGAGGAAGGCCAAAGGTCCCAGTTAGGAGGGCCTGAGTTAACAGAGAGAGGAGAGGATGGAATTGAAGGATTCTGAAGGAGAATGAAAGACAGGACTTGGTGACAGACTAAATATGAGAAGTAAATAATGAAAAGCCTTCTAGTTTGATTTCCAAGTTCTCAGTTGGGTGACATGTAAGACCATTAGCAAAGAGATTTCTAAAAGAAAGTGAGAACAGAGACTTTCTCTTGCCTTTTTAAGGCTAGAGGAAAGAAAGATTTGGTTTACCTGTTTGCTTATTCTCTCTTCCTAAAGAGGACTTGAGAACTCTTACAGAAATACATGCCTATAATACTACTTTAAATAAATAAATAAAGGGAAAAGGAAATAAGAAATAAGGAGATAAAGTAACAGCCAGAAATGGCTATTGTTACGGAGTGCCTACATGAAGTCAGGCTGTCCTAAGTAAGTTCTTTACATGTAGTATAATGAACTTCTGCAAAGAAGTCTGAGCTGGGCCAGGTGTGGTGGCTCACGCCTGTAATCCCAGCACTTTGGGAGGCCGAGGCAGGCGGCGAGGTCAGGAGATCAGGACTATCCTGGCTAACATGGTGAAACCTCGTCTCTACTAAAAATACAAAAAAATTAGCCGGGCGTGGCGGCGGGCACCTGTAGTACCAGCTGCTGGGGAGGTTGAGGCCCCAGAATGGCGTGAACCTGGGAGGCGGAGCTTGTAGTGAGCCGAGATGGCGCCACTGCACTCCAGCCTGGGTGACACAGCAAGACTCAAAAAAAAAAAAAAAAAAAAAAGTCTGAGCTGGAGAGAGAGAGATCTGAGTGCTAGCTGCAGCAATCAGAGTGGATGAGGTCAGCTAGGGAGAGTCCTAAGGAGAGAAAAGAAGGAAGCTTAAGGAACAATACCTAAGGTGTTCACAGAAAAAAAAGGGCTAAAAAGAACACAAAGAAGGAGCAATCAGAAAAGGTAGAAGTGAGCCAGGAAAGAATACTATCAGAGAGGTTATGGTAGAACAAAAATTTAGGAAGGCAATAGTCAACATTATAATTATTGCCAGGATTCAAGGTAAAAGATGAAGTGACTAAGGAATCTGTAATTAGAAAGTTTACAGGGCCCTTTGCCAGAAAAAATTCACTGGATTGAGGGGGTGAGTAGAATTTCTATTTCAATATTTGAACAGTGAATAGAAGGCCAAGATGAACAGTGAAGGGAAGAGTGAGATATGGTAACCCTAGAGAGCAGTGCAGGGTCAAAGGTGAATTCTATTATGATGGAAAAACAAGCAACTGTCAAGGACAAATAAAATCATTGTGCAGGTGTATTTTTGTCATAGATAGAGCTAAGCTTGCAGTTTTGCTTCCCAATGTTTATGAATTTTGTATGCTAAGTGTTCTATTAAACACTGTCAGTTTCATTATAAAGAAATTTAGTTCTCAAAGGATTCTTGAGCTATTACTATATTTTATTTACATGTCAATGATCAATGAGCCATTTTCAGCACAACCGGGCAAGGATTCTGAATCATACTCTAGTTCCCTTTATCAGGTTAGAAGACTAGATTTCCTTAGAAAAAATAAATTTAAAAGTTAGGTCAGTATACTATCCAGTATTATCTAAGAGACTCTGAGGAAGAGGAAGAAAAAATCACTGTTTAATTTAAAGAAGAATCAGAAACAAGCCCTCAGGTAATTGCTGTCAGCCAATTCCATTTTTAAAAATACGTGTTAAAATAGAAATATGCCTGCCCAAGGCTCTGGAACTCTCCCAAAGATAAGTTTCTTATACTCAGCAACCTCAGCCAACCCTGGACAGCCAGGTGACCCATAAGACAACCTCTCATTTGGTTCTCAAAACAAAAAAACCCTATTTCCCATCTAGATTTCAGAGAGGCTAGCAAGTTTTCAATTTGCTTCACTTTCAGAAGTGATATCTCCCTATACAAAGACTCATTTCCTAGAAGTTCTACCTCCCCTTCAAATAAATATGAAGAGATTCTAACCATTGTGCTTATATTGCCAAGCTCATGGTATACAAATATCCAATGAAGACTGACCCCTTGGACACATTTTCTTGGAAGCATGGGCCTCAAAGTCCGAAAGACCTCGTTTTGAATTCTGGCTTTTCATTACAAATTCTGTGACTGTGGACAGATTCCTTAACCTAGCTGAGCCTTAATGCATTCTCTTATGTGTATTAAGAAAAGAATATTACTTATCTGACAAAGTTACAAAGGTTAAATGCATCTAGCAGGGTACTTAGCATATAGTAAGTTTCCAAAAACATTAATTCTCTTACAGCATTTAAACCCTTCATATGCTTAAAGGCAAACTCAATCTCCTCTGGCTCCACGAAGCCCCTTCTGGCTACTCCATCCTATACCATTTATCTTCTCTGAACTCTTAATATACCTACCTAAACATAATTTTGCTCTCAAGGATATACTATTCCTTAATATACATTCATGCCTTACTATGTGTACATTTGATGTCTTGGATCATGAGAGCACCTAGGGCATGTCCCTTTTTTATGACACAGTTCTTAACACAATATTGAGCACATAACTAAGACAGTCACTGATGACTTAGAAGGCTATTATTTTATAATCTAATATTCCCTATAGATCTCATAACTCCACCAATTAGCTGATTAAGAAACTGAACAAGAGAAGTTAAATGGCTTGCCTGAAAAGGCATAAATTGTGGGCTTAGCTGGAGAGTAAACAAGGTATCCTGTCTCGCAACCCAGGGAGCTTTATATCTTGTACCTGTTGCTCTTGCGTGAAGAAGTGCCAGAGTGAAAATGCACAAACGGCCTCATGTGCCAAAAATATCTGCATTCCCTATATTAAAACACTTAAATGGAATGGGATAGAAAGGCTCATCTGCAAACTCATCCAAACACAAAACGGTCTTTGCTAGCTTCACACTCAAGTAGATCAACAGACATTCTTCTGCTGCCATCTTATGGGCATAGAAGATCACTACACATGGGCTTATTTTCATTTGAGAAATAATTTTATTCAATAAACATTTACCCATCATCTACTATGTATTAGGCTCTGTGAAGAAAACCCAATTAAAAAGCATCCTCAAGAAGCTCACAATGTGGTAATGAAAAGCAACAACATACCATTTAATTAATTAGTAAACCAATCCTAAAACAGTGTTACAAAAAAAGAACACTGAAGAGTGTTTTAGCCTGGGGCTCGGGTGTAGCAGGGTAGTCAGCAGTGGGTTCTAATTTGCAGGAGTTCTTACAGTATGAATACAATTTTGTTAAGCAGAGAAGGTGAGAAAAAACCACTCCAGAAAGAAGGTCACCCATGGACAAAGAAAGAGGGTCATGAAAGTAAAACCTACAGGAAATAGGCCTTATCTTTCTACCTGAATAAAGTGACTCAATTACCAGGAAGAAGAGTTGAGAGAAAGTGATAAGAAAAATAGGGAGAAAAGTATAGTCCTGGGTAGGCTGAATTCAGAGTTTGGTGAGTGCTCTCTCTACAGGACTAAAATGACTAACGATCAGTAGGATTTTCTATATTGCCTGACTCAGCATGTGTTTGAATTCTGTCCAGAAACTGGTCCTCTGAACAAGATCAATTAGGAATCTTACATACATGGAAAAACATTAACTTCCATTAATATTCAATCTGATTGTAGAGTGTGTAGTAAGTAAACAACTTTTACCTATACCTGGTCAAACTAGTCTCTTCATTTTATAATTTCAAAGGCCAACTCAAGTTGCAACTGCCCCTTCACCTACGTAAACGAGCTTCTTTCTGTAATTGCCTAAATATCCAACAATTCTTTTTGTTTTACTTATTTAAAACATATATAATATTTAAGGTAAACAAAAAAAGATATAAAGAATAATAAACCATCACCTGTGTCTTACCATCCAACTTAAGAATAACAGTGCCAATTCCAGTTTCTTCTTCAAAAGAGAAGCATGTTTCTACTTCTTGAAACTCTTAATTGTCCTCTGCTACCCTAATCTTTTGGGTCTGATCTTTATAAGTCAGTGCATATGTTTAAATTCATTAGGAATGTGAACAAACACTAGTGAAGTTCCAAACTGGTTATATCTTATTCTTACCACTTGCCCAACCATACTACCAAATCAAAGTATGCAACCAAGCCAGTTTCCCAAAGACACATGTATCTAGGACATTAAAGCTATCAAACAAAGAAATTTTACCTGCTGCTTCTGACATTCCAGGTCCAGCACTCGCTGATGTCTCAACTCAACACACTGGAGTTAGCCTCCAAACACAGAGAGTGCTAATGAACTATGGCAGAGGCTTGTCTCAATTCCCCAGAACACCCAGATCAACTTCCTGTGCCTCTGATTTCCATAAAACCAGGAATGGCAAGGAACTCTATTGCCAGATCAAATCATTCCAGGTGAGAGCAGGTCAAGCTACCTCAGACACACCTTGCCACACACCTGTGAAGCAACTTTCCCAGAAGCCCAATTTTCAACAAATGGGTGGTTACTCCTCTGGCTGTCCTTCTCTAAACACTGGAGCCCATTTTATGAGATTGTACCAGCAACTGTCCTTTTCTAACATTGGAAAATCAACTGATAAACGAGAAGGGAGGGTTGAATGAGGGCTCAAATTTTTGGTCCCTCCTACATGTCACCAATATTCATAGCTCTGAAAAATGAACCACTTTATCAGAAGGAGATTAACCTCAAAAACATGACTGATAAGGGCTTTTAGTAGCAGGTGTTGGGTGACTGTCTTCACTCTGAAGTGGCTGGGAATTGGGATAGAACTACCAGAGGTTCTGCTACATAAGGAAATGGGCTCTTGTCCTTTCTTCTAAATGCACATGTCCTGAGGGGGAGGGGAAAACACTTTAAGCTTCCACTCCTGAACTGTTAAGTGGTGGGCTGAGAAACTGCATGACAAATGCCCTTGTCTCTAGAAAATGAAGTGAGATGGTGTTGGCAATAGCCATGTTTAGCAACAGAAATATGCAAAAAATAAAATAGACTCTTTTATTCAAGGCTCTACATCTCATTGCTTTAACTCTTAGTAGACACCATCCAGGCCTCCCTTCCCAGAACTGTTTGGCGGAGATAAACAGTACTAACGTTATTTTTAAACAGCTTTATTGAGACATAATTCACATACCCATTAGGTGTACCATTTAAAGATTTTTAGTATATTCAGATTTATGCAATCATCACTATAACCAATTTTAAAACATGCTCACCCTAGTATCAAAAATATCCACTACTGCATAGTATGGAGTGTACTTGTTTGCGAAACAACAGAAATTGACCTCACTAAATTAGGCAGGAAAGGAATCTGTGGGAGGGAATTACTAACATTTTTAGCATAAAGAATACCACTGGGATAGGAGGCCCAGGCTCGAACTTTCCTGCAAGGGTCAACTGCTACCATTATCACATTCAGCTCACTAGCTGTTGCCTCAAATAAATGTTCAAGTGCTTAGATTCCTAGACACTGCTTGGTGAGGGGAAAAAGGCATAAGAAGGTACCTGTGTATGGCTGCCACTTACTGTGGTACCACAATGGAGATTTTCCCTTAGGGCTGCAGAAAATAATGTATGACATTATAAATAATTGGTAAGGAGATCAGAGGCAGGACAAGTGAGCTTAAATTTAAAAATTAAGTCTCCTACACTTGAGATATGGAATCCCTATAGCATGTAGGGTTTAAAAATTAAATAAAACAACCTAAAATCTAAAATGGTATTAACATTTAGCATTTTAGGGTGGATCTTATTTCCAAATGTATTGGCTCTGGAGAAGCTAGGAATGGATTTTAATGAAAGTCAAAAAAGCATTTCACTGGTAATGACATACATAATTGTCATATATATCTCTAAATTGTTTTGTAGTTTGCAAAGCACGTTCACATAGTCTGTCTCATTTGATCCTCACAGTAACTCCATGAGATAGGTTTGGGAAAATCTAGGTTACTCGTAAATTATTTCTAATCTTCATATACATACAAACAAGGTAAGCATTATCCCTTTTTGACATATGAGGAAAGAGTCAGAAATGGAACTTGATTTATTTAACCAAAATCACACATACAAGAGGCTGAACTGGACTCTTCTTTTTTAAAATTTTTTTAAAGAGATGGGGGTCTCACTATATTGCCCAGGCTGGCCTTGAGCTCCCAGCATCAAGTGATCCTCCTGCCTCAGCCTCTCAAGAAGCTGGGATTATAGGTATCAGCCACCACACCCCATTTGAACTGAACTCTTAAATCAATCCTGTGCATTTCCCACTAAGTCCAGCCATTCACAGTTATCTAGGGGTAGCCTCATCTCTCAGGCAGCAATATATCATCACTACTATTTCAAAGAGACATATTCTGAAAAAAATTACATAGAGGTGCCATATGACACTGAAAGCAGTTTGTTTGTAAGGTATATTCAGCCTGGTGAAGTCTCTTGTCATTCTGCTACCTAAGGATTAGGGCCACAGCACTAAAAGAATCGCCTTTTTTCTTTCTATTCCAGAGTTGTTCAAAGTCCCACAGCATAATCCTAATTCTATAAGAAATTCAGAAACCTCCAGAATGGTAATATAGTGAAAATGTACCTACTGCTACATACGTTTCACTCTCTTCTTGTTCAATATTCATACTTAGGAAGAGAGAGCTTATTTCTTTCAGTAGAGAAAAAACTTGGTAGTGGCAGCATGGCTGCAGACGTTTAGAAACTAAACACTTTAGAACAAAAATGGAGAAAGATTGGAGTTGTTTGTGGAACCTCTTTTCTAGAGTACCTTTTTGAGTTGACAACTGCCAGTCTTTAGCTTGGACACAGAGGAACAAATCAAATGACTTTTAAAAACCATAACTCAGAGTTTAAATTCTTGGTTTAAATTTTAAACATTCCAAAGATGATGCCAAATTAATCTGCTGACAGCTTCACGTTAGTAGGTACAAGTACCTAGCTTATAAAGACCCCAAGGAACTGAAGAAGGTCGATAAGTGTGGTATATATGACTCAGCCAGTACTCACTGTATGTTGACCAAGCAGTCATATGTAATGTGAGCTATTTGGGAGAGACAATTTTAGTTTATTGTGGAGAAAAACTATTTTTAACCATTTCTACAAAGAAAAGAAAGAGCACCATAAACAAATGTAAAATTCAGGGTTGGGCGAGAGAGAAAAAGCTAAAGGAGAAACAAAAGAATCAAAGGCAGACACTATTAGACTCTAATATTAGCAATGGGAATTGTTTACATTTTGTTGCTAAGGAAAACTTAGAGCTTTGGAAAAAGAACCCAACCACTACACTATTGTGACAGCTGCTGCCTGGCCCTGGTATTTCTGCAGAGCTATCTGCCAACAGCTTGCCACTTGCCATTTCTATCCTGTCAAATCAGTCCCTTTATAATCAGATGACCTTGTTTCTATAGTTCTCACAAGCAATCCAAAGACTGAATGGCAGTTATCAGAATGCCCTAAAGATAGAGACTGTTGCATTCTGAGCTGTGGACTGGCCCCTGAATCAAAACCTTTATTCTGAATGGATAATACTTAAATTCAATAGAAGAAATGGTCAGTGAATTCAATAAGAAGGAAAAGAAGGCTTAGGTGATAGTCTCTACTATGCCTCTGACTCAAAATGTGATATTAAGCAAATGACTCTATGCTCTTAGGGCCTCAGCATTCCCATTTGTAAAATAGGGAGCATATGTTCTAGTCCTTTCCATCTTGTAAAGAGAATACATTCAAGCACACTTGAGCTTTTCAGGGGGGAAAAAAAGGAACTTCACAAATCCAAGATTATGCCCTTCTCAAAAGGAATAAACTGTTTTAGAAGCTCTGCACTGAGTTATGTACGCAAAACCATAAATTATCTAGAATCCTGCAAACCTTGAATCTCTATTATATTTACTCTTCAATGATCACGGCCTTCTTCACAGACTTACATTGTAAGAAAGACTGTTGTCCCTGTAATTAATTTTCCTTCATGCCCTCCTGCTCCCTCTGCCCCATCATAACATAATCCTTTATCATTTTGGAACGTTGGAAAATACAGAAAAAATAAAAATAAAAAGTATCCATAATAGACCCAAAAATCCAATATTAACATTTCTATGTTTATTACTATTTGATATCATAATGTATTCTTTTATATCTAGCGTTGTTCATTTAGCAACATATCTGTAATTAACAAACTGCGTAAAGAACTGTTAGCACAAGAGTGTAAAGCTAAGACTGATCACTGGCCAACTGGTATGCACATACCCACTTATTCCCTCTTAAGATAAAACGTTCTCAGAAAAGGAAAGCCAGTTGTGCAATTTAATGGTAAAACCCACTCCCCAACTGAAGTGCTCTAATTACACTGCAAATGGAGATTATTTCTGAGAGAGAACCTTCTACTACTCAGGTCTAGCTGTGGCCAGTTTTAAAGCCCCATTTATCCCAATGCTCACTACTTGTTTGAAATTGGACCTGTGAACACAGGCTTCAGGCTTTTATTAAGGTTTCCCAGTAGGATTCAAAATCCTTCCACAATGAGCTGATTACAGAGAAAGCCGCAGCTTCAAGCAGAGAATTAGCATCCAGCATGCTCTTTCAGAAGGAAAATTTAGCTGTTTTCAAAACATCTGATTTTTTTTTTCTTTCAGTTTATGCTTGTCTAGCCAGAGAAATGAAATGGCTTTAATTCTATAAAGGCTTAAATGATATGTTTTATATGATCAAGTCATTCCCCTGCTGGAAATCCCTCAATTGTATTCCACAGCTTCAAGACTAGAAATTCAAATTTCTTAGCACAGTACAGACAAAAATCTACATGATTTGGTTCCTGCCTAACTCTCTAGTTTGACAATTTCCAGTTTCTCCAGTGGAATACCAGTCTTGGGTTTCTTTGAAAAACAAAACAAAACTACTGGATGGACTCAGAAATTTGGAAAATGCTGCAAATCCCCTAACCACTCCCATGTCCCACTCTCCCCACACCCCAGAGAGGAATGACCCTAAGAAGGCTTTTGAGTGATCCTATCTAATTTTGTTTAATCCATTGTTCCCGAATTCATTTGGCCACAGCATACTTTTTTTTTTCCTTCATCTAAATCTATTCCACAAAAGACACTTTCAGAAATGCTAACCTTGCCTCACCTTCTCCCAGCTTCAGGCATTCCGAACTTGTTTGTTTCTTGAATTTCTTATGTTTCCTCTCAAATACCATCCCCCTATTACTACTTATAGATAACTTATAGTTGCCTTTCAAAATTCAACTCCAGTTACCTTCTCTGGTAGGCCTTCCTTGTCACCCTATTCAATCTAATTGAGATTCCCCTTCTCTATGCTTTCATAGCAATCTACACATATCTTTACCACAGCACTTAACAATTATACAATAATATTTGATGTACTTGTTTGCCTTCCCATGATAGTTATATCCTCAAGGGCAGAAAAAATGTTTTCTTTTTTTTCTTTTTTTTTTTTTTTGAGACCAAGTTTCGCTCTGTCGCCTAGACTGGAGTTCGATGATGCAATCTCAGCTCACTGCAACCTTTGCGTCCCAGGTTCAAGTGATTCTCCTGCCTCAGACTCCTTAGAAGCTGGGATTACAGGCACATGTCACTACGCCCAGCTAATTTTTTGTATTTTTTAAGTAGAGAAGGTGTGTCGCCATGTTGGTCAGGCTGGTCTTGAACTCCAGACCTCAAGTAGTTCGCCCACCTCGGCCTCCCAAAGAGCTGGGATTACAGGTGTAAGCTACTGTGCCTGGCCAAAAAAAATGTTTTCTTTGGTCTTGTATCCTTAATGTCTCTGTGCCTGGCACATGGCAGTCTCTCAATAAATGGTTGTTAGGTGCTTTATATATGTGGGTTCCCATTTAAACAAGATTCTATATAGATAATACTATTTTGCAAAATCTTATACTTTAAAAACCATTCCTGATTCATTTACCAAACTCTTCCTATACGTGTGTCTATCTTCACTACCGCTGGTCAACTGTAATTCTTGTTACCTATTCCAATATAGTCTGAGGTTTCTTTCTGCATTAAAAACTTTTATTACATGTTAGTCTGCATCTATGAGTTTATCACAGAACTCTCCCTCATGGTGACCTTCAGTGTTTATGTTTTATGTGAATTCATCTTTGGTTCAAACTGTTTTTACAGTTTACAGTTTTTTACTCTGGGTTGCAGATGTGTTCCTTCAAGGTGGTTTTGAATTTACTTGTGCCAGGGCCCCAGAGTTTCAAGGGTACAGACACAGTTTCTGTATTAAATCCTTGACTTCTGGGATTTCTAAGCTATATGAATAGTCAAAATTTCTCACAAATGAGTTGTCTGCCCCTACCATGATCCTTGTATAGATTTCCTTCCTTGCCACTTCCTTGAGTTATGGGCTAAGTACCCTTTTCATGGGCAGCCCTTTGAGATTTCTAGCTCGATACATAGTTTCTTAGTTACAGCTCGCAGCCTTAGTAGGCCCAAAGCCATGCTTTCTACACACACGTGGCATTAAAATCTGAGCGTCCAGACCTTATGATCTACATATAGGTCTGACACCAACCCTGGGTCACTCAAACGACTCTGGATTTTGAGTACTCTTCACTTTTGTCATGTGAGAGTTCCCTATCATTCTTCTGAATTCAACCATGAATTTCTGTTTATAATGGGCAAGGGAGCCTTACAAGTTCCATCTACCATGTTGGAATCATCCTCCTAAACATATTTTGAAACCATTCACATTTCTTTCTTTTTTTTTTTTTTTTTTTTGAGACAGATTGTTGCTCTGTGGCCCAGGCTGGAGTGCACTGGCATGATCAGCTCACTGCAACCTCCACCTCCCAGGCTCAAGCGATTCTACTGCCTCAGCTTCCCGAGTAGCTGGGATTACAGGCGTGTGCTACCACTCCTGGCTAATTTTTGTATTTTTAGTAGAGACTGGATTGTACTGTGTTGGCCAGGCTGGTCTAGAACTCCTGACCTCAAGTGATCCACCCTCCCTCAGCCTCCCAAAGTGCTGGGATTACAGACACGAGTCACAGTGCCTGGCCAAGATCATTCACACTTTTCTCTATCTCTTCTACCATTATCTTAGTGCAAGCCACTGTTCTCTCTCATGAGCCTTTCTTCCGCAATGGTTTCTTTACTGGTCATCTCACATCCATTCTTGTCTATTTTTCCTCATCCAATTCACATGTAATACTGCAGCCAGAGTTTAAAAGCCAGAACTTTAAAAACTATAGGTCAGGTCATGGTACTTTTTGCTTAGAATCTTCTAGTGGCATATGACCCAGAAATTCTACTCCTAGGTATATAATCAAGAGAAATGAAACCATATGTTCACATAAAAACTTATCACAAATGCTCATTGTAACATTATTCATAATAACTAAAAGGTAGAAACAACTCAACTGTCCATTGACTTATGAATGGACAAACAAAATGTGGCATTATCTATATGATGGAATATTATTCACCCATGTAAAGGAATACAGTACTGATACATGCTATCACATGGATGAACCTTGAAAACATTAAGTAAAAGAAGTCAGTCACAAAAGACTGTATTTTTATCCCATTTATACAAAATGTCCCAAATAAGCAAATCCATAGACAAAAAGTAGATCAGTGGTTGCTTAGGCGCAGGGGGAATGAGGAGACTGTGGGGGATAGCTACAGGGTACAGGATTTCTCTCTAAGATGATGAAAATGTTCTGTAATTTACTGTGATGATGGTTCCACATATCTTTGAATATACTAAAAACCACTGCATTGTACACTCTAAATGAGTGAATTGTATGGTATGTGAATTCTCTCTCCCTCTATATATATGTATATATGTATATAGCTCCTACCCACTCCTCAAGCTTCATCCTAGACCTTTCCCCCTCATTCTCTACTCTTAGTCACAATGCCTTCTCTCAGTTTCTCCAAAAGATCAAGTGCCTTTTCACTTTAGTGTCTTTTCAATTGCCAGACCTTTTGTTTGGAATGCCCATTCCCTTCTCTTCACTTAGCTATTACTTAACCAGCAGATCTCAGGTTGAGCAGTATCATACCTTCATGAGAGCCGCCTTTCATCCTCCAGGAGAAGGGAAATCTTTTTTTTTTTTTTTTTTTTAAGAGACAGGGTTGTGCTCTGTGGTCGAGGCTGGAGTACAGTAGTGTTATCATAGTTCATGGCAGCCTCAAACTCCAGGGTTCAAGAGCCCTTCCCACCTCAGGCTCTCAAGCAGCTGGGAGCGTATGCCACCACCCTGTTAATTTTATTTTTGTAGACATGGGGTCTTGCTATGTTGCCCAGGCTGGTCTTGAGCTCTTGGTCTCAAGTGATCCTCCCAATTTGGCCTCCCAAAATGCCAAGGTTACAGGTGTGAGCTACCATACCTGGCCAAGAAGGGAAGTCTTCTGTCAGCAGATCTTCGGTAAGACACTGTTGTAACAACTCATACTACTACTTTATAATATATTACACAAATATAATTATTTACATTTTTCTTTTTCACTAGCATATTTGTTTCACAAGGGGTCACATCATATTTGTCTGGTTTACTGATGTATCACCCGGGCTTCTCATAGCACCTGGCAACAGGTACTTTAAAATATTCAATAAGTATTTTGAAGATGAATGAATGCTAGAACATATCCAGTGAATGAGTCCAACCAGTCTACATCTAACATCTCCCTACTTACTTATCTTGTGCCATTCCTAAAATACACTTATCTTGACCTGTACTTGATGTACCACATTCAACTCATAATTCACTAATATTTTGATTTAACCCTTTGAGTCACATATCTGGTCTGTTACAGGTACTATCTTATTGATTGTAGGTTACAACATTTCCAGAAGGCAGTAAAACTAAGTTTCTTCAAATAACAGTTCATGCAACAAGGTATTTAATAATGCAGTCTTATAAATAACCTGATATCCCCATCCTTTCTGGCATCAAGGTCTTAATGATGAGTTTAACTCATTTTACTTCTCTCAGCTCAGAAAGATTTTTTAAAGAGAGTTTTTGTCAGCTAATGAAAAGATTACTTTTGCATTTAGTTTCTACGTGAAACTAATAGTATCTAAATTATATTTGAGCTATTAAGTATATAAGTATTTACTATTCAAGATTGACTTATTACTATTTCCTTGGCTGGAGACCAATTTTAAAAAGACAGTTACTGGCTCTGAAACCTGTTAGCCCAAAAAATTAGTTTCCTGCCATTTTATGTAATGAAATGAAAAACAAAAACAAAAACAAAAAAAAGAAAAAGAAAAAGAAAAAAGGAAGGAAGGAAAAGAAAAGAAGAAAAACACTATTTTCTAACTCAACATCTCCCTTAACTTCCTTCTCAAAATGTGTCTTTATAAAAAAAAAAGTCTTTATAATAGACACATTAGAGCTGTCCTTATTATAATAAGCAAACATAAAAAGTTCTATTTGTATTGTATCTTGTATCTTGTTTAATTTGTATTGTATCTTTTATACTTACTACACATATACACACACTCACATGGGACCTGATGGCTTCACTGCTGAATTTTACCAAACACTTAAAGAAGAATTAGTACCAATCCTACTCAAACTATTCTGAAAAACAGAAAAGGAAGGAATACTTCCAAACTCACCTGATGAGGCCAACATTACCTTGATACCAAATCAGACAGGGCACATCAAAAAAAGAAAACTACAGGCCAATACTAGGAAACCAAGTTCAACAACACATTAAAAAGATAATTCATCATGACCAAGTGAGATTTATCCCAGGGATGGTTCAAAGATACACAAATCATTCAGTATGATATATCATATTGACAGAATGAAAGATAAGAACCCTATGATCATTTCAATTGATGCTGAAATAGCATTTGATAAAATTCAACATCCTTTCATGATAAAAACCCTCAAAAAACTGGGTATAGAAGGAACATACTTCAACACACTAAAAGCTATATATGACAAACCCACAGCTATTATCATACTGAATGGGGAAAAACAGAAAGCCTTTCCTCTAAGATCTGAAACAAGACAAGGATGTCCACTTTCAACCACTGTTACTCAACATAGTGCTGAAGTCCTACTTAGAGCAATCAGACAAGAGAAAGTAATAGATTGGGCACAGTGGCTCACGCCTGTAATTCTAGCATTTCGGAAGGCAGAGGTGGGAAAATGTCTTGAGTCCAGGAGTTTGAGACCAGCTTGGGAAACACAGTGAGACCCCATCTCTATTAAAAAAAAAAAAAAAAAAGAAAGAAAGAGAGAGAGAGAGTAATACATGACATCCAAATTGGAAAGGAAGAAGTCAAATTACCCTTGTTTGCAGATATACAATGTTATATTTGGAAAAACCTAAAGACTCCACCAAAAAAACTATTAGAACTGAAAAATTCAATAAAGTTGCAGAATTTAAAATCAACATACAAAAGTCAGTAGCATTTTTATTTGCCAAGAGTGAACAATCTGAAAAAGAAATCAAGAAAGTAAACCCATTTGCAATAGTTACAAATAAAACAAAATATCTAGGAATTAATCAAAGAACTAAAAGATCTTTACAATGAAAACTATAAAACATGGGTGTAAGAAATTAAATAGCACACAAATAAAGATATTCCATATTCATGGACTGGAAGAATCAATATTGTTAAAACGTCCATACTATCCAAAGCAATCTACAGATTCAATGTAATCCCTATCAAAATACCAATGCTATTCTTCACAGAAACAGAAAAAACAATCCTAAAATTCATATGGAACTACAAAAGACCCAGAATAGCAAAGCCACCCTAAGCAAAAAGAACAAAACTGGAATAACATTACCTGACTTCAAATTATACCACAAAGCTATTATAACCAAAACAGCATAGTTCTGACATAAAAACAGACACACAGACCAATAGAACAGAGTAGAGAACTCAGAAATAAATCCATACATCTACAGTGAACTCATTTTTGACAAAGGTGCCAAGAACATACATTGGAGAAAAGACAGTCTCTAAATACACACAAATATAAAAGCTCCTTCCTTTGGATATTCAAAATAATACGAAGTCAAACTGAAATCTAAATTTTGATAAGATTTCACCTGGTCTAATCTTAACAAGGGATAATTATAGCCTTAGTCTTTAAGTACATTTGAACCTCCCAAATGCGGTACATTCTATTTTTAATACTTCCTCGAGTAGGAGAAAATGACCCATTCTTGCTTGGTCACATTTTCCAAGGTTTCTCTTAATGCTGGCAATCAAAAAGTTTTTCTTAGCTTCTACCTTAAATATCTTTTATGTCAATTCACAATGTTCTCTCAACTTCTCTCTAAGGAAATTACAGAATACCTAGTCACTATTCTTCTACCATATCATCACATACTATTCATTTCTTTTTCTGGTATTCTTCTCAAAGTAATCAAAAGTTTATATCCTAGTTCTATTTCTTTGAGCCTTGTGTCATACTGCTCCCTTTCTTTGCTGCCAGAGAAGTCAACATAGACTATCCATAACAAAACAAAAGATCCTTCTCTGTGCTTCACAGGTTCTCCATTACAAAATGGTGAAATAATGCCTAACAATTGTCTCTATCACAAGACAAACAGAAAAAAGATATGCCTAAATCCATAACGGCATAAGTGTCTATGCTAAATAATCATAAATAATTGAGTCACCAAAAACTGACTGCTCAGAGGCAAAAGACAGAACAATAATTTAAAGATATATTTTCAGGCTGGGCACAGTGGCTCAGCCCTGTAATCCCAACACTTTGAGAGGCCGAGGTAGATGGATCACGAGGTCAGGAGATCGAGACCATCCTGGCTAATATGGTGAAACCCCGTCTCTACTAAAAAGACAAAAAAATTAGCCGGGCATGGTGACACACGCCTGTAGTCCCAGCTACTCGGGAGGCTGAGGCAGGAGAATCGCTTGAACCCAGGAGGAGGAGGTTGCAGTGAGCCGAGATGGTGTCACTGCACTCCAGGTTGGGTGACAGAGCAAGGCTCCATCTCAAAAAAAAAAGATAAATTTTCATAAATGTATTTGAAATTGGGAAAAGCACTTTATGCCCATTCCTTTATCTTGTACCTCAAAGCAGAGCCCCACAAGTGAAATCAGTAACTCAACATACCTCCTCTTCTCCCTGGCTTCCACAGAGGAATCTGTTCCAGTAATGGAGAGTACAGGAGTAGCTGTAACCCCATTGGCAGTGCTAGGCAGAGGGCGATTGGTGATCACACAGAGCGGGGTGCTAGAAGAGACATTGTCTGCTGTTTTCTCTGCTATCGAGTCAGCCTGGGATTTGTGAGGAGTCCTGAAATAAAAAAAGATACAAGCAGAAAGGAAATGGTTAGGCATGCTATACAACAAAGCACTGGCACAGAGACAGAAGGATTAAAGAGCGGTTCATCTAGGAAATCTTGCTCTGATGTTTGTTGTTTTTTTAATTTTGAGCTCTTACAGTTTGGAATAGTATAATTACACGTTTAGTCTGACATCCTTTGCCTGAGGAGTTACATTTTATGAGACTTGTATGTGTATGTGTGTGCCTGAGATTTTGTTTTAACAAAAGTCATTAGCTATGGCACAAGGCAAGATAGTGACATATGCAAGAGTGTTTTAAACGACTCCCCAGTAACATCTGGTCTCCACACATGCACACAGAGAAAGGGCCTCTCTACACAAGAAAAAGACATTAAAGTCACTTACGATATTAGTCTCTACCTGTTCCTTAATTCTTGGCAGTGGGAGTCTTTGTGGTAGTCCTCAGCCTAGATTTGATGACCATCTTCTTGGATTATCCAGAGACAACTGATACTACAGCTCAGTGTGCTTAGTTCTCCCTCACCTAGTTCAGTAACTGCTCTCTCTTTCCATTTAACCAAATGCCTGTCTATATTCATAACTGCAGAAGTGAGAAATTGAAACAAAAACCAAACCAGATTCTATAAGTATCCTTAACTACAGACTTTTCAACAGCAAGCTGTATAATTAAACTCATTTACATGAAAACAAGATCTTTGTTTCTTAACAAAGAGTTGAGAGCAACCATTGACTCTCCACCCAAAAAGCTATCATTTGTGATGTCACAGCTGTTGCTGGGGTAACAGAGGTCCACAACTGATACAGAGATGGAGAAAGCAATGAAAAGCACAAATATTAAAAATCTATTTTTTTCACCTACTCACAATTATTAGCAGAAATGTTCACAGGTAGCTCTAAGCTTACTTCCAAATAATCACATTACAAGCTTGAAAAAATAATAAAAATATAAAAATATAAATATGGTACCTAGATAAAACATAAAAGCAGACTATTTTAAAAGACAGAAGTAATATCTAAAAAACACATGCTAATTCTCCAGAAGCAATTAATGACTACAAAAAAAGGTGAAATTTTATAGTCATTTTTTTAATAAAAAAAGAAAAGGCAAAAAATTCCTCAGACTTACAAGATAAGAATCTATAGGAAGTACTAATAAAATTAGCTAGACACACAGCTATAAAAAATTACACTTAACCAAACCTTACTTTAAGTTCTTTTTAGGTTAATAACATGTTTTGGTCTCACTGTAATTTCTTATGCTGTTGAAATGCCAAGGATTTTATTTTATTAAATTACATAATAGGACTTTTACTATTATTTTGAAATGCAGTGTAATTTTACAAGTAGATTGTTAGAATAAGCACAGCCCTAGAGCAGAAATCAGAGGATATGCAATGGGGTAGAATAAACATGGGCTTTGGAAACACAACATTTGCTTAAATGTAGACTCTCTGATCTCTTCTTCATTGACAAAATAGAGATAGTGGCACCTTAAAATACAGGGTTCTTCTAATGATTAAATAAAATAATGTCTGCAGGACACCTAAAATAGTACCCAGAATAAAATACAAACTCAGCAGAAACAAACAGTGACAAAATAGATAAGAGCTTTGAAATGTACAAATCTGGGTTCAAATCCCACCTCAGTTCCTCACTGGCTGTGTGACCTTGGGCAGATGATTAACCTTTCGGTCCGAGTTTCCTCATCTATAAAATAATACTTTATATAATAGGGGGCTCATTATAAGAGAATAGATGATACATGTATGCATGAGACAGCTAGTTGTCTAACCCATATCCATTGTCCCTTTCTTCTTTATGAACTGAATCCCTGTATTATTGACGGCAGCAATATACCTAGTTAAAGTACACACTTCTCAAAGTCTCCTGGCCACTAGAGGTACCCAATAAGACATATGCAGACAACTAGTACTTCTGGGAAAACTCTCAGTTCAGAGGCATTCTTTCTTTGTCTGCTTCCTTCTTTCCTCCTTCTTCTTCCGTAGAGTACAGCCATGATAGCTAGAGCTACAGCAGTTATTCTGGACCACGAAGCCACCCATGGAAATGGCAGCCATGACACAAGAACTGTGGAGAAGAGAGAACCTGGATCCTTTAATGACTGTGGAGCTACTGAGCCAGCTTTGCATATTTCTGGACTTTCTTAAGTGCAAGAAAGAAAAACTTTATCTTATTTAAGCCACTACTACTTAGATTTATTGTTACATGTAAGCAAACTAAATCCCAATATAATACCTAACCAAATGCCTGTCACATAATGGGGTCCAACAAATTGCAGTTGTAATTATTTTCTCTCAGTTGCAGCTCTTCATAGTTATAGTAATAGCAATATAGTATTATTATATAATATGTAATATTATATATGTAAAATATAGTAATATGGCCAGGCACAGTGGCTCACGCCTGTAATCCTAGCACTTTGGGAGGCCAAGGCGGGCGGATCATGAGATCAGGAGATCAAGATCATCCTCATTCTGGCTAACATGGTGAAACCCCATCTCTACTAAAAATACAAAAAATTAGCCGGGTGTGGTGGCATGCACCTGTAGTTCCAGCTACTCGGGAGGCTGAGGCAGGAGAATAGCTCAAGCCTGGGAGGTGAAGGTTGCAGTGAGCTAAAATTGCACCACTGCACTCCAGCTTGAGTGACAGAGAGAGACTCCATCTCAAAAAAAAAAAAAAAAACATATATATATATATATAGTAATATAATATAGTAATAATAACCTCTCTATGTTTGTTTCTTCATCTATGGTGATAATAGTTAACATGTTATGCAAATGGATTATTATAAGGACCTAATAAATTTACCCATAATTACACAGTATTATTATTAATAATCCATCATAAACCCTTACCTCCTGGCTGAATTAATGATCACCACTTATTTTAGGGAAAGAAATCTAGTAAACTGACAAATATCAATCAAGCACTATCACTGGCGTTCCTGCACCAACACCATCATTAAGATTTTTTTCATTTTCTTTGTCAGTTGTAGACACAGACCCAAAAAAAGAGACCCTTTCCCACTACACATAAAGGATTAAAAGCCACAGGTAAAATTACAGCTAAAGTACTAATGTACTTTCACAATAACACTCTACCATGCTATCCCTTAGCTGAACTAGAAACCAAGCAGATACTGCCCCCAGAACACAGTTTAGACAAACACAAATCTGTCCCTTTTCACAATGTTTCCAGCAAAATACTCTCGTTGGCTGGGAGTTTTCAGAAGGCTATCACAGGCTTTTGGAAAATGAGTTAGCGTTCTTTCTGCTTTGGGTTTGCATGCCATTTAAAAGACTAAATACAAGAGATTCCTATTATAATTACTGGAAAATTAATAGAAATAAAATATGAAAATATTTTCAATATTTAATTTAGCACAATAGTATGACCCTTAAATTGTAATCACAACTGGTAAGGTTGTTGAGAGATGAAATCAGTCATATTAAGCTGATGTCCAAACACCAAGTACAATTATACATACCCTTTGATTATTCAATATGCAACTGTTGACTGGTTAATACAAGTCAAAGCAAAAGCATCTTCATTAAATTCAGACATTTTCTCAGGAATTCTAACTTGCTTTTATAGTGACAAAGTCTCTTTGGTTCAAATTTCATATCTGTTTTCAGAGCCATTAACTTTGATGAATGCAACTCAAATGGCTCCAAGAAGCCTTACCTGCCATGATGTACAGATGCAGTAGTGTTTGCACTGATTGGTGCAGGGCAAGAAGAGGCAGGTTGCCACTGGCTGCCCCGAGAGGTAGATGAACCAATGGTAATGGGTGAGGTAGCAGGAGATGAATTGCGATTGGCTGAAATGTAGGGACTTGTGGGGTCACTACTTCTACCAAATGAAGCACTGCAAAACAGCACACAGTCACTTTCTTCAGGACATGCTGCTCACCCACCATTTCCCAGCACCACCTTCCCACCCAGATTGTGCACTTGAAATGAATATAGACCAAAGAAAGGGTATGACAACTGGGAAGTGAAGTGATCAACTCCAGTTAGAGCTGAGTCACTGGCAGCAAGCAGGCAATCATCCAAAAGAATGAAGGAATCATCACTCTTTGAAGGATGGTCTTTTTGGTCAATCATCCAAAAGAGTGAAGGAACGTGGAGGAAGAGAGATGATACTGAATGAGGGAAAGCAGGAAAGTAGAATATATGATAAGAGGAGAGGCTAAGAAAGGGAATAATAGGAAATAGGATAATTTTATTAGAAGAAAATAATTCCCAACAAACCCAATGCAAATAATCATGCAACCCCAAATGTCTACCTGATACAGAATTAGCACTGCAAAAGCAAAAGTAAGACCAGAGAATTTGGAGAGGTTGTGGAGCAGAGATTTAAAATTTAAAAGTGGAAAAGGGTAAAGAAGCTCTGTGAAAAAAAGTGACTTTGAGAACTGCAGTTATTCAGCCTAAAGCAAAATTGCCTCTGGGAGGATTTAAAGTTTTAAGTCTAGAAAGTAATACTGTATGAGCAATAAAGGGCAACTTTTATTTGTTTCAATTGAAGACAGGTAAGAACCATCTCAATTGCAGAAAAAAATTATTTGGGTTCAAATTTCAAAAATACTTCTTGACTATAATAGAAATGAGACACTTGAGGAGATAACAAAAAAAAAAAAGCTATAAAGCCTTCCTTGGAAAAGAGGTATTTTAATATGGGCTATATGAAAGGAATTTCTGCCTATACACAAGAGATGAACTAGAAAATGGAATGTATATGAAGGTTTGGCATAGCTGGGAAATGACAAATTTCTCCTTACACTTGCTCTTTTAAATGGTGATGGCATAAGATTCTTTCTTTTTAAAAATCATAAGATCGGCTTTTATAAAATCAAAAAATGCTTTAGGATTACAGGAGAAGAGCTTTGGAAATTCAAGATATGAAGCAAGTTGTACATCTTTTCCTCAAAAAGTGCTCACATTAAGCATGCTTTTGATCCTAAACAGAGGCAGCCTGTCCCTTCACTGTTCACCATAACTTTGCCAAACTACATCTATCAAACCAAATGCCTCTCAACCCATTTGCTGATTATTTGGATCACAAAAATCAACAACCTCACCACAGAATAACTCCGTGCCTGGAAATTAAATGGCAGCTTTCTCCCTTCCCTTGATCTAGAACATTATTTTCTCAGAAAAGTTTTCTTGATCTTGGATTCAACTATAAGGAATAATAATGCATCCAGGAAGACCAAGGCCTTAGCCATTAAGACAAATAGGTGATAGCCTCATAGAGCAAGAAACACCTCTTTTGTGTAATAAAGCATCAGTGAATCCATCAAACTTTCATACTTCCCAAGTTGAGCCCTTTCTTATAGAATGTATCTACAAAACTGAAGAACATTAAAAGGCAACAATGACTGTTTTCTAGCTATTTCCCATGTTTCAACAATAACTAGTTGACAAGTTTTTCTGTCAAGTGGAAATAAGTGTTGATTACAAAGAGTTAATGTGCTCATCTAGTCTATGGCCAGGGCCTGTTTCTAAGGTGGCCAACCAATCATCTAAAAAAACCCAGTGATGAAGGCTATGGTATGAGGAGATAGTGGGAGGGGTTAAGTGGAAGTAAAGAAAGAATTCAAAGTAAGCAATAAAAAACAGATTCTTCCACATTAGCAGCAAAATTCAAATTAAAATATTAAGTATTTTTGTAGCTTAATGGCTCTGGCAAAGGTGCTTGGTTTGCTGGCTAGTATGTGGCAAAGAAAATAATTGCAGAAAGGGAATACAGATGAGAAAAGAAGGAAACCCATGTACCTTCTCTGCACCAAACTTGCGAGTTTCACATCTTGATGGATCTGAGGGCCATTAAAGTCATAAGAAAAAAAACAACTCAAGTCCCTAAATTAACAGGCTTCAGTATGAAACTTCTTTAATGCAATAGAAAACTGTCCCCATTTCCCATCCCTCCCCACTTTATAGTATCCCTCCCTTTCTCCCCCGCAAAATAGCACATGGGATGAGAACTACTCTGTTTCAGAATAAGGAGAACCAGCTACTGGACAAGGATAACTTAAATTCAGTCTTGCCCAGACATTACTGAAAGCCACTTCTGACTGAAAATTTTAACAGAATGGAGAGGATGAAGTATGAAGCCAGTAGTGAGAATCTGAAATTAGCTTACTTTAATTCAATTATTAAGAGAATAAATTAATTTTAATTTTAAATTATTCAAGATGTTAATTCTAAGAAACCTGAAAGTAATTCATTTTGATTCATTTCTGTGGTGTTAATCCAACATAAAAAGGCATACAATCCTTACCCATATTCCCATGGCTAGAGTGAAAGGAACATCTCCCACCCCCTTTGAGCCTGGTACCTTTTCAAGTAGGTTGATACATAGGTGGAGGGGGCAATTGTCTGTGGGGTTTCATTTCCCTTTGCTTCATCCCTCCATAGCTGCCGGGTATAGGAGCCACTCCTCACTAGATTAACAGCTGATTCTCTGTAGAAGCATGAAAGGAAAACAAAACACTGATTCCTACCACCAGTTTTTGTCCATGATACAATGCAAACAGAGAGAGAAGAGACAAACAGGCAAACTATAACATGGCTAATAGACACATTCTTCAGGTGATTCTGTTTTACGTACCTGTTTTCTGTACAGAAGAGAAGTATTACTGCCTGCTTTCTTTTATCAACTTTGAACCAATTAATTTCAACAGGTACCAAATTCCTCATGTCAAAGGTCTCTAACTCTTTTGTAATAAGAAGTCACTTTTGATCCTCACTTAAAAACTGCTTTGCGGCTGGGCATAGTGACTCACATCTATAATTCCAGCACTTTGGGAAGCCAAGGCAGGCAGATCACTTGAGGTCAGGAGTTCAAGACCAGCCTGGCCAACATGGCGAAACCCCATCTCTACTAAAAATACAAAAAAAATAGCCGGGCATGGTGGCACATGCCTATACTCGAGAGGCTGAGGCTTAAGAATCACTTGAACCCAGGAGGCAGAGGCTACAATTAACCAAGATCGTGCCACTGCACTCCAGCCTGGGCGACAGAGTGAGACTCTGTCTCAAAAAAAAAAGAAAAAAGAAAAAAGGGTGTTGCAATCAGTCTTAGTAGTAGGTGGCTTTTAAGTTAAGCAGAGAAGGAAATGATGGGGGAAGATGAAGAAGTTACTGAGAAAAAAAGGTTATTACAGAAGGGGAAGGGGAAGGAAGACTTGCTGGAAGCCTCTTTAGCATTATAAATGAAAAGGTATCCAGGAAAGTGCTGTACTAGGATTTTTGATCCACAATTGATAACTCAGGGTCTTTGCTGCAAAACCTATGGGTTTCCATGCTTCACAAGATTCTCTAGCACAATCCTTCTCAAACTTTAATGTGTATTAAATTTCATTAGAATGCAGATTCTAATTCAGTAGATCTGGAGTAGGGCCCGAGATTCTGGAGTCCTAACATGAACCCGGGCCAGCAGCAGTGGCTCACACCTACAATCCCAGTGCTTTGGAAGGGCAAGTCAGGAGGACCACTCGAGGCCTGGAGTTTGAGACCACCCTGGGAAACATAGCAAAACCCTGCTTCTATTAAAAAAAATTTTTTTTAATAAAAATAAAATGTACCCAGGTGATGCCAATGCTGCTAAGGTTTGAGATCACATTTTGCCCCGAGATGCAGCAATACTTCAAAATCCCTATATTTAACTAATTAGGAAGACTTTAATTTTACCTTCTGACAAATTAGAAGTTGGTCAATTTAATTAAATAACATTATTTTAGTGTTCACTATGTGTTAGGCACTGTGCTAGGAACTAGGGGTCCTTGAGAAACCAGACAGACACAGATCCTACCTTTACAAAGCCTGCTGGTGGGCCAAAACCAATGCATGTGTGGAAAAATCAGGGAAGACTTCCTAAAGAAGGTAATGTCTAAGCTGGAGTTAGAATTTGAAGAATAAAGAACTAGCAAAGCAAGGATGTAAGAGTTGAGAGGTGTTCTAAGCAGAAGGAACAAACAATTCATAATGTGGTAAGGAAATCTGAGGGAAAAATGCAGAAGAGTAATGCCCAGGAGATGACTATGTCCAGCAGACCTAAGAGGACGAGGACCATCTTTTGGCTGGTTTTAGGATTACCTGTTCTCCTTTTCTTCAATATCACTTGTGCTGTTGAGCTTCCGGGGTGCTAGTGAACTAATATAGCTTTTGTTTTCTCTCTCCTGTAAAATAAAAAGAAGTAAAGCACAAGAAAGGTACAATACTGGCACAGCGTAAAACATTTTGAGTAAAAAAGCAGAACTTAATATACCTATATAATCTTATTTCTGGATCCCACACTAATTCTATTTTGAGTGGTATTTACAAAAGGTTAGCTTTCAAAAGCTTACTCCTAACTTTCTTCCATTAAAAAACAGTATGAAGGGAAATAATTCTCATGGGAAAGTCAGGATGAGCAAATAAAGAAAACAGCAGCACAAATTACACAAAGCAGCACCTCTGCCAAGAGAGGAGGAGAGCCTTTGAAAAGCCACAAACAGAAAGCTCCACTCTAATATTCTTGATGAAATAAGATTTATGTAGTCCCCAGTAGTCCCCAGTACATCTTTTCCTTGAAATACAGCTTCCTTAGGAATATGTACAATAGTATGCTGCAGAGTTAATCCAACCAATATGCCTCATCTCTTTGAGTAGTCTCCAGAGATATAAAGCAAGAGGACTGTGATTAAAAGGAAGATGTGACCCCAGAAAAAAGCACTAAGAGAGTCCTATAAAATCTGGAACTAAAGAGTGAAGAAAATAAAAATTTACTAATCTTGAATGAATATACAAACTATTTGTGAAGTTAGCCTAACCATATTAATGAATGAATGACAAGTTAAAAATTATTTTTCCAAGTACTAATTTGCCTGAGCTTAATTTGGATTCAAAGCCCAGAGAACCTCTTAGGCCATACTGAATTTTTTTTTTTTTTTTTTTTTTTGCAGAGTAGGAGGCTTTATTTCACTGTGGCGGGAAAGCAGCCTAGACAGCGTGGGGCAGGCAAGGCAGCAGGGGCTGCCCCCAAGCCTGTTGAGGAGAAGTTGAGGCCAGCCCCAGCGGAGACCTAGCCCAGTGGGAGAAGGGGAGTGGGGGGGAAACTGGGTCTGAAGGAATGAGGGCCCCCTTGCTCTGAGCATTCCTCCTAGAGGGCCTCAGTCCCTCCTACTGGCTGGGCTGCACAACCCCCAATCCTTGCTGCCTCCAACTTGGAGGAGGGGGCTGGACCAGGGAGGGCAGTGGACAGGGAGCCTGGGGGAGTTAGGGAGCGCAGGGCAGGGTCCATGGTGTGCAGACGGGGTGGTGGCCACCTGGGTGGTCAGTTCCTGGCAGGAATTACCACAGAAAGTGCCACACCCTCTAAGGCAACAGCAGTCGCCCCAAACAGCCACTTCCATGGGCTGGACCAGGCACCCTTGCTGGGGCATGGCTGGGGTTGCCCAGCATTTTCTAGTACAGCGTGGTCTCCATGCTCCGCTGTGCTGCGTGCTTCTTCACCAGCTTCGAGAGCTCTGCGTGGATAGTCTTGTTGGAAGGTTCCAGCTTCAGGACCGCCCTCAGGATAGGGATGACCTCACTGTACTCACCCTGCTGGGGCAGTATCTTGCCCTTGTGGAAGACAGCCTTAATGTTGTCCAGATGGTGCTCCCACGAGGTTGCAGGAGCACAGGGCTGCGCAGTAGTGGTCGAGCTTCACCTGTGAGGCCACCAGGTTGTTCAGACACCTCACCCTCAACTGCAGGAGCTGCTTCTCCTCCTCGAACGTCATGTCCACTTTGGCGCTGGAGGTGACGGTCTTGATGGCAAGGTCATAGGAGTTGGTGGCCAGGACGAAGTCCGCCCACTGGTAGTGGGCACTGCCGCACTCCCACTTCCGGTTGGCCAAGGCCACGCGCTCCTGCCCTATGAGCATCTCCAGGTCAGGCCAGTCCACGGCCATCTTCGGGGTCACCTCCAGGCATAGGGCCGCGTGCGGGGGATGTATGGGCTCCTGTCCTGGGGGCTGTAGCAGTACATGCAGTCAGCAGTGACCATGGCTGCCTCCCCCACGTCCATGAGTTAGACACTGAGATCCAGGGCCTGGATGACCTCACAGACGCTCAGGGTGAACACTAGCTCCGGCTCCTCCTGCACCCACATGCCATTCTCTTGTGATGTCTGCAAATGCATGGTGACCACCTGGCCCTTGACTGAGCAGCTCAAATCCGGTGGCCCTGGGACAAGCGTCTTCTTCCTCAACAGCTGGTTATGTCTGGCCACTCTTCTGGGGCCGGGGACGGGGCAGGCTCAGGCTCCATGGCAGTGAGGAACTCTCGGGCCAAGGTCCCGGGCTGTTCAGTCTCTTCCACCAGGGGCTGTCCCATGTCCTCCAGCAGTGGCAGCTCTCTAAGGTCATCTTCCTCCTCCTCTCCCTCCTTGCCCTCTGCATTCTCGACCCCATCCAGCACCTCGAAGTCCTCGAGCAGTGGGACCCTGGCAGGAGGCGGGGGCAGAGGGCTCAGAGGGTTCAGCACACGATGCCATGCTGCTGAGGGGATAGGAATTGGCCCTCTGGCTCCAGGACCCCTGCCTGCGGTCCTGTGCCCCCCTCCGCCATATTGAAATTTTTATGTTTCTGATCTATTTTTTGCTTTAGGTAAGGGGGCAAGGAAGACTGAACGAACCAAAAGGAAAAGCTATTTTTAAAGTTTTTTTTTTTTTTGGCCAAGTAAATAATAGCAAGCAAATAGCTACTTGATTAAACTATCAGTGTGCCTGTCTCCCTTTAAAAGCTTTGCATTTCCAAAATCAACTTAAGGACTAGAAAATATTTTCATTTGTTGCTAAGATTGAATTTTCATGGAAAAAAAAACTGCATTGGAATTCCCCCACACCCTCCCAAACTGCACCTTATCTTTGTTGTCTAGTAGAGCAGAAATCCGAGGGCTTGAAGAGGAACGGTAGATGGAAGAGCCTCGGTCCCTTAGAGGTTCCCTGGAATTGGCCACCTCACTCAGCATGTTGTGGCTGCCAGTTTTTCTCAGTCCCAATCTCCACGAAGAAGGAGATTCATCTTTGGGCTCTTCTGGCTTGTTAAAAAGGCCAGAAGAGAACTACGAGAGAAGCAAAAGAAATGAAAAATAAAGGCTCTGATGATTCTTTTTCAGCCTATTTGCCTTTTCCACACTTAACTAAGTTCAGCGAGGCAACATAAGGTAGCTAAGAACAAATACAGGGCAGTCTTTCTGCCAATGTTCCCTCCCTCACCCGGCAAACACTAATAACCTCTCCAGGCTCTTTCTTCCTAAGTCAAAAATAGCCTCGGATTCTTCACACAGTGCTCCTACCTGACAGAGTTGTTATGAGAAATTAAATACCATTTGCTATCCTTGTGCAATTAATACTGACCTGGAACACCAGGAGATTGTATTCGAGTAATGTATCTTCTTCTAACTCACTGTGGAACTGAAAATAAGATACTTTACTTCTCTAGGTCTCAACATGCTCACCTGTAAAATGATGATAATGAGCTTAATCCCTTATAATATGTGGAGACTGGAAAAAATGAGACCAGCTAATTTATCTTTTATTTTTTTTTTTTTGAAGTAGGGTCTCACTCTGTCGCCCAGGCTGGAGTACAGTGGCCTAATCAGAACTCACTGTAGCCTTGACCCCCTGGGCTCAAGTGATCCTCCCACCTCAGCCCACCAAGTAGCTGGGACTACCAGCATATACCACCATGCCTGGTTAATTTTCTCTAAATTTTAATAGAGACAAGTTCTCCCTATGTTGCCCAGGCTGGTCTCGAAGTCCTAAACTCGAGCAATCCTCACACCTCAGCCTCTCAAAGTGCTGTGATTACAGGCATGAGCCCATGTCCAGCCAGGAACAGGCTAATTTATAAATACATTTTAAGGTACTATGATAAAGTGATTTAAGTTAACATTGATAAAAATTCTAGAAGCCACTCCACTTAAATTCTGCTAATTTCAAGGAAATTTATTTGATCTAGAGTAGCAGTTTAGAGAGCTTTAGATTTCACTGAGCAGCCTCCAAAAAAAGCCAAAAAAAAACCCCATAAAACTAGAGGTCAAAGGGTTGCTATCTTTTTATCTTTTAAATTTAATTTTGCCAAAAGAAAACAACATTCTGAAAGATGTTTTCTTTTTGAACTCATCATCACCACCATTTCATTAAAAATGAAATGTTAATATCAAAAAAGAAAGCTTTATGGAAAGCTTACATTGTCCTTAATTATCTCATTTTGCCATAAACTAGGGAAACATCATAGATCAGTATTAGGCCAAGGACCAGTTTGGGGTACAACTAGTCTTTGGAACACAAGCCAACAGACCCTTCCTGAGGTCCAAGACCTTTTCAAGAAGACTTAGGCCTTTCTTCCAATATAAGGCTACCTTTACTGCCTGATACGGTGAAAATAAATAAAACTATTAATCACTAATCTCCAACTCACATAAGATTTTCTCTTTTCATCAGTCATCTGAATGTACACATGTATGTACTCCTTCCAGCTTTAGGGGTTCAATGTCAGCTTTTTACAAGCTACTCTGATTCTAAGGGGGAAAATGCCTTCCCCAGCATCATTTTAGCAAAGTAGAATAAGTATCTGTGTGTGTGTGTGTGTGTGTGTGTGTGTGTGTGTGTGTGTGTGTGGTGGTGGTGGTGGTGGTGCTGTTGTTGTTGTTTTTGAGACAGGGTCTCACTCTGTTGCCCACGCTGGAATGCAATGGCACAATCACAGCTCACTACAGCCTTGACCTCCCGGGCTCAAGTGATCCTCCCACCTCAGCCTCCCAGTCCCAAGTTGCTGGGACTACAGGTGTATGCCACCATGTCTGGCTAATTGCTTTATTGTTTTTAAAGATGGGGTTTTCCCATGTTGCCCAAGCTGGTCTCAAACTCCTGGGTTCAAGTGATTTGCCTACCTTGGTCTCCCAAAGTGCTGAGATTATAAGTGTGAGCCACTGTACCTGTCTAATTTAGTATTTTTCTATTGAAAAAAGTAGGAAGTCAGACAGGCATCCTTAGAAGCAGTGGCAGTATATGAGGTACACCTAAATGACTGAATTAATGAGTGAGATTACATTTATTGGAAACCTCTTTAATTATTCACAATGATGCTTCTAGGGATAAATAAGTAGCCAGGCCTTTGTTCTCTCATTTCCACAAGAATACCACAAGCCTATCTTTCCAATTCATGAAGTGCTAAGAAGATCATTAAGTTCATACCTATATAACCACAGAGCTTTTTCAACAGCTTCACTCCAAACAACTCAAATCAATTCTTAACCTCAAAACAACTTTTATACTTTGTAGAGCAGGGTCATCATTCAACTCAGTCTCACTGACTAGAAGCCTACAGATTCTCAGAGGCCTGCACAAAGTTACAGGAGGACGTGCCTCTGGTATTTCAACAAGTTATTTCTACATCTGCCCTCTACTCATCATAAGGTATAAAGACTTTACTCATGAAAGTCTTAAAGGAGAAACATAAAAAGGAGAATAATCACCAAAACAATGAATACTGGATGCTAGGTATCTTCTAGCCCAGTCCACACTTTACATGTAGGCATCTTAACTTCAGATACAAAGAAAAGAGGCAAATGACAAAATCTCTTTGGCCTCGGACTACTCTATCTTATGTTATCTTAACACATGGTAGCCAAATTTGTTTGGTAATGACCTTATAGATTTTGGGCGGCAATGTTATGGGTTGAATGTTTGTGTCCTCCCAAAATTCATATATTGAAGCACTAATTCCCAGTGTGACTATATTTGGAGATAAGGGTCTGTGAGGAGTGATGAAGGTTAAATGAGGTTAATAGGGTGGGGCCCTAATCCGATAGGGCTGGTTACCTTATAAGAAGAGAAAGAGATACCAGAGCTCCTTCTCTCTGCCATGTTAGGACATAGCGAGAAGGTGGTTATATTCATGTCAGAAAGAGGGCCCTCACCAGGAACTGAATTGGCTGGTACCTTGATCTGAGACTTCCCAGCCTCCAGAACTGTGAGAAATAAATTTCTGTTGTTTAAGCCACCCAGCCTGTGTTTTTTGTTATAGGAGCCGATTACGACAGGCAAAAATGTATTTTTTTATTATTTTGCAAGAATGTACCTTCAAGGCCTTTCTGGATGTGTGCTACTGCGGTAGGGTAAAATCTAATTCCCAAATTAAGCAAAAAGTACTCACCCTCCTAGCAGAAGAGGCAGAGAAGGTATTCTGAGCTGGTGCTGGTATCTGCTCCGTGATGCTACTCTTGCTTTCAGAGTTGGAATGGTTGACAAAGGTTTCCGGCTTTTTACCTGTTATTTAAGACAAGAGAATTAACAACTACTAGTATAAAAATCTTATCTTTGTGTCTATGTCCTTTTCTGCTAATAGAAAAGATTTGCCCATTATCAAAACAGATTATTAAGGCCTTGTAATGCTTGGATGTAAACTAACATAAGATCTCTTGCAACTGTTGGCAGAAGAAAATAAACTCCATGTTATTCCCATCTTGGTAGGCTCCAACTCCAACTTTCAGATAAAAACTGAAAACTATCTCCACGTTATTATATCATATATAAAATCCATATATAATCTGTCCTTTGGGGATCTCATCCTTTTCTACAGTTTTACCCTTCACTTCTTATGCAGATAATTTCCACCTGGGTCCCTACTACTCTGAGGAGTCCCAGATCAAAGTCCAGATCTTAGGCACGCCACTTGCCAGTTATGAAACCTAACTCACCTAACCTCCTACAGTGTCAATTTCCCATTCTAAAAAGTAGTGATAATAATATATACCTCAGAGTGTGGCTGTGAAGATTAAAGAAAAATGTTTAAGTGTGGTGCAAAGTAAAAAGCACTATACAAATGTAAAGTTTTATTGTAATTCCCTGAACTAGATATAATGTTTCTGACTAGTGAATACCATTGACTACACTTACATCTCTCATGTGAAATGTATTTTATTCATGTATACACCTTTCTATTCCCTGACTAGATATATTCAACAAAAAACATTTAATGAATGTGAATGCCTGTTATGTACCAGGCATTGAGCTGAGATCTGGGAGTTCAACAATGAACCCAGAGTTCCCAGCCAAAATGATGAGTGCTACAGCAGAGTTAAGTAGGCAGTGCTAGAGGGACATAAACAGAGAACAATCATGGGGTAGAAAAACAGTGAGGTGGCCCATTTCCTTTCAGCTTCCTATACCAGAAAAACCTAAAGAAAGACTTTTTCAACCTGCTAGATCCTATAGTTTTCTACAGAAATCACTCAATGAGCATTAATGGCCTGAAATGAATTTAGGCTTAAATGGTACAAATGTTCAGAAGCAGGAAAGCTCAGGGCATGTTTGAGGAAATTAAGCAGTCCAACTTGGCCAAAATGTGTCCTTATCTATGTACAGCATTGGAAAGGTCAGCTGGAGCTAGATTATGAAAAGTCCTGAAGGCCAGACTATGGGGCTTGGGGTTTATTTACTCTGTAGGCAAAGATAGAGTGAGGGAGGTGGTCATAGATTTAAACAGAGGTGTAGCATAATCAAAAGGGTACTGTGGGTGTTTATGCCAATAGCAATGTGAAGACGGGCTACAGAGAATAAGAGATCTAAGGCAAGGGTACAAATTACAAAGCAATGACAGTCATTCAGGCAGCTCCCTCCCATTTTTCTCATACCTTAGCAACTAACAAAAGTAATCGAGAATAGAGCAAGTTCAGATATTTGTTCCAAATATTTGAAGCCTAGAACATGTAAGTACTCAATAAATAATAAAATATCAAAAAGATGCACATTTATAAATTCTTATAGGTACTACAATAACATTTCCAGAGCATACTGTGCATGATAAATAATAGAAGTTCAAGTCTCAATTAATAAAAGGTCAACTCCTATATTGTAAACTTAGCCGGTGCCTTTCTTCTCTGTAGAACTGGATGGTTCTCTGACTTCCTTTTGGTGACTGACATTCAGTGAGCCTCAGAGACTAAGACATGAAGAAGGGTAGTATTCTCCCATCATGGAGAGAAATCATATCAGCAAAGCCAGACCTCATGAGGAGCTGGTGCCCAGACAACAGAGTAAGTTAAATTATATATATATTATAGGTAGGACAACCATGGCAGAGTTCAGAGGAAAACACAGACTCCATTGTAAACATAATGTGTGACTCCCCTCTAACAGAAACATTTCATCTTAATATGGCAGTGAATGTGGGGCATAGGTACACTATTCTTTTCTCAGTGTTTGCCTGACTATAAATCAAAACTTGTGGATTATTTTCTAGCTTGTTGGTCTGACCATGTTCAACATCTCACTCACTGTTGGGGTTCCTGTCTTGTCAAACAATAAACTTAAGCTCTAGGGCCAGGTGCGGTGGCTCATGTCTGTAATCCTAGCACTTCGGGAGGCCAAGGCAGGCGGATCACTTGAGGTCGGGAGTTTGAGACCAGCCTGGCCAACACAGTGAAACCCTGTCTCTACTAAAAATACTAAAATTAGCTAGGCATGATGGTGCACACCTGTAGTCCCAGCTACTGGGAGGCTGAGGCATGAGAATCACTTAAGTCTGGGAGGCAGAGGTTGCAGTAAGCTGAGATCATACCACTGTACCCCAGCCTGGGCAATAGAGCGGGACTCTGTCTCAAAAAAAAAAAAAAAAAAAAGAGGAAGCCCTATATGAGGTATATATTATCAATAATAGCCATAAAGGTAAATATGATTTTCTTCCTTCCTTACTCCCCAACTCACGAGAGGGAAAAAAAGATTTTAGGATTCTGTTTAGGAAATCAGGCAAACCTGAGAATTAAATGCAAGTATTCACCAGTTGGTTTGACCCTAAGAGCTTCTGCAAGATCTCATCTTCTCTGCCTCTCAGCATACTGACTTTTGGATTTTGGTTTCTATGCCATCTACCAACCCAGGGTAAGGAGAATTGGATTCCTCACATAAGAATTATTATTTTTTTCTTTTTAAATTTTTTTGTAGAGACAGGGTCTTGCTATGTTGCCCAAGCTGGTCTAGAACTCCTGGCTTCAAGCAAGCCACCCTGTTTGGCCTCCCAAGTGCTGAGGCACCGTACCCAGCATGCACCTAAGAATTCTTTGTGCACCTTATCCTATGGCTACACAGGAATTGGTAGATATAGTCTAACATAGCTCACAGTTTTTATATAAGGGGGTCATCGGCAATTTGATATCTTATCCTTGAAAACTAAACTTCAAGCTCTTTTTGGAGTCCTGTGAGGCCTGGCTAGCTCTCTGACAACGAGTAATCTCCTTACACTATGGAGACAGAGGGTCTTTACTATGAACATCTTTGCATTACCTGCCTCCTTCTCAGTTTCTGACTCAGAAGCTTCATCTTCACCTTCCTCCTCCTCTGAGCTGGAGCTACTAGATTCTTTGTTCTCTTCCTCCATTTCTTGGGACTTAGGTGTCTCCTCCTCATAAAGCATCTTCTCTTTGCTAAATTAAAGATGACAACTTGAGTGTAACTCAGAAGTGATAATCAGGTATAATAAAGGGAACAAGTCTATAAACCTGTATGTGGAAGCAATAACAGAAACACATTCAAATTCTTCTTTACACACAGAAATTCTTCTGTGTGTTCTTCCAAACTCTTCATTTTTGCAGACTAAGATTTAGTATTTTACTACAGAGTATGGCTCAAGGAAATCTGGCCTGTTTAACACACAGAAAAAAGGAGAGCTATGAATTTTGATGACAGTGGATAAATATTCAAAAAAATAATTTAACAAATGTTTACTGAGTACTTATTACATGCCAGGAATCACGGTAGGCACTGGTATAGTCATAAACAAAATAGACATTGTCTCATTGTCTCTGAGTTCACGAAACTTACAGTAAGCAGAGGCAGAAGTTGAGACTAAGAATGCCTAAGCCAGGATTTTTAAATGCTGAAATGCTGCACACAGTCTAAATTAATTCTGAAGTTTAAAACACAGTCAACCTTCCTAAGTGTCTCCCTCACATATCAATGCCACTCTCTTGTTCCACATACTTTCCCACAAGTTTATAGATCATGTGGCTAAATACAAACACAGAGTTTCTTCACTTTATAAATTCTGAAGTTAAGTATGTCACTGACACAGAGCAAAGCTCATCCCACTACTCAAGCCTAAATGTCTTACTTCTTAAAGAACCCACTCTGCATCTTGCTGTTCAGGTCTGACTCAATGAGTTTATTCCGTGTCTCCTTTTCACTTCGAAGCTGGAAACGGAGAAAACAGAGAGAAAAGGGAAGAAGTTGACTATTGGTGAAAAATCAGCAGTATTGAGAACCAAAATGATACTGTCATCTTGAAGAAAATAGGACCAACACCAAAGAGGTAGTGGGGAACCGAGAAAAAGAGAAACATATCAGTTGGGTCTCCTTAGATGACAGAACTCATCCAAGGTAGAAGAGAAAAGCCATGGTGTTAAGAACTTCAATAAAACTGCTCCTATCAAATATCCAAACCCAATCTTCAAAAAAAAGTCTAGATTCTGAAGGATAAAAAGCCAAAAGGAACCTGAAAGAATTCTTTATGATTCATATACTGAAATAAGTTGGCAATATTTCTAAAGAAAACACAGGTACCAAATGGGAAATAAGCCCTTAGAGAAAATGGTCTGCTATTTAGATGCATGCTCTAGATGAAATGTATTTATATCCCTGGAACTCAAAGTTATGCAGAGGGCAAAGATAAGTACCATTCCCACTGGTGTAGAAATATTATTTCATGAATAATACTATTGATGTTCAAAAACCTTACCATGCTAGGTAGAGAATACACAGAACTCTCTATTTTTGCAACTTCTGTGTGAGTCTAAACTTATTCCAGAAAAAGTTTTTAAAATTACAAGAACCGCTGGGTGTGGTGGCTCATACCTGTAATCCCAGCACTTTGTGGGGCTGAGGCAGGCAGATCACAAGGTCAGGAGATCAAGACCATCCTGACTAACACGGTGAAACCCCATTTCTACTAAAAATGCAAAAAATTAGCCGGGCGTGGTGGCGGGCACCTGTAGTCCCAGCTACTAGGGAGGCTGAGGCAGGAGAATGGCGTGAACCCGGAAGGCGGAGCTTGCAGTGAGCCGAGACTGTGCGCTGCACTCCAGCCTGGCCGACAGAGTGAGACTCCGTCTCAAAATAAATAAAATAAAAGTAAAAAATAAAATTACAAGAACTTAACTGTGCAAAATATACAACTTATAATTAGGAAGGCTGTTGCTGCTAAATAACAGCATTGACACTGTATTTGAAAATCCTGGTTTCAGTGATCCTGACTGCTCAACAAAGAGAACAAAACGAACTTTAAGTTGTGTTTGTCTGAGCTTTATGTATGTGACTTTTCCACTGAGCCTTAAAATAACCAGAATCTTCACTTTACCATACCAGACATAATGCTGAACACAACAGAGGTTAGGTATGATCTGTCCCATCATTGTATAGTTCTTTGATTCAGAACTGCTGTTTTCCACATGTGTCTTAAACTTTAGTTTACATTACCTGAGTGACAGCATGTGCAAAAGAAAAAACAAAAACAAAAAACGTCATTGATTTTTTTGCCCCTAATGTCCCACCCTAATGTCATTGATCTTTATTCTCCCCACTCAAATTATTCATCTGCTTTACGAGTAAAAAATATGGCTTATTCACTCTTCATCTGTATATTGGGTGAGTTTTCCATCCTGCAGTCTGAACACAAATACCATACTTATGTAGTTCTCCTGTATAGCACTAATTAAGCCAAAGGCATGCATGACCAAACAATAAAAGATTCAAAATGAGGAGCAGAGAAAGGAGGACTGAATTCTGGATGTTTCATAAAACTGGAGTAAGTATGAATCACTGATCAAATACTCTCTATATGAAATGACAGTTTTAGTATTGTGTGTATTTCCTTATTTTTTAAGAAATAAATATATTCTTCTCCGTAATCAATGTGTTTAAATAAAGATAGTCTTTTAGTCAATAAGAAAGAGAAAAGCTACGAGGTGTCCTCCACTCTGGTACTTTCTATTTGGAAAAACATATGATTTGAACACATCACATTCATTTTCTAGAAATCAAGGGTATTAGTTTTTTGCGGCTGTTTTTAACTTTTAGCTCCTTGAAGGCTATCTTATAATGAGCAAAAATCCTGAGCAATAATGGTTTCTGGGATATATTCTTCTAACAGACTGTTTATAGTTCCTGAAGGGAACAATTAACATCTCTGGAATGCAGATATGTCCATTTCAACTCTCAGCAGACATAACTGAAACAAGCAATTGAGATACTCGGTGTGAACTGCAAACTATTAGAAAAGTTTCAAAAGCACCAATCAGAGACTCACCACATTCTGCTTCTTCTGGAGCATCTCCAAATGCTCCACGAGACCCTCATCAGCCACATCAAATGGTGTCTGGCCCTAGCAGAGAAAAGGAGCACCATGACTGATAGAAAACAGAAGCAGCAATCACATGACTTTATTAGGGAACTATTCAATAGTCACGTTTTGCCTTTGACTCCAATAGTAGCTGCTTTTCAAACTAATCTACCATACATTATGATAACACCTTCATCTATCACACAGGACACATAACAAGAAACACCAAATCCTTTAAATATAGAGTTTGTACAACAGTATTGCAGAAATCACACCATTTCTAATCCTTATTGCCACCTGGCAAATAATCAAGTGAAATCCCTACTTGTATCTGTTCTAAAATGGTCTTAATTGCTATGATAAATTCCATAAAGAGCTCTTCAAAACTTCAGAGGGAGGTTCAGGGCACATGTTCAATAAAAATTAAATCACAGGAATCATCTTCCTTTAAGTGAGGGGAGGACTGACAAGAAAGTTACTCCTTTTAGGAAGCATCAGTATAATTAAGAATCCTGACCCATAGTCTGAGAATGAAACCTGGGTTCGGGAGAGATGTGACACAGATAAGAATATCTACTAATTAAAAGGCCATGTCTCTGCACTACCAGAAAATCAGTACATATATGGGCTGGGCACAGTGGCTCACACCTGTAATCCCAACACTTTGGGATTACTCAATATTATTCAATATTCACTTTTTGCCTTTAATTCCAATAGCAACTGCTTCCCTAATTAGTCTACCATACATTATGATAATACCTTCATCTATCACAGAGGACATGTAACAAGAAACACTAAATTCTTTAAACACAGAGTTTGGGATTACAAGTGGCAAGGCTGGGGAATCACTTGAGCCCAGGAGTTTGAGACCAGCTGGGAAACCAGTGAGACCCCATCTCTACAAAAAAAAAAAAAAAGAAAAAAAAGAAAGAAAAAAAAAAAATTAATTAAAACAAAATCAGCCGGGCGTGGTGGCTCACGCCTGTAATCCCAGTACTTTGGGAGGCCGAGGCAGGTGGATCACCAAGTCAGGAGATCGAGACCATACTGGCTAACACAGTGAAACCCCATCTCTACTATAAAAAAAAATACAAAAAATTAGCCGGGCGTGGTAGGGTGCGCCTGTAGTCCCAGCTACTCAAGAGGCTGAGGCAGGAGAATGGCGTGAACCCGGGAGGTGGAGCTTGCAGTGAGCCAAGATCGTGCCACTGCATTCCAGCCTGGGCAACAGGGTGAGACTCCATCTCAAAAATAATAATAATAATAATAAAATAAAATCAGTAGACATAGGGATAGGAGTTCCAGAGCTTCTAAGTTGTTTGAAGTGAGGCTGAATAACACTATTTTCAGCCGAACTCAAGGATCTTTGTCATTATAACATTTTAATGACTCACATGAATACAGCAACCATAAAATCTTTCATATCTTACCACAGACAGTAACATTAGGCTCCTCAAAGCTCATTTTTTGCCAAGAACAAATATATTTTTTTCCTGTTTTAGAGGCTTGAACATAAATACAATCAGAAGGTCCATGGAGTTTTATTTTAAATAACAAACATAACTCTGTGTTAATAGGGCCAGAGGTAGAGTGGTGGAGGGTAACATTATAGCTACCAGTGATGTATATTTCACCAGAACAGTCAGACTGCCAGTGAATAGAGATCTTAAGCCTTTTATTTTAGAGACCCAGCCACCAATCTCATTGTTCTTTTAGAGGTTCAAGCTCACTCACCAGTTTGTTTCGAATATCCATGTCACAGAGTGCTTCTGCCAGGATGGAGCAAGCCTCCTTCACTCCCCAGTGTGCAGCAGCATGGAGGGGAGTCCAGCCATCATAATCCTGAACATTGAGTTCATAGCCAGCCTGTATTAAAAGTCTAAAAAGAAAACCCAAAACAAGACATGTATCTCCTCTATATTACAGTTTTCTGACAAATAAACTATTATCTAATTGATATTTAAGATTTTGGCCCTGAACCACAGGGGTCTTATGATTACTTCTGCCCTCTAAGGCACAGTTTGGGTTTCATAGTTACTACTTTACATACCAATCACAGATGATCTTTATCAATCCTCTCGAAAAAGTCATAAGATATTTCCTAGGCATATCCATGTTATACCATACAAGGGGAGTATATGGAAAGGTATGTACCTAAGATTAACCAAAGCATAATTCAATTAGCCAAATCACATAACTCTGTTAAAGGTACATTTTCCATTTTCCAGTGCAGGGAAGAAGTAACATATAAAATGAAGACTCTAATAGGCTGTGGTCATTCTATCTATCTGTAATAGTGTCAACAATAAAGTTTAAAAAAATAAAATAAAATGAAGACTTAATTCTCTTCAGGTTATTTTCCTAACTAGCTTTCTGGTTGATCTTTCTAGGACACTATATTTACTGTATACCCACATAACTCCAGTTTTTTGCTAACTATAAAGCTATAATTTAACTTGTATGCATGCAAGAGAAAAGATTTGACTCTTGAAGACCCAAACTACATTGGGGCCCTTATGGATATCACTCTCAGGCAGAAATGGAGCACCAAAACACTGCTATACCTACTAGGAACCCTGTATTAGGTGAAATATGAAATACTGGAAGAGTCCAGTTAACAACTGCACATATAATGCCTTTGGCAACTCAAGTATTTGGGAAAGCCTGCCAACATTAAGTACCAAGAGCTACAGGAAGCATGTATGGATGTAAGGAAAAATGGAACAGACAGAGTAGTAGAGTCCAAATCCCTCACATAATTTTGGCTATCCTGTGCCAGCTGGATACTGCATACTCAAGATCTATATAATTAATCTAATGACACCAAATAAATTATATAAGTCAAAAAGGAACAAATGGTCACAAGTATTACAGTCCCCTCCTAGGACCATATACCTCAACTATGTTTCACACCATACATGTTAGTGAGAAGCTAGAGGAATGGTGGGAGGGAGGGAGACAATCCATGGATGAATACCAGCAAAATGTGAGAAAGACTGTACAATCAGAGAGCAAACCAACAAAAAGAAAACGCATCATAGTGGAAAATCTAAGTCAGCCTCTGCTTCCAAAACCCATTTCATCTTCTCCCAGTGAACCACTCCTGATTGATGTAAATGGACAATACCTGAGGACTTCAGAGTAGCCCTTGGCAGCAGCCACATGAAGGGCTGTAGCTCCTGAGCGAGCCTGCCTCACATCCTCTATTTTCCCACTGTTGAGCCACTGGCGGGCATCCTGCAACAACTGCTGCTCTTCTTCTTTTCTTGACTGCTCTAGATCGACTCCTACAGAAACCAGGACAGCCAGGATTACTAAAGCTCCACTTAAGTTTGACAGGATATTTTCCTTAGATTAAAACACATCATAAATATAAATACAAATAACAATTTAGCCATCAAGTTGGGTAATTATCAAATTTAGAAGATCAATGGCATTTGTACACATATTAATGGTCTTACCAGGATTAAATCATGAGGTTAAATATTATATGATACAGATCCATTAAGGGAATGCACCTAAAATTGTTTTCAACAGAACATAAAGACAAAGGGGACATTATTTTTACATTATAATATTTGTGCAAAGCTATAAACTTCCAAGTCTTTTTACATGTTATACGACTTTAGTTTCCCAACAATCTTTCAAGGTAAATATAATAGATATTACAATCTTCATTTAACAGATGAGGAAATAAAAATAGAAAGATTAGGAATCTGGCTCAAAGCCACAAAACACATTAGTGACAGAGCTTGCCACTAGAACTCCGATATCCTGGGTCCCTCTGTGTCATTCTTCTTCTGGGTCCCTATCCACTCACTATACCATAGGATTAGTATCCAAAATCTTGGTTTCAGGTATTGATATACTTTAAAAATTGAACTATCTCTAAAGTTCATTTCCATATACAGGCAAATACACTGACTTGAATATATATAATCTAGGGCAGATTAGTAGGTGATCTGCAGTTTAAAAACCTGTCTGCTTTCAAGGGAATGCAGATTTTGTTTTCCTTAAAAACATGAAAAAACTCCAAGAGTTACTCCCTTTAGCCAATAACTTTCCAATATCTGTGCCAGTGAAAAGGGGTTAGGGTGGGGCATACCCCATTATACAAAATAATAAAATGTCTCAAATACAAATATACCCATTCAAAAAGTTTTACACTTATTAGCAGTCTTTGTGCTTGGTCTACTCCCTTTCAGCTCTTAAAAGAGAACCTGCCAGGTGCGGTGTCTCACGTCTGCAATCCCGCACTTTGGAAAGCCTAGGTCGGTGGATCGCCTGTGGTCAGTTTGCGACAAGCCTGATCAACATGGTGAAACCCTGTCTCTACCAAAAATACAAAAATTAGTTGGGCGTAGTGGTGGGCACCTGTAATCCCAGCTACTCGGGAGGCTGAGGCACGAAAATTGCTTGAACTTGTGAGGCAGAGGTTGCTGTGAGCTGAGATTGCACCATTTCACTCCAGCTTGCGAGACAGAGTGAGACTCTGTCTCAAAAAAAAAAAAAGAGAACCTGTCAAATACCTAAGTATTATCTGTATGATTTTGGGAGGAGGATGGGGTGAAGAGATCAGTTTAAAACCAATTTAAAACAGATCAGTACTCCAAACACAAAGAAGTGTTAGCAGTGCTGCAAAGTTAAACATATATACGAATACCCCTTTCAATAGCGTATACTCCCTCACTGAAGAGTCAGCAATCAAAATAGAAAAAGTGGTTTCTCCAATCAAAACTATTTTTTAAAACTGATTTTTTTTAAAGTTGTTTGTACATTTTAAAGCAAATGTTAGGAGATAAAACTGAGTGAAACTGGAGGTTATGCTAAGCATAAAATTCTTCAATTCAATAGGGCACAAAGCCAGGAGCCATAGCTCATGCCTTTAATCCCAGCACTTTGCGAGCCGAGGCTGGTGGATCACTTGAGGTCAGGTGTTTAAGAACAGCCTGGCCAACATGGTGAAACCCTGTCTCTACCAAAACATACAAAAATTAGCCAGGCATGGTGGCGCACACCTGTAGTCCCAGCTACTCAGGAGGCTGTGGCAGGAGAACCACTTGAACCTGAAAGGCAGAGGCTGCAATGAGCCGAGATGACACCACTGCACTCCAGCCTGGGCAACAGAGTGAGACCCTGTCTCAAAAAAAAAAAAAAAAAAAAAGGACACAAAAACTATACATGAAAGGCAGCAAAAGCAAGTAGTTACTGATCTAGAACATCACTATATTAAAGTAGGATCAACATACTTTCTCCAAAGGGCCAATATTTTCAGGTTTGTGGTTCATCCAATCTATCGCTACTACTCAACTCTGCTGTTGTAGCACAAAAGCAGTTTTGGATAATATGTAAACAATGTGCATGGCAAGAATTGGCCCTAACTGTTCTAAAAGTTCAAATTGGGAAAGACCACTGGAGCTAAATCCTCTGGGATGGACTGCAGATTGTGAGTAAGGTAGTTCAGCAGAAGGACTTAAAAAAAAAAATCACTACAAATCTTGTCCACAGAGTTTTGTAATGGAAAAAGAACCCAGGGACTTCCAGGTTGAAGAATTCCATCCTATTCTGTGAAATTGATTCTCCTAAAACTATAAAATAAGAATAAGCATTTTTAGAATATATTATTCTAAGTTAGCTTCCTCACCTTAACAAATTATCATACTAATTCTCATGGTTAGTTACAATAAATATCTTTACCAGCACCACTTTTAGCTCTCAACAAGGGAAAAGATGCAAAGTCACAAACTGTATTTGGCCAATTCTCAAATTTACACTGGATCCCAATACCATGCATACACACAGTAAGAAATGTTCACACTCCTCATCAGGTCACTCTTAATTGTATAATGGGTATGCAACCTCTGAATGGCAAAAACAAGGAATGATTAGTCATCCTTTTGGCATCTGGCCTACTCTTGTGTGAGTTATTATGAGGATACTTGATGCTGGATTAATGATTAATGCAGTGCAGACAGATCAAATCCTCTCCTGTCATATGACAGTGAAATGCTCTACACAGCAAATGGATTATTTTCTGTAAATGGCAGTGTTTGAGAGTCTTTCCTGGCCCCCTCCAATCCATGAGGTTACCTTGCTTCTTTACTTGCTCCAGAAGAAGATCCTTCATGGCTGGCTCTTCTGCAAGGTCAGAGGGAACTTCACCTTCACTGTTGACAATACCTACACTGGCTCCGTGATTAATGAAATACCTGTTGTAGACAAGATCCAGGATCAATATTTTATGTCAATCTAATATAAATGTTACTCATGCATCTGGCATTGAATACACAGAGAAGTCTCTATTTTGAGTTTAAAATATGGTCTCAGTTAAGATATTCCATTATTAGTTTCTACGTGCCTTAAACTTCCGTAATTAAGACTAAAGGCTTCCCTATTTCCTCACTACAGCAATGCCAACAAACAAGATTTCTTTCACACTTATATTACTAACTCCCATCCTCTCACTCTCAGTGGATGGCAAGAGAATTTCTAAGTAACATAAAAAAGGCATGTAGCCTTAAACTTTCCCAGTGCCACATTGGAGCTTACTAAGTAGTGCTGTGGGTGTGAAAATAAAAGAATAAAGTGTCCATTAAAATTTGTATAAATCTGCCTAAATTATGCCCCCACAAAAGTCTCCTATCAACCAGACATCCACATGAAATCTTCCTCTACTCTAAGACGAAACTAAATTATTTAAGAAGAAATATTAAAATGTTAAGTAACTAAATTCTAAATCCAAATAGAAGACTTGATTCTGAAGAAGAAAGATCTGATAATTCAATACCTTACATAGATCCTTTTTGATTTTCAAAGTACTTTCAAGTAAAATTATATCTTAAGTCTTAGCACATAAAATTATATCATAAGTCTTAGGCAACATTAGGAAGTAGGCAATGTGGGTATTATTACCATGACTTTAACAAATTGAGGTTCATACATATTAAGTAATTTTCTCAAAATCACATAGCAGGCAAGTGGCAGAGGGTATAGCCCCAGTCTTGACTTTAAATCTAGTTCATCTTTTCTCTAGATCAAGTCACTTTTGGGACAGTGAGAACCCTAATAATGCTAGGAGCTCTATCAAATACTCAGAAGTATTTAAAGGAAAAAGAAAAATAATTCAGATTAGACTTCAATCCATTCAACAATTCAATAAACATTTACTGGTCCCCTACTATATTCAAGAAACCCTTTTTTTTTTTTGAGACAGAGTCTTGCTCTCTCGCCCAGGCTGGAGTGCAGTGGTGCAATCTCGGCTCACTGCAACCTCCGCCTCTTGGGTTCAAGCAATTCCCCCACCTCAGCCTCCTGATTAGCTGGGATTACAGGTGCGTGACACCATGTCCAGCTAATTTTTGTATTTTTAGTAGAGACGGGGTTTCACCATATTGGTCAGTCTGGTCTCCAACTCCTGACCTCGTGATCTGCCTGCCTCGGCCTCCCAAAGTGCTGGGATTACAGGTGTGAGCCACCGCGCCCAGCCATAGGAACCACATTTTAGACACTGTAGGAGATTACAAAAAAAGAGAGAGAGAGATAATATATGGCCACTGGCCACTGCATTCAAAGAACTGGCAGAGGTGGCCAAACGCAGTGGCTCACCCCTATAATCCTTTGGGAGGCTGAGGTGGGCAGATCACTTGAGGCCAGGAGTTTGAGACAAGCCTGACCAACATGGTGAAACCCGTCTCTACTAAAAATATAAAACTTAGCCAGGCATGGTGGCAGATACCTGTAGTCTCAGCTACTCAGGAGGCTGAGGCACAAGAATCATGCGAACCCAGGTGGCGGAGGTTGCAGTGAGCCAAGATCAGCCTGGGTGACAGAGCAAGACTCTGTCTCAAAAAAAAAAAAAAAAGTTGGTAGAGGGAAAAGAATCAATAGAGAGTAAGACCATGTTTTTGCTTTCTCGGTGCCTAGTACCTGGTATAATAGGGCCTCAACAAATGTTTGTTAATTTATAGATCCATTCTACATGTATGAAGCTCAAAGGCCTTCACAATTCACCTGACTTTTAACCATCTCCTTCTTTCCCTTACAGTCTCAGAGGAAGACAGACCTTACTCAATTCCAAAACTAACTCCCTCTATTTGTATTCTTAATTCTATCAAGTCCTAGTATTCCATTCATAAATTACCCTTCATTTCCACATATTCAATAGCTCCTCTCTTCTGATTCCTCTCCCTTAGGCCAAAGGAATATTCAGCTACACCTCCCCAACCCTGAAATATCAAAATGCAAATAATACACATAGTAAGCACTCAACAAATGTTTCCTGGATTGAAGTGTACCCTATACTCTATAATTAAACTAAACCACTTACTGTTCCCAAACACATCAACTCTCACCCAGCTCTCTTCCACAGCTTGTTTCTTCCAACTAGGTGGAACTCTCTCCCTTCTCTTTCCCTTCTAGAAACCTTTCACTTCTTTCAAAGTTCATTTAAAATGCTTTTGCCTTCATGAAAGCTTTGCCTGTTCTCACACACTGAATTCCCTCTTTCCTTCCTTTAACCCCATCCTTCTTCTTCTCCTCCCCAACAAACACTAATTCTAGACCTTGGTCATGACTTACACTGTACCTCGATGCAACCGTTCCATCAGACTGAAAGCTACTTGAATGCAATGTGAAAGGAAAATAAAAACTTGGGACCCTAATTTCACTATGCCAAAAGAAAAAAAAATTAAGCTGAAAGTTGAGTCATGCAAGAAGTTGCCTTAGCTTTTGTTCCTAAGCAGATAGCTATAGATAAAAAGTTAAATATCTCTACAGGTTCTACGTTTACCTCTATGTTCACCTTATCTTACGTAAAGTGAGATTTACTGGGCGTGAGATGAACATTTAATTGACTATTTCCCTACCCGCTCCTTTCCTTGTGAATTCAGGAATGTGACCATGCCCTCCCCTTTTCCCCTCCAGGCTGCTTTTCCCTTTTAAGTATTGAAGTTCTCAACTTGATCTTTGGGGAAAGGCACAGATCTGTCTCCTGGGTACACGTCTTTAACCTTGGTAAAATAAACCTCTAAATTGATTGAAACCTGTCTCAGATACGTTTTGGTTCATAGCAACAACTGGGTCTTCCTCACTATTATCATCGCCATGGCATCTGACACTTGCTTTTTTCTCCTGGCATTCCATAAATATTGCTTGAACTACATGAAATATGTAACCACTCTACTCTGACATCTATTCCATCCCTACTGGATCAGGCATAATGTCACTTGGGTATACAGGACCCTGTTTTTCCCATGTTCTACAATCAAGAAGATGAATTTTTAGAAAGTAATTTGGCTCTCTGTTTTTCCATTTTCTCCAGTTTTAGGGAAAAAAAAAAAGTTAAAAACCTCTTTAGTTTTACCTTTACCTGGACAAGAATAAATACCAACCTATGAAGTAATTTCTACTTTATCTCTGAGAATCCTTACAGTTGCCCAAAGGCTCATAGCTCAATAAATATGCCCCTAGAAAATAAAGCCTTCTTGTCCTTCCTAACTCAACACCAATACAAGGTCTTTATGCTACTATTCTAAGGGAGGAAGAAAGAAATGAAATATGTTCAAAAATTGAGAATAAATTAGCATCTCAATAAACTATAAAGCCAAATGCTGTACGTTTGGGTCAATCTGCTGCTTCTAAGTTAAACATTATTCATAATAAAAATGTAAAAATACCCAGCTAACTAGCATTGAGCCTGAACTCATTTTAAAATGAGGAAAAAAGCCTCTGAAGCTCCCTCCTTTTGATGCAACATACTGAGACAAAAAAATCATCATGAAACATGAAATAGAATGTACTTGGATTCTTCCTAGAAAGCCAGTTTGCCTTTATTCATTTCTACTCCCTTGAAATTTAGAGTTCCTAATGATTCTGGGAATAAGAGCATAAAGTCTAAGATCTTTCAGATACAAAAATAAAAATGATGAGATGATCAGGGACTGATCTTATTTAAAACATTCTCCATTGGCCCTGAGGTAAAGCAACCAAAATGAATAGTACAATTTTTTTTTCCATTGTGTTTGTATGTGTGTGTGTGTATATAGATATATAAAAGCTATATACTGCAAATAAATAAATGACAGTAAAGTCAAAACCTGTCTAATAATGATATGTATAGTGAAAAATAAAATAAAGAAGGCCATCTCTACCACCACCCCACCTCTGCAATGTATTCTGGTCTAGATCACCTCTCTCCTGTTCATACTTCCAAGTTTAATTTGTAATAATTTGTCTTAGGAAATAGTAGCTCTCACAGATTTATTTCATACAAGGTAATATTTGTCTGAGCTAGAGATTGTTACATTTTGAACTTACTTCCAGAAGAATTATATTTGTTCATAAGGATGAATTAAATAAATCACTGTAAAAAAAAAAAAAAGCAATTACAATCATTCTCTGTACTTAGCTTCACACACAGGAGGATAATGCCAGCACAAGTGATCCTAATTCTAAGCATGTGCTCTCCTTAGAAAAGTGAAAGAAAAAAACTTAGGAAAAAATTGAATCCTTGAATGTAATGAGATTTGGTAGCTCGAATATCACAAGCATGCCACCTGAACAAATAGCAATTGAAAGGCCAACATGTTCTATAAATGTTTCTTAAATAAATGTTTTAAGTAAAATCACCTCAACTCTTAGGCATCAGAATTCTGGCGTTACTGGATAAGACTGAGAATAAGAGCCCTCCTTCCTGTTAGAATCTGAAAATGGGCAACCTAGGGGATGAAGAGGTTACTGATTTTTACTAAATTGGAACAGAGGGGGGAATCAAGAGTGAAGAAAACTGCACTGTTTATTTCTGGTTGCTTTGGGGCCAACCCAGTCATCCACTTTTTAGAACAAGTAGCCCAGTCAAACACCAGTACTGCTGCCTAAAGTTTCTCTGGCTCTGACTCTCCCTTTGTCTAACTTCTCCCACTGAGCATCCCTGGGTCAGCAGCAAACCTAGCAACTCAGACTCTCCCTTAGGAAACCTGGGCAAATCAGATTCTGTGGGAAGTCATTCTTAGGCCTCTACAGAGCTGCCAACAAAATTCTCCCTGCTGTTTCCTGAACAGGAGAAATGTAATGGAGTTCTACTCATATTATTGAAAAGGGCCTTCAAACAAGCAATCTGATTTTCAAAGGAGCATAGAATATCATGATTTTATTTAGGGAATTTACCTTAACAATATAAATTTACCCTCATCTAGAATATGCTCAACTGCCTCATTTTAAAGATGTTTCGACTGCCAAAGTCTCTTCCTTGTTTAAAACTAAACTCCCCAATCATTCCTTCAAACAACAGATATTTATTCAGTGCCTCTTATATCTCAGGTACCACATGGTCAGGATTCTTCTACCCACAGGAGGGGAAACTAGTTGTCCTGGAGATAGTACCTCCTAATGTATTTTATTAAACATTCCCATTCAACTAATGTGGAGAACACATGCCAGTGCCCACCTTTCCTTTGTTCCATATGTTTAGGCTCATTCTTCTGCTATTAACTACATGAGTGCTGTGACTGGTATGCTAGGCATTTTTTACCTTCATTTGTACTAAGCACTGATTAAAAAAGAAAACAAAAAAAAACAATGAAACAGGTTTACAAAGAATCCAGAAAAAAATCTCCAGGCCTGCCTATATACATGCCCAGCTACAGTTGTTCAGAAAGTGAACCCAGACAGTGGAACAGCCACCTCTGCATATCCCAGCAAATATAAATTACCTGCAAATAGAAGCAAACAAAAAGTTTCAACCAAAAAACTATGGATTTAGCAGCTTTACAAAACATTGTATTAGTTATGTCTTAAAGATAATTCAACTTTCTGCTTTTGTAATCTGTAATAAAGAGAGACTATAATTATTTATAAAATTCAAATTCCTAAGAATAGAGGAGTAATGAAGGCTATTCCTACCAATACTGCAAAGCCACACACACAGAGGCTCACTCACTCTGCTATGTTGAGATAGCCACAGGAAGCTGCTGCATGGAGGGGTGTCCAGCCTTCGTTGTCTTGCTGGTTTACATTGGCTCTGTTCTCCACCAGAAACTTCACCATATCCAAATTTTCATCAATACATGCCTGAAAAGAAAAGTCCGTTCATTCATTCGACAAGTATTCACTGGGTTCCACTATGTGCCAGACGCTGCTCTGGGCATTGACAATGCCCAGCAATTCTAATAATACATTAATTTCTATTTCTTCCATTCTGTCTCCAGAGCATGACTTCTAGGCTTTGTGATCTTATACAAGCTCCTTAAATGTCTCTATGCCTTAATATCTCAACTGTGAAACACAGTTTCACGTATAATGATACTTAATCTTATTTATAGTATTATTAGGATTAATTATGAAAGTGATTTCTAAAGTGCTATAAATGAATAAGCTGTTTCATCATTATATTATGAAAAGGAAAGCATGTCACAAAACACTGATTTGTATATGAATTTTATTTTATTTCACTGCCACCTATTTGTCACAGATGCTTATTAATTTTAAAAGAAAATAATCAGAGGATTGCCTGAAGCCGGGAGTTTGAGACCAGCCTGGGTAACAAAGTGAGACCCTGTCTCTATTATAAAAAAATTCATTCATTCATTCATTTAAAAAAGAAAAAATCACACAGGATCAAATGCAGTTTTTCTCAGTGGGAAGTTGTAGTTTACGACTCTAGAATTGCTAAATAAACCTTGCTTTGGTGAGAAATGGTAGGGTGATCATTTCAAACAGAAAAAATGTATTTTCATGTATTTTCTGAATGGCTTCAAACACTATGGCAAAGTATGCTTGCAGTTATGGATGGTTAGGAGTCTTATCTGTTCATTTCATGGCAGCAATTAGGAGACAGCAGAAACTTTTTGAATAAAGGCTTTAGGCTTACCATAAGACTAAAAGAAACAGTCATGAACAGCAATGAGATCTAAAAAAACCAAAAGGTCTTGACATAGCTACAGAATAAAAATGTGGTAGAAGGTCCACATGTGAAAATGGTAATCATTATCAAGGCTTCGATGGTTACAAAACCATTGGGATAATTCAGGACCAAGAAACAAATGAGACTCCCTTTTTAAAACTTGCCTTTTAATCCCCTCCTTTAAAAAACAAGGCTAAAACTTCAGCTCAGGTAGAATTATCCAAATCAAAGGATTTTCATAATAATATTAAGATATTACTTGCATTTTCATTGTATTGACATTTACACTAATGATGCAAAAGCAATGGTGAGTAAAACTGCTGGTGCCTTAGCATGAAGCAAGACAATGGCATCAAAAACTACCAGCAGGCACTATATTCTTCCCCACCACATACAGTTAAAAAAATAAAAAAGAAAGCCAGTTTCACTTAAGAATAACCTTGAAGAAGCAGTAGAAATTTTTTAATATTCTGTGTGAGAAAATGGAAAGTATACTTAAAGCACTTCTGCTGCATTTTGAGGTATGATGGTTGATTCTAGGAAAAAGCACCTAAGGCCAGGCATGGTAACTCATGCCTATAATCCCAACACTTTGAGAGGCTGAGGCAGTAGGAATGCTTGAGCCCAGGAGTTCAAGACCAGCCTGAGCAACACAGACCCCATCTCTACAAAAACATTAAAAATTAGCCAGGCATGGTGGCATGCACATGTAGTCCCAGCTACTTGGCAGGCTAAGGTGGGAGGATGACTTAGGCCTGGGAGGTCGAGGCTGCAGTGAGCTGTGAGCACTGCTGTCCAGCCTGGGTGACAGGGAAAGACCCTGTCTTGAAAACAAAAACAAAAATAAAAATAAAAACACACCACTTGTGCATCTGCTTCAGGTGTGGGATGAACTAGCCACTTTTTAAAATCAAAATAACACCATTTTTACTCAAAAGAATAACCAACAAATTGTGATAATTCGGACTTGAAAATGAACAAAGTAAGCCTGTCACTCCAGAGAAAATAATCAGTATGTGTTGCAACAAAATTCGACCATCCAAGTGAAGATAAGAATTCCGGAAACAGCTACCACCATGAGCTTGACAGCTTCCCAGTATTCACTTTTCTGATAAGGTCTGTCTGTCTATCAACAAATCTGATTTGTTGATATTATATAATGAAATGTATTTAGATTTGTAAGATCTCTATAACTCAATCAACCTATATTTTCCAAATAAACAAATGCATGGTGTTAGAAAATCATGCATGAAGTAAAAGATTCATTTAAAGTACAAGTTAGACTAATGCGTTTTAATGTAAGAGAGTAAGAAAAGTCCATTGATATGGTTTCAGTTTCCACACTGCACGGACATTTAAGAAACTCATGTCTTAAACTACCATTTCCAAAACTTACATTTAAGAAACTATCAGGTTGGGTGTGGTGGCTCATGCCTGTAATCCCAGCACTTTGGAGGCCGAGGTAGGTGGATCACCTAAGGTCAGGAGTTTGAGACCAGCCTAGCCAACATGGTGAAACCTCATCTCTACTAAAAATACAAAAACTAGGCAGGTATGGTGGTGCATCTCAGCTACTCAGGAAGCTGAGGAATAAGAATCACTTGAACCCAGGAGGCAGAGGTTGTAGTGAGCCAGGATGGCACCACTGCACTCCAGCCTGGGTCACAGAGACTCTGTCTCAAAAAAGAAAAAGAAAAAGAAAAAGAAAAAGAAACAAACCATCACTTGTTGGAGTTTGGTATAATATCCAAGAAAAACATCTACAATTGTCTGAACAGACTATTAAATGGTCCTCCCTCTCCCTTTGAGAGGCCACATTTTATATACTTTCATCAAAATAATATATCACAACAGATTGAATACAGACATTAAAATAAATTTGTAAAAACATAAAACAATATCATTATTTTTAATTATGTCATTTATATTAACACGTAATCAGCGTCATTGTTGCTTTAAATGACTTAATAAGTACATATTTAATAACTACATATTTTAAAAATTTCTCAGTAACATATAATAATCAATACAAACAAAGTCCTGGTTAAATTTTGGGAGTCCTAAATGATTTTTTAAGTATAAAGGAATCCTGAGATCAGTTTGATAACCACTGTCTTTAATCAAACACACCAAAAGATATTTCATGGTGATAATGAACTATTTAAATGGCAAAAGATTACTGTGGAAAGAATTAAAGTTAGAACTCTAGAGGGCCCTAGTAACTACAGGACTTATGTAGTACATATCATACCAAGAGAACTTACAGGAACTCCCTTCAGAGATAAACCTCATATCAATCCTGCCTAGAAGGGGATGAATGAAAAAAGGGTGATTTCATTTAGATGAAAATTTAATTAGATAACTTGGTTACAAACAGCATCTTTGTTATTTTTTTCCCAAAATATTTGATACTTCTTTTATAGTTACTGAGATTAGCTAAAAATGACAATCTAGGTTTGATTTGATGCTATATAATATATTCCTCCAATCTGACCTTCTGGCCAATCTGACTTTTATAGCCAGTATTCATAGTGGTCTAGTTTTCTTTCTTTTTTTTTTTTTTTTTTTTGAGACGGAGTCTCGCTCTGTCGCCCAGGCTGGAGTGCAGTGGCCGGATCTCAGCTCACTGCAAGCTCCGCCTCCCGGGTTCACGCCATTCTCCTGCCTCAGCCTCCCGAGTAGCTGGGACTACAGGCGCCCGCCACCTCGCCCGGCTAGTTTTTTGTATTTTTTAGTAGAAACGGGGTTTCACCGTGTTAGCCAGGATAGTCTCGATCTCCTGACCTCGTGATCCACCCGTCTCGGCCTCCCAAAGTGCTGGGATTACAGGCTTGAGCCACCGCGCCCGGCCTTTAGTGGTCTAGTTTTCAACAGCAGCTCCAGAAATTATATTTCTTCTATGATGTTTTCTTAGATTTATCAACTTCCACAAGTATATCCCATTCTTTACCATGTAAAATGTTTAATAATTATTCATATTTACAAATAGTTCATAAGTATGCTTATCACTAAATTGGTCATATATTGTATGTCTGCCCATTTGCAATCCCATATGGCAAGGTCTAGCCAACTTCTCGCAGAGTACCTCACTAAAAACTGTAAATAAACATTTTTATTTTATTTATTTTTATTTTTTGTAAATAAGCATTTTTAAGTAAAAAAAAATGGAAGAGGACACTTTCAAAAAGGTACTGAAGTCCAAGAATAAAAAAGTATTTTAAAGGTTGTGCTAAAAACACTCTTTGCCCTTATTAATACTCCTATATCAAGAAGGCCAAATGTGCCGTCTAAACCTGTGTAGGCCAGGACAGCTAGGTCAATTGCTTCTTGCTGGGTTGCAAAATTTCTTTGGCTCTGAAAGAACAATCTAAAAACTTAGCTCTAATGTCCACACCACTATCAAGCAGACTTTTAGAAGCCAATGTTTTCAAGATCATTCTTTGGCCTTTAAAGACAACAGCAGCCACATTCCAGAGGCCCTAAAATAAGCCCAGCTAGTCCAGGTATCAAATGGGAGAAAACTTATCTTTTCTCTTTCCTCCCCTCTTACTTCTTTCCTTTTCTTAATCTCCTTCACCTCATCACTACTTCAGTTCTCTTCTTTCAAATTTTGTGATATTGTGTCTTATAAATCTCAAATCCTTGATACAAAAAAATTTCTGAGACAGGGTCTCGCTCTGTTGCCAGGGCTGGTCATTAACTCTTGGGCTCAAAAAGCCTCTGTCTCAGCCTTCCAAGTAGCTGGGACTACAGCTACATGCCACTACAGCCAGTTTGATACAAAATTTTATGGGAATGACGCTGTAAGGAAGTTACAACAACAAAACTAGCCTACTCTAAAAATGTAATTTAGCGATCATCAATCTGTGAAGAACCATCTTAGAGAAAATAAAGGAGGCCAACTGTCTAAATCATTCCCCATACCCTCCACAAAGTGAAGGATGGTATATTGTTTAAAACAGTTTTGGCTAGGCATGGTGGCTCACACCTGTAGTCCCAGCACTTTGAGAGGCCGAGGTGGGAGGATCGCTTGAGTCCAGGAGAACCTGTGCAAAACAGTAAGACCCTATCTCTATTTGTAAAATAAATAAAAGCACCAGCTTTGGAGTCAGACAGACCAGGGCTTGCATACCAGCTCTGCTGATGCATACAACCCACAGTGGGGTATCTAACCTAACTATAAGCATATGTACTCATCTATAGTATTGGGAGTACCACCTACCTTATAAGGTTTTGTAAAGATTAAAGGAGATAAGCCCTTGGAATTGTTCCTGACTTTGTTGTTGTTAAGGCAACAGTGTAACACACAGCAACTGCCTCAAGGGGAAAAAAAAACAAACTCAAAAAGTACTTATTCCTCACTGATCATAGCCCTCCCCACCCCCAGTACCTTACAGGAGGAAAGTAGTTTGGTTAAAAATGTCTTTGAACTAGCAAGATTCTGGAGCTTGTTTGTAAGTCTAACTGCAGAAAATTCCCTCTCTAATGTTCAGAATCCCATGGGTTCTTAAATTCAGGAGCTATATGAATAAAATAGTATGCACCCAGTTAAGGTGGAAGAGAATCATCCTTGTAGGTAAGACCAATCAAGAGTTGTAGGACACTCACTCTCATTAAGCAACTTGGAATAACTGTTCTCTTGCTCTCTCTCTGGTGTTGTTTTTGTTTGTTTATTGGTTTGTTTGTTTGCCTCCAGAAGAAGGAATATGACTAAAGCATGGATAAGAGACTAAAGCATGGATGAGAGACACATAGTTCCTGAAAATCTTCTCCAGTGAATAACGACTAAATTTAGATGCCCTTCTGCCCACTCCATCTGCAGCTGCGCTGCTGACTCATTCACAACTGAAACATGGTAGATGAGCAGATTCGCCCACTTACAAAACTGTGTCCAGGGACGTGAACTTCAACACCATGCCTCTACACAGCGCTATGCTAAACCTTCCAGAGAGATAGGTCTTTCCTTTTCTTGGGAAGCAGGCTAAACAAGCTTTTGATGTTACCCATGATAATGGGGAAATTCTTTGCATTTGACTTAGATTCCTTCTGATGTAGTTTAAGCCATTTCCTCCTATTTTGCATTCCTGAAGACATATCAAAATTTACTAAAGTAACAACATGTTCTAAGCTCCTTAAGAAATAGAGATATAACTTAATTACTAGTATAAAGGAACTATTTAGAAAAACTGCCAGGTAATAAATTAAAGCTTCCTAACATCAGCACGTCACATTTGTCTGGCAATGACAATCTCCAAGGAAAAATACTTGATTTTACCAATAATCTGGGGAAAGAGCACTGTGATCTCACTACTGTACCTGATACTGCTCTCTTCATATCAAAGGCAAAAGTGGCTGATGATCAATCAGGGCCAGGGTTAAATCTGGCAGTGCAGAGAAGGCCTCACAAAACAAAGCCTCCTCGGTTCCCAAAATAGCCTGCAACTGTTGCCAGCAGCAAGTGCCAGCTTTCAGAGCTGACCTTGCTGTTGTGTCTCAGAATATCACGAATACTACCTGCCTTGGCCTCAGAACAACTCTTCCCCATAAAACCCAGCTCCAGGTGTCTGGGCATATGTTACACTAGAAGCTGGGCTTAGTGCAGCCTAACACCTACTTGTTTGGATTTTTCAGCCCACGCTTTCCTTGATTTCAACAAATCATGTGGACAAAATTGTTGAGGGAGTATATCAAAAAACACTACCGAAAGAGTAAAAAGGCAGTCCATAGAGTGGGAGAAAATTATTTGCAAATCAGTGCTCACTTCGGCAGTACATATACTACAATTGGAACAATACAGAGATTGGCATGGCCCCTACGTAAGGATGACAAGCAAATTCATGAAGCATTCCATATTTTTATAAGCAAAAATATATGTATGTAATAAATTTTTTATATTTGCAAATCATATATCTATTAAGGGATTAATAGCCAGAATATATCAAGAAATCCTAAAACTCAACAACAAAAAATAAACAACCAGATTCAAATATGGGCAAAAAAGATTTGAATGGACACGTCTCCAAAGATATACAAATGGCCAATGAGCACATGAAAAAATGCTCAATGTCACTAATTATTAGGGAAATAAAAATCAAAACTACAATGAGATAGCACCTTATACCTATTAGGATGGCTATTATCAAAAAAACAAAATAAGTCTGTAGTCCCAGTTATTTGCGAGGCTAAGGAGGGAGGATCGCTTGAGCCCAGGTGATCGAGGCTGCAGTGAGCTATGATAGCACCACTGCACTCAAGCCTGGGCAACATGCAAGACCTGTCTCTAAAAATAAATAATAAAATATAAAAATAAAATTTTAGCATGCAAGGAAATATTTTTAAAGTGCTGGCTGGGCACGATGGGTCACACCTGTAATCTCAGCACTTTGGGAGGCCGAGGTGGGTGGATCATGAGATCAGGAGATTGAGACCATCCTAGCCAACATGGTGAAACCCCATCTCTACTAAAATACAAAAAATTAGCTGGGCGTGGTGGTGTGTGCCTGTAGTCCCAGCTACTTGGGAGGCTGAGGCAGGGGAATCGCTTGAACCCAGGAGGCGGAGGTTGCAGTGAGCCAAGATCGCGCCACTACTCTCCAGCCTGGTGACAGAGGAAGACTCCATCTCAAAAAAAAAAAAAAAAAAAAGTGTTGGCAAGGAATTAAAATCCTTGTGCACTGCTCAGGGGAATGTAAAATGGTATAGCCTCTATGGAAAACAGTATGGAAGTTCCTCAAAAAATTAAAAATAGACTTACCATTTCTATTTTCTATTCAAAAATAGGATTCTTCTGGGTATATACTCAAAATAATTGATGCCTGTCGTAATGGCTCATGCCTGTAATCCTAGCACTTCGGTAGGTTGAGGCGAGTGGACTGCCTGATCTCAGGAGTTCAAGACCAGCCTGGGCAACGTGGCGAAACTTTGTCTCTACTGAAAATACAAAACATTAGCCATGTGTGGTGGCATGCGCCTGTAATCCCAGCTACTCAGGAGGCTGAGGCACAAGAATTGCTTGATCCCAGGAGGTAGAGGTTCCAGTGAGCAGAGACTGTACTCCAGCCTGGGGGACAGAACGAGACTCTGTCTCAAAAAAAAAAAAAAAAAGAAAGAAATAATAATAGTCATAATTGAAAGCAGGATCTCTCAAAGAGGTATGTGTACACCCATGTTCACAGCAGCCTTATTCACAACAGCTACAATGTGGAAGAAACTGAAGAGCCCATTGATGGGTGAATGGATAAGTAAAATATGGTATATACATATAATGTATATATATACCAGAGGGAGTACGGCCCTGATAACACCTTGATTTTAAACTTCTGGCCTCCAGAACTGTGGAAGAATGATTGAATAATTTTGTTTTAGGCCACCAAGTTTGTATTAATTTGCTGCAGAAGCCACAGGAAACTAATAAACTTGCCATAGAATAGGGAATCAGGACCTAGAGAGTCTGCCATATCCTCAATCCTTACTAATAACTGAAAATCACAGCTGTAACTGATCCCTTCTTTGACAGATGAAAAGTGATCAATAAATTTATCATACAACTTTTTAAAAGACAACTACATTAAGTAGAAAGTTTTAGAAACTGTTTAACCAATCTCTGGCTCAAATAGCAAAACCCTGAAAGAACTAATCATGGTTCTCACATGAGGCATTTTACTGAAGGTATTCTGGCTGAGGACTGAAACTGGGATAGAAATACTGATTGATGAGGTCCCTGTGAAACCCAACATTTCTAAGTTCAAAGTCCCCTTGTCCCAACTAGGCGGCCAAGAAGTCATATGCCAAGAAATTATACAGCTGTCCCTCAGTATCCATAGAGAACTGGTTGCAAGACTCCCTGTAGATACCAAAATCCACTGAGGGTCAAGTTCCTTAAATAAAATGGTATAGTATTCGCATATAACCTATGCACGTCCTTTCAAATACTTTATATCATCTCTAGATTACCCAAAATGCCTAAAATAATGTAAATACTACGTAAATAGTCATTATACTATACTGTTTTTGTTTGTATTATTTTTATTAATATTAAATTTTTATTTTTTATTTTTCCCAAATATTTTCAATCTGCAGTTGGTTGAATCCATGGATGCAGAATCCACAGATACAGACGGCCAGTGGTACAAATAAATTAAAGGTGATAAAGGACTCAGTAAATCTGGCAATCTCCACCATCGGATCTTCACTACATGAAGGCTTTAACCTATTAGTAGTTAAGATTGACTGATCCAGAGCTTCAGTCAGTCCTTCCAAGTACCTGTCTCTTCATTCCAATCATGATATAATATAACTATTGCTTAAGTAGGAATCATCACAGCAGTCTGCTCCAATATGACAGGTGACCCCAGCAACTGTCTGCACTGTGTGAAAGACTCATAACCCCATTGGCAGAGACAGTTTGGCTCTCAAATGATGAGAACTATATCTGATTATGTACTCAGTGATCAGGCAGGCTCTGGACACAGAACTGTACCCTGTCAAGAGAGACAGCCAAGAGAGCAGAAGTAAAGAATTTTCCATGAAGTGTCATACTGATTAAGATTTTGTTCTCAGTAAACTGGCATATTACCTCAAGACTGCAAATGCTTACAAGTTGGGACCAAAGAACATCTTCCTTCAAGTAAGAGCAAGCATCATATTGCCTAAGGGTTAACAGTACTTACGTGTCAAAAATGTGTTCATTTTGGATTCTAACAAGCACTTCGCTTCAAATAACTTTTCCCTCAATCTTCTCTATTCCCCATGCTTTTATTCACCTAAATGAAGAAAAACTCATTCGGCTGTCTTACAATTTGGCAACTTTTGCACTATGGTTATACATGTCTGATCTCTTATAATCAAATCATGTTTTTTTGAAAGTTGAGGAGAAAGAAGATGAAGAATGAGATCAGAAAATGAAATCTGCATTTTCTCAAAGCTCATGAGTGATCTTCAAACAGAAGTTGTATGTTCCAGTCTCCAAATCTCTACTTTGTTACTCACTGATAATTATAATTTTGAGGAATAAATGTGGCCTACTAATTGTGATAAAAATCCCAAGTATGACTTTCTTTCAGATCAAAGGTGAGATAGCTGAGTAACTCTGACACTTGAATATAAGAAAGTCCTGTTGAAATTGCCTTCTTACAAATTCTGCACATAAGAGCTAAGACACACTAAGTAATGGAATGATACACCTTTACAGACTTGATCAAAGACATTCCTTGGAAAAAGTCTATTATAACAAAGCAGTAAAGGAAAAAAAGAATATGGAAGCTGGAGAGATAAGCATTAGGACTTTTCATGTTACAGATAAGAAACTCAGCCTTGGAAAAGTTAAATGATTCTTATTTAAGGTCATATATTCAGTCACAGAACCACCTAAATGCTTTCTACCTACCAATTTAGAGGTGATCGAAATAGAGTTCATGGCCAGGGTCAAGAAACTACTTGCTTCATGGAACATTTTCAATGCTTAATATCATCTCCCTAAAAATAGCTTTATTTCAGTATATACAGTGTTAACTGATATTAGTCTACACCTCCAAAAATTTTATATGAGAAATGTGGCCAATTGGTCAATTTAGGTTGGTTACTCCTAACTAGATTAAATGCAAAACACAAAGATCTCATTAAATTGCTTTGGTTACCACTCTGTTTATTAGCATGAGTCTGGATTAGAAACCTCCTTCCTATCTTGGCTACCTGTCTTAATCACAGCCCCCCAATGGTCTACCCTGCTGCCAAGTTGACATGTACAGTAAATTGTTGTCCCATGGAGAGGGATTTTTCTATTTAACTCCAGATCACTCTGTGCCCATAAACAAGTATTTCACAAGCCACAAGAGCACAGCCTGAAAGCTACGGCATGGGCAATGCTCCATAGCTATTAAGTAAGTCCAGGGAAAAGAAGGAAGGCAATTCTGGGATCTGAGTTGAGTAAGGAGTGAATGCCACAAAGAAATTACAGGCAGTTTAAATCTGCAGAAAGTATAAATCAGCACACCAAATATTATCCCTAAAAGGAGATATTAAATAAAAGGTTATTATTTTTCCCAGCATATTTTCATTGAGTTTTATATAGTCAAAGCTAATATTATTAGTCCATAACACTTATTGTCATGTCCTCCCAGAGGTAGAGTACTACATGGTAGAAGACATGAGAGAAAGCAGTTAAATAACCCTACGCAGTACAGTATATAGTTAAGAGCACAGACTATGAAGTAAGACTTCCTGAGTTCAAATCCCAGGTCTACCAGTTAAGTAGTTTTGTGTTCTCGGAACAAGTTATTTCGTCTGCTTCGGGTTCCTCATCTGTTAAATTATCATACCAATCATAAGAACTACTTCATGGGGTTACAATTAGGATTAAATGAGCTAATGTACATAAAAACACTTCGTGCCTGGCACACAGTTAAATGTTATGTGTTAGCTGCTATTATTATATTACCCTTGTATAACCTCCAGAGTTAACAAGGGACCCTCCTTTCTACACAAGAGCAAAAACGATATACTTAAACATAAATATAGTTCTACATAAGTAATGTTATACTTAAATATAAATATGAGCTCTATGTAAGTTCCTGTACATGTAAACAAATCACAGTCAGGTTTCATTCATAAGAGATGAAAGTTAATTAAAGCTAGGATTAGAGGAAAGGAAAAACAATGGGCCAGGGCTCCTATAGCTGACTCCTATAGCTGGTAAAGGAAGTTGAGGGGCTTTGGACTGCATTTTACCATAACAGAGTCACTGGCTGCTGAGGGTCCATCAAGTCTAATAGTTAGCACAAGCAGAAAATCTAAGAAGATAAAGTTCTGGATCTGACACTGACTCACATTACCAAAGAACAGGTTAAGAATTTGTCCCAGTAATCAGTGTTCCCTGACTGTAATGTGCATTTCCATTTATTCACATAACAAATATTTACTAAGGCCTGTACTATGCCAGACATGGTCCTCAGGTGGAGATGCAGTAATAAAAAATGATTAAGACTTTACCATTTAGTGGTGGAAAGAGACATGTAAATGATACAATGCAACAGAAATAATCACTAATATAAAATGAGAGATAAGTACAAAGTGTTGTAGTACAGAGTACGAAGTTGCTAACTTGGTCCAGGAGTGACAGGAAAAATCTCCCAGTATAAACATTATTTGGGCTGGGTGCGGTGGCTCACGCCTGTAATCCCAGCACTTTGGGAGGCCAAGGTGGGCAGATCATAAGGTCAGGAGATCGAGACCATCCTGGCTAACACAGCGAAACCCAGTCTCTACTAAAAAAATACAAAAAATTAGTCGGGTGTGGTGACACACGCCTGTAGTCCCAGCTACTCAGGAGGCTGAGGCAGGAGAACCACTTGAAGCTGGGAGGTGGAGTTGCAGTGAGCCAAGACGCACCACTGTACTCCAGCCTGGGCGACACAGTGAGACTCCATCTCAAAAAAATAATAATAAAAATTTTAAAAATAAAAATAAAAATAATTATTTAATTGAGTTATAAAGAAGAAAGAGAACACTGAAACAGCAGCAAATGAAGAGATCTGAAGCAAAAAGAATAACATAGGCAAAGGTCTGGAGGAGAGAGAAAATGTCCATTTTTTGGAATAGTGAGAATTCTATGCATGCATAGACTAAGAAAGGGGTGGGGACATGCATAGAAATTTAAGTAGGGCTTCATTTGCCATACTGAGAAATTGGAACTTTACCTCATAGGCTAATGGAAAATAGAGGGAATTGTGGCTGGTAGGGTACGTTGACAGTCATGAAGGTCCCTATATCCCATCCATGATAAAGAGTTTCACTCACCTTTATCCTGAAGACAACAGGGAGGTATTGAGGTTTTTAAACCAGAGAGTGATACTATCAGAATTGTATCTTAGAATGATAATTACAGTGGGAATATGAAGATTGAACCACTGGGAGGGAAAACTCATGAGAGACACCAGTGAGGAAATTGTAATCCAGGCTAGAGAGGATGAGGTCTTGAAGTAAGGTACTGGCAGCGAAGACATTGGGGAGGACATGGATTTGAGAAGTACCCCTGAGGTAGAATGAACTGAACGGGGTCACTTATTAGAATGTCAGTGGTGAGAAAGGATAACATGGAGATTGTTAAGAGCTTAGGACTGTGGGTGAATTGTGACACCACTTAGACAAAACAGGGAATATAAGGAAGTCTTAGAAGTCTTTTCTGTTTCTGATTCCCAACTAGTGCTAATTTCTCTTACAGCCTAAGTGACTTACACTCAGGAACTATATTTGAGGAGCAAACTAACAAGTACCGTTGCCCTTTCCATATTAAATAATCCTAAAGTGAGCCTAGAGAAATCAGTGCCAACCAGCCCAGCCTCACAGCTGTTCCCTGCCCCACAGCAAAGTCCTGGTTGGGTCAGTGTCATGAATACCATGGCATGGGCCTGGCAAGGAATTACTGTACAGCAGCCCACACAACAGGGGAATTGAGGTTACAGTATAAGGTCTCTGCTACAGCTGAAATCTCTTTAAAGGCACGTGTTAGTGATAACAATGGTAACTTTACAACTCAAGAGGACACCCCCAATTTCTTCTCGAAAATTGAAATCTTTGGAATAGAAAATGAGTTGGTAAATCAAAAATAGACTGTTTGGCCCATATGGTATTTTAAAATTAAAGATTTTTTTGCACACAAAAATTCTATATTTGAAACTCCTTTTAAAAAATTAGATTACCTTACAACACTGGGGCCAGATTCCCACAAAGCAACAACTGGTTGGAGTTGAGTGGCAGCCGCCTTCTTTAGGCAGAACATGCATTTCTCAGTGCCCTAGGCCCCATCTCTCTCTACTGTGCTATACCAAGCCTGCTTTATTAATTTATATTACCTGCCCATCCCCTTTACTTATTTTCCCAAAAAATTTATTATGAAGATGTTCAAACACAGAAAAGTTGAAAGAAGTTCACAGTGACCCACCCAACCGCATATACCCACACAAGCTATCGTCCACCATTAATGTTGTACTTGCTTTGTCATGTATGCATCCCTTCATCCATTCATCACATTTCAGACATTAGTAATAATTTCTCCAAATACTTCACTATAAACTAGAGTTCAATACCTCTTTACAGTATTATTTTTCTTTTGAAGTAAAATTTACATATAGTAAAAAGCATAAATATTAAGTATACATTCATTAAATTTTGACAAATGTCTGTATATGTTACCTCTCATTGTAGGTGTTTGAGTTGCATCTCTCAGGCATCTGACTCCTTGGACAGAGAATTGTTTTTCTACATTGCTCTGACCTAAGCATTGTCTGAGGCCAAGGAAATGCTGGCTATGAGCAGAAACATAGTTGACCTCTCTTAAAGCTGTACCTTGTTTCTGCTAGGCCTTAACAGTCCAAATCTGGGTATAATCAATTTTGGATATCTGATAATGTAAATTCACTATTGAGGCTGAAAACAGAAGACACACTAGAGATTAAGACTTTAGAAATCTAAATAACTTGTTTTTTTTCCTGAAAGCATCAAGCACAATGATACAACAAAACATGGCCTATAGTTCAAACTTCAGACTGCTACGTCCTAGAAGAAGGGAAGTAGAATGAAAAATACAAACCAATAAATAACACAAACATCCCTTGAGGTCACAAATAGAAGAGTTAGATTCCACTCTCCCTGACTAGCTTAGTGGTAGTACCAAGGTAACAAGAAAAGCTTCTGTGATTTGGTTGGTAAGAGAAGGCATTCCTAAGCCAAGGAAAATATCAGGAATAGCAGAAAGGTAGAAACCTCATGTTCCAAAAGTAGAATATGGACAGGTAAAAACCTGAAAGGGACTCAAGATTCACTGTTAAGGCAAAGGCTTTCCACACAGCCTGGCAAAGCAATGGCATCCCTTTATGGAAATGAAAATGAGAAACACCCCCTGTCTCCTTTGACAGTAAATGCTTACTTATCTGCAATCAAATCCCAGCCTGCTGGAGCACTTCGCTGGCAGGGTGCTCAGACTTAGGTGAAGCTTGCCAAGACAGAAAATTTCAGATGCTCCCGCAGAGGCACCAAAGGTTAAGGAAAGAGTGTGTGTTACCTTGCTTTCAATCTGTCTCAAATGTCTCATTTATAGAGTGTCCTCAAGCCCAAACTCTGAACAACTGTGTATGTAGGACAGAAGTAGAGGAGAAATTTCAGAACAGAATGGAAGATGTTATAAGATGCTGTACAGGCAAAAGAGTCTGACTTTAATGTCACAGCCCATCCTAATCTTTCCACAGCTAAGTTTCCTAGCTATACAAGAGAAACACCAAATTTAACCTTTTTTTAATTTCAGGGTTGATGTGAGGACACAAGATGACAAATAAGAAAAGAGACTTTTAAAAAGATAACTAGTACATAACTCCAAGTATTGCTATTAACGTATGATATTCTTCGTGTTAATTAATAAAACAAAATATACTGTGAGGCAGTAGAGTGCACTGATTTAGAGCAAACTTTCTCTGTAAAGAGCCAAATAGAAAGTATTTTATTTGAGAGAACAAGGTGAATGAATTGCTTGAGGCCAGGAGTTCAAGACCAGCCTGAGCAACATGGCGAGAACCTGTATCTACAAAAAAAAAAAATAAAATTTAAAATTAACCAGGCATGGTGGTGCATAACTGTAGTCCTAGCTACTCAGGAGGCTGAGATGAAAAAATTGCTTAAACCCAGGAGGTCAAAACTGCGGTGAAGTATGATTGTGCCATTATACTCCAGCATGGGTGACAGAGCCTGACCCTGTCTCTAAAAAAACAAGAAGAAAAAAGAGAAAAAAGAAAGAAGTACTTTATGCTTTGCAGATCATAGTCTCTTGCAAACATTCAACTCTGTCATTATAATTTAAAAGCAGCTATAGATAGTACTAAACCAATGACTATAGCTAGGTTCCAGTAAAATTTCATGGATACTAAAAATCTGAATTTCATATAAGTTTCACATATCACAAAATATTTTACTTCTTTTTCAGCTAATTAAAAATGCAAAACTATTTTTGGCTTATAGGTTGTACAAAAACAAGCAGTGAGCAGGATTTGGCCCATGAGCTATAGTTTGCTGACCCCAATTTAGTGCATTGGCCAGAAAGTTTGAATTCAAATGTCAGCTGTGGAACTTAATAGCTATAAGACCTTGTATTAGTTACTTAACTTCTTTCTGCCTCAGTTACCCCATCTATAAAATGGAAATAACAGTAGTATTTATTTCTCAGTATTATTATGAAGATTACATAACTTTGTACGGGCACAGTAGTTGGAACAGTGTCTGGCACAACTTAACTGCTCATGCATATTGCTGTTAGCTATTATAAACCATTTCCATAACAATCTCTAACAATTCTGCAAGTGTGCCACACTCACATGCTGTTTCCTCTGCCTGGAATGCATTTTCCTGCTTAGAGCTTCTACGTGGTCTGAAAGACTTAGTTTAAACATTACCTTCTCTATGAAGCCTGCCTTGATTATTCTTCTCATCCTAGCAGATACTAGCCACTACCACCAGTTTCCCATTACCTATTGTAGTATATTGGATTTTATTGTAGTTATCTTTGATAGGTCAAATTCTCAGCAAGACTCCTTGTAAGTATGTAAGTAGTATGACTTACTAATTGTATCCCCAGAGCCCAGAATAGTGCTCTACACACACAAAGAATGTATTTGCTTAATGATATTAACAATACAGAAAACAAGCTAATACATTAATAATGAGGATAGAAATCTCCTAGTTATGTGCCATAAAAAGGAACAAAATCATGTCCTTTCCAGCAGCATGGATGCAGCTGGAAGCCATCATCCTAAGTAAATTAACACAGGAACAGAAAACCAAATTCTCCATGTTCTCACTTATAAGTGCGAGCTAAACATTGGGTATTCATGGGCATAAAGATGGCAACAGTAGACACTGGGGACTACTAGAGTAGGGAGGGAGGGAGAGAGAAAGGGAGAGGGGCCAGGGATGAAAAACTAACTGTTGGGTACTATACTCACTAACTGGGTGATGGGATCAGTCATATCCCAAACTTCAGCATCACACGGTATACTCATGTAACAAACTTGTACATGTACCCCCTGAATCTAAAGTTGAAATTATAAAAAATAAATGAAATAAGATCTTTTTAACCCATCATCAAGGAAAAACACATCGGCCGAGCACAGTGGCTCACACCTGTAATCCCAGCACTTTGGGAGGCCGAGTTGGGCGAATCACGAGGTCAGGACATCGAGACCATCCTGGCTAACACGGTGAAATCCCATCTCTACTAAAAATACAAAAAATTAGCCGGGCACGGTGGTGGGTGTCTATAGTCCCAGCGACTCAGGAGGCTGAGGCAGGAGAATGGCTTGAACCCAGGAGGCAGAGCTTGTAGTGAGCCAAGATCGCGCCATTGCACTCCAGCCTGGGTGAAAGAGCTAGACTCCATCTCAAAAAAAAAAAAAAAGAAAGAAATCAGGCCAGGTGCGGTGGCTCACACCTGTAATCCCAGCATTTTAGGAAGGCAAGGAGGGAGGATTGTTTGAGACCAGCTTGGACAACAAAATGAGACCTCGTCTCTACAAAAAATTAAAAAATTCTCTGGGCACGCTAACACATGCCTGTGGCCCCAGCTACACAGGAGGCTAAGGCAGAGGGATCGCTTAGTCCCAGGAGAACAAGGCTGCAGTAAGCCATGTATGCACCACTACACTCCAGCCGTAGGTGACAGAGCGAGACCCTTTCAAAAGAAAAGAAAACAAAAGAAAAGAAAAGAAATCTCCTAGTTATATGACAAATGTGAATATAATTAAATATGAAAATAATTTCTAATATCCTATTTTGAGTAAAATTGACCATGTTAATATCCATCCCCAGGCATATCCAGTGAGCATCCAGAGTTTGTCTTGGTACTATTATTAGTTGGTAGCAGATATCTTAGAATCCACACACTGATCATCACAACACTTTAGAGATTAGCTTTTAGAGATTCAAAAGCTCATCTCCCACCTGAATTTACAAAAAAAAAAATCTGTGTTTAGTAGTGAGGGGAAAAGGAAATAAAATAATGAAATGTGAAATTTCTACCAATATAACAATGTATATAGCGAAAAGCAAGAAGTTAACAGAATGAAAGCCCTTTTCTGAGTCTGCTCTTAAACTCTTAAGGAAACAGTTAATCATCAAAAGGCTTCACCAAGGCCACTGAGAGAAGTATGCTTTCTCAGCTAGTCAGGATTCTAACTAAAACAGAGTTACTTGGGCAACCTAAGACATTACCCTTGCCACTCTCAACCTGCCAAGGGTGTTGTGCCCCTTTGCTTAGACTTCTGCCAGGCAAGCTATGATACTGTGCCCAAATGATCCTGTGCCAGACACAGCAATCCCTCTGACAGAAGGTTCCTTGTGTCTACTAATTCTAGGCTAACCAGCATGCCTGGCATACTGTCTCTGAAAAAAATCAAAGCTGTTTTGGGAGAACGGGTTAAAGGAGGAAGGGAACTCCAACAACTAAATAGTGAATATCTTCCAAAAGGCAATTTAATATCATCAAAATCAATATAATGCTATAATAACGAAGAGAGTCCAGTGAAGATTCAGATCGCAGCCCCTAGGTGACACTAACATGGCAGTGAAGATGAAGTAGGAGCTTTCCATTTTCTAAGTTTTCTAAGTTAATGTCACATATGTAAAAATCCCAGCTGTTTGCTGTGGAAATAATGACATCAGAATCAGTTTGTCCTTGGGTTTTTGGTTTTGCTTCTTTTGTTTCCAACGTGTGTGTGCATGTGTGTGTAATACACTGGCTGAGAATTATCCATTTTTCCAGAGGTCTATTTCCCTCTTGCAGAGCATGAGATCATATACTATGAGAATCTGCCAAATTTAAGGAATTTGGCAAACTGTCGCCTAAAAAAATCAAACATATAGAAAATACTTTTTAGCTGGGTGTGGTAGCGCACGCCTGTAGTCCCAGCTACTCGGGAGGCTGAGGTGGGAGAATCTCTTGAATCCGGGAGGTGGAGGTTGCAGTGAGCCAAGATTGCGCCACTGCACTCCAGCCTGGGCAACAGGGCAAGACTCCATCTCAAAAGTAAAAAAGAAAATATTTATGTTAGGACTATGCTGTATTCTTGCCAATGCCATTGTTATTACTACTACCATTGTTATCATGATTTTCTTCGGTGCCAGAAAATACCTTCATGTATAGTATTTAATTATCGCTGAATTTGAACATTCTCATAATTGCTAACTCATGGGATAGTAACTTTAGACACACTATTATCAACAATTTTTTTCTTCCAACATATTGTTTTAATATATCTGATTAAAAGGATTGGGTTTTCTTATATTTTAGAGCTAGATTAATTTCAATGGAATAATATAAGTTATAATGCCATCCTTTCTTCCAAAAAATTCAAATTTTAAATATATCCCCATGTGTCTTCCCAAAAGTCCTCTAAGGAAGGGAGAGGTTGAGGAATATCATAATACTGGTGACAGCAGCCAATATTTTTCTGGTCTATTTGAAGCTGGGCATGTGGACAAGACCTGGCAAGAGAGTAGTGTGAAAAGACAGCCTACCACAAAGCTATGAGAAATTCTAGCATTTAAAAACCATGTAGGAAAGGATAAGCAAGCAAAGGTGGTATAACCAGAGAAGAGAAAAGAAAAAGAAATTTGTCATGGAAGCCATAGGATGAAAGGGTTTCAAGAAAGAGAGAGTGGTTGATGTTGCTAACAGTCAAGTAAGCTAAAGAAAGGAAATGTCAGAATTAGTAATGTAAAGGTCATGAAGGACCTGAGCTTGAAGTGTTTCAGTACAGTAATGGGGCAAGAGCAAGATAAGAATGGAATGAAGAGTGAAAGGAAATGAGAGCATTGATAAGTCTTGAAAAATGTGGCTAAGAAAGGGAGGAAAGAGACAGAGTGATATATGGAGGCCAGGAAGGGGTCATAAAATGTTGTTGTTGTAAAATGAAAGAGGCTTGAGCATGTTTAATTACATTTGGAAGCATTCACACGAAAAGAAAAGGTTGGCAAATAAGGTTGGATAGCATGAGTTTAAAGAGAAAGGCTCCAAAACAAAGACAGAAGGATTAGCCTTAAATGGGAAAAACTCTCCACTGCAATAGGAGGGAAGGAAAAGAGAATGCCTCAGACATAGGTAGAGTGGTTTAGAGATAAAATTTGAGCCTGGGCAACATGGTGAAACCCCATCTCTACAAAATATACAAAAATTAGCCAGGCATGATAGCACGCACCTATAGTCCCAGCTACTTGAGAGGGTGAGGTGAGAGGATCACTTGAGCCCCAAAGGCATCGCTTGCAGTGAGCCTAGCCTTGCAGTGTGACACTGCACTTCAGCCTGAGTGACAAAGACAGACCTTGTCTCAAAAAAAAAAAAAAAAAAAAAAAATAACAAATAAGAAATTCCCATCTAATTTCTCTGTTTTCTATCCTATCTATGAAGTAGCAGTAATCACAGTAGTAACAGAGGTAGTGGTAGGAGCAATAATATAAGTTAATATTTATTAAGGGCTTACTATATATGGGTGAAACACTGCCCCATATATGTTAATTCATTAAATCCTCCTAGCAAGCTAATAAGATAAATATTACTATTATTATCATCATCATCATTTTTAGAAGATTAAGGAACATGCCCAAGGTCACATGGCTAAAAACTAACGAGCCAGCATTCAAATCCAATCAGTCTAGCTCCAGAGCATAATTCTGAACCATTTTATTATACCAATTCTAAATTTAACAACCTACAGGGCAGTAGAGACTTTCACAAGTCTCATGTTAAAGTACTTGTTAAAAGGGTTTTTTTGGTGCAGTGATAAAGACAAAAGCCAGATCAGAGTGGTTGTGGAGTAGGAAGCAAAGCAGTAGGAGGTGATATCGACTGTTAAGAAAAAGGGAGGAAGTAGAATGGTCAGAAGGGTGAAAAGCATACAGAAGAATGACATGACCATTCCAGAGAAATGAGTGAGTTGGCCAGGGACACACGACTGGGTTTCCACACAATGGAAAGGATCTATTTGAATTTGGTGACCATGATGGTCACCAAGTTCAAATAGATCCTTTAAAGAAGTAAATGGGAAAAAGAATTGGAAGTCCCAATTAGAACTGGTTATAATAGCAGTGATTGAACTAGCAATTCCATATTATGGCCAAAAAGCCAGATGCATTAGAGTAGCAGCAGATATAGGTGAAATTTGTGTCATGGGTACAACTGTGGAAATGGGTGACAGAGCAAGGTGGAGGGAAAAAATCACCCAAATGAGAAACATTTTCAGGAACAGTCACCCAAGTGAATGTTGGATGATTTAATAGCAAAATGAGATGGAGAGTAAGTTGTGAGCTAAGTCTTTGATGAATGAGGGGGTTAAAATGTGGCATGAAAATCAAAGGAGCAGCAGTATTTTATTTTTATAAGACGGTATAGGAAATAATGCTCAGGAAGTGACAATGGGGAACAACATGGTCCTAATACTACTTCCTAACACTCAGTTATGTGAGACAAATGAAACCTAAACCACTTGAGAGGGCTTAAGTCTATGACAATAGCAGAACTAACGCTGTGGGTTTCTAACTTCCAAACCAAAGCTCCATCCACTATCAGGTATACTGTAGCCTTTTTCTTCAAATTAATTTTTCTTTCTTTCTTTCTTTTTTTTTTTTTTTTTTTTTGAGACAGAGTCTCACTTTGTTGCCCAGGCTGGAGTGCAGTAGCATCATCTCAGCTCAGTGCAACCTCTGCCTCCCGGGTCTAAGTGACTCTCATGCCTCAGCCTCCCAAATAGCTGGGATTACAGGCACCCACCACCACACCCAGCTAATTTTTGTATTTTTAGTAGAGATGGAGTTTCACCATGTTGGCCAGGCTGGTCTTGAATTACTGACCTCAGGTGATCCACCCACCTCAGTCTCCCAAAGTGCTGGGATTATAGGCATTAGCCACTGGGCCCAGCCCAAATTGATTCTCTTCTCTTCTCTTCTTCCTTCTTTTTTTTTTTTTTTAATTTTTTTTTTGAGACAAGAGCTTCACTCTTGTTACCCAGGCTGGAGTGCAATGGTGCAGTCTCGGCTCTCCGCAACCTCCACCTCACAGGTTCAAGTGATTTTCCTGCCTCAGCCTCCTGAGTAGCTGGGATTATAGGCATGTGCCACCATGCCTGGCTAATTTTGTATTTTTGGTAGAGATGGGGTTTCTCCATGTTGGTCAGGCTGGTCTTGATCTCCCAACCTCAGGTGATCTGCCCGCCTCAGCCTCCCAAAGTGCTCGGATTGCAGGCATGAGCCACTGTGCTCAGCCCCAAATTGATTTTCTTAAAGTAATCTAGTAACACAGAGTATATTTTTATTGTTAAGAGAAAATAAAATAAAATCTAACTACAATTTGGTATATATCCTGCTAATATACTGTCTAGATACTTATGTGCTTACATGTACTTTTCATATATCTTTCAGAATTTTTTTTTTCTTTTTTTGAGATGGAGTCTTGCTCTGTCGCCCAGGTTGGAGTGCAGTGGCATGATCTCGGCTGCGATCTCGGCTGGTGCGATCTTGGCAGTGGTGCGATCTCAATGCCACCATGCCCGGCTAATTTTTTTGTATTTTTAGTAGAGATGGGGTTTCACCGTGTTAGCCAGGATGGTCTCGATCTGACCTCGTGATCCGCCCGCCTCAGCCTCCCAAAGTGCTGGGATTACAGGTGTGTGCCACCACACCTGGCCATCTTCCAGAATTTTTAAAAGTGTAAATGGGGACATATTACATGTACTTCAGTGAGTTTTTCTTTCTATTTACAATATTCTTATAGAATGTTCTTGTGTAGTGTTAATACAGGTTTATGTAGGTCCTCTTTTGATTTTTATTTATTTATTTTTTAGAGACAGGGTCGTGCTATGTTTCCCAGACTGGTCTGAAACTCCTGGCCTTAGGTAATCCTCCTGCCTTGGCCTCCCAAAGTGTTGGGATTACAGGAGTGAGCCATCATGCCCAGACCTGGGTCTACCTCTTCTGTTCATAACAGCAAAAGATTTCCATACTGTGAATATCTAACCATTCCCCCATTTATATAAATTTAGGTTTTTCCTAATTTTTTTTTTACTATAAACAAGCAATAAAAGAACATTTCTGTACATACACCTTTCTGTACATGTGCTAGAATAAGGAAAGAAGTAAAACTTAGGAGCCAAATTATCTGCATATATTTTTATAAATTCTGCCAAACTGCCTTCTGAAAAGGCTTTGCCCTTTTACAAGACAGTTAAGTGTACCCATTTCCCCAATTCCATATCAATATCTATGCTTGAAAGAACTAATTCTTTTGGTTCAAGGAAAAAAAAAGAACTAATTTTTAAATTTCTGTTAAAGAATTGAACAACAACAAAAGAAAAACACGAGTGTTTCAATTTGCATTTTGCTAATTAACAGTGAAATCTGAGAAGTTTCTCATGTGTTTTGAAATTTTTTTAAATGTTAAAACAGCTTTACTGAGATATAATTCACATACCACACAACTTGTCCATTTAAAGTATATAATTTCAGGCTGGACACAGTGGCTCACTCTTGTAATCGCAGCACTTTGGGAGATCAAGGCAGGTAGATCACTTGAGGTCAGGAATTCGAGACCACCCTGGCCAACATGGCAAAACCCTGTCTCTACTAAAAATACAAAAAAATTGGCCAGGCTTGGTGGTATATGCCTGTAGTCCCAGGCCCTTGGGAGGCTGAGGCATGAGAATCACTCTAACCCGAAAGGTGGAGGTTGCAGTGAGTTGAGATCGCACCAGTGCACTCCAGCCTAGGCAACAAAGAGATACACTGTCTTTGGAAAAATAAATTAATTAATTAAATTTAAAAAATATAATTTCAAAGGTACTTTTTTTTTTTTTTTAATTATAGTCATAGATAAGTGAAACCATCACCACAGTCAATTTTAGAAAATTGCCATCATCTCAAAAAGAAGCCCTGGGGTCAGGCACAGTGGCTCACACCTGTAATCCCAGCACCTATGGGAGGCCAAGGCAGATGGATCACTTGAGCTCAGGAGTTTGAGACCAGCCTGAGAAGCATGGTGACACCCTGTCTCTAGCAAAAATACAAAAAATTAGAAATTAGCCAGGTGTGGTGTGGACCTGTAGTCCCAGTCACTTGGGAGTCTCAGGTGGGAGCATCACTTGAGCCCAGGAGGTGGAGGTTGGAGTGAGACAAGATTACACCATTGCAGTCCAGCCTGGGAGACAGAGTGAGACCCTGTCTCAAAAAAAAAAAAAGAAAGAAAGAAAAAAAAAGAAGTCCTGTATCCTCTAGCTGTTGCTCCTTACCCTCTTATCCTCCCTTCTCCTATCCCTCAGCAACCACCAACCTACTTTCCCACTCCAAGAGATTTCCCTATTCTGGACTTTCACATAAATAGAATCATATAATATGTAGACTTTTGTGACTGACTTCTCTTAGCATATGTTTTCAAGGTTCATCCAAACTGTAGCATGAATCAGTATTTCATTCCTTTTTATGGCTAAATAATATTCCATTGTATGGATATACATTTTGATTATCCATAAGTTGATGAATATTTGGGTTGTGTCCACCTTTGGTTATTATGAATAATGCTGCCATAACATTTTTGTGTAAGTTTTTGTATGGATATGTGTTTTCATTTATCTTCAGTACACCTAGGAGTACAATTGCTGGTATGGACATATGTTTTCATTTATCTTGGGTGTACCGAGGAGTAGAATTGTTGGATCATACGGTAACTCTATGCTTAATTGTCTGAGGAACCGCCAGACTGTTTTTCAGCAGCTGCCCCATCTTACATTTTTACCAGTAGTATATGAGAGCTCCAATTTCACCACACCTTCACCAATACTTGTCATTATTTGACTTTTTGGTTCTAGTCATCCTAGTGGTTACAAAGTGGTATCTCATTATGGTTTTCATTGCATTTCGCTGATGACAATTGATGTTGAATATCTTTTCAGGTGTTTATTGGTCATTTGTGTATCTTCCTTGGAGGCATGTCTATTTAGATTATTTGTCCATTTTGGGATATTTTGTCTTATTATTATTATTATAAAGTTTATTTATTTATTATTAAAGTTCTTTATATATTCTAGATACAAGTCATTTACAAGATATATAACTTGCAAACATCTCTCACTCTGTGGGTTGTCTTATCACTTTTTTTTTTTTTTTGAGACAAGGTCTCACTCTGTCACCCAGGCTGGAGTGCAGTGGTACGATCTCAACTCACTGCAAGTGATGCTTCCAGGTCCAAATGATCCTCCCACCTGAACCTCTAGAGCAGCTGGGATTACAGGTGTGTGCCTCTATGCCTGGCTAATTTTTCAAATTGTTTGTAGAGATGATGTCCTGCTATATTGCCCCAAGCTCGTCTTGAACTCCAGGACTCAAGTGATCTACCTGCTTTCTCGATAGTGTCCTTTCAAGTATTTTAAAGCTTTTAGGCCAGGAGTGGTGGTGGCTTATGCCCGTAATCCCAACACTTTGGGAGGCTGAAGTGGGAGGATCAGTTGAGGCCAAGACGTTGAGACCAGCCTGAGCTCCAAAGCAAAACCCATCTCCAAAGAAAAAAAAAAAAAAAAAGAGCCGGGCGCGGTGGCTCAAGCCTGTAATCCCAGCACTTTGGGAGGCCGAGACGGGCGGATCACAAGGTCAGGAGATTGAGACCATCCTGGCTAACACGGTGAAACCCCGTCTCTACTAAAAAATACAAAAAACTAGCCGGGCGAGGTGGCGGGTGCCTGTAGTCCCAGCTACTCTGGAGGCTGAGGCAGGAGAATGGCGTGAACCCGGGAGGCGGAGCTTGCAGTGAGCTGAGATCCGGCCACTGCACTCCAGCCTGGGCGACAGAGCGAGACTCCGTCTCAAAAAAAAAAAAAAAAAAAAAAAAGGCTGGGTGTGATGTCACACACCTGCAGTCCTTGTTACTTGGGAGGTTATGGTTAGAAGATCACTAGAGCCCAGGAGTTTGAGGTTGCAGTGGGCCATGATCGCACCACTGCACTCCAGCCTGGGCAAGAGAGTGAGACCCTGCCTCTTAAAAATAAATAAATAAAGCTTTTAATTTTTATAAATTCAAATTATTTTTTCTTTTGTTGCTCATGCTATGGTGACATATCTAAGAATCTTTTGCTAAATCTGAGGTCATGGATCCAATTTGATAGCTCATCAGTAAAATTCCATCAATTAATCAATGCGAGGTCATGAAAAACATTACCGCTATGTTTTCATCTAAGAGATTTATAGCTTTAGCTTTTACATTTAGGTCTTTGATCTATTTTGAGTTAATTTTTGTATTTCCCCAGTGAATGGTCTTGGTACCTTTGTCCTGTATCAGTTGACCATAGTTGCATGGGTTTATTTCTAGAATCTCAATTCTATTCCATTGATGTACATGTCTACCTATCTGCCAATACCACACTGTCTTGGTTACCCTTGGTTACCATTGTTTTGTAGTAAGTTTTAAAATCAGGAAGTGTGAGTATTCCTACACTGTTCTTCTTTTCAGGATTGTCTTGGCTATTCTGGGTCCCTGGCAATTCCATGTGGATTTTTTTTTTTTTTTTTTTTTTTTTTGAGACAGAGTCCTGCTCTGTTGCCCAGGCTGGAGTGCAGTAGAGCGATCTTGGCTCACTGTAACCTCCACTTCCCGGGCTTAAGCAATTCTCCTGCCTCAGCCTCCTGAGTAGCTGGGACTACTCAGTCTCAGCTAATTTTTGTATTTTTAGTAGAGACGGGATTTCACTATGTTGGCCAGGCCAGTCTCCAACTCCTGCCCTAGTGATTTCCCGCCTCAGCCTCCCAAAGTGCTGGGATTACAGACGTTAGCCACCTCGCCTGGCCTTCCATGTGGATATTATCTCATATGTTTATTAACCACATAAACTACTTCCCATTCATAGCCTTTCCTCATTTTTTTTTTCAAACGGTTAATTTTTATTTTTTATTTTTTTTATGAGACGGAGTCTTGCTCTGTCGCCCAGGCTGGAGTGCAGTGGCGCAATCTCCATTCACTGCAAGCTCAGCCTCCTGGGTTCACGCCATTCTCCTGCCTCAGTCTCCCAAGTAGCTGGGACTACAGGCATCCGCCACCACGCCCGGCTAATTTTTTGTATTTTTAGTAGAGATGGGGTTTCACCGTGTTAGCCCAGATGGTCTCGATCTCCTGACCTCGTGATTCGCCCGCCTCGGCCTCCCAAGGTGCTGGTAATACAGGCGGGAGCCACCGCGCCCGGCCAGTTAAATTTTTTAAATTGTTTTATAAAGAGCTCATTACTCTGGATATTAATCCTTGATCACAAAATCTTTTTCCTAGTCTGTCATTTGTCTTTCAACTTTTTTTTAGGATGTTTTTTGTCATAGAAAAGTTCTGAGTTTCATTTTACTCAGGAAGCCTTCTCCCTTCCACCTCTTCCTTGCTTACTAGTTATAAAATTATTCACCTATATTTCTTCTAAAAATTATATTAACTATTTGATTCCTTGGAACTTACTTTTGCAGATGGTGAGAGTTAGGGGGTATAATTTTTTTCCCCAAGTAGAGAGCCAACTTTCCTAACACAATTTTTATCCCATTAATTTGAAATGGCACCATTATCAAAATTAAATTCCCATCTATAACTGAGTCTGTTTCCGGAGTTTCTATTTCTTTCATTTATCTATTTATCTATCCCTCTATCAATACTATAGCATTTTAATTACTTAACTATATTTTGACATCTGGTAGGTCAAAACCTACCTCATTGAACTTTGAGGGATTTTCTTGACTATTTCTGCAGATGAATTCTTTCACATGAAATTCAGGATGAGCTTGCCAAATTTTTCCACAGAAATTTTGACTAGAGTTACATGGATTTTATAATAAAAACAATAATAGCAAACACTATGGAGCCTACTAAGTGTCAGAAACTGTTTTAAGATCTTTCATATATTAATCCTAACAATTCTATGAGGTAGTTACTATTGTAGTACTACTAGATCAATATTAAGAGAGATGATACAATACTATTTCTATCAGTAGCTCCACTTATTTAGGCCTTCTTTCATGTTCTTTATAATAAAGTATTATATTTTCTTCCTGCAAGTTTTATAAGCTGGGTGTGGTGGCTTACTCCTATAATCCCAGCACTTTGGGAGGCCAAGGTGGGTGGATGACTTGATGTCAGGAGTTTGAGACCAGCCTGGCCAACATGGTGAAACCTCATCTCTACTAAAAATATGAAAATTAGCCCCGTCTCTACTAAAATACAAAAATTAGTGGTGGCGTGTGCCGGTAGTATCAACTAGTTGGGAGGCTGAGGCAGGAGAATCACTTGAACCCAGGAGGCTTGCAGTGAGCCGAGATTGCGCCACTGCCCTTTAGCCTGGGCAACAGAGTAAGACTCAAGTTCAAAAAAAAAAAAAAAGTCTTACATGTTTCTTCCTGGGTTTACTGCTAATGATTTTGTTTTTTGTGTTTTTTTTTTCTGCTTCTATGAACAGGATCTTCTTTCTCATTACATTCTTAAATGTATACCTATTATATTCCAAATGATGGTTTCAAAAACTATTTTGTATTGACTCAAATTAAATTTATATAAATTTTTTTCTGAAATTTCATTTACCTTAGAATTATTCTGCTTTTAAATAATGGCTAGTTTATCCCATAACTATGTGTTAATTCCACAACTAACTTGCATATATTCTTATTGTGTGACACACGGCAAATTAAAGACTTGCTTTAAAGGTAAAGTGACAACACTCCTATCTTTCCCAAATCTGCTATTCAGAATTACCCTATAACACTAGATTAAACTTCTAGTGCATCTATTATAGAAAACTGCCTTCTCACCCAGTGGAATGTGACCTATAAGATCACAACAGTCAAATCTGAAGGGATAGCCAGAAAGGGATCAAATTTGGAGTTTGTTTTTGAATAGTGTAATTATTGACCTTTTAATAAATCATTAAATAATCCTTTTCTACCTTAAGAGAATCAGCAAAAAAAAAAAAACAAAAAAAAACCTTGTACCACTGAAACATTAAAATGAAGCCAAGTTTAAGGAGTAGTCAGATAGCTAGCTGGCATGTTTAAGTTGTCTATTTGGAGTTACAGCTATCTAGTTAACAACCTCAGAGATTAATTCAAATGAACCTGAAATAGCAGTATACCAACAGAGACCTCACTCCTTAGGCTTTTAGGGTGCCAAAGTCTTCACTTAATTAAGACTAAGCAGAGATGATCCCCGTATGTTTTGGAGACTAAGTTTCACCTTTCTTGCTCTGTAAAATTTTAGAACTCAGTGAAACCTTCTACATAACTTGTACTAACCCAGCCCATTTTCTGGAGCACAGTTAGTCTTGTTGATATGCCACACTGACATGGTTGACAGAGTACGCCAATTTAAGGCTGAATGGCAAAAACTCAAAGGCTTAAAATAACGTAATACTTTGTTTTCAAAGGCTATGGTAAAGGCCAAGAGCAAAGTCATTCTTCCAGCTTAACAGCACTGGAAAGACCACAGCAAGTACCAGAAGACTTTCTGACACAAAATCAGTAACTGCATGCAAATATGAACATCAATAGTTACATCTTCTTAGTCACTAGACTAAGTTAGGACTAGCAATGAACAAAAGCTCTTCTAAAATGTTCTTATCCCCTAACTTACTCTTATTTCACTTCTCCATTCCTTTCTGTAAAATAATAGGATACCATGAAAAGTTGTGTAATTCCATTCTTTTAACTGCAGTTTGGCAAAGTCCTTAGGCGAAAATATACCTAAATATATTCTTATGAAAATGGCCTTCATGAAGACTAGCATATTATAAAAATCAAACAGCAGTAGGATAAATATACTACCCACCCCCCAAAAAAAACTCTGTCAAAGTGTTAAATACCATAGTACTTCAGCCATTCACTATTATTTAGTGCCTTAAATTTGCCAAATGTCAAAGAAAATCAACAGAACATATTAAATACACAGACACTCATCATAAGTATTCAAATTTACATTTACATTCTGAAGTTACACATGTATTTTTTACTATAGAAAAATAGTTCTTGAGCAGCTGGGCGCAGTGGCTCACGCCTGTAATGCTAGCGCTTTGGGAGGCCAAGGTGGGCAGATCATGAGGTCAGGAGATCAAGACCATCCTGGCTAACATGGTGAAACCCTATCTCTACTGAAAATACAAAAAATTAGCCAGGCGTGGTGGCAGGTGCCTGTAGTCCCAGCTACTTGGGAGGCTGAGGCAGGAGAATGGTATAAACCCAGGAGGCGGAGCTTGCAGTGAGCCAAGATTGCACCACTGCACTCCAGCCTGGGCAACAGAGCGAGACTCCGTCTCAAAAAAAAAAAAAAGAAAAGAAAAGAAAAATAGCTCTTGAGGCACTTGCAAATCTCATGGTTACAGCAATCACCTTATTATAATTGTCCCTTCATCCCTTACAGTAAACCTTTTGAATAAAATCCTTACTAAAAACCAAAACAAAACAAAAAAAACCCCCAAACACACACACACACACACACACACACACACACACACACACACACACACTCCCTCTTGGACTAAACATTTAATCCATAATAATAAGACAAAGGAAAATGTGACAGTTATTGTATGACTGAAATAGATTTAGCTGTGAGCCCTTGCATAAATCACTTTACCTTCCTGAACCTCAGGTTTTTTGATCTGTAAAAATGATAGGGTTGATCACTAGGGTAGCTTCCAGCTGTATTATTCTATACTGATCTCAGCCCCAAAGAGTCTAGGACAATTTCCAATAGATTTTAATACCCTAAAAACCTCGAGAAACAACAACTAAAATGAATGCTTTTATTTTACTAATGAGTTTATGTCATAAGATTTTTATGGTGTTTGCTGGTGCTATTTGAATGAATTTTTTTTCCAGATGTTGAATCTGAAGTTGAATTTAGACATTTCTTTTTAAAACATCTAGTAGAGAACACAACACTTCCTCAACTAAGAAGAAGCCACTGGGAAAAAAGAACTGCTGCATGAAGAAGAAACTATTGAGAGAGATGGTAAAAGATGTAAACAGTCTAAATAATATACAAACTGAACAGTCTAAGCATAAATTGTTCAGATGTAATTGTCTGAGATGCTAAGGAAGATTTTCTGTAACAGACCTGCCCAATCTTTCCCTGATTTTCATAAACCTTATATGAAGTTGGTCATGCACAAACCCCAAATATAAACCAATACATTACTTGGGACTTGATATTTTGCAGCTCATCACCAGGAAATCCACACAGCAATAATCAAGAGCCATTTGCAAATAGTATCGCACTCTTGGCATTGTTTGAGAGTAATCAATTAAAGAATTATATCAGTTTTAATCTGAGAAATTAGTGATATAAAAATATGACAACAGCAATTGTAAGTGGAAATGTAGAACAATGGGAGCTTTCCTACACAGTTAGAGGAAGTGTACACTGGCATAGCCAATCACTTTGAACATCACTTATCCAGTGAAGATGCACAAATGTTTAATCTTTCACATAAACCCTAGGAAAATTCTAACACATTTACACATGAAACCATGTATAAGAATACTCACAGTAGCACTATAAATTTTTTAGTAGTCTTTTATAACATCTTCATTGAGATGTCATCAACATACCATAAAATTCACCTTTTGAAAGTGTACAATTCAATGGTTTTTAATACATTCACAGAATTATGCAACCATCATCCTAACCAATTTCAGGACATTTTCATCTCTCCAAAGAGAAAACCTGTTCCATTAGCAATCACTTTCCATCCACCCCTTCCAAGCCCTTAACAACCACTGATTTACTTTCTATTTCTGTGGATTTGTCTTTTCTAGACAGTTCATATAAGTGAAATCATATAATATGTAGCCTGTTGTGTCTGACTTCTTTCACTTAGCATAACGTTTTCACCGTCTATCCAAGTTGTAGTATATATCAGTAATTCAATTCCTTTTTATGGCTGAAAAATATTTCATTTTATAGCTATATCACATTTTGCATATTCATTCATCAGTTGATGGACATTTGGGCTGTTTCCACCTTTCGGTTATTGTGAATAATGCTGCCATGAACACTGATGTACAAGTTTTTATGTGGACATATGTTTTCAATTATTTTGGATATATACCTGGGAGCAGAACTGATGGGTCAAATGTTAATTCTTATACTTAACATTTTGAAGAACTGCTAGACTGTGTACCAAAGTGGCTGTACCATTTTACAATCCCATCAGCAATGTATGAGGCTCCAATTTTTTCATGCCCTCACCATTATTTGTTATTGTCCATTTTTATTTCAACATTATGTATTAAAAGCAAACCAAAAGAAAAGCAAGCAAGCAACAACATCCTAGAAACTTACATGTCCATCAGTAAGAAAAGAAACTTTGGTATAGTCATACACTGGGCTACTACAGGACAATATAAAAAATAAATTATTGTTACATGTATCAATGTGAAGATAAATGAACAGGTGCAGTATATATCAAAAGAAATACATCTTAACAAATATAATTTAGATTATATCTTTTTTTTTCGAGACAGAGTCTTGTTCTGTTGCCCAGGCTGGAGTGCAGCAGTGGGATCTCGGCTCCCTGCAACCTCCACCTCCCAAGTTCAAGCAATTCTCGTGCCTTAGCCTCCCAAATAGCTGTGATTACAGGCACGTGCCACCACACCCAGTTAATTTTTGTATTTTTAATAGAGACAGAGTTTAGCCATGTTGGCCAGGCTGGTCTTTAACTCCTGATCTCAAGTGATCTCCCCACCTCAGCCTCCCAAAGTGCTGGGATTACAAGCATGAGCCACCGCGCCTGACCATATGGGAAATTTTAAAAAGCACATAGCAAAAGGATAAATAGAATATGATGCCATTTATAGATCACAAAAATGTAAGACAATATTATAAAATATTTAGGAATACATTCCTATGAAGTAAAAAATATGAAGATATATTCAACTGTATTGCTAATGGTCTTTTTTTTTTTTTTTTTTGGAGAGGTAGTCTTGCTCTATCTCCCAGGCTGGAGTGCAGTGGTGCAAACTGCTCACTGCAAGCTCCGCTTCCCGGGTTCACACCATTCTCCTGTCTCAGCCTCCCGAATAGCTGGGACTACAGGTGCCTGCCAGCACGACGCCCGGCTAATTTTTTTGTATTTTTAGTAGAGACGGGGTTTCACCGTGTTAGCCAGGATGGTCTCAATCTCCTGACCTCGTGATCCGCCTGCCTCGGCCTCTCAAAGTGCTGGGATTACAGGCGTGAGCCACCGTGCCTGGCCGGTCTATCTCTTAAGCTGATTTTCATAAACCTTATATGAAATTGGTCAACAGGGCACAGTTAAACAATATCTCATAGGACTTCTTAGTTTAATAAGATGGAACTGTAAAAAGCATTAGGGCTTCCTCACATCAAAAATCCAAACCCTAAGGCAGTCTGTTAGACTATGCAGTTCTTAAAATATGAATTGGAAACTTTTTTTAATTGACTTGAAATTTTTTAGTTATTTGTCCTGGATGAAGAGAATATAATGACAATTTGTTTTTGTTCTATAACTATCTCTATATAATGAAACCAGTCTAAATAATTTGATGGATCAACAAGATTTAAACTTCATTGATATCACTATTAAATAATAATGTTATAAAGTACTCTTGGATTTTTGATACACATCTCACCGTCAACTTTTTTTTTTTGAGACAGAGTCTTACTGTGTCCCCAGGCTGGAGTGCAGTGCCACAATCTTTGCTCACTGTAACCTCTGGCTCCAGTGTTCAAGATATTCTCCTGCCTCAGCCTCTCGAGTAGCTAGGATTATAGGTGCATACCACCACACCCAGCTAACATTTTTATTTTTAGTACAGACAGGGTTTTGCCATGTTGCCCAGGCTGGTCTTGAACTCCTGGCTTCAAATGATCCACCCCCATCAGGCGCCCAAAGTGCTGGGATTATAAGACGTGAGCCACCGTGTCCAGCCACAGTCAATTTTTTAAAGCTCTCAAAGAAATTAATTTCCTCCAACATAATATGCTTTGTTTTCCAAACTTTCCAAGTTGGAAATTTGTTTCCTAAAAAAAAAAAGTTACATAATCTAAATCAACAGAATGAATTTAAAACAACTTTGAAAATAATTGTGTATTTATAGGAAATTACTATATAGAGACGTTCGGTGTGTCCTTCACCCAGTTTCTTCCACAGGGACACCTTAAATAACTCTAGTATGATATCAAAATCAGGGACTGGGCGTGGTGGCTCACGCCTGTAATCCCAGCACTTTGGGAGGCTGCAGCAGGCAGATCACTTGAGGTTAGAAGTTCAAGACCAGCGTGGCCAATGTAGTGAAATGCTGTCTCTACAAAAAATACAAAAATTATCCAGGCATCGTGGCAGGTGCCTGTAATCCCCGCTACTTGGGAGGCTGAGGCAGGAGAATCTCTTGAACCAATCTTAAAAATTTCCTGCTGTATCTTGTGTTGGTGCCTATATAAATCTGCACATGTGGTTGAACTGTATATAGCTGTACACACACACATACACAAATAAATGCAAGTAAAACTGGTGACATCTGAATAAGGTGTATGGATTGTCTCAACATCCATTTCCTGATTCTTTTTTTTTTTTTTTTTGAGACAGAGGTTTGCTCTGTCGTCGAAGCTGGAGTGCAATGGTACCATCTCAGCTCAACACAACCAATACTGTGTATTGGCCTTCTCTCCTTTAAGAGATTAAGATAACCAACTAGGACAAGGCAGGAAGAAGCCTCAATTCTAAACCTCATCAGAGATAAAAACCAAGTTTTTTGTGGTAGGTTAAGATTTTTTAATTTTAATTTTTATTTTTTGTTTTTCTATTTTAGACACAAATACACATTCAAGTTTTCTAAAGAATGATTTCTTCTTTCCTAGAACAGTGCCTGACATATAGTAAATACTCAATAAATATATACACTTTTAAGTAAATGGATGGATGATCGGATGAACAAGTGAACAAATTCTCTCTCCTTCCTTAAGCTTCCATGATAGACCAACTAGTTCTTCAGCTTCTCCCTCTGATCATTCCTTATTTTTCCTCTTCCTATCCCAAAATATGTAATTTCCCCAAGGGACAGACCTCAGTCTTCCACTTGTCTCAACCATGAGAGAGCTCATCTTTCATAATTTTTAACATTGATCCATTCATTCAAGTAGTGTGCTGGGCACCAAGGAGAAAAAGATGTTTGAGACAATCATGCTTGCATCAAGGACTCACACTCTAGCATGAGAAAAATCAAATATAAATTTGTGTAAGATAATATCACCTGTGGTTTGCTAAACTAGCAACAACGTATCATGAGAACAAGAAGGAAGGATGAATAAATTCTGACAAGGTAAAACTTCACAGAGGAAATGACACCTGAGCCAAGCCTTGAAGTGATTAGGAGGGTTTTACCAGGCACAGAAGGGGAGCAGGAGCAGTTAAGCAAAGAGAATAGCATGAACAAAAAGTTCATGGAGTGCTGAGGAGATGGCAATTAATAAATGAGAAGGTATGTGAGTGAGGTTGAGGAGTGGTAGGGAAAAAAACTGGTAAGACAGGTTGAAAGCATTTTAGATGCTCTTTTACTCTGCATGTGAATGGCTTCAAAATGCAAAATTGCATCAGAATCTCTGCGATACCTGGTAAAAATACAGATTCCTGTGCTCTACTCCAGATCTACTAAATTGAAATTGCCAGAGTTGGGGCTCAGGCATCTGTATTTTTCTTTAATTGTCCTCATTCTTAAACAGACAGAATCTGTATTTAATGAGTATTCTGATGTATAACCAAGCTTGAAAGCCACTGATGGATTGTTTTTTTAAAGAAAAGTTATACCATTGGATTGGTATTTTTAAAATAGCAAGGTACTATTAGAAATAGACTGTAAAGGTGTGAAATTAGGGGAAAAAATAGACCTATGGCAGACTATGGCAATGATGCATTCATTTATTCAACAAGAATTTTAAAAATACCTACTATGTACCTACAAGTTCCCATAAGGATGACAGTCTCAACTAGAATACTAGCAGTGTAAATGGAGACAAGAAGACAGAGTTATGAGACATTACACAGATAGAACTGATAAGTCTTGGTAACTCAGTAGACGGTGGAGATACGGATGGAGGGAGCAAATCAGTTTTCATCAGTGATTTCCAAACTTGGATAAGCATCAGAATAAAAGATCCCTGGGTCCTATCATAGACCTAATGAATCAGGCTCTTTGGAGGATACAATTCAGCAATCTCTATTTTTAACATGTGCCCCCACGTGATTCTCATGCAGTCAATTGGGACTCAATGACTTAAATGACTGAGTGGCTGATGACACTTCTCTCCAAAAGAGAAAACACGAGGAGGAGCAACAGATTTTGTGATAGGATGAGAACAATTTTGCTCTGGAAATACTGAGACCAAGAGAAACCTGTAAGACGTCTATATCAAGATGTCTAATGGGCAGTTGGAAATGCAAATCTAGAGTCCAGGAAAAAAGTCAAGTCTAAACAGGTCACAGTCAGACAGATCTCGACATCATTAGTACATAGTGAGGGATGAGGCCATGGGAGTGGGTAAGGTTACAAAGAAAGAAAGAATATAGAGAAAGTGAGTTGGGGGTGGAAATCTGGGTAAAGAGTGGGCAATGGAAGAGGAATCATGAGCAGAAGAGTGACTCAGGAGGTAAGAGGAGGATCTGAGGGGGGAAAAAGCATTGTTTTGGAAGCCAAAGAGTAAGAGTTTTAATTCATATGGAGATAAAGTAGACAAAATGTTATAAAATGCTCCAAAAGGATAAGAATTAGAAAAATGGCTGGGTGCGGTGGCTCACGCCTGTAATCCCAGCACTTTGGGAGGCCGAAGTGGGCAGATCACGAGGTCAGGAGTTGGAGACTAGCCTGGCCAACATGGTGAAACCCCATCTCTACTAAAAATACAAAAATTAGCTGGGCGTGGTGGCACATGCCTGTAATCCCAGCTACTCGGGAGGCTAAGGCAGGAGAATCGCTTGAACTTGAGAGGCAGAAGTTGCAGTAAGCAGAGAACGCACCATTCCACTCCAGCCTGGGTGACAGAGCAAGACTGTCCCAAAACAACAACAAAAAAAGAATTAGAAGGATGATAAGGTGTGGCATTTAGGAAGTCTGCGATGACCTTTGAGGAAGCAGTTTCAGTATAACGGAGCAAAGTAGCACAGGGGGTTTACACTACTCCTTAAGGAGAATTTGAAGAGAAAGGAAAGAGATGGGTCAGTGGTTTGCAAGAGAGGTAAGACTGAAATAGTTCTTTTGGTGGCCATTTTTATTTTTAAGAATAAGGACCAAAAAAAGAATGACAACAACTTGAGGCATTTTAAGGAAAAGAAGACAGCAGGAGAAGGCACAAATGAAGAGATAATTGATCTACTATCATCCTAGAAGAGGCAGAAAGGATGGTATTAGCCTGTAAAAGAAGGAGGAATGATAACAAAGATAGTCTGGGGGTGGAGAGGAGAGGAAAGTGCTGAAAGTGTGTCTTTTTTTTTTTTTTTTTTTTTTTTTTTTTTGAGAAATAGTGGTAAATAGGAAAGAAAGTAAAGATGCGATTGGAAGCATGAAAATGAGAAACAGAGCCACTTGGGATGATTAAAACATTGGCAGGAGGTAATAAAGACCAGGATAAGAGTATTTTATTTAACAAAAACACATGTAAGCACTTACTTTGTGTGAGGTAGTGTTCTGAGCACTTTTTATACATTAATGCAATTACTTCTCATAACAATTGTATGAGTTTGAAACTCTATCTTCATTTTACCTATGAAGAAACTAAAGCACAATGAGATTAAATATCTGCCCAAGCTAGTAAGTAGCAGAACCAGAATTCAAATCCAGGTGGTCTGGCCCCAGCGTCTGTGCTCTTAAACACTCTATGGTGCTGCTTCTTTAATACAAAAATCAATATAGTTGTTATGAAGTCAATAAGGAATTTTGTGTGTGTGTGTGTGTGTGTGAGACAGAGTCTTGCTCTGTTGCCCAGGCTGGAGTGCAGTGGCACAATCTCAGCTCACTGCAACTTCCGCCTCCTGGGTTCAAGCAATCCTCATGCCTCAGCCTCTCATGAGTAGCTGAGATTACAGACGTGCATCACCACACCTGGCTAATTTTTTATTTTCCTAGTAGAGATGAGGTTTCACCATGTTGGCCAGGCTGGTCTGGAACTCCTGGCCTCAAGTGATTCACCTGCCTCGGCCTCCCAAAGTGCTGGGATTACAGGCGTGAGCCACCCCGCCACCATGAAGTTTAGGAGAGCAGAACTGGGAAAACGCAAAGTACACTGAACCCAAACTAAAGGAAGATGAGGGCCCTTATGAAAGGAGAGTTGTAATGACTAATAGATTGGGAATCCAGCTGATTCTGACTTCAAAATCTATCCTTGACCCTAAACTTTTTTCTAAATTCCAATAGTTCACCACACATTAGCAGTTTGGTATCTCACAATCTTACCACAAATTATAAGTGTCTAAAACTAAGCTCTACTCTTCCTCCACATCAGCTTCCTTTCTTGCCATCCTCCTTTGCATTCATATCATAGAGCAGAATGAAAGCTACATGAAAAAGGACCATCTTCCTCACTCCTCACCATTTTTTCCCCCTGGCACTTAACTTACTTCCGCATCTAGCACAGAATGGATGCTTAATAAATATTTGTTAAATATCAGTATTCTCAAAATCTTAAAATTGTCTTTGACCTTTCTTTCTCCTGCTTCCCATAACCAGTAAGTCTCAACATCCTTTATTTTTCTTAAATGCCTATTCACATCTTACTTTACTGTTCTCTTAAATGCCTTTCACTACTGCCTTAGAGGCTAATAAGCTACTGTGCATCTTAACTCATCCCTCCTTCCTCCAATCAATCCATCCAACACAGTCTTATCAAATTAATCACTTAAAATACTACCCTTCTCACATTACTACTCTACTTCAAAATATTCAACCTGTTTATCTTATAAGCAGTTACGAGATACCCAGCCTGCCAGGAACCATGCCTTTCCCAATTGAAAGTAACCTCTATCTTCTCAGAACATCTAATTAGCCAGTGTATTCATTCCATAATTATCCTGCCTTAAACAGTTAGTTGTTACTGTTTTCATGTAACCATGTCTTAGCTCACCAAATGGTGTAACAGGGGTATCCAATCTTTTGGCTTCCCTTGGCCACATTGGAAGAATCGTCCTGGGCCACACATAAAACACAGTAATACTAATGATAGCTGATGAGCACAAACAAAACAAAAAAGCCAAAAAAATCTCATAATGTTTTAAGAAAGTTTATGAATTTGTGTTAGGTCACATTCAAAGCCGTCCTGGGCCGCATGTGGCCTGAGGGGCCATGGGTTGGACAAGCTTGGTGTAAAAGGTTCACCTCCCAGCATTCAAAAAGAACAAAAAGGTACAAGGTTGAAAAAAATAGTCTCTGATGAACTCTGGTTGGTCCACTATCCTATTATTTAATATTTACATTATATTGAAAAAACTTTAATGATCCTTCCCATATTCCTTTATTACAGATAACAACTTCCAGGGTAATTTTTACATCAAATAAATGATTAAGACTATTTAATCCACATACAACTTATAAAAGGATGCAATCTTTACATATAAGATTGTATTTACATACCAATCCCTAAACTATGTTTTTAAAATTTAGTTTTATTCTTACTACCACTCACATTTCTGTACATCCATTCAATTTATACTTTCAGTTTGCTTTCAGCTGATTCAATACCTATGACACAGCAAATTGTCTAAATTTTGCAAGAACTTTCAACATCAGAGGTACTTATTCCTAACAGTTGCACTCCTCACATTGATACACTCCCTGAAGGTCAAGGATCTAAATTCTGTAATATTTTTAGCATCTAAAATCCTGGTTTATGCTCTCCTTCTAGTTCTCTTGGTCTTTAAAAGACATAAGAACATGCTATCAAATTGCTAATTCCCTGTTAAGCCCTACCCAACCAAAGTTTAACTAATTAAAAAAAAATCTAAAACAAGAGTCAATTATTAAGAAAGAAAATCAAGTATTTTTAAGCAAAAGAAGTTATAAGGTTTGAAGCACAAACTTGGATTATTCCAACTCTGATTATTCTTATACTGCTGTTTTTTTGCCACCACCCCCTTCCTCTGCTTAGTTCATTCATTGAACAAATCTTTATTCCCAGTGCCTAAGACTTAACAGATACTGCGGTAGATGCAATTAAAATAATAGTGAATAAGTTAGGCACAGTCCCCCCCTTCCCAGAGCCTAAAGTGTATTGACCATAAGGATATATGACAAATTAAACTGTAAGACTATATGACAAGTGTTATGACAGGTAAGCTATAAGAAACAAAGTTGGGGCTGGGTGCCATGGCTCATGCCAGCATTTTGGGAGTCTGAGGTAGGAGGACTGCTTGAGGTCAGGCATTTGAGACCAGCCTGGGCAATATCGTGAGACCTTGTCTCTACAAAATAAAGATTAAAAAATTAGTCAAGCATGGTGGCACACACCTGTAGTCCTATCTTCTTGGGAGGATCCCTTGAGCCCAGGAGTTTGAAGTTACAGTGAGCTATGATTATACCACTGCACAACATAGTGAGACCCTATCTCTTAAAAAAAATAACAAAAAGATATAAAGGGAAAACACAGTATGGGTTATGCCATGGGAGGCTCCTTAGAGGCACTGATGTTGAACCTGAGACCTGTAAAATTGGTAACCAAAGACAGACAATAAGGATTGCGGAAGTAGGAGAAGGAAATGTGTTAAAACTTGGAGATGAGAAAATGATATAATTGAGAAAGTGAAAAACGATCAGTGTGGTTGAAGTGTAGAATTAAAAAATGGGAACGACAAGAAGTGAGATTGGAGAACAGGGCAATGACAACCACTGAAAGATTTTAAGAAAGGTGTGAAATATTCAGGTCTTCCTGGCTGAAGCATAGAAAATAGTTGGAGAGGCAGGGTGCAGTGGCTCACACCTGTGTAATCCTAGCACTTTGGGAGGCTGAGGCAGGCAGATCACTTGAGGTCAGGAGTTCGAAACCAGCCTGACCAACATGGTGAAACCCTGTCTCTACTAAAAATACAAAAAACTAGCCGGGTGTGGTGGCACATGCCTGTAATTCCAGCTACTCGGGAGGCTGAGGCAGGAGAATCACTTGAAGCCAGGAGGTGGAGGTTGCAGTGAGCCGAGATCGCACCATCGCACTTCAGCCTGGGCGACAGAATGAGACTGTCTTAAAAAAAAAAAAAAGAAAAAGAAAATAGTTGGAGAAAGTAGAATAGAAGCATGGAAATTATGCAGCAGACTGTTTCTATAACCCAGGTGAGAGACAATTACTTGGACTAAAGTGGATGAGGCCAGGCACAGTGGCTCATGCCTGTAATCCTAGCACTTTGGGAGGTAGAGGTGGGCAGATTGCCTGAGCTCAGGAGTTTGAGACCAGCCTTGGCAACACGGTAAAATCCCATCTCTACTAAAAATACAAAAAAATTAGCCGGGTATGGCGGCATGCACCTGTAGCCCCAGCTACTCAGGAGGCTGAGGCAGGAGAATTGCTTGAACCCAGGAGGCAGAGGTTGCAAGTGAGCTGAGATTGCACCACTGCACTCCAGCCTGGGTGACAGAGCGAGACTCCGTCTTAAAAAAAAAAAAAAAAAAAAAGAGAGAGACAAATGAAAGCAGATGGATTTGATAGATATATAGGAGGTATGATCCACAGGATTTGGTGACTACAAGCTCATGAGAGGACCAGCATGAGAGGTCCATGTCTCTTTTATTCCCTACTATATTCACAGTCTTAGGTATCTAGCACATAGTAACTGCTGGATAAACATTACTGAACAAATAACAAAGAATCACAGATGTTACCTAGGTTTCTAGCATAATGACTGGGTAGAGGGAGGTGCCCTTTACCGAGACAGGAAACAGAGGAGAAGCAGTTTATATAAAATATGTTGAGTCTGAGGTACCTGCGAGCCTCCAAGGAAAGATAATGAGAATCCAGCTGGATATGTATTTATAAAGCTCAGGAGAAAATGTAAAATAATGGCAGCCTCAGTGCCTCAGTTAAAGCTATAGCTGATAACTGTCACTTTTAAAGCATACTATGTGAGACATCATCCCAATAATCCTTTTAAATTTCCCAGGGTTATTAACAGTTTTATAATCAAGGGTATAAAAAAATTAATATACCTTCTTGATCTTAAAACCATTAGAAATAATATTTTATTTCTTGACCAAAGTAGTAGTAACTCAAACCTTTGCTTTATAAAAATCCATTAAGTTGTACGTTTGTGTTTTATGTACACTTTTCTGTGTTAAATTTTGCAATAAAAAGGGGATTTTTTTAAACCTTCATAAACTAGAAATAAGAAAATTCCTTAATCAAAGAAGCTATTGGAAACTAAACACCATATTTCTAGTAGAAACGCTAGAGACATTCTCATTAAAGGAAAAAAAAAAAACAAAGACATCCTCTGTCACAATTATTAATAGTGTTCTAAATGTTCTGGTTAAAACTGAAGACCAGAAAATAAAAAAAGGAAGGCATAAACATTGGGATCTTTTCAACAGTGGTGCTGGGACAACTGGATATCCACATGCAAAATAAAGCTGGACCCCTAGTTCACACCATATATAAAAATTAACTCAAAATGTATCAAAGACCCAAGTGTAAGAGCTAAAACTACACAACTCTAAGAGAAAACATACCTGTAAATCTTTGTGACTTGGGAATAGGCAATAATTTCTTAGATATGACACTAAAAGTATAAGCAACAAAATTCTCAAATTTTTCTCTGAAAAATTAGAGAAATTAGACATCATCAAAATTAAAAACCTTATAGTGTTAAAGATTTAAACCTTTGGGGAAAAACAAAAGGAAATTATCAGTGGCCAGGTGTGGTGGCTCACACCTGTAATCCCAGCACGTTGGGAGGCTGAGGAGGGAGGATCACTTGAGGTCAGGAGTTCGAGACCAGCCTGGCCAACATGGTGAAACCCCATCTCCACTAAAAACACAAAAAACAGCCAGGCATGGTGGTGTGCACCTGTAATCCCAGCTACTCAGGAGGTTGAGGCATGAGAATCACTTGAACCAGGGAGGCAAAGGTTGCAGTGAGCCGAGACAGTGCCACTACACTCCAGCCTGGGTGACAGAGCAAGACTCCATCTTACAAAAAAAGAAAAAGAAAAAGAAATTATCATCATGATTAATAGATGCTAATATATAACTGAAAAATCCAGAGTTTGAGAAAACTAATAACATAGTTCAGTAAGAAAATCAAATAAATACTACTACTTTTTAAAAACTCCTTTTTTTTTTTTTTTTTTTTTGTTGACACAGAGTCTCATTCTGTTGCCCAGGCTGAAGTGTAGCAGCACAATCACAGTTCACTGCAGACCTGAATTCCCAGGCCCAAGTGGTCCTCCTACCTCAGCATCCCAAGTAGCTGGGACCACAGGCATGTGCCACCAGGCCCAGCTATTCTTTTGTTTGTTTGTTTGTTTGTTTGTTTGTTTTGCAGAGATAGGGTTTCTCTATGTTGCCCAGCCTCCCAAAGTGCTGAGATTACAGGTGTGAGCCACCTTGTCCAGGCGAAATTGCTTTTTTTTTTTTTTTGAGACAGGGTCTCACCCTGTCGCCCAGGCTGGAGTGCGGTGTTGATCTCAGCTCACCGTAGCCTCTGCCTCCCAGGCTCAAGCCATCTTCCCTCCTCAGACTCCTGAGTAGCTGGAACTATCCGCACGTACTACCACGCCCAGCTAATTTTTGTGTTTTTTCTAGAGATGTTGCCTAAGCTGGTCTTGAATTCCTGGATTCAAGCAGTCCACCCACTTCAGTCTCCCAAAATGCTGAGATTACAGATAAGAGCCACTGGGCCCAGCCAAAAATTACTTTTCTAATATAAGAAAAACTGATTAGAAAATATAATGAAGGGGCCGGGCACAGTGGCTCACACCTGTAATCCTAACACTTTGGGAGGCCAAGGTGGGTGGATCACCTGAGGTCAGGAGTTCGAGACCAGCCTGGCCAACATGGTGAAACCCCGTCTCTACTAAAAATACAAAAATTAGCCAGATGTGGTGGCACCTGCCTGTAATCCCAGCTACTTGGGAGGCTGAGGCAGGAGAATCACTTGCACCTGGGAGGTGGAGGTTTCTACTGAGATCGCGCCACTGCACTGCAGTAGAGTGCATAGGGTGACAGAGCAATACTCCGTCTCAAAGAAAGAGAAAAAAGAAACTATAATGAAGGAAATGGCATTCAGAATATCAACAACAACAACAAAAAATCTTGTTTTGAATAATGCACCATGTTTATGTAAAATGTTAACATTCGGGAAAGCTGGGTGAAGGGTATACAAATACTCTCTAAACTATCTTTGCAAATTTTGTAAATCTTAAATCACTTCAAAATAAAAAGTTTATTAAAACAAAACAAGAATGTAAAGAAACAAGGCATAGACGGGGGTAAAATAGCTATAATATATTTATCTGACCAAGGACTTATTCCAGAAAACATCAAGAATGCCTGCAAATCAATAAAAAGCAAAAAGCAAATTTAATGTACAAAAGACTTAAACCAGACACACACACACACACACACACTCCAAATAACTAATAAATATGCAAAAAGGTGCTGAACATCACTAGTCATTGGGGAAGTGTAAATTAAAACCAGAATGAAATAACACTATACAAACAATGGCTAATATTAAAAAGGAAAAAAATGCACTGACAATATTAAATATGAACAAAGATGTGGGCTGGGCACAGTGGCTCATGCCTGTAATCCCAGCACTTTGGGAGGCTAAAGTGGGAGGACTGCTTGAGCCCAGGAGTTTGAGACCAGCCTGAGCAACATAGCAGGACCCTGTCTCTAAAAAAAAAAAAAAAAAAAAAAAAAAGCTGGGTGTGGTGGTGCACACCTGTAGTTCCAACTATTTGGAAGGCTGAGGTGAGAGAAAGGCAAGAGCCTGGGAGATTGAGGCTGCAGTGAGCCGTGATCAAGCCAGTGTACTCCAGCCTGAGTGACAGAGTGAGACAGTGAGACTCTATCTCAAAAACAAAACAAAACAAAAAAGATGTGGAATAAATGGAACTTGTATTCAAAAAGAATGACAATATCAAGTATCAACAAAGATGTGGAGCAAATAGAATTCTAATTCATTGCTAGGGGTAGTATAAAATGGTACAACCACATCAGAAAGCTGCAAGTTGCTAATAAAGCTAAAATTTTATATTCGCAGCCGGGGATGGTGGCTCACGCCTGTAATCCCAGCACTTTGGGAGGCTGAGGCAAGTGGATCACCTGAGGTCAGGAGTTCGAGACCAGCCTGGCCAACATAGTGAAACCTCGCCTCTACTAAAAATACAAAAAATTAGTTGGGTGTGGAGGCGGACTCCTGTAATCCCAGCTACTAGGGAGGCTGAGGCAGAAGAATCACTTGAACCCAGGAGGCAGAGGTTGCAGTGAGCTGAGATGGTGCCATTGCACTCCAGCCTAGCGACAGAGCGAGACTTCATCTCAAAAAAAAAAAAAATGTATATACTCTATAACCCAGCAATTTCATTCTCAGGTATTTACCCAAGAGAAATAAAACTAATATGTCTACAAAAAGATTTGTAGAATATTCATAGCATCTTTATCATCTTTATTCATAATAGCAAAAAAGGAAATAACTCAAATGCCAATAATCAGAAGAATAAACTAATTTTGGAATACTTGCACAATGGACTACTACTCAGCCACAAAAAACAACAAACTATGGATACATGAAAAATGAATAAATCTCAAAAACATTATGTTCAGTTGAAGAAACCAAACTTTAAAAGGTACATATTCAGGCCGGGCGCGGTGGCTCAAGCCTGTAATCCCAGCACTTTGGGAGGCCGAGACGGGCGGATCACGAGGTCAGGAGATCGAGACCATCCTGGCTGACATGGTGAAACCCCGTCTCTACTTTAAAAATACAAAAAAAACAACTAGCCGGGCGAGGTGGCGGGCGCCTATAGTCCCAGCTACTCGGGAGGCTGAGGCAGGAGAATGGCGTGAACCCGGGAGGCGGAGCTTGCAGTGAGCTGAGATCCGGCCACTGCACTCCAGCCTGGGCGGCAGAGCGAGACTCTGTCTCAACAACAACAACAAAAAATAAAAGGTACATATTCTATATTCCTTTTAAAACAGCTAAAACTGAAAGAGTGGGATGTCTGGCTTCTGAACAGGAAGTTCATAGCACCAGTGATGAGAGACAGAATTAAATATGGGTGATGTTGAGAAAGGCAAGAAGCGTTTTGTTCAGAAGTGTGCCCAAGGCCAGGCATGGTAGTTTATGCCTGTAGTCCCAGCACTTTGGGAGACTGAAGTGGGCAGATTGCTTGGACCCAGAAGTTCATGACCAGCCTGGGCAACATGGCGAAACCCTGTCTTGATAAAAAATACAAAAATTAGCCAGGCATGGTGGTACGTGCCTATAGTCCCAGCTACTCCGGTGGCTGAGGTGGGAGGATGGCTTGAGCCCAGGAGGCAGAGGTTGTAGTGAGCCAAGATCGTGCCACTGCACTCCAGCCTGGATGATGGAGCCAGAATTTGTCTTAAAAAAAAAAAGGTGTGCCCAGTGCCACACCATGGTAAAGCGAGGCAAGCACAACAGTGAGACAAATCTCCATGGTCTCTTTATGCAGAAGACAGGTCAGGCCACCGAATTCTCTCACACAGATGCCAATCAGAACAGAGGCACCACCTGAGGAGAGAAGACACTGATGGAGTATTTGTAGAATCCCAAGAAGCACATCCCTGGAACAAAAATGACCACTGCCAGCATTAAGAAGAAGGCAGAAAGGACAGACTTGATAGCTTATCTCAGAAAAGCTAATAATCAGTAATAATTGACCACATGACTTTTTTATATGTACATAATTTAATAGCTCTCTTATATACACCAGAATTCAGATCATGAATAACCCATTATTTTTGTTGAGCAGTCCTGATTTAATTAAGACTAGCTTGTGGTTAAATGAATACATTTGGGTTTTTTTTTTTATTTTAATAGTAATTCTGATTCAGTAAATGGTATCACTGTTTCCCCCTTCTAAAACTATGATTGGACTTAATTCGTAGTGTTCAACTTTTCACAAAGATTGTGAATGCCATCTTAAAACCTATTGGAGATTGGCTTTATATTCAGGTTTATATAACTGGCTATACGAATATATTTAAATACTGGGGAAATGTCTTCACTGCCTCAGAACCAAGCAAGACCCACCTGTGTTCTGTGTTCACATGCCTCTTAAAGGCAAGGACTGAACATAAGGTAGCAATGTCTACTTTATATTTCTGGTCTTAACTATGCCAATTTAATTAGAATTCTCTGTGTCTAAAATGGTTCCTTGGCTAGGCATGGTGGTTCATGCCTGTAATCACAGTACTTTGTTGCGGCTGAAGTGGGAGGACTGCTTGAGGCCACAAGTTGGACCACATAGAGAGACCTCGTCTCTACAAAAATTAAAAATAGCCAGGCAGGGTGGTGCATTCCTGCAGTTGTAGCTACTCAGGAGGCTGAGATGGAAGGATGGCTTGAGCCCAGGAGGTCAAGGTTGCAGTGAGTCATGATCCTGCCATTGCCTCCAGCCTGTGTGACAGAGTGAGACCTTATCTCAAAATAAAATGGTTCTTTTAACTTATTAAAAGGCATTTTATATGGCTTATATATAATATCAAATAAAGAATAGTTAATATTCTTTAAAAAAAAAACAGCCAAAACTATTCTAGAATGATAGAAATTATAACAGTGGTGGCCTGGGGGAGGATGCAGGGGTGGTGGGTAGAACTTGCAAAGGAAGCAAAAATGTCTTATTTCTTGATTTGGGTGATGGTTACTATATTAGGCTATTTTTGTGTTGCTATAAAGAAATACCTGAGGCTGACTAGTTTATAAAGAAAAGAGATTTAATTGTTTCACAGTTCTGCAGGCTGCACAAGCATGGTGCTGACATCTGCTTGGCTTCTGGGGAGGCCTCAGGGAGCTTTTACTCACGGTGGAGCATGAAGTGGAACAAGCACATCACAGGGCAAGAATAGGAGCAAGGTTGCAGGGGGCAGTGCCACACACTTTTTTTTTTTTTTTTTTTTTTTGAGACGGAGTCTCGCTCTGTCGCCCAGGCTGGAGTGCAGTGGCGCGATCTCGGCTCACTGCAAGCTCCGCCTCCTGGGTTCACGCCATTCTCCTGCCTCAGCCTCCCGAGTAGCTGGGACTACAGGCGCCCACAACCGCGCCCGGCTAATTTTTTGTATTTTTAGTAGAGACGGGGTTTCACCGTGGTCTCGATCTCCTGACCTTGTGATCCGCCCGCCTCGGCCTCCCAAAGTGCTGGGATTACAGGCGTGAGCCACCGCGCCCGGCCACACACTTTTAAATGACCAGATCTCAGCCAGGCGCAGTGGCTCACACCTATAATCCCAGCACTTTGGGAGGCCAAGGGAGGCAGATCACCTGAGGTCAGGAGTTCAAGACCAGCCTGGCCAACATGGTGAAACCCTGTTTCTACTAAAAATACTAAAAATTAGCCAGGTATGGTGGCACGCGCCTGTAATCCTAGCTACTCGGAAAGCTGAGGCAGGAGAATCGCTTGAACGCAGGAGGCGGAAATTGCAGTGAGCTGAGATCACGTCACTGCACTCCAGCTTGGGCAGCAAGAGCAAAATTCTGTCTCAAAAAAAAAAAAAAAAGGATCTCCTGAGACTGCACTCACTATCTTGAGAACAGCACCAAACCACGAGGGACCCTCCCCTATGACCCACACACTTCCCACCAGGCCCCACGTCCAACATTGGGGATTACATCTCAACATGAGATTTTGGGGGGACAGATATCCAAACCATATTGGTTACATGGTTATATACATTGTCAAAACCCATCAAACTGTAGATTTAAGCTAGTATTTTACTATATGTAAAATTTACCTCAATTTTAAAAAATGAGAAAGTGAGGAAAGTTTATCTGAAATTTTTAGATACGATGGCCTGGAAGTGCTTCACTGCAAAGGTGACATTTGCAAGCCACGTGTGTATCTGATGGAATAGCATTCCAGGCAGAAGGAAAAACAGATGTGAGGCCCTTAAGCATCTATTCCTAGCAACTGGAGTTTCTGAGAAACAAGGAGGATGCTAATGTGACTGGAATAGGTCGAACAAGGGAAAGACATGTATTGAGAGCTAATGGGGGATCAGATCATACAGTGTCTGGTAGGTCACGGGAAGACTCACTAAAGATTTTTATCCTCATCTTAGTCTGAAAGAAAATCACCTAAATGCCTACCAAGAATAAGGCACTGTGCACAGACAGCTTACATAAAGCTTATGTAAGTAGCAAAACCAGGATTAGAAACCAAGTATGTCTGATTCCAAAGCTCATAATCTTAACCACTTTGTTTTACTAACACAACATAACAATACTCAATATTTACTGAATGCATACTATCAATATGTTAGAGCTAAAAGGCTTTATATCAGAACTTCCCAATCATTTATTGTTCTAAAATGTCTTATAAGTAGTGTAATATAAAGATCTTCTGAATAAAATTTTGTATTGTATTAAAAATGTTTGGCAACCAACTAAAAATTCAGGATGGGTAAAGTTATATTTGATTCATATGGTTCTCTACATAAACTTCCTAATTATAATTTTTTTTTTTTTTTTGAGACGGAGTCTCGCTCTATCTCCCAGGCTGGAGTGCAGTGGCGCGATCTCAGCTCACTGCAAGTTCCGCCTCCCAGGTTTATGTCATTTTCCTGCCTCAGCCTCACGAGTAGCTGGGACTACAGGCGCCCGCCACCTCACCCGGCTAGTTTTTTGTATTTTTTAGTAGAGACGGGGTTTCACCGTGTTATCCAGGATGGTCTCAATCTTCTGACCTCGTGATCCGCCCGTCTCGGCCTCCCAAAGTGCTGGGATTACAGGCTTGAGCCACCGCGCCCGGCCCCTAATTATAATTTTGATACGGAAAACTATAAACATGACTTCACTATGTGGAACCACTTATGTTCCATAGTTTTGGTGCATAAAACTATGCACATGGCACAGTACAGTGACTCCATGAAATAGCCCCTTCTCTTGATCTTCCTGTTGAATCATTTTAGCCTATATTTTTATTTTAGTCTACATTGTTTAACATCAGTGAGGTTCTATGTTTTGCACGCATATGTAAATGACGTTTTCTATTTAATTTGCTCTAATTGCTCCACAATTTCTGTATGTTTGCCATTAATAGCATTATAATCAATATCATCATTATTAATACATATGGTATTATTAGTTGTTCCTAAATAAAACATAATTTTGTAGTTTCTTGGTTGTTCTTAGTCTATTTATTTAATATTCATATATTTTTATTCTATTGCTCAATGTCTGATTTTTAATGCATTTTCTTATCATTACTGTATTAAGAAAATACAACTGATTTTTTTTTTTTTTTTTTTTTGAGACAGTCTCACTGTCTCCCAGGCTGGAGTGCAGTGGTGTGTTCTTGGCCCACTGCAACCTCCACCTCCCAGTTCAAGCAATTCTCCTGCCTCAGCCTCCCAAGTAGCTGGAATTACAAGCATGTGTCACCATGCTTGGCTAATTTTTGTATTTTTAGTAGAGACAGAGTTTCGCCATGTTGGCCAGGCTGGTCTCAGACTCCTGACCTCAAGTGATCTGCCCACCTCAGCCTCCCAAAGTGCTGGGATTACAGGCATGAGCCACCAAACCCAGCAACAATGAATTTTTGTATCAAATTTGCAAATATCCTCTAGTTTACCGGGGTGTTATACAAATGTCATTTTCTGTGTACACCATGACATGAAGGAGGTAGGAAAGCAATGCTTTAGCTATTACTTCACACTGAGTAGGTGCAGAATTCTGATAATATAAAAATCTCAGTAGCAATGGAATGCTAAAAGAATCCTACCTCTATAAAACTATGTCTCTAAGAGATCTTTTGGGGGAGGCGGGGGCGCGGGGACAGGGTCTTGCTCGGTCACCCAGGCTGGAGTGCGGTGGTGCAATCACAGTTCATTGCAGCCCCAAACTCCCAGGCTCAGGTGATCCTCCCACCTCAGCCTCCTGAGTAGCTGGGACTACAGAGGTATGCCACCATGCTCAGCTAATTTTTTGTATTTTTGTAGAGATAGGGTTTTGCTATGTTGCCCAGGCTAATCTTGAACTCCTAAGATCAAGCAATCTGCCCACCTCAGCCTCCCAAAGTGCTGGCATTACAGGTGCTAAGAGGCTTTTTAAAAAATACAGAGGTCTAAATGGAGAGGTAAGCCAGGATTTCAGAAAACCAGCACAACCTAGGTAGAAGACTAAAAGCTTCTGAGTTAGACAGATGTGAGTTTAAATACCACCATGACCTGTGATCCCTAGGTTAGGACAAATTACCTTCTTTGATTCTTCTTCCTCATCATTAAATGGAATAAACCACCTATTTGGTAGAGCTGTTGATGTAAAGATAATTTTTAAAAAGCAAAATGCATAGCAACACTTGGTATAAAGCAGCACTCAGTAAACATTACTTTTTTTTTTTTTTCTTTTTTAGAGACTGTCTCACTCTGTTGCCCAGTCTGGAATGCAGCGGTGCAATCTTAGCTCAACCCCCTGGGCACAAGCAATCTTCCTGCTTCAGCCTCCTGAGTAGCCACAACTACGGGCGACCACACTTGGCTTTTTTTTTAGACATAGGATTTCCCTATGTCTAAAAATGCCCAGGCTGGTCTCAAACTTCTGGCCTCAAGTGATCCTCTTGCCTTGGCATCCCAAGGTGCTGGAATTACAAGCATGAGCCACTAAACCTGGCCACAGTACTGATGGTAATTTTAACATACCATGAGTTCAACTATGTTAAAATATTTGCAAAAGCTAAGATAGCCTGAGGAAGAACAAAGAGAAAAAAACAGTTAATATGTTAGGGTGGTATTTATACTAATTGTTTTCTGTTTTAAAAAATTTTGCTGGCCAGGCACGGTGGCTCATGCCTGTAATCCCAGCATTTTGGAAGGCTGAGGCGGAAGGACTACTTGAGCACCCAGGAGTTCAAGACCTGCCTGGGCAACACAGTGAGATCATATCACTACAAAAAACTAAAAAATGAGGCAGGAGGAATGCTTGAGCCCAGGAAGTCAAGGCTGTAGTGAGCCATGATTGAGCCACTGCACTCTCACCTGGGTAACAGAGTAAGACCCTGTAATGTTATCATGTTGCTTAGTAATAGATAGATATAGAGATGAATAAGTCAAATGTAAAACCAATTCTTAATAGAATCCTTAGATTAATTATCTTGGAACATGAATAATTACCCCGATGTTTCTATTAATTTGACGTTTTTGAAAGAGGAATAAAACTATAAGGCATCATCCTTCTTCAAAAGTTCTTCACAAGAATTTACAGCACATTTTGCTTCTTCTCAAAGTACTAATAATTTGCAAATAACTACATTTCCATAGATAGAAAAGAATATCAAGCAGAAATTTGATAAATAGAACATTTCATTATATCTTATATCTGTACCATGCTTAAGGTATTCCTTTAGCTTTTTTCTAGGCCTCATATTTCTCATTTGTATTAATAAAATGGGCCAGGTACAGTGGCTCACACCTGTAATCCCAGCACTTTGGGAGGCCAAGGCAGGCATATCACTTGATGACAGGAGTTCGAGACCAGCATGGCCAATATGCTAAAACCCGTCTCTACTAAAAATACAAAAATTAGCTGGGCATGGTGGCGTGTGCCTGTAGTCCCAGCAACTAGGGAGGCTGAGGCAGGAGAATCACTGGAACCCTCGAGGCAGAGGCTGCAGTGAGCCAAGATCGCACCACTGCACTCCAGTCTGGGCAACAAACAGAGGGAGACTCTGTCTCTAAATAAATAAATAAATAGAATAAAATAAAATGGCACAGGTGGGCCAAATGTTGTCCTCTAATGTTCTTTTTGCTATAATATCCTGGAACTTCATAATCTTCTCATAAAGCAAATGCATAATGATAGTCCTGCAACTCTGTACTTTGAAGTGGTCCTATAATACTCTTTCACCCTAGTGGTGGTCCCCAGAGCTGACGACATTACTGTCTCTTCTCACAGGGCCAGTGGACCCAAAAGGAACCAGAAATTCACAGGAGAGATAGACAAAACGATTAATGATTTGGAAATTAAAGAATAGACATGTTTATCCTGATTAGAGAAGGCTAACGACAAGGTTTTGATTATCTTAAAATATACAAAAGTAAATGTGTAGATAATGATCAATACCCTTTTCTCCACTTTTACTATGAAGAGATTAATAGGAAATGGAATCAACATGAAGTACAAGCAATATAGACCAGAATAGATCTTTAAGATTATGAGTTTGTCAGTAACTGTGGGATGCCTGAGAGCAAGACACAGTTGTATGCCATCTTTGTATCCCAGTATACAACAGCATCTGGCATCCAGAAAGTGCTCAATACAAATGTGCCCTCAAAATTAATAAGAGATCATTTGACTGTTTAAAGATTCAAACTACAAACTGGACATGGTGGCTCACGCCTGCAATTCCAGCGCTTTGGGAGGCCAAGATGGGTGGATCACTTGAGGCCAGGAGTTTGAGACCAGCCTAACATGGCAAAAGCCCATCTCTACTAAAAATACAAAAATCGGCCTGGGCATGATGGTGCATGCCTGTAGTCCCAGCTACTCAGGAGGCTGAGGCACAAGAATCGCCTGAGCTCAGTAGGCAGAAGTTGTAGTGAGCTGAGATCGTGCCATTGCATTCCAGCCTGGGTAACAGAGGGAAACTGTCTCAAACATAAAAAAATAAACATTCAAACTACAGAAGTACATTATAGAGATAGGACAGAACATTTCTCTTAAGAAAAATGAAGATAATCTTGCAATAAGTTAGGTAATGAGCAGAAAAATTAAGTTTATAATTATAATTTTTCAAAGTTATTTCCTTATTACAAAAAAAAACCCTTGGGCCTTGGTGATTCTGTCATGAAGTGACTATACACACACAGAGCTGAAGCAAGGCAGTCTCCATTCTCAACTGAAAACTGGTGCCAATCATAAAGATGTTGCCTACTTTAAAAAAATACCTGTTAAGCACTTAGAGTTCTAGCAGTCAAATTCTCCTAATACTAGCCCTGTATGGCAATTGTGAAGTATGAATGGATGCAGCTCCTCACTAGAGTCCTTGCGCTGTAGGAACTCTTCAACAGATGAAATGATTCTCAACAGATAGAAGGAATCTTGGTCATCCTTCAGAATCACTTTCCATTACCCCTAGTGATTTATAATGAGGTGAGTTATTCTTTTGACCTCATTTTTCATGCTATTTACTGTCAAGGAGGAACAATTTAAACATGGGTAGGAAAATCAATACAAGAGGCATAATTATAAAACAGTGAAGCTGCATCCACAGGACCCAAACACAATCTGTTTTGGCATATTAAAGTCACATTTCATTGCCAGACCAACCAACTTTTAAAAAAATAAAAATCACTAACTAAAAAAAGAAACCTGGCAAAAATGTTGCCAAGAAGCAGGAAAAAAAAAAAAAAAAAAAAAAAAAAGCAACCTGCCTCGCCTGAAATGCTCGCATATAAACAAAACAGTTCATAAAACCATACATCCCACTGTGAAATTCACATTCAATTAGAAGGGCCAATTTCTCTTAGACCTCAAAGAGCACAACAGCCAGCCAACCAACCCAATCTCCATATGAATGCCCAATGTCACTTCCATTTTCTAAGACAAGCACATCATTTGCCCACAGTTGACTGCCCAAAACTGATGTAGCTAGAATGGACACACTTCCTATCTTCTCTCTTATAAAGCAGGTCTCTTTCTTCTCCTTACATCACCAAGTTACTCTCTATTTTTTTTTTAGTTTTCTTTGGAGGCTTCCCTTTGAAGTTTTCTTTCATAATGGACCTCAAGGGTTGGCAGTTGTCTTAGGGAATAAGAAACCATATTACTGAACTGGAATTCTGAACAATATTTCAAAATAAAGAGAATAATATGCTTTGGATATTTGTTCCCTCCGAATTTCATGTTGAAATGTGATCCCCAATGTTGGAAGTGAGGCCTGGTGGGAAATGTGTGGGTTACAAGAGCAGATCCCTCATAAATGGCTTGGGGTCCTTTCCATGGCAATGAGTAAGTTATTACTCTGGTAATTCATATGAGAGCTGATTGTTTAAAAGTGTATGGTACCTCCCACCTCTCTCTCTTTCTCCTGCTCTCACCATGTGATGCACCTGCTCTCCCTTTGCCTTTTGCAATGATTGTAAGCTTCTCGAGGCCCTCAACACAAGCAGATGCTGGCTTCATGCTTCCTGTATAGCCTGCAGTACTGTGAGCCAATTAAACCTCTTTTCTTTATAAATTACCCAGTCTCAGGCATTCCTTTATAGCAACAAAAACAGACTAATACAGGGAACTTTGGTTAAGAGTTAATGGTAAAGATCTGAAATGACAGTAGAAAAAGTTTACTCCATTGCCAATCACTGAAAAAATTTACATATGAAGAGTACTACTAATCTCAACATTGGGCACCTTGTCAAGCCTTGCAACAGTCAATACACTAAACCCATGTTAACCATTTTATTCACAATTTACCTTTTTTTTTTTTTTGAGACAGTTTCACTCTTGTTGCCCAAGCTGGAGTGCAATGGCACAATCTTGGCTCACTGCAACCTCCACCTCCCGGGTACAAGCGATTATCCTGCCTCAGCCTCCCGAGTAGCTGGGATTACAGGTGTCCACCACCAGGTCCAGCTAAATTTTGTATTTTTAGTAGAGACAGCATTTCACCATGTTTGCCAGACTGGTCTCGAATACCTGACCTCAGGTGATCCTCCCACCTCGGCCTCCCAAAGTGCTGTGATTACAGGTGTGAGCCACTGCACCCAGCCAATTTACATTTTTTAAGCTGATCACTGGTAACCCAATTGGAAGCTCAATACAAGGAGCTTCTTGTGATGTGATGATAACTAGAATAATTAACTAATTAATTGAATTCAGGTCTAGTCAACACTGGCTTGAAACTTCAAAATTTTTGCAGGCCATCAATGGCCACTAAATCACAAAGAGAGATAACCTGACATTAATTGCCTTCTCATGGAAGTACATACCACCACTTAAGATGTACTCTTACCAAAAAAATTGAACCTTAATCATCAGATCTCATCTCTAATTACTAGTTTATGGAAAACACGTGGGACAAAAGAACACATTAACATCACAAGCAAGCAGTCAGAAAAGTCTAGATTGTAGAGAAACTCTAAAAGTACAAACAACCCAGTTTTTCAACAAATAAGGTAAGAGAAAAAAAATGAGGAGGAAACCATAGATTAAAATACATATCAATCAAAACAGACCTTATTTGAATCATGACTTGAATAAACCAACTGTTAAAACACACACACACACACACACACACACACACACACACATACACACCTGTGAACAATCAGGGAAATTTAAACATTACTAAAATAAAATTTTAAGAAACAAGATTTTGACTTTTAGGTATGCTAATGAAATTTTTTTTTTATTTTTGTTTTTGTTTGAGACACAGTCTCGCTCTGTCACCCAGGCTGGAGTGCAGTGGTGCAATCTCAGCTCACTGCAACTTCTGCCTCCCCGGTTCAAGTGATTCTCCTGCCTTAGCCTCCCAAGTAGCTGGGATTACAGGCACGTGCCACCACACCTGGCTAATTTTTTGTATTTTTAGTGAAGATGGGGTTTCACCATGTTGGCTAGGCTGGTCTCGAACTCCTGACCTCAGGTGATTCACCCACCTTGGCCTCCCAAAGTGCTAGGATTACAGGCATGAGCCAGCACGCCCAGCCGATTTTTTTAATTTAAAGTTCTACGTTCTAGAGATATATATTGAAATATTTACAAATAAAATATAAGCTGGGCACAGTGGCTCATGACTGTAATCCCAACACTTTGGGAGGGTGAGGCGGGTGGATTACCTGAGGTCAGGAGTTCGTTCGAGACCAGTCTGGCCAACATGTGAAATCCTGTCTCTACCAAAAATACAAAATTAGCCAGGCATGGGGACACATGCCTCTAATCCCAGCTACTTTGGGAGGCTAAGACACCCCAGGAGGTGGAGGTTGCAGTGGGCCAAGATCGTACCATTACACTCCAGCCTGGGCAACAAGAGTGAAATTCATCTCAAAAGAAAAAAAAAAAGTATGTGATATCTATGATTGGCTATAAAATAATCCAGTACACTGGAGATGAGGATCTATAAATGAAACAAGATTGGCCATAAGTTTATCACTTTTGAGAATTCATTATACTATTCTCTCTACTTTTGTATCTTCTATTTTGAAATATTCCACAATAAAATGCTTAAAAAAAAGAGAGTCACTAGACCAATAAGTCATACAGAAAAGCCAGATATATATATCATGCCAGATATATCATGAATATTTAGAGCATTGCACCAAAAAACAGTTCCCCAAATTTGCATTAGATTAATATTCTAACAGATTAACACTGTATTATAACATTTAAGTATACTAAATATAAAATAATTTCTAAATTTTTGTATAAACCTATTCCATAACTACAATGAAGTAGAATATTTCATTAAAAACCACATGCAAGTCAATTTTCAATTCTGAACACTAAGCTTCAGCTTTTCTTTTTTTTACTTTTTTTTTTTTTTTTTTTTTTTTTTTTTTGAGACAGAGTCTCGCTCTGTCACCCAGGCTGGAGTGCAGTTGCACCATCTCAGCTCACTGCAACCTCCACCTCCTGAGTTCAAGCGATTCTCCTGCCTCAGCTTCCCGAGTAGCTGGGACTACAAGCGCGTGTGACCACGCCTGGCTAATTTTTTGTATATTTTGTAGAAACAGGGTTTCACCCTGTTAGCCAGAATGGTCTCAATCTCCTGACCTCGATATCTGCCCACCTTGGCCTCCCAAAGTGCTGGGATTACAGGCGTGAGCCACCGCGCCCAGCCAAAGCTTCAGTTTTTCAATTGAACTACCTCATGAAACAAACATAAACTCTGCATGCCTGATAAAACTTTAAGCTCCCAAATTTTACTCAAACTGGTTACAATCTAAGATCAGAAGTTTAAGAAACAATTTTTTAAGTTACCCTTCAAAAGCAGTAAAAACCCCAACATATTCACAGACAAAAACAACATCAACAAATTGGGCAAGCATTCAATTAGCAATCCAAATGAGGCTTCAATTCCTTGTCCTATATGACATTCTGGGCCAAGATCTTAATCTGAATTTATTATTACTATGTTGAACCATTAAAGATTTATTAGACATCCGCCATCTCTCACCATCTTACAGAAGATATATATGTAATTCTCCTCCATAAGCATAAAATAGTCTCAAATACTGATAAATATAGTACTCCCCTGACACTCCTCAAGAGCCAGAATGCTAGAACAGAAATTACTATGTAGCCGATTTCCTATTATAAGTTATAATAGTAACCAACTATTCTGGAGACCCTTCCCAAAATTCAATTTCGTTTCTAAATTGTATCTACTGCTAAGTAAAAGTAACAAGAAGCACAGAATCAGATACACAGTAGACACTCAATAAATAAAAGAGAATGGCAGAAGAAACTGTTTATTGGTACTAACCTCCCTATCACTGTTCCCCCAAGGCTGCCTTCCAGTGAAAGTGCTAATGAGTGGGAAATGGGCCAAACTAGACTGAGAAGTAAAATAAACTAGATAATCAGCCATCAGTAATAGGGACATAACCTTCTTGCCCCTACTGTCAGGTTTAATATCCTAAAATATTCTTAACTCATGAATAATGAAACCACCTGAACTAGCCTGAATTTGTCATATATTTTGGGCCCTCATTTAAATTACAATTATATTGATGGACAATCTATATTTTTTCACCCAAAAGTCAACAGAAAGACAAGTTATCCTTAATGCAAAAAAAACTGCATATAACCTCCACAAAAGTCTTCAAAAATATATCTACTGAAAGTGCTCTTTCAAAGTTTAAATGACCAAATCCAACAGTCTTTCTACAGGCCTTCTCCTCAATTTCCTTTTACACTATTTACCATCCATTCCTTGAAATACCTCAATATCACTGTTTGTCAGTTCTTCTCTGTATCAGTTTCCTATTGCTGCTCTAACAAATTACCATAAACTTAGTTGCTTAAAACAACACAAATGTATTATCATAGCATTCTGGAGGTCAGAAGTCTGAAATCATGGCCAGATGCAGTGGCTCACACCTGTAATCCCACCACTTTGGGAGGCCAAGGCGGGTGGATCACCTGAGGTCAGGAGTTCGAGACCAGGCTGGCCAACAGGGCAAAACCCTGTCTCTACTAAAAATACAAAAATTAGCTGGTCGTGGTGGTGAGTGCCTGTAATCCCAGCTACTCAGGAGGCTGAGGCAGGAGAATCGCTTGAACCTGGGAGGAGGAGGTTGCAGTGAACCAAGATTATGCCGTTGCACTCCAGCCTGGGGGTCAAGAGCGAAATTCAGTCTCAAAAAAAAAAAAAAAAAAAAAAAAAAAAAAAAAAAAAAAAGGAAGTCTGAAATCAGTCTCATTGGGCTGAGTTGTCAAATTGCTGGCAGGGCTGGTTCCTTATGCGGAGGCTCTGAGAGAAGAATCCACTTCCTTGCCTTTTTCAGCTTCTAGGGTCCACCTGCATTCCTTGGCTCACAGACCCTTCCTGGAATCCTTCCAATCTCTTGCTTCCTTCATCACATCTCCTATTCTAATTCTGCTCTCTTGCCTCCCTCTTATATGGATGCTTGTGATTATATTGGGCTCACCTGGATAATCCAGGTTAATTTCCTTATCTCAAGATCCTTAAACTAATCACATCTTCAAAGTCTCTTTTACCATGTAAGGTAACATATTTACATGTTCTGGGGATTAGGACTTAGACATCTTTGGGGCACCATTAGTCATCCTACCACATCTTCCAATGGCTCTAACTTGAATTTCTGCATTCTCTGCCTACCAGCTGTTTGTGTTTTCTGCTCTTCTCTATATATTTTCTCCCCTTCCTCTTTCACACTCATTACTTCAACTCTCACCTTCATGCTAAAATCAAGTCTCGTCTCAAATATGAGAAAATTGAAGCCTAGATAGGAAAGTGACTAGCCTCGAGTCACATAGATACCTACAGGATATTTACTTACTTATTTATTTATTTGAGACACACTCTTGCTTTGTCACCCAGGCTGGAGTGCAGTGGTGTGAACACAGCTCACTGCAGCTTCAACCCCCTGGGCTCAAGTGATCCTCCCACCTCAGCCTCCTATGTAACTGGGACCACATGTGTGCACCACCATACCTAGCTAATTTTTTTGGGGGGGGGGTAGGAGAGATAGGGTCTCACCACATTGCTCAGGCTGGTCTCAAACTCCTGGTCTCCAGCAATCCTCCCACCTTGGGCTCCCAAAGTGCTGGGATTACAGACATGGGCCACCATGCCCCGCACTTATAGGAGATTTCTACTTGTACATCTTCAGAGTACCTCACTCTAATCGTTGACTGAATACTATTTCTACCTGAATAACACAATTATTTCATACTCACAAGCTAGAACTGTGCTACACTTTTTTCTCATCTCCATTCACTCAGCTGGTTCTCTCAACTCTGTCTCTCCATTCATTCAGAAATCCAAGTGCCACTTCAGAATCCCAAAATACTGCTTTGGTTGGGTAACAACCTTGCTCAAACCCACAAAAATTCTCTACTAAGGAGTCCATCAAGCCTCCTTGGCCTGATGTTTGATGTTCAAAGCCCTCTAGGATGTCACCCCGACTCTCTCTCATCTCTAACCCTTCAAACACATCCATTAGGATTTCCTAGTGTCCTCTGCCTACATACCACACTCATTCCTATTTATTCGCCCATGCTGCTCTATCATCCTGGACTGCCTTCCTTTGTCCTCCCACTTAGGAACACATCCTTTCCAGGGCATCATAGAATTTGGAACTCTAAAAGGAATCATTTTTTTATTTATCTGTCTCCAAACCTGACTGTTAGTTCCTTGAGGGCAGAAATTATACCACATATATACTCTAGTACACGCTTACAATCTAACATTTAGACGTTCAACATTAGCTGTTAATTAAGAATCTAAGAAAACCTCTAAAGAGAAAAATATAGTAGACACATGTAATTAATGGCATAATATTCAAATATCAAAAACTTTACTCTAGGCCCAGCATGGTGGCTCTTCTTTGTTTAGAGACAGGGTCTCGCTCTGTCATCCAGGCTGGAATGCACTGGCATGATCATGGCTCACTGCAACTCCAGTTCATGGACTCAACCTATCCTCCTGCCTCAGCCTCCCAAGTAGCTGCAACTACAGACATGCACCAATGTGCCTGGCTAATTTTATTTTTTTGTAAAGACAGGGTTTTGCTATTGTGGCCCAGGCTGGTCTCAAACTCCTGATCCCAAGTGGTCCTCCTGCCTCAGCCTCCATCTATTGTGATTATAGGAACAAAATAACTGATTAATGACTGTCATGGGCTGAGGGTGGGAAGAGCTGTCTACCAAGGAGCACAAAAAATCTTGAGGGTATGGTAATGTTCTACATCTTGATTATAGTGGTGGTTCCACAACTGTACGCATTTGTCAAAACTCATAGGGTGCTGCACTACAAAGAGGGAATTTTGTTGTATACAAAGTGTATCTTAATTTTAAAATATTTAAAAAGAAAAAAATAAACGACTTAGTTTTCTGTTACCAACAAGACTGGTCCAACTCCTTACCTTTGGCAGAACTGTGCTTAATCCACATATCTTAACAGGTTGCCTATTTCAAAATACTCATGGAGAAGATGATTCTAAAAGCCCAAATGGTGATATATAGTTATTCAGCATGAGTTTAAGAATTGGGGAGAGGCCAGGTGTGGTGGCTCCCACTTGTAATCCAAGCACTTTTGGAGGCTGAAGGGGGAGGATTGTTTTAGCCCAACAGCTCAAAATCAGCCCTGGCAACATAGTGAGACCCTCTTGTCTACAAAAAATTTTAAAAATTAGCTGGGTATGATGGGGTGTGCCTGCAGTCCCAGTTACTAGGGAGGCTGAGGTAGGAGGATCACTTGAGTCTGAGAGGTTGCAGCTGCAGTGATCCATGGTCACACCACCACACTCCAGTCTGGGTAACAGAGCAAGATCCTGTCACCAAAAAAAAAAAAAAAAAAAAAAAGAAGAAGAAGAAGAAGAAGAATAGGGAAGAAATTCTTTTTTTTTTTTTTTTTGAGACGGAGTCTCGCTCTGTCGCCCAGGCTGGAGTGCAGTGGCCGGATCTCAGCTCACTGCAAGCTCCGCCTCCCAGGTTTACGCCATTCTCCTGCCTCAGCCTCCCGAGTAGCTGGGACTACAGGCGCCCGCCACCTCGCCCGGCTAGTTTTTTTGTATTTTTAGTACAGACGGGGTTTCACCATGTTAGCCAGAATGGTCTCGATCTCCTGACCTTGTGATCCGCCCGTCTCGGCCTCCCAAAGTGCTGGGATTACAGGCTTGAGCCACCGCGCCCGGCCTGAATAGGGAAGAAATTCTGTGAAACAAATGAAAGTCATTTTTATCTACACTTTCAAAAACAAAAACACACACACACAAAGCTGAGTTTCCCAATATGGCTTTGAGGTCCAACATAGTCTGATGCAACATATTAAGCCATTTGAAGAGGTAAGCTACTAAAATGGTTCAGGACAGATGACTATTCTAGATGAACAGTAATAAAGGAGCAAACAGGATTTTCTGAATCCTATGTTGCCATGGGTCCTGACACTAAGCAGAATTCATCAACATTCAGGGTAAGGAAAAAGTAACTTCAAAGGTGGAACTAGGAGAGGAATGAGTAATATATTTAGAATAAAAGAGAAAAGGTTAAAAGCACAAGTTTTATTTTACCATATAAGTTAGCACGCAAAATATACTATTTTATATGGAACTGAACACACAGTCATCTTGCTCATCTTCTGTCTCTGTCTGAATGTAAATTGCTCAGCCTATCCTCCTCCCCTCACTTGTTCCTATCTCCATCTCTTTTCACGAGAAATACGTGATTTTAGCCTCCCTGAGGCTACAGCGTCAGACTGAGGCAACTCTAGAATGACAAAGGCTTATTCAACTACAAATTCAATTCCAGTCTGGGGTGCCCATGAGGGTCCAAATTTGGACCCTGCACTTCACAAAGACAGTCCGAATTTCTTTTTTCTTTTTCTTTTTTTTTTTAAACGGAGTCTCACTCTGTTGCCCAGGCTGGAGTGCAGTGGTGTGATCTTGGCTCACTGCAACCTCCACGTCCCGGGTTCAAGCGATTCTCCTGCCTTCAGCCTCCCTGAGTAGCTGGGACTACAGTTGTGCGCCACCACACCAGGCTAATTTTTGTATTTTTAGTAGAGACAAGATTTTGCAATGTTGGCCAGGCTGGTCTCGAACTCCTGACCTTGTGATCCACCTGCCTTGGCCTCCCAAAGTGCTGGGATTACAAGCGTGAGCCACTGCCCCGGGCCGCCCATCTGAGTTTCTGAGTCAAGTATGGAATTATTCTAATATCCTTGATAGTCTCCTTGATATTCATCCAAGGAAAACTGATCAGACTGTGCTAAGAGACAAGACCTATGGTGATTGGCATCCAGTATCCCTCACCACACTCAGCACAGATTTAAGAGTCAATGTAATACATGCTGAAGTAAGTAAGCATTCATTTTAATGAATCCTAGAAAAATCTCTTTTCTGAAAGCAGGTACTTGCCTCTTCCAACAGCAATAATTTGGTAGATACAGTTTTTAAGGGCATGTATCTAGGCCTAGAGTACCTAAGATTATAATGCTAAGGATACCAAGATAGGTGCTAACAGTCAAACTTATTCAATAAATAAAAGAAAAAATTTAAAGTACTAGACCACATAGAATTATTAACAAATATTCCTGGCCTTACAATGTGTATATGCAAATGAAACAGAAATTCCTTTGTGAGCAAACAAGTGCTTTCAAGGGTTCTATAATCAGATTAGTACCTTGTTCATTAAGGACTCTAGGACAACACATGCATACACATCAAATCTTAATATAGTCACTGAAATTTAGTCTGCATCAGTTTCCAAGGCTTTCATCAGAGTTGGTCTAACCTTTGAGATACTTCTTATCCCAGTCTAATTCAAGTATTATTAATAGGCCCCCTGGAGCTTGTTATCTTTGACTCAAGCACCTCGTGGTCTCAGCAAAGTCTGCCAGGAAAGAAGGTCTCTAAGTCCAAAAGAAGCATCAAGGCACCACAAGCTGCAGTGCAAATCATCTACTGTGACATTGTAGGCGGAGAAAAACTGTCCCCCAGTACTATCTGGGGGCTACTAACATGCCAAGACAATAATCCACAGTTGGTCAAGTGGCCATGGTCAAAAGAGAGAAAAGAAGCAATTATCCAGATAATTTATATCATGCTTATATAACAGATGGACATTTTAAATAATTAATTCATATAATTATACCACTCACTCTGCATTTCACAGAAGGTGAATCTGTTGTAAAGTAGGTGGTTCAGCTACAGATAGCTCCAGTCTCACTTTTGAAAATAGTCTTTTACATACCTTAGGAGTTCTCTAGGTCGACCATGCATGGTGGCTCATGCCTGTAATCCCAGCACTTTGGGAGGCCGAGGCGGACAGATCATTCGAGGCCAGGAGTTTGAGACCAGCCTGGTCAACATGGTGAAATCCCATCTCTACTAAAAATACAAAAATTAGCCGGGCATGGTGGTGGGCACCTATAGTTCCAGCTACTTGGGAGGCTGAGGCATGAGAATAGCTTGAACTTGGGAGGTGGAGGTTGCAGTGAGCCGAGACTGCACCACTGTACTCCAGCCTGGGAGACAGAGTGAGACTCTGTTTTGTTTTATTTTTTTAAAAAACAATAACAACAACAAAACTTCTCCAAGTCATGGAAAAACATATTGTAACTCTTTGGAAACTGACTTGCAATGTTCTGAAGCCAATAAAGGCCCGTTGTCTGGATTCAAAGATATAATTTCTCAACAGAAGACCTCAAATCTTTAAGCAGCTTAATTTTTACCTGAATTTGTCTAGAATTGAGTATACCTATTCAATTTAACTCCTTGTCAGCCCTATAAATTGAAAGGAACGCTTACATTGCATTTATAGATGTTAAAAAAATTAATAGCTGTCATCCCCTTCTTCTCTTATTTCAATAGATTACTAAGCTGAGCACAGTGGCTCACACCTATAATCCCAGTAGTTTGGGAGGCCAAGGCAGGTGGATCTCCTGAGGTTAGGAGTTCGAGACCAGCCTGGCCATCATGGTGAAACCCCATCTCTACTAAAAATACAAATATTATCTAGGCGTGGTGGCAGGCACCTGTAATCTCAGCTACTTGGGAGGCTGAGGCAGGAGAATCACTTGAACCCAGGAGGCGGAGGTTGCAGTGAGCCAAGATCTCACCATTGCACTCCAGCCTGGGCAACAGAGTGAGACTCCATCTCAAAAAAAAAAAGAAAAACAAGAATTCACCTTCCCAAATAGTTCAGAAATGTAAAGTTTAAAATTTAATGTGGTTCTCTTAGCTTTTATCTCATTTTACATTCAGCTCCTTATTAAGTGGGATATAGATCTCTGGGATGTAAATCTGAAAAATCCATGCCTATGGGTCACTTCTTTACTTTCTAACTTTGCACAAGTAATTTTCCTGAGCTTCAGTTTCCTCATCTGTAAAATGAGAATAACAACAGTACCTGCCACACCTACTTCAAAGGATCACTGCTGAAACTCACATGGGGTAAGACATATGAAATCAAACAGCAAAGCACTCTGCAAATATTGGTTACTACCACAGATGGGGAAATATTACGAGCAGGAAAAAAAAAATGGGTGAATTAGTTTAGAAAAAATTAGGGTGAAAAAGTTTCTTCTACCTGAAAGAGAAGGGTTGCAAACATAGAAGTAACTTTAAGCTATTGACTAAATATATTTAGGGAAGTGGTCTGACATAAAGTTGAGTTATTATTTAGAAGTGGATTCTCATGCCAACACATTCACTTCGCACAGACGGCAGAAGAAGAAAAAGACAAAAGATTAAGAGTGGGTGTCCGGCTCTCAGCTCACCAAAATAACTGATTTGAGGCGAGAGGGTGTAGTTAGTCATGGCAGTCAGTAGATAGAGAATATTGCTGCATTAGGTGATGAACTATAAGGTGTCGTTACCAAGCACAGATTATCCACAATCCATATAGTATAGCTACGTATAGGGCATGGGATTTCTATAGAGCGCTTTAGAAAAAAAAAAAAATAGAAAAATAGAAAAGGTATTCCATAAGTATCAAACAGACAGAAGTAATTCAGTAACTTAGTTCTCCACAGGAAGCTCTCGGGGAGGTAGCATTGCTGAGAAGAAAGTTAAGATACCTATAACAACGAGGTCCGGGGTGTTCTAGGAGCTATAGCCTAGAGGCGACACAAACTGTTTTTAAGTACTACAAATCAACAAAACAAGAGGTGTGGTTTCAGACCTGCTTGTCTTTACCCAGTATAGGGCTCTACTCTTTAAGTGATCTAAGATATTCTATAATGGAGACACACAACAACTGAATTTTCTGAAAGGGCATCAGACAAATGACACTGTGACACGGCATGCAGGCACGCCAACCAGACATAAGTGAAGATAACTAATCTATAGGGATACGACCAGGGACAAAAATCACCAGTAACCATGACAACACAAGTAGGTGGAGGGAAACACAAACACTGACCAAGCAGCGGGGTGACACTATTCCTTCAGGTAGAGAGATCCTGGGGTCAGAAAAAGACTTGATTAGTGGAGGAAGCTGGCCAAGAATGAAACCGATTAGCCCAAAAAGGCAGTGTCCATGCAGAAGGACTCGGCGGCAACACTGATACTCCCCATGGGGCGGCTCGCAGGGTCAAAGACACATCTGTAGGAGACTGGACGCCTCTAAGACCGTGAAGGAGTTACCTGGTGCAGGGCTGTCAAGCCGTCCACGTTGACTGTGTTGATATCAGCACCTCTTGCCAGAAGCTTTCTCACCTCGTCGGTGTCCCCGCTAGAGCAGGCGGCCAGGAAGACAGCACCGTCCTCGAAGCGGACCCTGGGGCTCCCGCGCCTGGTCAGCGGCTGCCGCCCCGCGCCTCGTCGCTCCGCGGGCTCCTGCTCTGTCAGCGAGCCCCGCCAGCGCCGAAGCTGCTCTGCCCGCCGCATTCGCGCCGACTCTGCCCGCTTCCCTCCTAGGTGCTCCAGCTCCGCCATTGCTCCGGCCTCGGCAGCTGCTGCCAAAACTACCAACACTAAATTACTGTTGGGGCTCGGGTTGCCGCTGCCGCCTCCCTCAGAGCGCTTCAGCCGGGAGCAGAGGGCGGAGACCCTCGCGCCGCCATCTTTACTCCTCTCGCCACTAGCACCGCCCGCACGTTCCCTCGGCTTCAATACGCAGCCGCTGCCCGGCCTCGGATCATCACGGGACTCGTAGTAAGAGGCCTGCCCTAAGTGCACTTGGTGGCCGTAAGGGAACTACAAATCCCTGGATGCATCAGAAAAAAGTCGAGGACAGACGGCTCTTTCGCCACGGGACCCAGTGAGGTCACCTTTGCCCTAAAGCTGGAACTGTCTCCTGGACTGGCGTCAACCTCTTCCTCTGGGCATTTTGGGAGTCGTAGTTTATTCTTGTTATGACTGGTAACTAATCTTAGCTCCCTAATTATCACATCAATTCTTTGGAGTGGAAGAGACGCGGTAATTATTCCTATTTTCTGGAGGGGAGAACTAAACATTAAGTACCTAAACGACTGGATTCTATATCCTAGTTCTAAGTCTAGGGTTTTATTAACATGTGTATTAATCACAGTAAATGTGAATGTGCGTGGGGAGGAGGAGCAGTATTACATGTTTTACATAAATACTGTCAACTTACTCCAGGCCCAGAAAAGATCTTGAAAATGATGCATTCAGATGTAGTGAGAAGAGTTTAAGCTGTGAATTTAAATTGAATTCACAGCCGTAGACAAATTACTTGACTTCTCTGAGCCAGTTTTCTTATGTGAAAAATGGGAATAATATCTCACAGGGTAGTCGTGTGGATCAGATAAAATAATACATGCAAGGATGCCTAATACTATCTTTGGCACATATTGCATCCCAATAAATAATTTCTCTTCCTTCTCCCTCCTCCTCCTCCTCTACTCTTTTCATATATCTTAAATTTTTACAAGACAGAATAGATGTCTTCCGTGATTTTTATTTCTTTTCTTTTGACACAGAGTCTCACTCTGTCACCCAGGCTGAGTGCAGTGGCACGATCACGGCTCACTGCAGACTCAACCTCCTGGGCTCAAGTGATTCTCCCACCTCAGCCTCCCAAGTAGCTAGGACTACAGGTGCCCACCACCACACCCGCTATTTTTTTAATTTTTTTATAGAGACAAGGTCTCACCATGTTGCCCAGGCTTGTCTGGAACTCCTAGACACAAGCGATCTCCTGCCTCAGCTTCCCAAAGTGTTGGGATTACAGCCCTGAGCCACTGTACCTGGCCCATGATTTTTTTTTTCAAAGCTAGAGAAAGATACTATCAAGCATACTAAATCATACTAAATTCCTAAGGTAGCAAATAGGACATTCTTATGTTCCCCAAGACTAGGTTAAAAAACGTATATCTGTCTGATTGTTTTGTTTTGTTTTGTTTGAGACAGGGTCTCACTCTGTCACCTATGGCATGGTCATGGATCAGTGTAGCCTCAACCTCCCAGGCTCAAGCAATCCTCCCACCTCAGCTCCGCAAGTAGCTGGGACTACAGGCCTGCGTCACTATGCCTGGCTAACTTTTGTATTTTTTGTAGAGACAGGGTTTTGCCATGTTGCCCAGGCTAGTCTTGAGCTCCTGGGCTCAAGTGATCCACCCACCTCAGTCTCCCAAAGTGTTAGTATTACAGGCATGAGCCACCACATCCGGCCAGTCCGATTGATTTAATAATTATAACCTCCAGTGCTCTAGCCCTGAACAAAATATAATTAAATGTGTTACCCATAATGAAGGAGTACATATGCAAATATTAGATTCTTTAAACATTTCTGTATGTTTAAAATTTTTCATTTAAAAATGTTGCAAAATGATCAGGGTATTGTAAAGGGAAACTTTATTATATTCTGTCATGTGAAAATTTGCCTGTTCCTAAATTCCCCCTGAAATGAAGTGGAAATCATACATTAAGGAAACAATTAGTTATTGAATTGAAAACCTTAAATGAAAAGTGACATATAAATGTAAAAATTATTATGTTTAATAATACTGTGTCTACCCACCATATGCTTTAGTAGGGTATTCTTAAATACATTATAAATACTAATTAAACCTTATGTCAAATCTGTGAACTATGAATAACAATGTACATAAGGAAAATCAAGGTATAATAATGTATACATTATGTAACCTCATTTTCCTTGCTACATACATTTATTTATGGCCATGATAGAACTTGTCATGTCTCATCATTTATTGCAATTAAAAATTTTTGGCCAGACGTGATGGCTCACGCTTGTAATCCCAGCACTTTGGAAGGCCAAGGCGGGCAGATCACTTAAGGTCAGGAGTTCGAGACCAGCTTGGCTAACCCCATCTCTACTAAAAATACAAAAAGTAGCTGGGTATAGTGGCAGGTGCCTGTAATCCCAACTACTCAGGAGGCTGAGGCAGGAAAATCGCTTGAACCTGGGAGACGGAGGTTGCAGTGAGCCAAGATTACACCACTGTACTCCAGCCTGGGTGACAGAGCAAGACTGTCTCAAAAAAAAAAAAAAAAAAAAAAATTATTCATGAGATTTACTTTGTAACATATCACAGTGGGACCTCCTCTTATTCCAATTCAGCCTCTTGCTGATAATTTGTATTGCCCTTAAGCACCCAAATAGAACTCTCAGTAAAGGATAAAAGAAAAATTGGTATTAAATCAAATAGGTAGGAATACTCAGCTAGAAGCCTAATCCTATTCACAGTCCTCATGCATCATTTCAGTATCATGTTCCTGGTATATGATAGCTGCTCCTATATATATATAACTTTATGTTTTACTGGCATACTGGTCTTCTAATAAGGATTTTTGAACTGGAGTACATTTTTCAGGGATCAATAATGATGATTCTTTTGGCTGCATTCTTTTTGTATTCAGAATTAGGAGGCAAAAAATATCTAGTTCCAGTTGTTTAAATAAGCTAAAATTGACCCACTCCAGGTTAAATCCTTACTTTCCCAAGAGATAGGAACTAAAATTTCTTTCTTTTTTGGAGACAATTGGTACCAACATAACTCACTGCAGGCTCGAACTCCTGAGCTCAAGCAATTCTCCTCCTACCTCCTGAGTATCTGGGACTATAGGCACATAAAATAAAATTATGTTATTTTATTTTTAAGCAGATACGGGTCTCGCTATTTTGCCCAGGCTGGTCTTGAACTCCTGGCCTCAAGCAGTCTTCCCACCTCAGCCTCCCAAAGTACTGAGATTTTAGGTGTGAGCCACCATGCCCAGCCTGAGCTTAAATTTCAACAAGAATTCAGTCTCTTTTTCTTTTTCTTTTTTTTTAAACGGAGTCTCCAGGCTGGAGTGCAATGGCACGATCTCAGCTCACTGCAACCTCTACCTCCCGGGTTCAAGCGATTCTCCTTGAGAAGCTGGGACTATAGGCGCTCACCACCATGCCTAATTTTTGTATTTTTAGTAGAGACAGGGCTTCACCATATTGGCCAAGCTCTTGACCTTGTGATCCACCTGCCTTGGCCTACCAAAGTGTTGGGATTACAGGCATGAGCCACCACGCCAGGCCAAGAATTCAGTCTCAATATAAGGAAGTTCCAGGAAGCCAGAAGTACTTCCTTACCATACCTATTTTATTTGCTTCTTTTCTTTTCTTTTTTTTTCCTGTGGAAGTAAGTATGTAATACCTTCTTTGGAGATTTTACAGAAAAGTGTAAGTAGCTAAATTCCTTGGATAGTTTAAGTGCATACCTACTTGGAGAGAAAGAAATATAGCTTCTGGCTGTATGATTATTGAAAGTAGTAATAATTATTATAATCTAATTAATTTTACAGGCTCGGCCAAAAAAGATGCCATGAAAACATTCATCTACCTATAATGACTTAAAAAGATTTTCACATCAAAATCCTATTTTTTCTAAAACATCTTTCCCAACCAGGGCTTTCTGAGAATAACTTACACAATCAGCTCATTAAACAAGTATGGTAATTTAAATTTCCTAAATAAGTACTCCATTCTTTTATTATTTATTTTTTATTTTTGAGACAGGGTCTCACTCTGGATTTGCAGTGGTGCAATCACAGCTCACTGCAGCCTCAACCTCCTGGGCTCAAGCAATCCTCTTACCTCGGCCTCCCAAGTAGCTGGGACTACAGGCATGCACCACCATGCCTGGGTAAGTTTTGCATTTTTTGGTAGAGATGGGGTTTTGCCATGTTACCCAGGCTGGTCTCAAACTCCTGGGCTCAAGCGATCTGCCCACCGAGGTCTCAAAAAAATAAAAAATAGGCCAGGAGCAGTGACTCACGCCTGTAATCCCAGCACTTTGGGAGGCCGAGGCGGGCGGATCACAAGGTCAGGAGATCGAGACCATCCTGGCTAACACGGTGAAACCCCATCTCTACTAAAAATACAAAAAATTAGCTGGGCAAGGTGGTGGGTGACTGTAGTCCCAGCTACTCGGGAGGCTGAGGCAGGACAATGGCGTGGACCCAGGAGGCGGAGCTTGCAGTGAGCTGAGATTGCGCCACTACACTCCAGCCTGGGCGACAGAACGAGACTCCGTCTCAAAAAAAAAAATAAAATAAAAAAATAAAAATAAAAAATAAAAAAGGATATATTTTCATATACTAGTGAATAAATCCTGACAAGTAATACTGTTTAAAAATAAAATACAATTTTATACTTTTACAAGTACTTAAGCAAGCCTGCTGTGATGTGTTGTTAAAGTGAAGAAACCTTTATAAAATAATAGTTTTCATAGCTACACTTTAAAAATAAATTATAACATTAGAATGCTCCATTTTAACAAACCATAACACCTGTAAAAAGTTTATGAAAATCTTTTAGCCTGGCCTCTATTCCCACCAGTTAACATACCCCCCTCTGGTGGACAAATGGAAACGGTACATTTAGTGTATGGGGTTCTTTCTCTCTTTTTTTTTTTTTCTTTCTCTTTGTTTTCTTCCTCCCTCTCTACCTACTTTTCTTCCTTCCTCTTTTTTCCTCTATCCTTTTCTCTTTCCTCTCTGTTGCCAAAATTATAGGGACTTACTTGTTTTATCAAACCATCTCTCTTTTCCACCAGACTCAATACAGTTCTTGCTTTTTCTTTTTTTTTTTTCTGAGATGGAGTCTCGCTCTGTCGCCCAGGCTGGAGTGCAGTGGCCGAATCTCAGCTCACTGCAAGCTCCGCCTCCCCAGTCCACGCCATTCTCCGGCCTCAGCCTCCGGAGTAGCTGGGACTACAGGCGCCCGCCACCATGCCCGGCTAGTTTTTTGTATTTTTTTTAGTAGAGACAGGGTTTCACCGTGATAGCCAGGATGATCTCGGATCTCCTGACCTCGTGATCCGCCCGTCTCGGCCTCCCAAAGTGCTGGGATTACAGGCTTGAGCCACCGCGCCCGGCCAGTTCTTGCTTTTTCTAAGAGACATTTTAAAGATCTATTTCTCAGAGAAACACCCAAGGAAGTAATCAAGTTCAGTTCTGACGACAGAACTGTAATTGAGATACAATTACAGTTGGGCAGGAAGAAAATAAAAACAGGTATTGAAAGGATTAAAACAGAAAACAGTAGTAAAATAAGCAGGAACTCAATTATGACAGAAAACACTTCACTAAATGCTGAGTAAATGCTAACAATAAATGCAAAACCCCAACAGCGAACTGGAATTAGACTGGACAAGAATGGGATTCCTTGTTTGTTTCAGAACTTTACAATTAATAAACTACTGTAGTTGGCTTATTCCTGCAACTAAGGTGAGGAACCCCAGGGGAGCATCACAGAGTCCTAGTGAACATGTGGGGCTCTTGAGAGAAAACACACCACACAATGGTTATGGGGAACTACTTGCCACTTAACCCCAGTTTCGACTAGATGTAGACATCACTGCTGTGGCCAAAATTATACTTACTTCCAAGTTTAAAAAGAGACTGATTATTACTCCGTTACCAATAATAGTAATAAACAGTATAATAGTAATAATAATAAATTACTATTAGTATTATCATCATTATTCCAAAGCTACATAGTGAGCTGAGAGCAGTCAGATGAGGGTTGGCTTTTTGTTCGTTTGTTTTTCCACCCACAGCATTCCCAAAGGCTAGTCAAGTTCCAGCCACATCCTTTAGGTTAAGTCAGGTCTGTGCCATCTTTCAGCGCTCATGAAGCATTGGCCTCTTGCAGAGGCAGCTCTGAGAAGTTAAGGTTGGCTTAACCATAAACTGTTTCTTCCTTGTTCAGTACCATGCATCTAGCGTTGGAAGACGGTTTAAAAGTCATCTATTCCAGCTGGGCACAGTGGCTCACGCCTGTAATCCCAGAACTTTGGGAGGCTGAGGCGGGTGGATCACCTGAGGTCAGGAGTTCAAGACCAGCCTGGCCAACACGGTGAAACCCCGTCTCTACTAAAAATACAAAAATTAGCTGGGCGTGGTGGCGGGTGGCTGTAATCCCAGCTACTCCGGAGGCTGAGGCAGGAGAATCGCTTGAACCCGGGAGGCAGAGGTTGCAGTGAGCTGAGATTGCTCCATTGCACTCCAGCCTGGGTGACAGAGCAAGACTTTGTCTCAAAAAAAAAAAAAAAAAAAAAAAAAAAAAAAGTCATCTATTCCAAACTGCCACCCAGTACAAGGATCCTTTCTGCACTATCCCTGACAAGTGATAACCTAACTTCCACTTGAACATTTCCAGTGATGAAGGAATTCACTACCCCCTACGTTTACCTATTTTGTTCTTCAGAGTTCTAATTGATAGAATGCTTTATTTAGCTAAGTTCTGCATCTCTTAGACTTTCATCCGTTGTCCTTAAATGTGTCCTCTGAAGTAGTAAAATCTCCCATGTGAAAAATACTTAAAGGAAGACAGCTATCACGTATTCTCTTTTCCAGATTAAATATTTCTGGTTCCTTTCATTTTTCTTGCTAAGAAACGATTTCCAGCTCCTTCCTTGGTCTGACAGAGCCGACTTCGTAACCGAACGTGGACCCCCGGATGTCTTCTCAGGGTTGAGCGCAGCGGGTAAGACGCTGAATGGCTGCGCGCTGTGCGCGCTCTCATTTGAATGCGTGAGCGTTCAGAGCGCTGGCCAATAGAGAGGAGCGGTGGCTGCGCTTCTTTCCCGGGGGTTACTGTGGGCCAATCACAATCTTCTCCAGACAGGGGGCGGAGCTACGCCAACCGTCCGAGGTCGCGCAGGCGCTGGTACCAAGTTGGTCCGCCGGTTGCCGCGTTGTGAGGGGTGTCCGCGCAGGTAAGTAAGGAGAGTATTCCGGTTCCCGATCTGAAAGAACGTACACCGGAGGAGGTCACTGAGTCTTGGGGGGAAGGAGTCCTGTGTCCGCCCAACATGGGAGTTTTCGTCTCCTCTGAAAGGAGAGCCTCAGAAAAGCCACCGTTGAGCGGAGGGTCTCACAGTATCTTTGCATGAAATCGTGGTCAGAGCTCCCCCTAGCCGTCCTCCTGCCACGGCGGGGAGAAATTTGCCACTAGAAAGGACGTAACAGCCCAGTACTTGCTGCGGGTTGTGCACTGGCTGTTCTTTTGCCTTCTTCAGCATCTGGTCCAAACCCACGTTTCGTTCATTAATTACCCAAATTTACTGCAGACTTGATACAAAAAAAAAAAGACTAGGGACCTGCCGTCAAGGAATTCCCCCTAAGGAGAAGAAACTATCAGATGAATTAGAACACGATGCAAATAGATGTGGACTCACAGAGGGTGACGTTGAAAAGGTGTGAGGGGTGGGGATGCATTACTGGAGAATGAGTTGTGATTTAATATGTACTTATCTAAAGGTGTGAAAGAATAATACTTTTATGAGCAGCAGGAATAGGGCAGTGTGGCTGAAGCACAAGTTTGTGGAAAGTAGATACTGGATATAAGGCGGAATATAAGGGTTAGATTGTAAAGAACCTTTATACCTTGAAAAATAGGCAGTTATTCGTGGCATTTAAGCCACAGAATGGCATATGCCAATTTTGGTTAATATAGTGAGGCTGGAGTCTGATTGATTCCTTGGGAGAAATTGCCTTGCTTGTTCTAATCCTTTTACCATGGCTTTCCACTGTTCTCGTTTTATATAAAGGTACACTTTATACTTGTGATATTTTAATGTACAGTCAGCCCTCAGTATCCATGAGGGATGGTTCCAGGACATCCTGCGGATCCCAAATCCACCAAAGGTCAAGTCCCAGATATAAAATGGTGTAGTATTTGCATGTAACCTATGCATGTCCTCCCATATACTTTAAGAGATGGGGATCTCCTTTGTTGCACAGACTGGTTTTTTTTGTTTTTTTGTTTTTTTGGTTTTTTTTCCCAGAAAGAGTCTCGCTCTGCCACCCAGGCTGGAGTGCGGTGGCACGATCTTGGCTCACTGCAACCTCCGCCTTCTGGGTTGAAGCTATTCTCCTGCCTCAGCCTCCCAAGTAGCTGGGATTACGGGCATGCACCACCACACCCTGCTAATTTTTGTATTTTTAATAGAGACAGGGTTTCCTCATGTTGGCCAGGCTGGTCTCAAACTCCTGACCTCAAGTCACCCACCCACCTTGGCCTCCCAAAGTGCTGGGATTACAGGTGTGAGCCACCATGCCTGTCCAGTTTTGTTTTGTTTTTGAGACAGTGTCTTGCTTTGTTGCCCAGGTTGGAGTGCAGTGGCGCAATCTCAGCTCACTGCAACCTCCACCTCCCGAGTTCAAGCCTTTCTCCTGCCTCAGCCTCCTGAATAGCTGGGATTACAGGCACCCACCACCGCAGCTGGCTGATTTTTGTATTTTTAGTAGAGAGGGTATTTCCCTATGTTGGCCAGGCTGGTCTCGAACTCCTGACCTCAAGTGATCCACCTGCCTTGGCCTCCCAAAGTGCTGGGATTGCAGGCATGAGCCACTGCACCAGGACGCACAGGCTGGTCTTGAACCTCTGCATGTCCTCCCATATACTTTATTTATTTTAGAGATGGGGTTCTCCTTTGTTGCACAGGCTGGTCTTGAACCCCTGGCCTCAAGTGATCCTTCTGCCTTGGTCTCCCAAATTGCTGCAATTACAGGTGTGAGCCACCATGTCCAGCCTCGCCCCCATACACTTTGAATTATTTCTTGATTACTTATAATACCTAATAAAATGCTAAGTAAATTGTTGTTACACTGTATTGTTTAGGGAATAATGACAAGAAAAAATGTATAGTACATGTTTGGACGAGTTTTGTTTTTTTGTTTTTTTGCTTTTTTGTTTTTTGAGACAGAGTCCTAATCTATCGTCCAGGATAGGGTGCAGTGGCGTGATCTCGAAGTACAAAACGCTTTCAGCAAAAAATCTTTATTTTTAAGAAAAATATTTTTTCTCATTTTCTATTTCTGTCATAAATTTTTATTCTTTCCAGTGGAACCAAAACTTGAACTTTCTTATGGTTGATACATGCCCAGCAAGACTGATCAAAGAAAAGATGGCACAGATAAACCGTGTTAGAAATGAAAATGGAAACATAACTATAGATAACTACAAAGATTAAAAAGATAAGGCATTACACAAATACATGTAAAGTTGCATGTAATAGATAAATTTGTGGAAAAATTTAACTTGCCAAATTGATGCAAGAATAAATAACTTGAATAATATTTAAATAAATTGGATTTGTAGTTTAACATTTTCTCAAAATAAAAACACCAGGACCAGATAGAGTTATTCCAGACAACCTAGTAACAAATTATCTCTTGGACTAATCCACAATATATATTTAAAAAAAAAAGGAGGCAATGCTCCCTAACTCATTTTAGGAGGCTACAATAACCTTGATACCTAATAAAGACAAAATTAGAAAGGACAGTTATAGGCCAGTCTTATTGATTAGCATAGTGTTAAAAGTTTTCCCTTTAAGGTTAGAAATCTGACAAGAATGCCAACTATCAGCTTTTCTTTCTTTTTTTTTTTTTTGCTGTTGTTGAGACAGTCTCACTCTGCCACCAGGCTGGAGTGCAGTGGCACAATCATGGCTCACTGCAGCCTCCATCTCTCCAGGCTCAGGTCATCCTCCCACCTCAGCCTCCTGAGTAGCTGGGATTATGCCAGCATGTCTGGCCTAGCTATCAGCTTTTGTTTTCAACATTGTACTGGAAGTTACTGCCAGAATAGAAGGCAGGAAAAGAATTAGAAAGGAAGAAATAAACTGATTATATGTGGATGACATGATTGTCAGTGTGGAATTACCATTCCCAGACTGCTCCCCACCCCAAATAGATTCATCATTACCATTACTAAGGCTTTGGTTAAAAATCAATTAGATTGACTGGGCGAGGTGGTTCACGCCTGTAATCCCAGCAGTTTGAGAGGCTGAGGCGGGTGGATCACCTGAGTTTGAGAGTTCGAGACCAGCCTCACCAACATGGAGAAACCCTGTCTTTACTAAAAAAATACAATATTAGCCAGGCCTGGTGGCACATGCCTGTAATCCCAGCTACTCAGGAGGTTGAGGCAGGAGAATCGCTTGAACCGGGGAGGTGCAGGCTGTGGTGAGCCAAGAGCACACCATTGCACTCCAGTCTGGGCAACAGGAGTGAAACTCCATCTCAAAAAAATTTAAAAATCAATTAGATTTACATGTATCAGTAAGAAATGGGTAGTAAGTAGTGTTTTTGAAAAGATAGCAAAAATATAAAGTACTTAGAAATCAGTCTGACAAAAGTTAGGTAAAGCTTTGTAGAGAAAATTATAAAACCTTTGGAAAGCATCAAAAAAAGACTGAAACAGCGTGCTCATGGATCTTAGGATTCAGTATCATAAAGATATCAGTTATCTCCAAATTGATCTATAGCATCAATAAAATTACAATCCAAATCATAGAACCCTGTTATGATTTGGATTGTAATTTCATATATACATATTTATGTATATATTTATGGACTTATGAACAGATTGTCAAATCTATGTGGAAGAGCAAAGAGTCAAGAATAAGTCATTCCTGAATAAAAAGTGGATAAGCTACAGTAAAACATCACATTGTACACCTTAAATATATACAATTTGTATTTGCCAGTTATATACCTCAGTAAAGCTGGGGAAAAAATTAAATAATAATAAATGAATAAGCTATAGTAAATCAAACAGTGGAGTATTGTCTCAGAAATAATCCACTTGACCGATAGAACAAATTCAAGAGTCCCAAAACAAATCCACACATATAGAAATTTAATTTATAGTAATATCAGCAGGAAAAGGATGGACATTCAGTAAATGGTGTTAGAACAATTGACTATTCATATGAGGAAAAACTTTAAATTGGGCCCCCCCTCACTCACTATGCATAAAATTCAATTCCTAGTGAATTCAATATTTAAATTTGAAAAGCAAAATTATAAAATATTTGAAGACTATGTAGGAATATCCCTACATTTGGGGGTAAGGAAAAATTTAATACACAAAGTATAAATGTAAAGGAAGAGATTTTAAGATTGATTATGTTAAGAGTATGTGTTCGGCCGGGCGTGGTGGCTCAAGCCTGTAATCCCAGCACTTTGGGAGGCCGAGACGGGCGGATCACGAGGTCAGGAGATCGAGACCATCCTGGCTAACCCGGTGAAACCCTGTCTCTACTAAAAAATACAAAAAACTAGCCAGGCGAGGTGGCGGGCGCCTGTAGTCCCAGCTACTCGGGAGGCTGAGGCAGGAGAATGGCTTGAACCCAGGAGGTGGAGCTTGCAGTGAGCCGAGATCCGGCCACTGCACTCCAGCCTGGGCGACAGAGTGAGACTCTGTCTCAAAAAAAATTAAATAAAGAGTATGTGTTCATTGAAAGACACCATTTACAACATGGAAAGATAAGCACAAACTGGGGGATATTTGTAACACATATTAAAGGATTGGTGTCAGCTGGGCACGGTGGCTCACATCTGTAATCCCAGCACTTTGGGAGGCCGAGGTGGGTGGATTACGAGGTCAGGAGTTCAAGACCAGCCTGGCCAAGATGGTGAAACCCTATCTCTACTAAAAATACAAAAATTAGCCAGGTGTGATGGCGGGCACCTGTAATCCCAGCTGCTCAGGAGGCTAAGGCAGAGAATTGCTTGAACGCAGGAGGCGGAGGTTGCAGTGAGCTGAGATTGCACCACTGCACTCCAGCCTGGGCAACAGAGCGAGACTCCTTCTCAAAAAAAAAAAAAAAAAAAAGATTGGTGTCCTTTGCTTGGTTAATAGTTAGAGGGAGAACTAGAGTTGAGAAGAGTGTTGGGTGAATGTGTGGGTGTTGGTTTTAGGTGAGAGAGATTTTGAGCATATTTGAATATTGAGAGTGAGAAAGATGGAATAATTGATGGACTGGTATCCCTGAAGATTGAGAGAAGGTGGAATCCATAATACATGGAGAGAACCTTGGACATTTAACATTTGTTTGTGCCCGAGAATGTTGACTGTCTTTACCATTCTTGCTCTCACAAAGCATATGTAGACTTCCTCACAACAGCTAATATTTGTCAAGTCCCTTACTATGTCAGGCATGTTAAGGCTACAATAGTAAGCAAAATCAGACCCAGGCCTGGCCTCATGAGTTTATTATTTATCAGTGGAAACACCCATTATTTAAAACCTTTAGTGTTTTTATTTTTTGTAGAACTTTTTGCATTTTTAATTCTTTGTCTTTTCTTTTCTTTTTTTTTTTTTTTTTGAGACGAAGTCTTGCTCTATAGCCCAGGCTGGAGTGCAGTGGCTCAATCTCGGCTCACTGCAACCTCCGCCTCCCAGGTTCACGCCATTCTCCTGCCTCAGCCTCCCAAGTAGCTGGGACTACAGACACCCGCCACCATGCCTGGCTAATTTTTTTGTATTTTTATAGAGACGGGGTTTCACCATGTTAGCCAGAATGGTCTTGATCTCCTGACCTCATGATCCGCCCGCCTTGGTCTCCCCAAGTGCCGGGATTACAGGCATGAGCCACCACGCCCAGCCAACATTTTTAATTCTTTATTTTAAAAACATATTTGCTTGAGTAGATAAACGTTCACCAGAAGGGAATGGAAAAAACTCAGATTCCCTTGTCAGAATAGAGATTAATAAGAGGAATCTTGGCCTGGTGTGGTGGCACACACCTGTACTTCCAGCTACGTAGGCGGCTGAGATGGGAGGATCGCTTGAGCCCAGCAGGTGGAGGTTGCAGTGAGCTGAGATTGTGCCACTGCACTCCAGCCTGGTTGACAGAGCAAGACCCTGCCTCCAAAAAAAAAAAAAACCAGGTGCATTGACTCATGCCTGTAATCCCAGCACTTTGGGAGGCCAAGGCAGGCGGATCACCTGAGGTCAAGGCATTTGAGACCAGCCTGGCCAACATGGCGAAACCCTGTCTCTACTAAAAATACAAAAATTAGCTGGGCATGGTGGCGCACGCCTGTAATCCCAGCTACTCTGGAAGCTGAGGCACGAGAATTGCTCAAACCCAGAAGGTGGAAGTTGCAGTGAGCTGAGGTGGTGTCACTGCCCTCCAGCCTGGGTGACAGAGTGAAACTGTGTCACAAAAAAGAGGACTCTGTCCCCCGCCCTCACTACATTGAAACTGTTTGCTGAAAACTTCATAGTCATTATTGCTGACGATTTTATGGTTGCCTCTTTTCTCCTCCAGTGCATCCCAGCCAGCTCTTAGTGTGGAGCAGTGAACTGTGTGTGGTTCCTTCTACTTGAGGATCATGCAGAGAGCTTCACGTCTGAAGAGAGAGCTGCACATGTTAGCCACAGAGCCACCCCCAGGCATCACATGTTGGCAAGATAAAGACCAAATGGATGATCTGCGAGCTCGTAGGTATCAAATCATGTATATGATGGAAGTCATGACCCTATTGAAGATTGTGCTGAAATAAACTATTTTGTATATTCTTCTGAAGTAAGGAACAGTTATAAGGTCAGAGTGCCCTACCATCTTTCTACCCTAATTTGTTTACATTTATAAAAGGTTTGCTTGACATTTCTTGCTTCTTTGACTTTTTATTATACCTTCTGCTGATTTATAGCCAAGATTTAAAGCAGTGAAGCAGTGTTTAGATCAAAGATAACCATCTCAAATATCTGTGAAGCCAGATGGGAAACATACATGATTAGAATACTGCAGTCCACACAAAACAAATCTGTAGGTTGTATTTGGTCTTGTGGCCAGCATTTTGCAACTTCTGCTTTAGATTTTCTATATGTCCTTTGACACCATTAACTTTTTGAGTACATTAGCATTGTGGTGTGTTGCATGAGGACTTGTTAAAGTCCTGAGAGAGAATTATTGTCCTAGGCCTAGTTTCTCTATTAGGACCATAGACCTCATTAGCTCCATATGGTGGTAATTCAAATGATCTGATTCCCTTTTAACTTTTTCTTTCTTTCTTTTTTCTTTTAAGAAATATTAGGTGGAGCCAACACACCTTATGAGAAAGGTGTTTTTAAGCTAGAAGTTATCATTCCTGAGAGGTTAGTATGAATCAGCTTCTCAACCTACATAGTAAAGTGCATTTATTGGGAGACAGAGCAATGTAGTAGATAGAGCATAAAGGACTAGGTTTTAATCCTGGCCTTATCATGACTTAATGTGACCTTGACCAAGTTATTTTATCTCTCTGGAGTTCAGTTTCCTTCTCCAGAATAATGGGCCAGATCACATCAAAGACCCCCTCACTTTTTCAATTGTGGTAAAATATACATAACATAATGTTGACCAGTTTTAAGTGTACAGTTCAGTGGTATTAAATACATTCACATAGTTGTGCAACCATCACCAACATCTATCTCCAGAACTTTTCATCCTCCCGAACTGAAACTTCATAGCCATTAAACTCTAACTCCCCATTTCTCCCTGCTCTCAACCCCTGGTAACCACTACTGTGCTTTCTTAATATTAAGCTCCTCCTCACTTTTTCTTTTTTTTTTTTTTTTTTTTTTGAGACAGAGTCTCGCTCTGTTGCCCAGGCTGGAGTGCAGTGGCGCAATCTCGGCTCACTGCAAGCTCCGCCTCCCGGGTTCACGCCATTCTCCTGCCTCAGCCTCCTGAGTAGCTGGGACTACAGGCGCCCGCCACCGCGCCCGGCTAATTTTTTGTATTTTTAGTAGAAACGGGGTTTCACCGTGGTCTCGATCTCCTGACCTTGTGATCCGCCCGCCTCGGCCTCCCAAAGTGCTGGGATTACAGGCGTGAGCCACCACGCCCGGCTCACTTTTTCTTTAACATTTATTTTAGGTTCCGGGGTACATGTGCAAGTTTGTTATATAGGTAAACTCATGATGTCACGGGGATTTGTTGTACAGATTATTTCGTCACCCAGGTACTAAGCCTAGTGTCCAGTAGTTTTGCCCTTCTCTGTCCTCCCACCCTCCACCCTCAGGTAGGCCCCAGTGTCTGTTGTTCCCCTCTTTGTGTCCATATGTTCTTATCATTTAGCTCCCACTTATAAATGAGAGCATGTGGTATTTGGCTTTCTGTTCCTGCAAAGACCATGATCTCATTGTTTTTTATGGTTAAGGCCCCTTTTAATTCAAGTCTCCTTTAAGGCTCTCATCAGGTAAGTTACAGTTGTAGTTTTGTACAGAACTGAGAAGGGAAGAAATGACTATATAACAGTTGAAACATAGGTATGTAATCACTAGGTCAGATCCTGGCCAAACTTGTTAAAGTCTTGAGAGAATAGCTTAATAATCATGTGGTGCATCAGTTCTAAAAATAGACTGGGAACTTTGCAAGGTCTGTGTCTCACAAAAGATACATAATAACCAAATGCAATGTATAAATTGTAATTGAGTACTGTTTTGAAAAATCCAGCTATAAAAAACAAAAGGAGAACAATTGAAATCTGAACAGTAAATGATATTAGGGAATTAGTTCTTAAATTTTTCATAGGGGTAATAGTATTGCATTTATATGGGAGAATGTTCTTATTCTTAGAAGATATGCTCTAGTATTTAAAAGGTAAAGTGGCTTGAATCCAGGTGGTAGATATACAGGTGTTTTCAGTACTGTTATTTCAAACTGATTTATTGTAAATTTTCATAATGAAAATTTAGGAGGAAAGAAAGTTTTCCTCCCAAAGGCTGGCTCCCTGACATTTCTATAATACTAACATTATTATGACCAAGAAACTATTTTAAATGTATTTAGAAGCAAAATTATATAATGAAAATTACCTGTTGTCTTATTCTTTCATAGGTACCCATTTGAACCTCCTCAGATCCGATTTCTCACTCCAATTTATCATCCAAACATTGATTCTGCTGGAAGGATTTGTCTGGATGTTCTTAAATTGCCACCAAAAGTGAGTTGTGGGTAAATGGTTGACTCTACAGCATTCTGTTTTCTTCATCTATTAAACTTGAATTAGAGTGTCACATTATAATATAAAAGCAACTGTTTATCTGTTTGTGTATAGGGTGCTTGGAGACCATCCCTCAACATCGCAACTGTGTTGACCTCTATTCAGCTGCTCATGTCAGAACCCAACCCTGATGACCCGCTCATGGCTGACATAGTAAATATCCCCATTTTCCTCTGCAACGTATATCCTACCTTGTCTATACTGCTAACTCTCCCTGTGTGAGGATAGCTGCAGCAGCTCTAACTGACCACTGCAAATCATTTTTTTCTCCATTAACTCTTTGATTTCATCTCAGTCCTCAGAATTTAAATATAATAAGCCAGTCTTCCTCAAGAATGCCAGACAGTGGACAGAGAAGCATGCAAGACAGAAACAAAAGGTATGATGTTTGCTACTATTGTTAGTTAATTAAGTATATATAGTATAAAGTATATATGTATAAATAATGTTTTTTAGATTTGCCAAATTTGTACTGAACTCTAGAATGCCTGATCTTTTTCTCCTATTGCAACCTTCTAAATAATCATTCAGCAAAATAGCCTAATAGCTCAACCAACAGTAGATGTTTCATAACAGTTGTCATCTATTGGCAACACTAGAGGGCAGGCAGCATCTGGTTAATTTTTTTTTTATATTACAGATAGCAAGGATAGCGGGGTGGTGTCTCAGATTCTTTTTTTCTAAGTTGTCCTTTTAACACTGAGAAGAATCTATATTTGCAGGGACTAGTTGCAGAGATAGGGGGAAACTTATGGGACCATTCGTGGAAGAAGGTTGAAGGAAAAACTTCAGGTTGATAGAATTTCCTCATTTAGCAAAATGCAAATTACAGGAACATGGAAGTTAACACATGATAGTTCTTGCTGAGTTATACCATCTTTCAGATTGAGTTAAATAGCAGTTGTGTTACTTGTAAAAAGAAATAAAAATTTAAAAAAATTGAGAAAGATGTTTTTGAGAGAATATCGTATGCACAATGCTGTATATAAATCTTGCAGCAAAGAAGTACATGGAAATAATATTACAGAGCTTCATTTTTCTCCATCCTGGCATTTGTGTGAACCTTACTGTATTTCACCCTGTCTCCTCCCTTTTAGGTTGATGAGGAAGAGATGCTTGATAATATACCAGAGGCTGGCGACTCCAAAGTACACAACTCAACACAGAAAAGGAAGGCCAGTAAGCTAGTAGGCGTAGAAAAGAAATTTCATCCTGATATTTAGGGGACTTGTCCTGGTTCATCTTAGTTAATGTGTTCTTTGCGAAGGTGATCTAAGTTGCCTACCTTGAATTTTTTTAAAAAATATATTTGATGACATAATTTTTGTGTAGTTTATTTATCTTGTACATATGTATTTTGAAATCTTTTAAACCTGAAAAATAAATAGTCATTTATTGTTGAGTATGTGTTTATCCTGAATGTGTGTCTGGGAGTAAACTGGCCAGAGAGGTATATAATCAGAACGTTAAAATATTTGGAATTGTTGTCCTTTAGTTTGCCAACTTCCCAGCACCGCTAGGGACTCTGAATGTTTGACACAGATGTAAAATAGCTGTAGAAACAATTCAATTACCCTTACGCTTTCAGGGATGATAGCTTTTCTGAGGTCTTAAAATAATGTGGTAAGAAGATAATAGATCCTTTTGCAAATTTATTTTTTTGCAGCTTTCACTTTTTGTGATTTACATAGCTGACCAGAATTCTGTGATAAAACTTTCATTTGTTCAACAAATACTTAATGAACACCTACTATGTGCCAGGTATTATGCTAGTGTTTGAGAATGAAATGGTGAGAAAATTGGATGTGAGATTAACCAAATACTCATAAAAATGTAAGTAGGGATTTCCTCTCTCCAGCATCATTTTATGGCAAGTACCACTCTGGACAATTTGGTGTCAAACTTGAATTCCCTACTCATGATTTTGTAATACACTTGACTTATCTTTATAATTCTATTTAAATGACAGAGATAACAGATTTGAGCAGAAATCAGCTGAAATAGGAGGAGATCACCCAGGCCAAGCTAAGACTTTGAGGAATGTTTTTTTTTTTTTTGAGACGGAGCCTCGCTCTGTCTCCCAGGCTGGAGTGCAATGACGCGATCTCCGCTCACTGCAACCTCCGCCTCCCAGGTTCAAGCGATTCTCCTGCCTCTCCTCCTGAGTAGCTGGGAATACAGACGCGCACCACCACACACAGCTAATTTTTGCATTTTTAGTAGAGATGGGGTTTCACCATGTTGGCCAGGCTGGTCTCAAACTCCTGACCTCATGATCCACCCGCCTTGGCCTCCCAAAGTGCTGGGATTACAGGCATGAGCCACCATGCCCGGCCTTGAGGAATGTATTATAGATACTGGACTTGCCTAGGCAGATGACTGAAGACTATAATGCCCTTGTCCATATCACAGTGTAGCAATGATGATTTTTTACCTAGGCTAGGCACCATGCATGTAAAATGCATCTCTGAATAGGCATCTTTCATTCTTCTACCTATGAATTACCTTGTACTCTTTACTGAGCAGCAGCCTGCCATACTGCTTATGTGGTGGTTGGACTCATGCAAAGAAAAGAAGTATGAATTTATATAATCCATTAATGACAGGTCATGGCAGAAGCTAAAAATATAAATTTCTAACGTCTACAGTATTTTTGAACCCACTTTTCAAAATCAGTTACTGGTCTTTTTTTAAAGCCCAGGAATTAATTCTATTCCAGGCTTGTTTCCTATGCTTATGCATACTTAAGTCAGGTTTGGAGTTCCTAGATACCATTAGTATATCAATTAGGATACTTACAGTTGTGAGTGAAATTCAACTCACACTGGCGATAATGAAAGAAGTTCATCGCCTTACTAAATAGAAAGTCCAGGGCTAAAGTGAACATCTGGGTTGGTGAATTCAAAGGCTCAACATTATCATCAAGATCTTGGTCTCTTTCCATCTGCCATCCATAGTATCAGCTTTCTCTTAGGCTGTTTGTTCCCTAAGTTTCTTCCCCTCCTAGGATGACTATCAGCAGCAGTTGGGGTTGTGTACTTTCTATCCAGCCAGGCCAGGAGGCTCTACTTTCCATGAAACAAAAGTCCCTGTGGACCGCCCTGAAAGCAATCACTGTTGCCAGGGAAATGCCATGTGCTGATTGCTCTGGGCTAAACCCAGATAAGAAGTGAGAGATGGACTTAGGGAGTAGTTGTAGGAAAAGAGCACCTCCTGTAGGACAAAACCCCTTACACTTCTATCACCATGTCTGGTCAGCTCTACCAGCTACTTTTCCCTACCGCTACTTACAACACTAGTTCAGCTGCCATCATCTCTCACCTGCACTTTAGCCATAACCTTCTATCTTGTTTCCTTGCCCCCATTCTTGACCTTTGACACTCCATGCTCTTCACAGCAGCAAGAATAATCTTTTGACAATGTAAGTTGGATGTGGCTTCATTCCTCCAAGTGGCTTCATCTTGCAATTAAAAGCCTAGTCTCCTTCCCTGACCCATAAGACCCCGCATGATCTGACCCCTGCTTGCCTTATCTGTCCATCCTCATTGCATACCCTCAAACCCCTTATACCTTACATTCCTCCATCCACACAGTCCTTTCAATGTCTTGAACACACCTAGCTCATTCCTACCTCAGGGATTTCACATATGCTATTTTCTCTGCCTCCTACATTCCCCAGGATAGTCTCAGCTTGAATGTAGCTGCATCAGAAAGTCGTTTTCTATCCCATCTAAAGGAGCCCTAGATCCTCAGGTACTCTCTGGTCCATAACCTATTACCCTAATTAATTTTCTTTATAGCACTTGTACTTATCTGGAAATGTGTTCATTTTCTAATGTGTATATTGTCTCACTCTAAGCGCTGGGGATATAGTGGCTACAAGGAACTTTTCTCTCTAATCACAGGAAACACCAGAGCCAAAAGCTATTAGAAGTCATCCAACTATTTCTCTGCCTGAAGTACCGAGGACTGGACTAGAGAACAGAAGTGACTTGCCTGAGGATTTAAAAGCCCAGCTCCCTACTCCCAGCTCAGGGAAGGATGGGAAAAGGCTAAAAGCATGGACTTAAGTCAAGGAGACCCAGTTTCAGCTCTGGCAGTGCTGCTTACAAGTTGTGTGACCTTAGCTTTCTACTCAGTCCTATTTTTTCAGGTTTTGCCTCTGCAAAAGGGATGATGATGCTGCTGCTGCTTAAGACTCATGAGGTTGTTGTGAGGATTGAATGAGATAATGCATGTAAAGCAGCCAGTACAGGGACTGGCATGGTGCTGACATTTATTGAGTGCTTAGCAAGGGCACTGGGGGATGGAGACCAACCATAGGTGGGTCTTTTTTTTTTTTTTTTTTTTTTTTTTTGAGACGGAGTCTTGCTCTGTCACCCAGGCTGGAGTGCAGTAGCCGGATCTCAGCTCACTGCAAGCTCCGCCTCCCGGGTTTACGCCATTCTCCTGCCTCAGCCTCCCGAGTAGCTGGGACTACAGGCGCCCGCCACCTCGCCTGGCTATTTTTTTTTTGTATTTTTTAGTAGAGACGGGGTTTCACCGTGTTAGCCGGGATCGTCTCTCGATCTCCTGACCTCGTGATCCGCCCGTCTCGGCCTCCCAAAGTGCTGGGATTACAGGCTTGAGCCACCGCGCCCGGCCCATAGGTGGGTCTTAAGGAGCTGCCCTGCCCACTGCCAACTTGCCAATCTGCTCTGTTCCTAGGATAAGCAAGCTGAGCTGTTTCTCAATTCCAAACCCCTAATTAAAGAGAGATGACATCCATGACTGATCATATAAACATTGCAGATTCCAAGTTCCCCTCTCCTGCTGCCCCCAACCCCCCTCTCCACCTCTCCCCAAAAGCTATCTAAATAAGAACAGATTTTACCACCCACTTTGTGGGCAGACTCAGCTGAGGCTGGAACTAGCTATTTATCCTTCGGCTGCTGCGGGAATTCAACACATACAAATAAAGCTCCTTTTCCAGCCAAGTGTGTATTTTTCCATCAGCATGTGGCCCCCCTGCTCAGGTTGTCTTGTTTAGGTTGAGGCAGCCCAAGGGAGGGAAGGACAAGGAAGGGGTGTGGGGCTATGATTTCAGAACCTGCTCCCCAGAATGGCTGGCTGCAAGACATCTTACAGTCCTGAACCACACTGGGCTGCCAGTGAAGCCCGGGAGAGGTTGGGGTGATGGACACAGACATGCTATACTCAGAAACAACACATTCCACTTTCTCCTTGCTTCTTGGCAAGTCGCCCCTGCCTCCTGCCATGGTCCCCAGAGTGTGTCCATCCCTCTGTCCATCTCTTAGTTTATATCAGGGATGACAGTTTATCCAGAATGTCGCGCTCATTCCATCCACCCTCCCACCCCAGTACAGGGTTTTTCCCCTTCATGTGCTTGTTTTCCTTGCTTACCTTTTCCCCTGATCCCGCATCCCAGTAGAATGTGTCCCCTTCCTTCCACTGTCTTCCTCCTTTAACCAGGACCCTGAAACTCTGTGCTTCAAAAAAAGGGTGTGCTCTGACAGTTCCCTCAAACCTTCCATCAGAGGCAACTTTTCTAGGGGGTGAGTTCTTAGTCTCTACGTTGTCTCTAGGCCTGGCAGTTATTGCCATGCACTAAGCTAAACCCTTCGCATGAAATTTTTTTTTTCTTTTTTGAGACGGAGTCTTGCTCTGTCACCCAAGCTGGAGTGCAGTGGTGTGATCTCGGCTCACTGCAACCTCTGCCTCCCAGGTTCAAGTGATTCTCCCATCTCAGCCTCCTGAGTAGCCGGGATTACAGGTGCATGTCACCATGCCCGGCTAATTTTTGTATTTTTAGTAGAGATGGGGTTTCACTATGTTGGCCAGGCTGGTCTCAAATTCCTGACCTCAGATGATCCACTCGCCTTGGTCTCCCAAAAGTGTTGGGATTACAGATGTGAGCCACTACGCCTGGCCTCATGAAGAATCTTTTTAAATTTTTTCAATAACCTTCAGAGTTTAGATACTATGATTATCCCCATTCTACTGAAGATGAAACAGATTCAGAGAAGTTAAGGAAAACCTAAGGACAACTGGCTGTTAATGGTAAGTCTAGGATTCCAATCCGGGCCTGTATGACTCCAGAATCATATTTGTCAGCTGCATGGATTCTAAATTTTTTTTTTTTTTTTTTTTTTTGAGATGGAGTTTCACTCTCATCACCCAGACTAGAGTGCGTGGGTGAGATCTTGGCTCACTGCAACCTCCGCCTCCCGGGTTCAAGCGATTCTCCTGCCTCAGCCTCCTGAGTAGCTGGGATTACAGGCACCTGCCACCACGTCCAGCTAATTTTTGTATTTTTAGTAGAGATGGGGTTTTACCATGTTGGCCAGGCTGGTCTTGAACTCCTGAACTCAGGTGATCCACCCACCTTGGCCTCCCAAAGTACTGGTGTTACAGGTGTGAGCCACCACACCTGGCCCTATTCTAATAATTTTACGTCTGCCTCCACAGAGTAGCTGTGGGATAATGGGCAAGTTTCTCCCCTTCCATTTCCTCCTCTATAAAATGCAGGCGTGGCTTGAATGCTCTCTGAGATTTCTCCCAAAGCTCACATTTGACAGTTCTGCAATTCTGAAACTTCCTGTGTAATCCAGGGGCTCAGGGCAGAGCCTTTGGATCTCTGGTTTAGTGATGAAATAAAGTAGGTTGGTCTATTGCCTTCTCATCTTCCCTTTTTATTATCTTTACTTCTTCAGCATTCTCTTGCTGTAGGTTCCCTGCTAGGGATTTTCCACCCAGGCCCACAGTCTCTACCTGTTAACTCATCCTGACAGTACTTCTGTCTTATCACATACTTTTGCTCATTGAAATTCCTATTCAGGCCATGCATGGTGGCTGTTGTCTGTAATCCCAGGACTCCGGGAGGCTGAAGCAGAAAGATTGCTTGCATTCAGGAGTTTGGGAGCAGCCTGGGTAACATCGTGAGACCCCATCACTACTAAAAATTAAAAAATTAGCTGGGTTTGGTGGTGTATGCCTGTAGTCCCAGCTACTCAAGAGGCTGAGGTGGAAGGATTGCTTGAGCCCAGGAGGTCAAGGCTACAGGGAGCCATGATTGTGCCACTGCACTCCATCCTGGGTGACAAAGTGAGACCTTGTCTTACATTTAAAAAAAAAAAATTTCAATAACTGCCCTCTTCCACACTAATAGTTGAAAAGAGGTCAATCGGTTTACTCCTGGGCTGCAGGTAGAGAGCAATGCAGAGGGAGAAGCCTATCTGGCTTCTTTTCCATGAGGGTGACAGAAATCTAACAATCTCACTTGAGCAAACAAAAGGTATTGGTTTACAACCTGAGAAGTCCAAATGTGCTTTCAGGCATGGCTAGGTACAGATGCTCAAATAATGCCATCAGGATTCATTTCACTCCAAGTGGCAAGAGAGACACCAGCAGCTTTCTTCCTATCAGTCCAGCAACTCCAGTGAAAGAGTACTTCTTTCTTATCAGCTCCAGCAAAGTTCCTAAGTTGGGTCTCATTAGAAGGATTTGAGATGCAAGCCCATCCTTGGACCAACCACTGTGACCAGGGATTAGAGTAAGCTGATAGGGTCTGGGTTATATTCCCACCTCTGGAACCTGGTCTGGAGTCAACCCCACCTGAAAGGTAGGCACTAGAGAGCAGTGGAGGTAGTTGCCTGAAGGAAGGTCAAATTGATGTTACCAGAAGAAAGGAAGTGGTCATTTCCTTTCTTATAAAGGAACAGATGCCGTGGGCAAAGGGCTATGGGCTATTCCTAACCTGAAGGAATAAGTAAGTATGATGGTGGAATTTCAACCTCTGTGGTAGCCAGGGAAGAAGCTGTTATAAAGTAGAGGGTCCGGGAACTTGGTAGCCTTCAAATCTCACCATACAAATATCTGCCCATTCTGCGTTATTTACATCTCCTGGCCAGATGGCCCCTTTAGGTTGGAAAACAGAATCTTAATGGATGTACTTGGATATATTAATTTCTTTTCTTTTCTTTCTTTCTTTTTTTGTTTGTTTGTTTTTGAGACAGGGTCTGGCTCTTGCCCAGGCTGGAGTGCAGTGGCATGATCTCAGCTTACTGCAACCTCCCAGGCCTCCCACTTCAGCCTCCTCAGTAGCTGAGACTAAAGATGCACGCCACCATGCCCAGCTAATTTTTTTTTTTTTTTTTTTAGAAATGGAGTTTCACCATGTTGCCCAGGCTGGTCTTGAACTCCCAACCTCAAGCAATCTGCCCACCTTGTCCTTCCAAAGTGCTGGGATTACAGGCGTGAGCCACCATGCCCAGTCTATTGATTTCTTAATACTTTTTTTCAAAAGAAATTAATTGAGCACTTTTTTTGTGTGTTAGACCTCATGAAAAGGATTGAGGTTACAACAGTGAATGACACCAGCATGATCTCTGCTTTCATGGAACTTTCCTACTGTGCCTACTGTCCATTCAGAGAAAAGTAGTCCTACCCACAGCCCTTGACAAGGGAAGCCCTGAGCAGTTATATTTTGTCCAATATGACCCCACACAAACATACCCATTCACACACTACAGTTTAGTGAACCAGGACAGGTTCCTGGCCTAAGAGTAATCAACCCACCTGTTGGCCATTAACCTATAATTTGGCCTATTGTAGAAAAGGAAGTTTGGTTAGTTTGGTTCTCTCTCAATCTTTCAGGATACTACCGTTGGAAATTTAAAAAGGAAAACAACAAAGAAATTAGCCCAGTAACTGAAAGCTGAAAGGATGCATCCAGAGACCTTGAGGAAGGACAGGGTTCATAGTGAGGTAAACATAAGCAGAAGTTACCCATAAACACAGGCTGTGAGTCAAAGGAAACAATTCATTTCTGCAATAAATAATCACACCTTTTCTTTACCCCATTGCTGGGCCAAAAGAATTATTCTGCCTCCCTTATTGCTTCACATATATCCTCTGAAAAATGATTCTTTTGACCCAGCAATTCCACTTCTGGGAATTTATCTTACAGATATACTTACTTACACAGGTGCTAAATGGCATTCATGTAAGGTTACTTGTTGCAATATTGTTTATAAGAGCAAAAGAGTAAGCAACCCAAATGTCCATCAGAAGGGGAATAAGATGAAATCATGATACATCTACATAATGGGCTATAACCTGCTTCAAAAACATTAGAATGCTTTCTTTACTGATGTAGAAATGTCTTTGAGCTATATTACAGGTTAAAAAAGCAGAAGCAGAACCTTGGTGTGCTAGTTTGGGAAAAGGAAAAATAATCATATATATGCATCTTGCTAATATATATATTTTCAAAACTCTGGAAGGATATATAAGAAACTAATAACAGTGGTAACCAATGAGGGCTTGGGAAGTGAGCCAAAAGGGACGGAAATGAGAGGAAAACTGTTAAGAATTTGTTATTTGAACCATGTGAATGTATTACTTATTCAAAAATTAAACTTATGAAAAGCTTTTTAAACAAAAGGGGTGGGTGGAAGCAGCTGATCGTGGTTGAGAAGCAGATAGATATAAAAACAGGCCTCCAGAGAGCAGCTGAACCGGCTAATTTTGGGCAACACAGAGAATAATCACAGACTAAATCCAGAATGACCTTTAGTTTCAGGTACCACAAGGCCCAGTCTTACTGCTCTTTCTGGCCTTGGATTTATTTGCTGAGATTCTGCCTCGCTTATTGCTTCATATGGATCCTCTCAAGAAACACGTACTTACTTAACCCCTGAGTTTCTGTCTCTTAATCCAGTCTAAGAAGAACAGCTGAAAAAATGGTCTTCCCTGTAGTTGAGCCAGGAAGATAGAGGGTTTGAAATATTCTGTTTTCAAGAGTGGAGGGCAGGTATTCATGAAGGCACCAGTTTTCCACTCAGAAGGGAGTCAGGCACTAGATCAGTACAGCCCTAATACCATTCTGGGGCTAGCACCTTGCCCCATGATTTCAAGTTTTGTTGAACTCCATCTTCCCTCCCCTGAGAAGGGGACACCTGGTTGTCTTGGGGGCATCACCCCACTCTGAAGCAAGGCTGGGCCAGGGGTAAAGATTCCCAAGGCAGAGAGTGCTTGAGAGAGTGCACTCAAGGAGAGGAAAGCAAGCTGATTATTTGGGGTTCACATTATCAGGAAACCCCAGCATTAGGGTTGGGTCTGAGAAGGTGTTCAGGGTCTGAATAATGAAGGCCCAACCTGCTCACTGCTTTCTTTAGATTATTCTATGTCTAATTCAGTGGCAAGCACACAAAGGGCACTTTGATATAAGTGAGTGGAATGGATTCTGATGCCTCCAAACTTCAACCCTGAGCCTCGTTGGCTGTGCCCTAGGTGCCCCAGAACTCAGAAGACAGGTTAAGGAAGAGCATTGCCACTGATCACTCCTCTCTCAAATACCTCCGGCCACTTCCATGGCTCCACCAGAGGCAGCAGAAAGGAGTTGAGGGACACACATCATTCTTCACTTGCGCTTTATTATACAGAAGAATCCAAATATTTACATCTTGACAATCCTTATACTTCAAGCAACTGGAGAGGGCATGGAACTGAAACCCAGAAGTGATGTGGAGGTGATGGGTGGGAGAACTTGCTAAAGCAGAGCAGAGGTAGTTAGATGGTGCCAGACAGGATCAAGGATTCTAGCTACTGTAGCTCTGATGTTGGTTTATGAAATAAGAAGAAATAAAAAAATTTAAAAATTAAAAATGAGTAAAAATGTTTTAAAAAGGTAAAAAAAAAAAATTGAAGAAAAAATAGAAGAACAAACAAAAAAGCGTTCTAGCAACTTCCCATCATCGTCACTCAGGCCTATTTATTGTCAGCTCTTCCTTTTTCCTTTCCCCTACTCTTTAGACCTTTTAGTCTTCCCAGAAAGGGAAACTAGAAAGATATTGGAGGCTAGAGGAGGAGAGAGGAAAGCAAGGAGAAGGCCAAGCTAGGGGCTGTGTTCATCCATAATCTTCAAATGTCAGCTCTGCATTTTTTGGATTTTACAAATTGGTATGTTCAAAGGTGCTTATAAAAACCATTTCTGCCATAAGAGGTTCTCTTCCACAAGTCAGTCTGAGATGTGATTGTGGTTGGCACCAGTTGCCAATGCACAGCACACAGAGCACAGGGCAACACACACCCAGTCAGCAGTCCTCAGTGTTGCCACCACTACAGCCCTCTTGGACAGATAATTCCCCATGGATACCATTTTGGAAGATTTTGTCAACCCAACAAAATGCATTTAGATGCACTGAATAATTTGTTTTTTGATTTTGTGATCAAAGACATACATAATCTTCATGATCTTCTGTGGATCATAATGAAGATAACCAAAGGAATAACATACTGACTTGCTAGAAATTCAGTCAAAATCAAAAAACAAAGAAACTGTACTACTCAGCTTTATTTTGGGTAAGTGTACATTGACCAGACTTTCCGAATAATGAAAATAGTTCATGGCAAACACCTCCGCTCCCTTCCTCCACACCTCTCCTCTAATGAGAAGGCTCAGCAGATGCTCCTCTGGCCAGCAGATGTCTGGAGCTTTAGAAGCGGATGACAAGGTGACAGTGGTGCTACCTTTGAGCTTGCAGCCAGAAATCACTGGTCCCCTTTTCATAGAAGAGGCCACCTGTAGGGAGCAGTTCCTGTGACTCCTAAACCTCTAACACATGGCTACTGTGCTCCACCTCAACACAGACTCCCTAACTCCAAGGGGAGCAATGATCACATGGCGGGGGCAAGAAGTGAGAAGGGATCTGGGGTGACTTTTTACAAGTCAAGGCTCCCAAAAACCGTACGAGTTTTGTCATCCCTGAGGCAAAGAACTCTTTTCCCTGATAAGAGTCACCAATTCTCAGTACTCAAAGTAGAGCAAACTCCTTCCTTTAAGGGCTCTTGATCAGCCCTAGGGAAATTGGGAGAGCAGGGTTCTCAAACAAACAACGGATAAACCTGCCATCATTAGCGAGTACCTACACTGAGGCTGGCCTCATGGTAGGACCCCAAGGTTCTTCTGGGATTACAAGGTCAGCACATTCTGCTTCAGAGCCTATAAGAGACCAGGCAACTAGTCAGATAAGATTTAGAAAGGTATCAAGTTTCATCCATGGAGCTACCCTACCTACCTCAGCCTAGGCAGCCTTTTTGTCCTGTGTCAGAATTTCCACTAGGCATTGGGGACAGCAGGGAGATAGCAGAGAAGCTAAGCTGCAGAAACTTGAACTACAAAATTAGAAGAAGGGCTTTCTTCAGGTTTGTTGTTTTAATAGTGGAGCCCCTGGGGATAGGGCCCGGCTGAGGACCATGCCAGAATTCAGGAAGAAGATTGTTTTCCATCTGGTCTCAGAATTCTAGACTCCTGTCCTCTAGATGTGACTGCTCTTGGGGTACCCTAGAGCAAGTCTTGCCCTTTGCTGAGTCTTGGATTCTCTTTTTATGTCTCCAAGAATTACCTTGAATGTCTGGAAGGATGCCCCAGTCCTTACCACCTCACTCTCAGATCGAATGTGTGTGTGTCTGGGGCTGGATGAGGGGGGCATTCTGGAAATGCTCAGAGACACTTGGTAGACCATAGGTAGAAAGGTCATGAGGGGAGAGGCAGAAAGGTCAGTGGCCGATCTGAGGCACCCAGGGTCCCAGATAACTACAATTTCCTAAAATTCAATACCTACATTTCAAATCTCTCCTGTTTTCTGGCTAAGGCCTCCTTGTCCCAAAGAATAGGCAGGACCTCGCTTGTGGTAGGAGGTAGCAGGGGGCATCTGATGGAGAAGCATAAGAAGGCAACTAAGAGCCAGAAGGAACCTAGACAGCCCTGCCAGGATCCAGGAACCCTACTATCCCTCTTGCAGCAGACAAACTTGCATTGGTGCTTGGGCTTGCTGGGGTTGATGGCAGGGTGGTGAGAGAATACACAGGGATCCCTTTCTCCCTGCCCCAACTCAGGGGTCTGAGTCTGGAACCACAATGGCAGGCTTCTCCTCATCCTTCCCAGCACAGGATAAGAGAGGTGGGAGGTAAAGTGTTGAGACTCTCTACTGGTGGATGGAATCATCAGTTACCTCTGGCAGTGCATTCTAGGATCAGGGCTTTCAGGAAGTGGTGGCATTTTGTGATGTCACTGGGTAGCACTAGGTGGTACAGAGATGAGCTCCCTGGGAGAGAACAGTGCTAAGTTCTGTCATATTAATAGATATTCCAGGAACACCAAACAAGCAGACAAAAACCTGTTACCAAATAATTCAGGGAACTGGGTTAAACAAAGTTCAATAGATTTTACTACTGTAGGACTTCTCTCTTTATTACACTAACATGCACTGTGAATCTCTAAGAAAAAGACATCATGTGGAATCTCTTCCAAAGCTTATTTTAATAGGAAGTCTTTATGCATGGCATATGTCAAGATTAATGGTATGCAGAACACATTTTGTATCCTATCCATGAGTCACATGGGAAATCACCTTCCAGACCTTTCTCTGTGAGGTCTCCCTGTCCACTGTGCCCTGATCAACCCTTCACCCCTTCACTGTCTTTACTTCCCTCATTTCCCTTAAGCAGACAGATGTCCAGGTCTCTGGTCCACAGCTTCAGACATGACAAGGAAGAGGCTCAGCATGAAGGTGAAACTGAGGAAGGCCAAGGGAAAGCCAGGCCAAGAGGCACTCGTTGGTGATAGTCACGGGAGAGAGGTGATCAGTGGAGCGAGGGACTGGGCTGAGTTTTGGTTGTATTTATTTTAGAAGCAGCCATCATTCACCGAGGGGGAGAGAGGAAAGGAAGAGAGGGGAAGAGAAGAATGGGGAGGGATATTTACACGTGTGAAGCAAAGGCCAAGCCAGAGGGCCGAAAGCTGCCACCCCCTGATGAGCCTCCACCTGCTGGCATAGCTCCCTCTGCCCTCAGCAGCAGTTCTCCATCCAAGGAGGGTTGGGGGTTCCCAAAGTGATTCCCCTCTGGCTCTACACAATGGCTTCCCTCCAGCCTGGGAGCCCCCGGCTGCTGACAGATGAGGGTCACTGAGGGGAAGCCATACGTCTCCAGCCCAGGGGGGCGCCCAGCTTCAGAAGCTTCCAGAATGAGATCCACATCAGACAAGGCCACCAGGGCCTGGGTAGAATCGCAGGAGCTCTTCTCCAGCTCCCCGGCCGCAGCATAGGCTAGGGGCCCTGAGGCGCCTGCGCGGGGCCTAAGCCGCCGAAGGTCATCCCGGAAGTGGGGGTTGAAGAGCAGGTAGAGCAGTGGGTTGAGGCAGGCAGGCAGCGGCAGCACCACCAGCAGGACAGACTTGACGGCCTCGGGCGTGACAGGCAAGAGGCCCAGCATGGAGGCGAAGCTGAGGAAGGCCACGGGACAGTAGAGGAGCCCGTCTGCGAAGATGAGCCAGGCCACGTGCCTCACCATGGCGCAGTCCCACACGGCCTCAAAGTCGCCCCGCGGCAGGTCACAGTAGAGTTTGATGTAGGCACCGGCCACGACCAGGAAACAGAAAGAGTTCATCATCACCAGGGCCACTGCGAAGCCCAGGGCTGCTGGCTGGCCCTCAGGCGGCGCGTAGGGCAGGCAGAGTGGGGAGGCCCCGTATTCTCCCACTGAGGCCAGGGGCAGCGCGGCCGCCAGCCCTGCCAGTGCCAGGCAGCCCAGGACCCCAGCTCGAACGCTGCCCAGGGAGGGAGACTTCCCATAGGCCCGGACGCAAGAGACAGAGACGCTGCACTGCACTGCGGCCAGAGTGAGCAGCAGCACCGACGCCTCCGACCCAAGTACTGCCAGGAAGCCAGTGGCCCTGCAGCCCAGCCCCATCTCCCAGCGGGCTCCGTACTCGGAGAACTGGCCAAAGGTCAGGGCATCGACTGAGGCTAGAAGGCCACAGGAAATGCCAGTCAAGGTGTTGGCGCCTGCAATCGCACCTACCACAAACTTGACCGGGGGTAGGGGGACAGGGCCGCCAGCGAACACCGTCAGCAGCACCAGTCCATTGCAGAGCACAGAGAGCAACACGATGGCCCACACGGCCAGGCGGATGCCCCAGCTTTCAAAGAGGTGCTCACAGGGCTTGAAGGGGCCTGTAGGAAAGAAGATGAGACATTAACCCTGGGCCAGAGGATGTTGAGACCAGGTCTTGAGGACCAAAGTCAGCCTCTGTACTCAGAGAATTTCCAGTCAAAAGGGGATGAACATGGCCCCTGCCCTCGGAAAACTCCCAGTCTAAGGGAGGCTGACCCAGTTTCTGGCCCCGGAGAACTCCCAGTTGGGGGGTCTCTCACCTTAGAGAACCCCCAGCTGGGCTTGTGGGGAGGAGCAGTGGGACATACACGACTCTTCTTCCAAAGAGCTGCAAGTGGGGTGAACTCTAACCCTCCTCTCAGTACACCAGAACGTAGAGCGCATATAGGCCGGGCACAGTGGCTCACAACTGTAATCCCCGCACTTCTGGAGGCCGAGGCGGATGGATCGTCTGAGGTCAGGAGTTTGAGATCAGCCTGGCCAAAAAGCAAAACTCCTTCTCTACTACAAATACAAAAAATTAGCTGGCCGTGGTGGCGCGCACATGTAGTCCCAGCTACTTGGGAGACTGAGGCAGGAAAATCATTTGAACCCAGGGGACGGAGGTTGCAGTGAGCCGAGATTGCTCTACTGCACTCCAGCCTGGGCTACAGAGCAAGACTCTCAAAAAATAAATTAAAATAATAATAATAATAAAATAAAATAAAAAATAAACACAAACACGGTACAAATTAATACAGTACAAACCCAGATATTGAGGAAATGTTAAGTGAAGGACAGCACTGGAAAGAAAGGAAAGACAGGCTGCCATCAAGGAGTGGAGAAGGTATCAGAATTGGAAGATACGGTGGGTAGGGACAGAGGTGTGAGGGACTGCCCAGACAGTAACCAGTCTATGCCTGAGGCTCTGTTTCTTTCAGTCAGTCCCCAGTGATCCACTAAGGCCTCCACCGTGGGAGAGTTCTGACCAAATATTACACCAGGCTGGCTCTCCCTTGCTCTGTGAGAGGGGTACAGACCACATTGAATATTTGTCAATCAATCAGTATTTGGGAGGTAAAGTGTCTCAAGTACAGTAAATCAAAATACAGATGACTTCTGGGGTTTTCCAACCTGGGTCCACACGAGATGCCTGAGGTCCTGGTGTTTTCCATCCCTCTCTCCAAAGTCTGTTCCTAAATCACCTTGTAACTTTGGAAATATTATTTCTTCATTTTCTTTGGCTTTTGACTCTTGTTCTTCAGTGTGTTTCTAGGTAGCATGGGAATTTGAGAGGCTTTTGTGGGAGCTATTTTTAAACCATTTTTTCTTATTACCAAATATAATAGGTGATAATTGTAGAAAATTTGAAAATATAACATGAAAAAATTTAAATGACATGATACTTCACCTCTCAGAGATAACTCATTATCTTGGTATGTTTCTGTCCAGTCTTTAAAAAATACATACATACATATAGGTTTTTAAACTAAATTAAGATTTTACTGCTGCTATCATTTGGGTATGGTTTGTCTCCACCAAAACTCATGCTGAAGTGGAATCCCCAATGTGGCAATGTTGGAGGTAGGGCCTAGTGGGAGGTATCTGGATCATGGGATCCCTCAGGAACAGATTAATGTCCTTCTGTGGGGGTGAGTGAGTTCTCAATCAATCCAGGGAATGGATTAGTTCCCTAAGAGTGGGTTGTTAAAGGGAGTCTGGCTTTTCTTTCACCCTGTGATCTATTTGCACTCCCCTTCTGCTTTCCACCACAAGTTGAAGCAGCCTGAGGCCCTCATCACATGCAGCTGCCCAATCTTGAACCTCCCAGCCACCAGAATTGTGAGTCAAACCAACCTCTTTCCTTTATAAATTACCTAGCCTTAGGTGTTCTGTTATAGCAACACAAAGTGGACTAAGACAACTGTATATGCGTTTCTCTTTCTCTTTAAGCTACATTTTTATCAAGCAGACTTTCCCAAATTTTTCCCCAGAAGATATCTTTATATTATTCAAAACATATTTCATGTACCATGAAATGTACCATAATTATTTGACCATTTGGTATGAATTATTTTAAAAGCAAGCTCAAGTTGGACTTTGTCTTTTGGAACTTCCTTTTTTATGTCATCCCTGCGGATTACTGGTTTTCAGAGGTGAAATTTCCATGGTATCGTGAATGCAGCATGTGTGTTTTTCCAAGTCAGAAGCAGCACCTGCTTCCTCCAGGTCGGGTTAGTGTTCTGGCCCCGAGCTGGCACTAGAGGGCGTGCTGTTGTCACCAAGCACTGAGAACTCGGGCTGGGCAAGGTCAGGCAATCACTCTATAGGCTTTAGAGAGGGTAAAGGGAGAAGGCAAGGGTCCTGGGCCAGAGAAAGCTGGAAAACAGGAAAATGGAGGTGGAATGAAATGGAAGAAGCACACTGTTCATTACTTTCTGTCCATTCTGACGAGTTCCCATCCTTGCCTAAGTAGCATGCTGCTTGCTACCTTCTGTGGCCCGTTAGCATTTTATATGCAAGGGAAGTGACTTCCTCACTCTAAACATCTCCAGTTGAATTGCACCAAAGAGAAAGAGAATTTTCTTTTTTGCTTTTTTATAGCAAGATGAATTTAGGTTAGACGCTAAAGGAGAGTTCCCCAACTGTAAGGGTTAGATGGTGCTGTAAGGAGTTGCCCAGGAATACTATGGAGTTTTTCCACTGTGCAGAGTTTTAACAGAGACTGTAATCTTCCTGGGATGGAGTAGGGAGGGATGGAGAAGGTGACCTTTCGGAGTCCCATCTGGCTCTAGGATTCTGTGGTATGGGTCTTAGACTGAGGGATTACTCAAAAGCAGTCCTATGTGCCACCCTGAGCAATAGGGTCAAGGCATTCTTTCCTGCTTCTCTCCTGTGTGACAGTAGTTTTCTCCTGGATGCACAAATGCTAATTGGCTGATTGCTTGACTTCGCCTCCATTCATGCTACTCCCCTCAAGCAGCCACCCAAGGGAAAGAACTCCAGTTCCTTCCCCAGGAATTATGAAAGGAGGGCCCTCCTGCAGCAGGCTGGGAGTCAGGCAAAGAATGTGGCTGCAGACATGCCTGGCTGAACTAATACCTCAACTAGGTGTTTGGGTGCCCTTTCTCCATTCCCCCTTGTCCCCATTCCCCAGACACCACCTCACCTGGAGTAGGGCTACACTGGACACTGGGGTGTGGCTTTGAGTCCTCCATCTCCAGCTGGAGCTCATCTAGGTCCAGGTCATCTGAAAGGAGAGAAAGTGATGCAGGGCCCTGGGTCTTGGTGTCAGTCAAGCCCTACCTTTCTCCAAATGCCCTCTCCTTTCAGTTGTCTCCTACTAACTCTTCTCAGCCCTGGTCATTCCAGCAACCCTGCACATCCATTTCTACCCTTGGGGGTAAAGATTTGGTCAGCTTCCTATTATCCACATGTGGATAATAGGATAATAGGAAATGTTTGCACAGCAAACATTTCACCTAGACCTTCTCTTTCTATTAGTCAGGGCTCTGTGTCCTCTCCAGTTGGCCTTACCCACAAGTGCTGCTTCGAGTTGGAGTGGAAGCTCTTTTAATAATGTATGCTAGTGATCACACATTTCTCTACTCTGGCTGGGCTGTCACTGTAATTTTGTGTACAGTTGTGAAAACTACACATTAAGAAAAACATTAGTGAGCCAGATTGTGTTCAGATGTGAACGAGTGAACTAGGGGGGAGAGAGCAGAAGCCATTTGTGAGTGAAACAGTCAAAGCAACTGGGCAGTGTTTAACTTGGAGGAGGTAAGAGTGAGTGGGGATATGATGGCTGTCCTCAAAGGGCTGAAGGACTGTTAGGGGTAAAGGAATTCAACTTCTACATGCTGTTTTGCCCCAGAGGGTAGAACCAGGATCAATGGATGGACTGTAGAAGGAGGCAAATTATGATTCGAATGGAGACACTCTACTTCTTCCTAACAAGAGTAAGTTCCCACAATTAGAGCTGTCCAAAAAAGGAACACCCCAGCTTCAACAGGTGCAGAGTAGGTCCACATCTGCTGAGTGCAATTCTGGCACTGGGCAAATTCAGAAGAATTTCAGGGATGAATAAGATATGGCCCTGCTCTCAAAGAGCTTGTGCAGACTAATAAGGAAACAAATTGTCATGCTACAATGAGTGGCATCAACTAACAGATTTATTTCCTAGATAGAAGGGAATAATTTGAATGTTTCTAGCATAAAGAAAAGACAAACATTTAAGGCAAAGGACATCCTGATTACTCTGATTTGATCTTTATATACATTATATGAATGTATTAAATAATCACACATGCCCCCCCAAATACATACATCTATTATATATCAATTAGAAAAAAATTTTCAGCTAATAGATTTACTGAACAACAAGAGTTAACATTTCTTGAGTTCTTATTCTGTACCAGGTACTGTGCCCAGCCAGTCCTCATCTTCATGGTCCCATTAACCCTCACAGCAGTCACACGAGGCAGGTGACAGATAAGGAGACTGAGGCTCATTGAAGTTAGGTGTCTTACCCGCAGCCTCACAGCAATAGACTAGAATTCAGATGCAGGTTTGTCTGACTACAGAGCCCAGATGTTTAACCATTATGCTTTCCCAGGCAAGCAACCAATTGCTTTGGGGGGTCAGGGTGTGGGGAGGGTTCAGGAGATTTACGGGTGCATGAGCTGAACATAATTTGTCACTGATGATACTAAACAGAAAGTCTTCAATGTGAGAGAAAGCATTTCTACACTGAGTCAGAGGCTGGACTAGATCATCTTTAATGTTCTTTTCAATTCTAAGTCCAGGTTTTATGCTTCCTTTTTTTTTTTTTAGACGGGGTCTCCCTCTCTTGCCCAGGCTGGAGAGCAGTGGCGTGATCTTGGCTCACTGCAAGCTCCGCCTCCCGGGTTCACGCCATTCTCCTGCCTCAGCCTCCCAAATAGCTGGGACTACAGGTGCCCACCACCACACCCAGCTAATTTTTTGTATTTTTAGTAGAGACGGGGTTTCACGGTGTTAGCCAGGATAGTCTTGATCTCCTGACATCGTGATCCGCCCACCTTGGCCTCCCAAAGTGCTGGGATTACAGGCATGAGCCACTGCACCCCGCCCTACACTTTTTTTTTTTTCTTATTCATTATTGTGGTGTTTCTCAAACTAGGGCCTGTGAACTCTAGGGCGTTGCAGACATGCTGGAGGTCCACAAATTCTATAAGAATTTTGAAATGAGGAATCTAGAACATTTTATAATCTATAAAGACAAAACATTTTTTTACCGTGATAATCCATCATTGAAAAGCTTTTTAAAGAATAAGACAAGTTTCTCAAGTCAGACTGGGAAATGTGTCTGAGGACCCAAGTTTGGGAAAGAATGGCTTGTCTTCAAAAGGTAACTGTACAATCTTCAGGTTTAAGAGATAGCACCCTGTGGGCTCTTCCTCCATCAGGCAGAGCAATGGATAGGTGACTCTGTTTGTTGCACTTGTTCCAACTTTGGTTCACAAAGTCTGTTTCCTGTGTGGATCCTTCCTCCCCACTTAAAGGGTAAACACCATCAGTTGGGAGTTTTCCCAGGAGGCAGGAAGACTGTGAAGCTGCCCCTGGCCCAGACACCATCAGGGCGGGTAGGAGGCTGAGTTGTGCCCACAGAGTCCTGGCATTTCCTCCTCTCTACCTTTCACTCCCTGCCCGCCCCTGCTCTCCAGAATGGAGCTCAGCAATTCTTTGAAATCAAAATGCATGAATGAAATGCAAGAGGTGAAACCCGTGGACTCTGTCTGAGGCTGGGAAAGTCACAGCCAAGGTGTTAAGTAACCACTCTTCAAACGAGGAGGAAATCGAATCTGGCTGGAGCAGCAGCTCCTGGCTTTCCTTCTCGAGGCTCATTAGCTCCCACAGGAAGTGGGGGGCCCTGCCCTGGCTCCCATTACAGGCGGCAGGCAGCCCACGATCTTGACGCCCTGTGGTTCTCCAAGACCTAAGCCCGGTGGAAAGTTTCACCTTGAGGAAGGAAAGTTTCCATTCCCCCTTCCAGCCCCCTGAGGGAGTGTACAGCAGACATCCGGGAATGTCCCCCGGGGACAGCCGTCTGCCGGCCCAGAGCCAGCCAGGCTGCTGGGCTGCTCCTCATCGGGTCCTCATACCCTCCCTAGGAGGTGTGTTAATACATTGGGAAGAAGGCTCTCAGAGACCCCCAGGTTGCCTGCCCACCATTTGCCCTCCATACACTGTGCCCTGGACTCCACAGTTGCACTCTCCCTATACATGTACACCAGAAGGCACCAGTCCTCAGTAGTAGTGGTGAGCATACTTCATCATTTATGGAATCTTTTAGTCTTCCCCAACAGCCTATGAGCTATCCATTATCTTTCTTATTTACTTATTTATTTATTTAGTTTTTTGAGACAGAGTCTCACTCTGTCACCCAGACTGGAGTTTGCAGTGGTGCGATCTCAACTCACTATGACCTCCACCTCCTGGGTTCAAGCCATTCTCCTGTCCCAGCCTCCTGAGTAGCTGGGACTACAGGCGCATGCCACCATGCCTGGCTAATTTTTGTATTTTTGGTAGAGACGGGGTTTTACCATGTTGGCCGGGCTGGTCTTGAACTCCTGACCTCAAGTGATCCACCCACCTTGGCCTTCCAAAGTGCTGGAATTACAGGCATGAGCCACTGCACCCAGCCAATTATCTTTCTCATTTAAAGATAAGGAAAGTGAGGCTCAGTATGATTACATGACTGGTCCAATGCAATCCAACTGCTGAATGTAGTAGTTGGGTTTGGACCTCAGTTCTGTCTACACTGTCATGAGATGTTTTTCTTACATGTTTATATTTGATTTTTGTTTGTTTGTTTATTTTCTCCATTGAAATATGGTGGAGAGTGAGAGATGGAAAAAGAATACCCCAAAGCAGAGGACCCCTACTCTCTCCCTCCTAATTCTGCTTGTGTTCTGTAATATGGGCAGAGGGAGAAGGAAGCCCTTTTCTCTGCCCTTAGTATCTAAGACACCACTTAGTAAATGATCCCTCAGAACCCCCTTGACTGCCTGCCTCCAACATGTGCCTTTTACCCTAACTCTTCCAGAAACACAGATGGCCCAAGATAGCTTGCACTCGATAGGCCATTCTCAGTGAAGGTCTCTTGCACCTGGTGGCCACGGAAGTCTCACTTTCAGACTCATGGGGCAGACTAGAGGTGCAGCATGGACTTGGATAGCAATAACACTGCACTGTTCCTTTTGGTTCTAGGACACATTATGAGGGGATTTGTTTTTTCTGGAAGTAGGTTTAATTCAATTGATTTAATTAAATCATATTGGCTCAGATTGATAAAATAAGGGGTCTGTCTTCTCTGAGAACACCCTGAGGTTGAAAGAGAAGAAACATGTGGACCATAAGGGGAGGGTTAAGTGAGATGGTGCGTGAGAGGCACTTTGTGAACTGCAAAGGGCTAGGCAGATATTGAGACATTACCACAACCATTGTTGCCATCATTACTTCGTCCCAAGCACCGCTGGGTGTAGTCTTAGAGAGACAAAGTGCAAACAGAAGTAGAGTTTCCTCCCAGATCACGGGCAGCTCCTCCCACCTCTGTGGGGCTTCCCTCCACAGCCACTGTCAGATTCCCTCTCCGGTCCCCCAAGCATCCCTTCTAACTTCCTCTCCAGAGCCCACCACCCTCCCCAGCCCAGGGCCCCCAGTCACTCACAGTGGTTCTCTGCTTGTCTGGAAAGGAGGCCAAGCGGCCGTTTTGAAGACTCCTCATCATCAAGGTGAAGGTCTTCAGCCTCCCATTGCCCAGAGGCCTTGAAGAAGCTGGCACACATCCCATAGGGACAGCACTGGTAGGCATAAGGCACCTCCAGGATCCTGGTGGGGGAAAGACGGGCAGGTGGGCTGCCTCGGCATCTTTGGGGTCTGAGACCTAAGTCTGATTTAAGAGATCTCCAACCCAGGGGCTGGGCACTCAGTGCCTGTCCTTCAACTCCCAAGTTCCCTGTTCATTGTGCTGGCAGCCTCCTAGGCATTCTTCGTAAGGGCCTTGTAGCCTGACTCCTGATCTGAAGGGCTCTGGAGGCGTTTCTGTCTTTCTTTGTTCATCTTGGCAAGTGAGATGGGGAAAGAAACGTTCTGCCCATTGTTTAAGGAGTCCTCTCTGCTGGCTCAGAGCGGGGAGAGGCTTCCCCAAGGTCACACAGCACTGCCAGTGCTCTGCTTCTCCTCCCAGGCAGCGCCTCCTCTTTTATATTTAAGGAGACAGGGATTCTCCTGGTGATTCTTCACTCTGGCCCTCAGTGAGGCCTGCATCCTACCCTCCCCCATCTCTGGGCACATTGGAGCTGGATTTGGTGCCCTCTGAGGGTGAGTGCAGAGGCCCTAAGGGCATCTCATTAGTGTGCAGCAGATGAGGCTTGGGCCACACAGGCTGCACCACTGCTGCTGCATGGAAGAGGCCTGGATGTCATTAGCACCACGGCCTGGCTGTGCAGCTTGTTTTCCACCCATCAGTGTCCTAGGCTCTACCCTGATTCCAGGGGCTCAGATGCTGCCCAAGTGAGGACAGACAATCTAGACATGTGGAACCAGGTGAGGCACAAGGAGGGCTAGGGGGTCTTCACATCATCTTACTTCTATCCTCTCGGGTCCCAGTGCTCACTAGCGTTGGTGCTTGGGACAGGGTAAAATGCCACCAAGGAGATAAGGAGGAAGGAGAGGCATGAACCAGGCCCCATTCGGTCTGTAGGCGGTCAGGTGAGCCCTTCCACTAAATCTTGGTCAAATCTAAGCCTCTAGGCTCTTCTCAGGGTGGAACCGTCTGGCTTTCTCCCTGTCCCTCCAGGGCCTGCAGCTGGCCTATCCAGGTATTGGGGAAAGCCAGTCTCTCACCTCAGTTTTGGGAAACTGTCCTTGGAGAAGGCCTGGGAGAGAGCCATGTTCCCTTTGAGCTTCAGATGCATCAAGCCCCCAAGTCCAGCCAGGGGCAGTGTGGTCAGCTGGTTGTCTGTCAGGTCCCTAGGACAGTGGATGGTCAGGGTTATTGGCAGTCAGTGGGATTGCTGAGGGGGCAGGGTTGTGCTGAGGATGTGGCCAGTGTGCCTGGGATGGAAGCAAGAAGAGAGGAGCAAAGGACAGGAGAGAAGCTTAGAAGAGAGTACTGAATGCCGAGGGAAGAGGGCAGCCAAGAGTTGCTAGAGGCACCATCTGCAGGTTGTTCATTCTTTTATTCACTCATTCATTCAATACATAATGGTGCCAACTATGTACCAGGGACTGTTCTGACTTAATGCCAAGCTATCCCAATTTGTAGGTAACAGAGCTCCCTCAACCACTTAGTTCCTGTGCCCAGGTCTAAGTGCCATCCAGGAAGCCCTGCCCACCCCCTTGGGGAACCTTCCTGTTGTTGTTTATCCCCATCCCCCTGCCTTTCCTCTGACATTTCTGATGATATAAGAGGCCTGAGTCTGGGACTAGACAGAGCTGGTCATCTGGCTACAAGCAGGGATTGGGTCATCCATTCCATCTTGTAGGGCTTGCTTTGTAGCCAGAAGTGAGGACATGCATGTTCTTCTACTGGAGACACGTTAGAGGAAGCCCAGGGTTCCAAACCAAACATGAAGACCACAGACTGTGCGTCGTGGAAACAGCCCTGGACTGGAAGGCAGGAAACCTGGCGCTGTCACCAACTTCTGTGTAACTAAGGGGAGCTGCAAATCTGCCTGAGCTTCAGTGTCCTCATCTTTCAAAGGGATAAAAATATCCACCCTACCTATCTGGCAGGACTAGAGCAAACAGGAGAGGGAAGATGGAGGTGAGAGTTTTGCAAAGCCACGGCCCCAGCCTGAGGAGGAACTTGTGTGCCCACTGGGAGTCCTGGCCCTTGGCTTTGAGCAAACTTCTCCTGCTGGGCCTTGGAGGCCTCACCTGTGAAGTGAAGCGGGTGGGGCTAGATGGTCTCTGAGGCCAGGGCCAGAGCTAGCCCAAAGGAGTCTTTGTGTTAACCAGAAAAAGGCCCAGTCTAGGTAGATGTGCTTTTAGGACTCACAGCTTGGCAAGGATGTCAGCTCCCTCTTGGGCAGGAGCCCTTGCACAGTGAATAACCTGCCCCACAGTACATGGCAGCTGCAGCAGAGGCCCCTTCCAGCCCTGACATAATGACCATATAGCCAACACTGCTCACTTTCTGTTTATATCCCATGTAATTCGAAGGACCTGAGGTCCCCTGCTGCTTCACAGAATGGCAGTCCTCTACAGCAATGCTCAAGCAGGGAACCCCTGAGCTCTCTGAGACCCTGGCTCCCACATCTACTTCTACCCTCCTATGTGTGAAGGGATTCCAGGACCAATACATCCTCTTTATCGGTGGATAGAGAGGATGGGGGTGGGACCCAGGCAGGGGAGATGAGGAGGGCTGAAGCTGCCAAAACACTGCAGAACATTAGCAGATGATATTCCAGAGCTTGCAAGGGGCAGGCTCTCTGTTTATCAGGCCCTACACTCTGTCAAACAGATTGTCAGAATGATTGATTAGGCTGAGGCCCATCTCCTTGGGATATACATGTTCCTGCTCTGGGGTGGCCCTTCTGCCCCCATTGGCCAGCCCATAGTCCCGACTGGCCCCCAGCATCCTGGAGAAGAATGCCACAGGCACTTACAGCTTGACCAGGGAGCGCAAGGTGGAGAAGGCCTCGGGGTGGATGGACCGGATGGCATTCCAGCTAAGATCCCTGCAGGTAGAGAGGGTGTGACAGGAGGGGATAGTAACATATAGAGGACTCACTGTTCCCATCACAGGCTCTCCCTCACATACTCCCATCTGACCTGCCCCCAGTAACAGTAACCTTAGCCTTTTGGGGAAGGTACCTGCTGCTGCCCAGCTCCTGAGCTGGCTGTGGCCCCAGGAACAGGGACATGACAGCTTGGTTCCAGAGCCTCAAGACCTCCTGGGTACCAGCTAGAGAAGCGTGTGTGTGTGCTGGGGATGGGGGCTACAGAGCTGGGAGGCGATGTGCATGTCACGTTTGCTTAAATTGTACACATGTACTATGACAATGAGCATGCCTGGCAGAGGGACATGGTGGCTCCTCCATGGCCCACCCCTGGATGTGGGTACTCACAGGGCTTGCAGTGAGCTCAGCTGTCTGAAGGTGTCAGCTCCAATTTCCCAGATGCGATTGTGTTGGAGGCCGCTAGAGCAGCAAGAGAGGCTGGATGAGTCGGCAGGCTCAGACCCTGGCTCCGCTCCATGCCCCCCGAGCACTGGGAGGAAGAAAGTAGAGCCCCCCACTTCTCCTGGCACAGGAAGAAAGGGCCCAGCCCGAGGAAGTCACCAGAATTAAAGGGAGCACAAGGGGATCCGGTTGCCTTGGGTAAGTGGGTCAGGAGACAAAGCCACAAAACCATCCCCATGGCCCAAAAGGGAGTCAGCTTCCAGTGTTCCCACTGGGCCTGGCTCCCAGCCCAGCCAGACTGGCCCCCACACCTCCCATCACCATGGGTCCTCCAGACCCTAGCCCAGAAGCAGAGCACCGCCCAACCCAAGTGACTGGCCCAAGCTGGGAAGCAGAGCTCAGTAGACTGGTTGTCTGAACGGGAGATGGACCCTGGACCTCAGTCATGCAGAAGGCTCTCCTTCCCTTGGCACCTAGACAAACAGGAGACCCTCATACCTCTACCCTGCCCCAGCCCCAAAAGCTATGGTCCTGCCTAGAAGTAGGGGACAGACACAGGGAGGCTCAAGAGGCCATGCTGACTTGAGAAAACAGGAGCTGGGTTAACAGAGCTTAGAGAATTTTTCAAATGATATTTTATTTGTGACCTTTGAATCCCAGGCTTGTTCTTCCACATATGATTGTCTATGTCTGTGTATAACATGCAAACATACACACATATGCATGTGTGTGTTTACGGGGGTATGGAAAAGGAGAGAGCATCCTCCAAAATGCAGGGTGCTTGCAATTACTTAAAGCCTTCTTGGGTCCAGCCCACTGGTCCCTGATGTGATCCTGTCCCTCCACTGGTCGTAATCACTACTGCATTTCTGTGTTGCTACTGATTCATAAGGAGCGGCCTTGAGACTTCTTTTAGGTACCAGCTCCTGGGTCTGTCTTCTATTGTGAGTCCTAGGGCCATAGTGCAGGCCTCTGCCAAGCTCTCAGCCCTAAACCCCGGGTTCAACAAACTCAGAAAAGAGAAGGAAGCAGTGTCAGAGTTTGCATTGGCCCTTACTGATGCCCTGCAACATGCCTCCCTGCAGGACTTTCTCAGGGTCTGGCTGGTATGCCTTTGCCTCTTCCCCACCCCAGACTCACATTTCCTCCAATTTCTGACACCTGTGTAGGCTGGGCAGCTCCTCAATTTGATTGTGAGACAGTTCCCTGGGGAAAAGAGAAAGGCCAGGGCCGGGGTGAAGTGGTGGCTATGTGAGGGCTGTGGTGGGGCAGGGGGCTCTGGCCAGGGCTGTGCTTTCCTGTCAAGCAGCCAAAGGCTGTGGGGTCCCCACAGGGACATGGCTGTTGAGGCATCTCACACCAGGGCACCAGTCTCCTCAATTTGTTTTCTCTGCATTTCCTCCTACTAAGTCCCACTCCTCACTGGGCCTAGATGGGGCTACCTTATCCCGTGATGGCCTGAGGAAACCTGGTAGGGTCCTGGAGGAAGATGAACAGGAAGTGAGAGGGGGGTGGTGAAGAGGAAAGAGGCAAAGAGTCGGGAAGAAGGGCACTGAGCCAGGCAGCAGAGAACACATTGGACCTCACTGAGCAATGCCAACCCAAGCACCTGTAGTCACCATTTATGGAGCTGGCAGGAAAGATCAGAGCTGGAGGCCCTTAGGGATCATCTGGCCCAACCCTTTCACTCGGCAGATGAGAAACCTGAGGCCCACAGAGGGGACAGGACCTGCTAAAGGACATACACCACTCAGTGGCAAGGATGAATCTGGAGCCTGTGTCTCTGGACCCCCAGTCTAGGGCTGTTTCCATACACTGTATGTTGGTCCATTCATCTTGAGCTGTGGGGCTATGGTCCCTGATGAGGAGCCTCAGACTCAAGTTGGAGTCCAAGGAAAGAGGAAAACTCCCCTTGACTTCAGAGGCCACTTAAGTACCTCCACAGGCACAAGATCCCAAGAGGGGATTAATTTTCTTGTGTAAATTAGAGTAATTATGTCATTTATTGGTATTATGCACTAGGTGCTTTACATGTTTTTTTCAACCCTTACAAATTGACTTACATTTTATAGATGAGGATATTGAAGCTCAGAGACATTAAAGAGTGAGTGAAAATCAATACAGCTAGTAAGTGGCAGAGCTGCACTTCAAACCCAGTCCTTCTGGGATAGGCTCTCAGCAGGAGCCTATGCTGCCCCACTCTCCAGGAAGGGAAGTGACCAAGTGGGACAGAAGCAGGAGAGGCCTTCTGTGGGACATGGGGGCAGGGGCACAATGCCAAGACTGTAGAATGCTTGTGAGCACTCACAGGACTCGGAGCCTGGGCAGCTGTTGGCACATCCCCGATGGGAGCAGCCGGATGCCTGCGCGGGTCAGGGTCCTGCAGGGAGAACAGAGACAGAGCTGGCACCAGGCCCGGGGCCCTGCCATTCCCAGCCACCCGGCTCCAGCTCTGGACCTGATACTGTCGTGGGATGACGAAGTTAACAAAAGAGAGAAATGGAGGGAGAGACAGGGCAGGGGGAGGGGCTGTGGGGACAGAAATGAGCAGACACTGGCATCTGAGCACCAAGCTCCCTTGGGCCTAGAGGAGCTGGGGGAGGGGAGTGGAGCGAGAGGGCCACAACCCAGGGCTCTGCTTGGCAGACTGTGCTTGCACGTCCAGCCCTGCTCCAGCCATCTCCATCCCATCCCCCCTCCATGTCTTATAATGGTCTCAAGCAGCACTGGGCCTGTAGGACAGGGACACAAATCTTCTCTGGTGAAGGGACCTTAGAGACAGGGGGATGTCCATGGGCAAGTGTAGACAAAAAAACACCATAGTGGGACCATGGGAACCAGGCACAGAGTTTGGTCCCTGTGCCTCAGAGGAGGGAGTAGAGATGGGAAAGAAGGGAAGAACCAGGTGCTGGGCTGGAGACGACTGTGGGGCAGATTGGAGAGCAGGCCTGGCTTTGGGTAGGGTGTCCCAGGAAGGACTCAAGGCCAAGGTCATCTTTGGGGACTGACTACTTCCTCATGGAAAATTTTCCACGTGCCAGTGAATCTAGCGGGGAGACAATGGAAGCACAGAGGACAGCCCCAGTCCCAGCGGTGCCATGAATGAGCTTTGCGGTGTGGGGCCGGGCAGTCGACTTCCTGACACTTACTCTGGGTGTTTGCTCGATAGTTTCATTTCATTCATTTAAATGTATCGAGGGCCTACTGTGCTTCGACACTCCTGCCCTCTACGCCACAGGATATAAGAATAGAAAATACAAGAACGTCTTTGTTGGATCAAGCTTCAGAAAGGCAAAGAAGATGGGTTTTCACAACCCTCCTCTCCATCACTTCAACCCTCAATGTATCTGTGGCTTGGGGTTAGGGGCTCTGAATTCATACCTGAAAACCCCAAGCATGATAAAGAGAGAAAGACCAGTCTCCTTGCTGCCATCCCATCTGCCACCTCCTGACCTTGCCTGTGGGCAGTGCTACATCAGGAGGAAGGGGATGGAGCCAACAGTAGAGACAGGCTGGATAAAAGGGAAGCAAGGAACCTAGACAGCCTTCTAGGGGCAGGGAGTGGAAGAGCCCTTGGGAATGAAGCTGGGGCAATAGATAAAGTGGAGGGAGAGAAGCCACTCACAGAATCTCCAGGCTGGTGGTGCCTTTAAGATCTGGAAACTCCTGGATGTCCGTGGCACCATTCAGAGATCTGGAAACAGAGACAATGAGCTCTGAGGGGTGGAGTCAGAGCATCTCAACATCAAGACTCTCAATTCTCCATTTCGTCTCCCCTCCGGGACTCCTTCTTTGGTAGCAATGTCATGCTTCCCTGCAGTATTCCTCAAGTCAGCTACGCAGGCCCTCGTGGAGGCTGAGCCATGCTTAGCAGGGTCCAACCAGCCGTTTGCTTGAGTTTGCTTAGCACACCCTCACCCAGACAGAGCTGGGCAACCTTAGCATTCGCGCTTCATCTTGCAAAAACCCCACAGCCAAGCAACATGGGAATGGCCTTTGGTTAATAGACAACAGCTTGGGTGCTTCTGGAGAAACCCTTGGCTGCTGGGTTTTGCTTATTAGAACCTGAGATAGGGTCTCCCCTAAATTGTCATCTGCTGGAACTTTATTAGAACTATCAGTTCTCTTAAACTGCTTTAGACTGGTGGTTTTCCTCCTCCCCACCATCTCCTATCTTACTGAGGACATGGACCCACGTGGGGCCTGCATGCAACAGCAGCGCAGAAAATTGAGTGTTGTGAAAAGTCCCGAGGAGGCAGCATGGGGTCCAGAAATGAGCCCAGAATCTGAAATTAAAGGGTTCTGGGTTCATGCCCAAGCAGGGCCTGAGTACCTCATGTTCCACCTGTAAAATGGACCAATAACACCTACCTCGCAGGGTTAGGATGAAGATGAAATGCCCTAACGAACATGAAAGTTAAGTATATGCTTTGGAGACGTCGGTTATGTTACTGTGGCGCCACAGTAGGCTGACAGCAATCCATGGAAGTTTTTTTTTTGCTGTTGTTCTTTTTTTTCCTGAGACTGAGTCTTGGTTCACTGCAACTTCAGCCTCCCAGGTTCAAGCGATTCTCCTGCCTCAGTCTCCCAAGTAGCTTAGCTGGGACTACAGCCATGCACCACCACATCTGGCTAATTTTTGTATTTCTATTTTGAGACAGAGTTTCATTCTTGTTGCCCAGGCTGGAGTGCAATGGTGCGATCTCGGCTCACTGCAACCTCTGCCTCCCGGATTCAAGAGAGTCCCCTGCCTCAGTCTCCTGAGTAGCTGGGATTACAGGTGCCCACCACCACACCCGGCTACTTTTTTGTATTTTTAGTAGAGATAGGGTTTCACCATATTGGCCAGGCTGGTCTCAAACTCCTGACCTCAAGCCATCCACCCGCCTCCCAAAGTGCTGGGATTACAGACATGAGCCACTGTGTCTGGCCCTGTGGAAGCTTTTTGAAGATGTGTGACCTGGGCTGGAAATTAGAGAATGAGAGAGGAGAAATAGAGAGCACCTTCAGGCCAAGGGTGATAACAATGGCATAGCAAAGGACCCAGGGATCTGGGTTCCAAGGCCACAGGAGAACCAGCCTTGAGAACACACCATATTCAAAACTCTTTCCCAATTATTTCTGGAAAAGCTACCATGAACAGGATAAAGTCCAAAAGGCCAGATGAAACTCCTTGACTATGGAAGTGGACCTTCTTTGCCCCTTTGAGACCTGGGAAGAAGCCACAGGTCAGGGAAGTGGAGGGAGGCTATTAAATTTAGAAAGACGTGGGAACGGGTCTAAGCAAAGCAGAGGCCTGCAGCCTTAAAGACCGTGCTTTGCAGTGGACTTGTGCCTTGCAAGGGAGAGATCCGCAGGTGGAAGGCAGGAGAGAGCAAAAAGAAGTGAGGAAAGGGGGAGGTTCAGGCTGCAGCAGCCTTCAGGAGCCAACTTACAGTGTGTGGAGTTTAGGCAGGTACTGGAATGCCGATCTTCCCACAAACTGGATTGGGTTATCATAAAAGTGTCTGGAAGAAGAAGGTCAAACACCTAATTGGGTTTTTTAGGCCTTTCTGCTGGGGCTAAGGCCAATCTCTGCTTTCTTCTCCTATCAATGTAGACCCAGGAAAGAACATGCAGGGAAAGGCAACCCCTCCCATGCTTCTGCCTCCCTGGTGCTTCCTAGGGAAGTCCCTCCTGCCTTCCCATCCTCTGTCCTCCTCCCCAAAACATTGTTCAGCATTAAGAGACCAGAGAAAGTAGTACTCACATCGTCTGTAGCAGAGGGTTCCCCATGAAGGCCTTTTCTGGGATGGCCTTGATGTTGTTGTTATGGAACCCCCTGGAAGACAACACCCGGAAACCAGTGAGGATTTGGAGAAAAGTATAGAGAGGGAGAGGCATGGAATTTTTACAGCAAGCTAGATAGTCCATAAGATAAAAGAGGCATTGGCCTGGAGATTCCAGGTTCAGATTCAAATACTGCCTGTGATTTTTCTTTTCTTTCTTTTTTTTTTTTTTTTTTTTTTTGACACAGGGTCTCTGTTGCCCAGGCTGGAGTGCAATGATGCGATCTCGGCTCACTGCAGTGCAGCCTTGACTTCCTGGGCTCAAGCGATTCTCCTGCCTCAGCCTCCTACATAGCTGGGGCTACAGGCATGTGCCACTGCACCTGGTTAATTTTTTTGATTTTTTTGTAGAGACGAGATCTCACTTTGTTGCCCAGGCTAGTCTAGAACTCCTAGGCTAAAGTGATCCTCCTGTCTCGGCCTCCCAAAGTGTTGGGATTACAGGCATGAGCCACTGTACCCAGCTGATTTTTCTTCCTGTTCAATTACACACACTTCTTTCCCTAACAAGTGTGAAAAGAGTGAGGGATTGAGACCTTGCTGCAGGCCTCAGGAAGCCTGTGGGAGCAACTCAAGAGCAAGAGGCTGAGTTCAGGCCCCAGGAAGGGAATCCTCTCCTTAGTCACTTGTGGTGGGAGCTCTGGCGGGTCCCCACAGAGGAAGCCAAGGGTGTATGAGAGAAAAAGGAAGATACAGAAAAGACACAGCTTCCAGGGGATCCCAAGTGAGGGATGTTCCTCAAATGGAGGCTGGCTTGGCCTCAAGGTCCTGAAATAAAGAAACATAGAAGTGTCAACAGCACGCGGTCAGGGGGATAAGGTGCGGAATGGGCTGCTGAATGACTGTGGATGGCACTACAGGAAAATGAGGACTGAGGCACCCAGCTGAGGGTCTGGAAGTCTAGAAGCCAGAATTATGTGTTTGGTTAGTTGGGAAGAACATTTCAAAATAAATAACATGTTGGACTGAAAAGCACATAACCCGTGTGGAGCAGGCCCCTTTCCTTCCCATCTTTTTCATTGGAAGTTTCTGGCTTCTCTGTCCCCCTGGCCTTTGCTCATCTCTGTCTTCCTCCTGCCGTCCCATCATGACTTCCACCTTCATGCTGTCTCACTCACAGCTTCACCCTCAGACACCTCCAGTTAGTGCCACCAACCCAGGCCTGTTTGTTCATTAATTTACTCCTCTCATCTGCTCATTATGTTTTTCTTAAACATCTTTGTGTCTAATGGTGGGCCAAGCTCTGAGGGATTTAGAAGTTTCTAAGACAGGGGCCCTGTCTTCAAGCAGCTTTCTCTCAACAGATGAGAGAGAGAGATGGAGATAGACAGGTACATCCCCTCCCATATATTTTTGCCCCTGCTAACTTAGGTCTCCTCTCTCTTCCCTAATGCTTTATTATTTCCCAGCTCAATGCTTTTGCACATCCTATTCCCTCCATGCCCTCTTGATCGATCAAATCTCATGCTCCCCTCATGCCCCAGCTCAAAGGAAAAAAGTTAGATCTTGGTGACTCTGGCAATGGAGAACTTCCAACAGTTTCTCACTCAGACTTTTTTTTTTTGAGACAGAGTCTCACTTTGTTGCCCAGACTGGAGTACAGTGGTACAATCTCTGCTCATTGCAATCTCTGCCTCCTGGGTTCAAGTAATTCTCATGCCTCAGCTTCCCAAGTAACTAGGACTACAGGTGTGCACCACCATGCCGAGCTGATTTTTGTATTTTTAGTAGAGACAGGGTTTCACCGTGTTGTCCAGGTTGGTCTCAAACTTCTGACCTCAAGTGATCTGCCCACCTCGGCCTCCCAAAGTGCCGGGATTACGGGCATAAGCCACCACACCCAGCCAGACTATTTCCTCTAGGTGGTCCAATTGTTCCCTATGTGCTGCCTACATCTGGCATTCACACCTTCAAACTTCTGGTTGAGGCAAGGGAGGTGGCATGGGGCTAGTACTATAGGTCTCAGGTGGTAGTGGTGGTTTGAGCTATAAAGATACTAAGCTGGCCAGGAACAGTGGCTCACGCCTGTAATCCCAGCACTTTGGGAGGCCGAGGCAGGCGGATCACGAAATCAAGAGATAGAGACCATCCTGGCCAACGTGGTGAAACCCCGTCTCTACTAAGAATACAAAAATTACCTGGGTGTGGTGGCGCGTGCCTGTAGTCCCAGCAACTCGGGAGGCTGA